>NC_031967.2:63904170-64512920 GCF_001858045.2 Oreochromis niloticus
TGATTGTGAACTGGAGAGGGAGAATGCTTATGAACTTGTAAAGTAAAAACATGAGGTCCATTTAAGGTCATCCTGTTTGGTTTTCATTCAAGGAGAGAAGTTGTTCCACTGTGCAATGGCTGAGTCTGTTAATTTTCTTGGAGATAATTTCTCCTGCCTTATAGAAAATCCCCCCACATGGAACAGAAGAGGCTGGTAGAGATGCAGCTATATTTTAAATATATGTTTTTTTTATTAAATTAAATTTAAAGAGTGAATGGAAGTCTTTCTAAAGTTAAGTAATGATATTTAAATTATAAAAGGCAGATTTTTGTTTTTTTAAGACATTTTTCAGTTTTTCACATTTTCAGATAAAATAAACACACAAAATCTTTGTTTAATATCCATGCACCAACTTAAGTTATAATCTCAGTTTTATATTGTCACAGCCTGAGTCGCACAGGGGAGACAGACTCAGCGAAGCACCCAAAGGAGGTGTGTGAAGGAGACACGAGGCTGGGTGGACACTTAACATCTGTAATCCAGCTGTGACAGAGACCAAGAAGTGTAATGTGTGCGTCAGTGTTATGTGTTGTAGTGTCAGGAGTCAGTATACAGCTACAAAGCTTTTTGTTCAGTGTATACAAACAGCTGTAGCTCCATAAAGGCAGCATGCAGAGACTCACAGTGTCTTATAATGAGAGGCTGCTTTCTCTCACACATTATGTCAAAATCAAATCAAATCAAATCACTTTTATTGTCACATCACATGTGCAGGTACACTGGTACAGTACATGTGAGTGAAATTCTTGTGCGCGAGCTTCACAAGCAACAGAGGTGTGCAAAGTACAATAACATAAGAACAAGCAAATATAAGAATGGGTAAATCTGAGAATTATATGAATAAATATATGTACAATATAAGAGAGTATGCATATTACTGAATGTGTATACTAAATATGTATGTCTACGTGTGTATATGTGTGTGTGTGTGTATACATATTTTACAAATTAAATAGAGTAAAAATAAAATAAATATATAAAAAATACAGAGGTTGGTAGTTGGATATTGTTCAAAACAGTGGCATTAATGTACAGTTTGGAGTGCATAATGTTGAAGTTCCAGTAGTGAGGGTGAGGTGTCTATGACGTGTTCAGCAGTCTGATGGCCTGTTGGAAAAAGCTGTCTCTCAGTCTGCTGGTACGGGACAGGATGCTGCAGAACCTCCTTCCTGATGGAAGTAGTCTGAACAGTTTATGGCTGGGGTGACTGGAGTCCTTGACGATCCTCCCCGCTTTCCTCAGGCACCGCTTCCTGTAGATGTCCTGGAGGAAGGGAAGCTAACCTCCAATTATCCGTTCAGCACACCGCACCACTCTCTGGAGAGCTTTGCGGTTGTAAGCGGTGCTGTTGCCGTACCAGGTGGTGATGCATCCAGTGAGGATGCTCTCAATGGCACAGCGATAGAAGGTCCTGAGGATGCGGGGGCTCATGCCGAATCTATTCAGTCTCCTGAGAAAGAAGAGGCGCTGCTGAACCTTCTTCACTGTTTTGTTTATGTGTCCTGACCACGTAAGATCCTCAGCCAGATGTACACCAAGGAAGCAGAAGCTGCTCACTCTCTCCACAGCAGCGCCGTTGATGGTGATGGGGGTGTGTACTCCTCTGCACCTCCGGAAGTCCACTATCAGCTCCTTTGTCTTTGCGACGTTGAGGGTGAGATGGTTGTCTTGACACCAGTGGGTCAGGGCGCTGACCTCCTCCCTGTAGGCCGTCTCATCACTGTTGGTGATAAGACTCACCACTTTAGTGTCATCCGCAAACTTCACAATGATGTTGGAGTTTCTAGTGGCCGTGCAGTCGTAGGTGTAAAGTGAGTACAGGAGAGGGCTCAGTACACACCCCTGTGGAGCACCAGTGTTCATTGTGATGGGGGATGAGGTGGTGCTGCCCAGTCTGACCACTTGGCGTCTGTCAGACAGGAAGTTAAGGATCAAGCTGCAGAGGGAGCTGCTCAGTCCTAGATCCTGCAGTTTCCTGTCCAGCTTTGAGGGAACGATGGTATTGAATGCTGAGCTGTAATCTACAAACGTGTCTCTCTTCTCCAGGTGTGACAGGGCAGCATGGAGTGTCAGGGCTATGGCATCATCAGTAGACCTGTTGTGGCGGTATGCGAATTGTAGAGGATCCAGTGAGTCGGGTAGTGCAGAGCAAACGAAGTCCCTGACCAGCTTCTCGAATCATTTGCTCACGATGGGGGTCAGGGCTACTGGTCGCCAGTCGTTCAATGAGGAGATGGTGGAGGATTTGGGTACAGGGACGATGGTGGCCATTTTGAAGCAGGCTGGGACTACAGACAGAGAGAGGGAAAGGTTGAAGATGTGTGTAAACACTCCAGCCAGCTGAGCCGCGCATGACTTGAGGACGTGGCCGGGAATCCCGTCCGGACCAGTAGCTTTGCGCGCGTTCACCTTCCTGAAACACTTCCGCACATCCTCCTCAGACACAGTGTGCGAACTGACATCATCTGTGGTGCGCACACTGTCCAGTCTCATGGTGTTCGCTGTGTCGAATCTAGCGTAGAATATGTTTAGATCCTCACACAGAGTGCGATTTTGTTTACAGTCTCTGAGGGTTGTCAAACTGTTACTCCACCCTGTCCCTGTACTCACGTTTGGCTGCTTTGATCATCTTCTGGAGTTGGTAATGTGCATGTTTGTAGTCCAATGTGTTCGCGGAGGCAAAAGCGGTGCTCCGTTCGGCGAGTTCCGTGCGAACATCTCTGTTAATCCAGGGTTTTTGATTTGGGAAGGATTTAACTGTTCTGGATGGGACGACATCTTCCACACATTTTCTGATAAATCCGCAGACTGAGTCTGTGTACTCATCAATGTCTTTAGCAGCCACGTGAAACATCCGCGTGATCAAAACAGTCCCGCAGCGTAGACTCCGATTGGTCCGACCAACGATGCACCGCCCTCAGGGTTGGCGCTTCCTGTTTCAGCTTCTGCCTGTAGGTGGGCAGGAGCAGGATGGAGCGGTGATCTGATTGGCCGAATGGGGCGCGAGGGAGGGCTTTGTACGCAGCCCGGAAAGAGGTGTAGCAGTGGTCAAGTAGCCGGTCTCCACGAGTGTTGAAATGGATGTGTTGGTGGAGTTTTGGTGAAACTTTCTTCAGGTTTCCTTTGTTAAAGTCCCCGGTCATGATAAATGCCGCCTCTGGGTGTGCGGTTTCCTCACTGCTGATCGCGCTGTACAGTTCCCTGAGTGCTCGGTCAGTGTCGGCTTGTGGGGAATGTAAACAGCCGTAATAATCACTGCTGTAAATTCCCTCGGTAGCCAGAATGGCCGGCACTTAACCATCAGGTACTCCAGGTCCGGTGAGCAGAAGGATTTGACCGGGTGCACGTTCGCATAATCAAACCAGCTGTTGTTGATCATGAAACACACACCACCACCTCTGCTTTTCCCAGTAAGCTCCTGTGACCTGTCCGCGCGGTGCACGGAGAACCCCAGTAGTTGTATTGCGGAGTCCGGTACCTTGTCCGATAGCCAGGTTTCTGTGAGGCAGATCACGGAGCAGTCACGCATCTCTCGCTGGAATGAGATCCGTGCCCGAAGCTCGCACAGCTTGTTCTCCAGAGACTGCACATTAGCCAGTAATAAACTGGGTAACGGTGGTCTGTTGGTAAGCCTTCTCAGTCGAATCAGAACGCCAGATCTTCTCCCTCTGCGTCAGCGTTTGCGGCCTCCAGGGCCAGAGAACAAAGGCGTCTCAGGTGAGATGAATGGGGGGTCTGCAAACAGAGGGTCCGTGTTGCAAAACTTGAACTCCGGAAAGTGATGAGAAAGTCCATCTCTTATGTCCAGTAAGGTTTGTCGGTAGTCTTGTAGTTTCTTGTAGTTTCTGAAACTTTGCATGTTTAGCATGAGGCTAAAATTCACTGGTGACCTGCTGGATGTTCAGAGGTTCATTAAATCCAACATGACTAAAAACTCAAATGTCAAAGGAAATAAACAAAATATTTAATGTCAATCATTCTGATCATAATTGTACTTTGACCTTTAACCTCTCTGCTCTGTGTTGTTTCCTCTTTCAGGTCAGAAAAAAATCACAGCTGAGTCTGGACAGGACGTCACTCTGACATGTCGAGCTCCAAACAACAACATCAAATCTGTACATTGGAGCAGAGCTGACCTGACAGATGAATATGTGCTTTTTTACCAAAAAGGACAGTTTGTTCCAGAGTACCAGCATCCATCTTTTAAGAACCGGGTGGATCTGCAGGACAGACAGATGAAGGATGGAGACGTGTCTTTGATTCTGAAGGATGTGACGAATAATGATGCTGGAACATACGAGTGTCGTGTTGTTAGCAGAACAAAGCACGGGAGGAGAGACGTCAGTACTGAACCCATCAGCATCATCCACCTTCATGTTGTTCCTCCAGGTGAGTGAGTAGAGTTGAGTGTGTGTGTGATCAGAGCTGAAGCTGCTTCCTGGTTGTTGATGTTTGTTTATTGTATGGATGAGCTGGTTGAAGTGGTCACATGACTGCATCAAATGACCTAAATGTGTCATTGTTTTCAATTGTTTTCATCATTGTTTTCGTTTTCAATCGAAAATGTGTAAGTGTGGACGTAGCCTTAGAGACCAAAGGTTGGATCAGAGCAGCTGAAAGGACACATCTATGAATGCAGTCAGAGACTTTCTCACAACCTCACACTTCATCTGATCAGGTTTAGACTCAGGTTCTCTGTTAGTCACTGAGATTACAGATTCACACATGTATAATAATGTAGATCAGCAGTGACAATAACACACAAACGTCTGCAGTAACTGTGTCAGTCTGCTCCACTTTGCTGTTTGTGTCGCCAGGTCAGATGAAGCTGTTAGAAACCAGAAGTTCAGAAGAATTATTTTCATATTGATTCAGTTTGTCTGTGTGTGTGAAGGCATCATCAGGGTAGATGGAGTCTGTGTGAGCTCAATGTCTCTCACTGTAATCTAGAGCTGGGCGATGAAATGATGAAGCTCATTATTGAGAAATAACTTTTCCTCAGTAGAAACAAGAAACATACTCAATAGAAAGTCAATAGAATTTATTCCCTCTTTGTTTTGACAGGTAACATTAGAGTTCAGTAACAATGAAAATAGCATCACTCTAAACCAATCACATGGCAGGAACAGAGTTCGAGTCACATCAGGTTAGACTGAAGCTGAGTGTAGGAGGAGCAGCGACAGCTGCACATGTGCAGATGCTGCTGCAGTCACACACACCAGTGTGACAGGAGTGTGAGAGAGATTAAAGAGAAAGAGACAACAGAGCATGCTATGAAGACTTGACTTTAAAACATTTAAATAGCTGCTCGATGTTCAGAGCTTCATTAAACCCAACATGACAGAAAACTCAAATGTCAACAGAAATAAACAAAATATTTAAAGTCAATCATTCTGATAATCATTGTACTTTGACGTTTAACCTCTCTGCTCTGTGTTGTTTCTTCTTTCAGAGAAGAAAACCATCAAAGTTAAGTCTGGACAGGACGTCACTCTGACATGTCGAGCTTCAAACAACAAGATCAAATCTGTACATTGGAGCAGAGCTGACCTGACAGATGGATATGTTCTTTTGTATCAGGATGGTCAGTTTGTTCCAGATCACCAGCATCCATCTTTTAAGAACCGGGTGGATCTCCAGGACAGACAGATGAAGGATGGAGACGTGTCTTTGATTCTGAACAATGTGAAGATTAATGATGCTGGAACATACGGGTGTCGTGTTTTCATTGAAGAAACACGCTCATGGAAGAACAGCATCATCATCCACCTGACTGTTGTTGATCCTCCAGGTGAGTGAGTAGAGTTGAGTGTGTGTGTGATCAGAGGTGAAGCTGCTTCCTGGTTGTTGATGTGTGTTTGTTGTATGGATGAGCTGGTGGATGTCAGAGGTAGACAGATGTTTCTCCAGCTGTTGTCTTTGTGGCTGGTAGTCTAGAGTTGTAGAGCAGCATTGTTTGGGTAAGGTTAGAGCAGAAACAAAGACATTTATGAATCAGTCTCTTCTTCTCTTGCTCTCTAACTCGTCTATAAACATGTGTGGGGAAACTCAATGCACCCGCAGGAGGCACCTTTAGGGTCGGGTGCAATGTGTGCCACGTGGCAGCTATGAGTGGAGGCCCCTTGCAGACCAATCCCTGGCTAATTAGACTAGCAATTGGGACATGGAATCTCACCTCTCTGTTAGGGAAGGAGCCTTTATTAGTGCATGAGGTCGAGATTTCCTGGCTAGACATAGTCGGGCTCACCTCAATGTATGGCTTGGGCTCTAGAACCAGTCAAATGGAGAGGCGCTGGACTCTGTCTCAGTCTGGAGTTGCCCTTGGTGAGTGGCGGCGGGCTGGGGTGCGTACCGTAGTATCCCCTCAGCATGCTTCCTATACGTTGAGGCTTCTACCGCTGGATGAGATAATTTGGTCCCTGTGCCTTCCGGCTGGGGAATGAGTCCATTGCGTTTTTCCTTTTCAGTCATCTCTCTGAATTGAATCGTACTTGCTTCCACAGCATGTCTTTATCCTGTTTTCCTTCTTTCACCCCAACTGGTCACAGCACATGGCCGTCCCTGAGCCTGGCTCTGCCGGAGGTTTCTTCCCATTAAAAGGAAGTTTTTCCTTCCCACTGTCACCAAAGTGCTTGCTCATAGGGGGTCATATGACTGTTGGGTTTTTCTCTGTATCTATTATTTTAGAATAACACAACTGTTGTTGTGATTTGGTGCTGTATAAATAAATTTGAATTGAATTGAATTGAATTGAATTGAATTGAAATGAACTGAATTGAATTGAACTGAATTGAAGATGCTGCTGCCTCCATTATGCTTCAGGCCTGAAATGCAGACTTACAGAAAGTGTCCTTAAAGGGCTCAAAACATCTGTCATTACTTTCTATGTGACAGCAGGACAGCACTGATCCCTCACTCAGTGGACCATGTTCACAGTCTTATCACAGTTTTCTGTTCCACTCAAATGTGTGAAACAGAGATTTTTATCTGAGCCTGTTTAAAAAAGAAAACATTAAAGCCATTACAATCATCTAACATGATGATACAAACACACGTTTCAGTTGTGATCATTTAAATGATTTAACCAATGCAGTGATGCCATTTGATTACTCGTTTTTTAAGCTTCATTGCCATAATTTGTGACATAAAGGGAAAACAAAAACAGGCCTAAAGGAAAACTTTGTCTAATCGCTATGTGCAAACTTATCTTAAAATACCATGTTTATATAAGACGCTGATGACTCTTAAAAATAATATAAAACAATCTTCAATCGAAATTGAAGACACAATTAGGAATTCTAGGATATGAAGCTTTGTTAAACAAATGCAAACAGTAATTTCCATTCCATATTTTTGTCATAAAATTAATATTGTTGGATGAAACTACGCCTTTAATGTTAATCCCTGCCTGATATGTCTGAAATGTACAGAGTGGCAATAAAAAAAAAAAAAAGAAGTTACAAAGTTTTTTTAAGGTCTGTTTACAGATACAAGGCAAAAAACTATGTGTGAAACTCTGCGCTCAAGTTTCCTGTTTGTGTGCCAGTTTCAACTTACGAGTATGAATTTTGAGCTGATTTGTCTTCCTTCAGCTGATTGGTCAATGTCATGTCAATCACAAATGTAACAATCCAATCAGAGGAGATCTGCATGTCTGTGGATTTTACCATAAATGAAGGAGAAAAAAGAAAGCACTGCAAGGATTTCATGTTCTTATGTGACTTCAGATTAGTCAGTGTTACTACAGTATGTCAATGAAAAAAAAAACTGTGCATTCAGACAAATGAGGTTGAGCTGAAAAGAATGATACATGCAAGATAAGGAAAACAAAACAAACTGAAGGTAAATGTAAAAAAAAGTAGTCAAAAATGGTCAGTCATATTTTGGACTCATTGGGTCACTGGTGACCTGCTGGATGTTCAGAGGTTCATTAAATCCAACATGACTAAAAACTCAAATGTCAAAGGAAATAAACAAAATATTTAAAGTCAATCATTCTGATCATAATTGTACTTTGACCTTTAACCTCTCTGCTCTGTGTTGTTTCCTCTTTCAGACCAGAAAATCATCACAGCTGAGTCTGGACAGGACGTCACTCTGACATGTCGAGCTCCAAACAACAACATCAGAGTTGTAGTTTGGGGCAGAGCTGACCTGGGAGACAAATATGTGCTTTTGTACCAGGATAAGCAGTTTGTTCCAGATAGCCAGCATCCATCTTTTAATAACCGGGTGGATCTGCAGGACAGACAGATGAAGGATGGAGACGTGTCTTTGATTCTGAAGGATGTGACGATTAATGATGCTGCAAGATACAAGTGTCATGTCCTTGTGAATGAAACAGACTCATGGAAACTCGTCAGCATCATCCACCTGAGGGTTTCCCCAGGTGAGTGAGTGATGGTCCTACAGTCCAACGAGCATATTTAACTCTTTGAAGAATTATATTAACCACATTTATACAATATTAATATAATAATAAAATCACTTTAGTACATGAGGATGCAAATATTTTAATATGAATTCTAATAACAATGAACCTACTTATCATGACTTTGTTATGTAGCACACCTGCAGTATAGGAGAAATTTCTGACGCTTAAATGATTTGATTTGCATCAGCAAATTACAAGTTTGAGCACTGGACCTCTCTGTGAAATCACAGCCCACACACAAAAGATGACCCTGTGTAACTCCAGGGCTCCAACAAACAATAGAGAAATATTATATTCGTGTTTTCAAGTTTGTTTCTCTCTCGTTCTCTTCAGAAACCACGAACACTGAAGAAAACACAAAGTTTACAAAGTAAATGTCTTTGATCTCATCAAAGTCTCACATGTTATTGTCCATAAACAGTCATGAGCAGAACAGGAAAAATGCAATGTTATTGATATTACTGAAAATGTCCTCTTATTACCAATGAAGAACATGTACACAACATTATATGAACAATATAAATGAAAACCATTGCTGTGTGCACCTCTTGGACCACATGCAGAATAACATTACTATTGTGGCTGTAGCTGCATCTGTAGCTCCGTATTCATAGTTCTGACCCACAATGCCATAGTTGTGCTCTCAACTAAACTCTGGTCATGTGAGCATTACAAACTCTACCTCAAATAAACTTTACTTTAAAACTTTAACAAACCCTTATTTTGTAATAACATTTATTAGACATGTTTTCAATCTGTTGTGGGAACTGCCGGCTTGAGTGTGGCTGGGTGCTGTGTGAGGAGTGATGTGTGTGTGAGCATGTGCGTGAAAAACGCGGTGAGCGAAGAAGAATGTCACGGGTAGCAGTGTTCCAGTGGCCTACAGCCTATGCAGTGTGTTTTGAAATGTGCAGTACTGTTATTAAAGCCTCATGTCTTCAGTACTCCTGAGTGTCTCAGCGGATTTCTGTCAGCCTCACTACTCCACAAAAGTAAAAGGAGTTAACCCCGAAGGAGGACAAAACTTTGGCCCTGGAGGAAGCATCTCCACTTGCCTCTCCCGACCACGGTCAGGGGAGCGACGGCGAGGAATGGTTAACAAATCAATGCTACACTTTTTTATTATTTATCCAATAAACAAATTGACTAAATTAAAAATAAATCTATCACAGAAACATATGAAACAAACAACTGTCTCAGGGACAGTTACACCCTGGATTGGGCCATTTTATACCCCAACATTAACAAGTATTATTATGACTGTCTTCTTCTGGAAGCAACATGTCAGTCCTGCTGACTCCCGACGAGTCTTCTTCTCCCTTCACGTCCAACTTCACCTCGTATCTGCTCCTTTCCCTGGAAGAGAACAGAAAAGAGAAAACAAGGAGAAAATTCCTGCCTAGCTTTGATTAATAATATTATCCTACTGATTATATTTATTATCAAAGTTCGTGACATTCTGTTCAGACTCCCTTTGCCCAGAAAATATCATCCTGACTGTTAACCAGTGTGATGTGTAAGCATGTTGTAAAAACCATTATCACAATATTTCACTTTCATAGCGCTGAATGGATCTGACTCTTAAAAACACGTAGTGCCAAGTCTTTAATGAGCACATCACAATGTGTATATACAAACCATAAAAAACTAATTATTTTTTATTATTTTAGTCCTAACACTATGCACAACTGAACTCAACCAGATGTGTTCTGCACAAAACAGATAAACTGTATTTTCACATGACACTTGAATAACACAAAGTTAGTATAGCTTAGGTTGATGAAAATCCAATATGTGATTGAAATGAGATTAGATGTAATGTTTAAATTTCCAGATCATTAAATCCAACATGACTAAAAACTCAAATGTCAAAGGAAATAAACAAAATATTTAAAGTCAATCATTCTGATTATAATTGTACTTTGACCTTTAACCTCTCTGCTCTGTGTTGTTTCCTCTTTCAGACCAGAAAAATATCACAGCTGAGTCTGGACAGGACGTCACTCTGACATGTCGAGCTCCAAATAACAACTTCAGAGATGTAGAGTGGAGCAGAGATGACTTGACATCAGACCATGTATTCTTGTACCAGGATGGTCACTTTCTTCTAGACAGCCAGCATCCATCTTTTATGAACCGGGTGGATCTGCAGGACAGACAGATGAAGGATGGAGACGTGTCTTTGATTCTGAAGGATGTGACGATTAATGATGCTGGAACATATAAGTGTCGTGTTGTCCAGCGAGTGAGAGGACCTATGACTCTAATCAGCATCATCCACCTTCATGTTGATCCTCCAGGTGAGTGAGTAGAGTTGAGTGTGTGTGATCAGAGGTGAAGCTGCTTCCTGCTTGTTGATGTTTGTTTCTAAAGATGTTGTTGATGAGACTTTGTAGAAAGCAGCTGGTCTGAGTGATGTGATCAGAGTGCAGTAGATAATGTCTGACAGCAGTTTGAAGAGGAAATGGATTCTGTTCTGTTCTTCACTCATCACCTACCTGACAGCTGACACCTCACACCTGTTTCTCACCTGCAGGTCACACAGGAGGACACACAGAGGATGGAGGGAAGGAGGAAGAAGTGAAAAAGGAAGAAGGGAAGAAGGAAGAGGGAAAGAAGGAGGAAGGAAAGAAGGAAGAAGGGAAGAAAAATGAAGGGAAGAAGGAAGAAGGAAAGAAGGAAGAAGGAAAGAAGGATGAGGGGAAGAAGGAAGAAGGGAAGAAAGATGAAGGGAAGAAGGAAGAAGGAAAGAAGGATGAGGGGAAGAAGGAAGAAGGGAAGAAAGATGAAGGGAAGAAGGAAGAAGGAAAGAAGGAACAAGGAAAGAAGGATGATGTGAAGAAGGAAGAAGGGAAGAAGGAAGAAGGAAAGAAGGAGGAAGGAAAGAAGGAACAAGGGAAGAAAGATGAAGGGAAGAAGGAAGAAGGAAAGAAGGAACAAGGAAAGAAGGATGATGTGAAGAAGGAAGAAGGAAAGAAGGAACAAGGAAAGAAGGATGATGTGAAGAAGGAAGAAGGGAAGAAGGAAGAAGGAAAGAAGGATGAAAGGAAGAAACATGAACTTAAAACAGAAAATGGCAGAAAGGGTGAAGGGGAGAAGGATGAATCTATTGCACTGCAAGTTTTACCTCTGCTTCTTGTTGCTGCTGTTAGTGTTTTTTTCCTCATCTAAAAAACAAACAAACAAAAAAAAAACAACAGAAGCAGAGACATCTGATCTCATTACTACTTCAGTCTCAGCTTACTGCAGGTTTCCCCAACATGGAAAAAAGAGCTTTGTTATCCAACCCTGAAACACCACCAAGTTATTAGTTCATTTATGTGGATGACACCTGGGTGAAAGTCAAATCTCAGGATGTACCACATCAAATTCACCAGGGAGGATATGAAATATCTCAGAGGGGTCAAGAGCTGAACTCTGAGTCTCCTGCTGCTGATCCAAACTCTGTGTTGACACTAAAAGTGACGAACATGCTGGTCATCATCTTCAGACCTCCCAGCAGAACTGTGGGTCAAATGATCTGAAGACACACAGAAATGAACTTTCCTGTGCTGCCTGTCAGTGACTCTGAACTACAGTTTATTCATCTTCAGGATGTCGATTAACATAAAGTTTTACAAAGATGTATGAATTAGTGCTTTCAGCATTAATCTCTTTAAAATGACGTTAACACCATAACAGCATTGACGCAGCAAATCTCTGTTAGTGAGTTACCACGTATCACCTGCACAGTGTCAACGCTTTATGTAGCTAACTGCGTTAACGAGCTAACTGCCCTAACTCGTTGATGCTGTGCAACTTCACACACGAGGTGATCCATGGTAACTTGCTAATGGAGATTTGCCTCATGGCTCATGGTTCAGCTACAACCGAATGACGATCTGCAAGGTTGACATTGAGGTTTTTATTGAGAATTTAATCTTTTTTTGTGAAATTAAAATTTGATTCCAAGGAGACAAAGAAGTTTGGGTGGTTCAAGTCTTTTGCACAGTACTGTGTGATTTTTCATAATATAACAACAAACATCACATGTGGTCAAAGTGTCTGCAAATCACAAACTTGCCTCAACTCTTCCAAACCATCCCAGCAGTTTGTCAGTTACCATAACAACAGAAAAAAGAAAAGCACCTAAATTTGCCCAGAGACCTTAATTAAGGTTCCAAGCATCCGCAAAGATAAACATCATATAAACAAAAAATTCCAGCAGCTATATTCAACGTCCTCAGATCTGATACATTAATTGTCCAGGAAACTCGTGTTTTTATAGCTTAGATCATTTTTGTTTTTTTGTTTAGTGTTTATGGGTCTTTATTTTCTTGTTCCTGATGTGAGTTCCTGTCATGGTACTTTATGTCTTTAGTTCTGTGCTCCCATTCAACAGTTCTTTAGGATGTTGTGTGTATTTTGGGTTTGTGACTTAATTTAATTTTGGGTTGTTTGATTTTCTGTTAGCGCTGAATTGAGTTCTGCTTATCTTTTCCTGGAAGAGTTTCCTGTTGATTAAGATTCTTTGTTCCTGACCTGCAGTGGTTTTGTACTTTGAGAGGTCAGCTTTAAACCTCCCCTTGAGTTATTTTTTTTCTCCTGAATCTTGCATTTAGGCTGCATCTCCTACCTACCAAACAATCTTGGATGAATCCTGAAGTGTTAGAGTGAACTCCTCATCCTCTCCTTCAGTCTGAACCAGGAAGTGATGTCAGCACAGAACAGAGTTTTTCCTCTTTAACTGAATGTTGTAGGTGAAACTTTTAGAGGACACCAGTCAGCTGCTCTGTGATTCTACAGCCTGTGATTCCAGTTTTTACAGATCCAAGAAGATCTGAGGCCGACTCAATGATCTGCTGTGAGAACACACTCACATGTGACAGAAACCCTCAGAGACACAAAGTAACATTTTAGTGTTTTGTAATAAAGTAACACACTGACACTGATCACAGCTTCACTTTCTCTGAAAGCAGCTTTGAGCAGCAATCAGCAGGATTCTGGTGAACAGCTGTTCAGGTTTAGGACGGAGCTCAGACGATCCTGGTCACACTGAGCACTGACTGTTTGCTCATCTGGGCTGATTTTACCACCTTGTGTGTCGCCAGTAGTAATGATGCAAAAGCAGATCTGCAGATATTTTAACTCCAAGTAACTTTTCAGTCCTGAAGATGTTTCACTTTGTCAAAGAGACAAAGGAAGAAAGTTGCTCTTCTGCTGTAAACAGTCTTTACTTCAAAATACTCTAAATGTAGATACTTTTTCAGATAATCATTTTATTTTTTCAGATTTGTACATGATCAGTGTTGATAAAAACAGCCTGAAATAACAAACCTGCCGCTGTCATGTTTCCTTCTGTACATATATATCTGTGTGTGTATTTACAGAATAATGGATTGCATTTATATAGCGCTTTTGTAGACACTCAAAGCGCTTTACAATTCCACTATTCATTCACTCTCACATTCACACACTGGTGGATGCAAGCTGCAGTTGTAGCCACAGCTGCCCTGGGGCAGACTGACAGAAGTGAGGCTGGCATATCGCGCCATCAGCCCCTCTGGCCATCACCAGTAGGCAGTAGGTGAAGTCTCTTGCCCAAGGACGCAACAGCCACGACAGATAGAGCTGGAGATCGAACCGGTAACCTTCCGGTTACAAGTTTGAACCACAGTGCCCCACAAGGTTCATAAGGTATATAAGAAGGTACATAATTCATATATTAACATTATGTACTGTGTGGAGTGGAGATAGAAAACCCATAATGTAGACTCTCAGAATAATTCTCAACAGGCAGCTTTTTTTTGTCATTTTTTAATGGTAAACATGTTGTTTACGAAGTGTTTTGATAACCATCTGCATTAAGTGTACACACCAAGGACAGATGTATAGTGAAGATGTCAGCTCTAACGTTTTATAAACCTTTTAATATTCAAAGATCATACGTTTCAGATGAGACATTTTACATTGTTCCTTCATTCACAATGTTTTGAAGACAAAATAAATGTCATTTTGGGGAAAAATTATTCTGTGTAATTTTATTCTTTCTCAGAATGCCCTGATTTAATGTCCGGTCATTAATGTTCCCAATCACTTTGTCTCTGCTACCATTAATGGAGGTGCCATTTGAGCGCAATGACTTTAACATTTCTTTAATCAATGACGATCTAGCTTCATGAAGAGCTTTTATATAAAGCAGGAAAACTATTTTTCCAGGCAAAATGGGAGCAGGCACAGTCTTTCAGGGGATGGGTATTTGAAGGGATGACAAGATAACGAAGGGGAAGCTGCAAAGAGACATGGAAGACTGCATCTCTGCTGCTCCATTCAAAATCGGATGGGTACCATCTCTTCTTACAAGACCAGATTTATCCCAGAAAGTTTCCCAATTTTCTATAAAGCCCACATCTTTTCTTGGAGGACTAAATAAACATCTCAAACACTGAGAAGGAAAGTGCAGCAGGGACAGGTATAGAGGCCATGTTTCTAATCAATCGGCTACGAGCTAAACTAAGCTAGCAGATCTCTGAAGACACAGTGAGTGAATCAAAAGAGGATGTAGGTGGCATAGAGCATGTGAAGATTAGACTAGGAAATAAGACATTATCTAAAAGATTTAACTAAAGTAGCAAAGCATATAACCTACACAAAAACACCACTGTGTGTTGTAAGAGGTACAGAAAGTGATACTCTATGACAGAGAGAGCAATCACCAAGTGACAGCACCAGCCCAAGCATACCAAGCCAAAATGTCTTGGTAAAGCATTAACCCTAGAACACTATCGCTATAAATAGTAACACGATCACTAGTGCCGGGTGATTTTTACCCGATATAATATAACCAATAAAAAGTAATCAAATATATCAAAATATGACAACACATGACAAATTAGAGTGGTCGTCTTTTACTTTCAACTGTGCCATGTCTAACAAAATGAAAAATAAACCTCCTAAAACAAAATAATGACTCTGGAAAGCTGGTCTTTGGTCCACCCATTCCTGGGACATTTGAGACTTCCGTGGTGAAGGCACAGGCTCCTCGACACACAAACAGCTGGAGGAGGGAGAAATCATGTAAATGTATTTTCTCGGGTATAAATCACCCGGCGATAGTGTTCTAGGGTTAAGAGTTGTGCCCAGCTCATGAAAAACAACCCCACACCATAACCCCCCCCCCACCACCAAATTTTAGACTTGGCACAATGCAGTAAGTCAAGTACCATTCTCCTGGAAACTACAAAACCCAGACTTTTCCATCAGGTTACCAAACTTAGAAGCACGGCCCGTTACTTCAGAGAGCACATCTTTGCTGTTTACTGGCGAAGTGCTTAACGTCACTGCATCCAATGCTTTCTATCTCACATGGTGATCTAAGGCTTTTAATGCAGCTGCTCAGCCATTTCTCCTCCTAGAAGAATGGGTTTTATTTTATTTTCTTCTTCTCTCTTAAAAAGTGTGTGTAAGAAAGGTTTCCTGTGTGAGAGGTACTAGATGTAAGCTATGTAAAAATCCAACAGGTGGCAGCAGAGGAGCCTCAGTTTCACCACCAAGATCCAAGGTCATTCCAGATTAGGGCTGCTGGGTAGACAACGTGGTACAGTGACAGGGTTGCTGGTCCGATGTGAGGGGGGGAGGCTGGTTGCCTTCCTTAGATTTTATAGGAACAGGAAATTCAAGATGCAGCTCAAAATGTCTGTCATACAGCAGGACATCACTGATCCCTCAGGGCTCACTCAATCAACCAGGTTCACAGTCTGATCGCATTTTCCTGGTAAGAAGGGGTGAGAAACAGAAATTGTATCTAAACTAGAATTTTTTAAAAGCCATTACAATCATCTAACATGATGATACAAAGGCACATATCAGGTATGATCATTGGATTTACCTAATGCAGGGATGTCATGAAATTATGCTTTTTTTTATATTCTCTACTATCGTTTGTGACACAAAGTAAAACAAAAACTTCTTGAAGTCTGGTTCTTAAACAGCCCTTTTCTGCTCTGAGCACTCAAAGTGTTTTGTCTAAAACGCTTTGTCTACTTGCACCAACTTAAGTTATCATCTCAGCTTTCTATAAAGAGCTGATGATTCTTAAAATTCTTAAAATAATATAAAATAATTTCTGAATCCAAAGTGCTGAACAACCTTGAATGACACTAAAGCTTTTAACCAGTGTATATTTGTTATAATCAGTCATGTCCAAAACCAAATGACTGTTATTATATATGGTTCAGTCACAAAACCAGATTATTCCTCATTAATTTAAGAAAATAAGAGTCCTGATTTTGACCTCTTAGGTACAAATATTTTGGCATCATTATTTAAAGACTGGCTGCTCTCCAGTTTTCTTCATTTCTGCGTTTGCATTGGAGGACACTGGTCCAGCCCACCAACTGGGTCTCTCTCTCTGACTCTTAAGTGTGGAGTTACAAAGCTGTTCTCTCACTCAGGGACTTTCAGCTTCATCTGAACCTCAAAATGTCATATAGTCTAATCTGAAGCTCAGATTCGAATGTTAATACAGAAACACAGAAATGTCTGCTGGAACTGCATCACTCTGCTCCACTTTGTTTTTCAGCATCCTCATTTTCGTCTCTGCAGGTGAGATTAACTGTTAGAAATTGTTTATCTCTGAGGTAAATAACTGAAGAGTATCAGCCTGTTTACATGTTAATACATTTTGCATGTTTAGCATGAGGCTAAAATTCCCCCTCAGTGGGTCACTGGTGACCTGCTGGATGTTCAGAGGTTCATTAAATCCAACATGACTAAAAACTCAAATGTCAAAGGAAATAAACAAAATATTTAATGTCAATCATTCTGATCATAATTGTACTTTGAGCTTTAACCTCTCTGCTCTGTGTTGTTTCTTCTTTCAGGTCAGAAAAGCATCACAGCTGAGTCTGGACAGGACGTCACTCTGACATGTCGAGCTCCAAACAACAACATCAGATCTGTACACTGGAGCAGAGATGACCTGGGTGATAAATATGTGCTTTTGTATCGGGGTGGACAGTTTGTTCCAGATCACCAGCATCCATCTTTTAAGAACCGGGTGGATCTGCAGGACAGACAGATGAAGGATGGAGACGTGTCTTTGATTCTAAGAAATGTGTCGATTGCTGATATTGGAACATACGAGTGTCATGTTTACGTGACAGAAAGAAACTCATGGGAGATCATCAGCAACACCGCCCTGAGTGTTGTTGTTTGTCAAGGTGGGTGAGTCGATTTGAGTGTGTGTGTGATCAGAGGGGAAGCTGCTTCCTGGTTGTTGATATTTGTTTCTAAAGATGTTGAGCCACAGCTGCCCTGGGGCGCACTGACAGAGGTGAGGCTGCCGGACACTGGCGCCCCCGGGCCCTCTGACCACCAGCGTAAGCAACGGGTGAAGTGTCTTGCCCAAGGACACAATGACCGAGACTGTCCAAGCCGGGGCTCAAACCGGCAACCTTCCGATTACAAGACGAACTGCCAACTCTTGAGCCACGATCACCCATTGCAAACTCAAACTTCATCCCCTGCTTGCAGTCCTTTAATTGAAATGACACAACCTCCCATTGTAAAACACCTATGGTGTCATAAAAGTTAAAAAACAGTGTATGCGTGTGCGAGCACCTGTGTGTGTATGTAGGGCATAGATGGCTTCTTTCACTCCTCTTTTCAAACCATCCTCTCTGTCCAAAACGTGAACGTTGGCATCCTCGAATGAGTGACCTTTGTCCTTTAGATGCAGATGAACTGCTGAGTCTTGTCCTGTGGAGGTAGCTCTTCTATGTTGTGCCATGCGCTTGTGAAGTGGCTGTTTGGTCTCTCCAATGTAGAGGTCTGGGCATTCCTCGCTGCACTGTACAGCATACACCACATTGTTCAGTCTGTGTTTAGGAGTTTTGTCTTTTGGGTGAACCAGTTTCTGTCTGAGTGTGTTGCTGGGTCTGAAGTACACTGGGATGTCGTGCTTGGAGAAAACTCTCCTGAGTTTCTCTGATACACCGGCTACATAGGGGATGACAATGTTGTTGCGTTTGTCTTTCTTATCCTCCCTTGCTGGTGTCTGATCTTCTTTTCTGTGCATCTTTGCTGACTTTATGAACGCCCAGTTAGGATAGACACATGTTTTAAGTGCTTCCTTTACATGTGTGTGTTCCTTCTTTTTTCCCTCAGGCTTAGAGGGAACATGTTCTGCCCGGTGGTGTAGGGTCCTAATTACTCCAAGTTTGTGTTCCAGAGGGTGATGGGAGTCAAAGAGGAGGTACTGGTCCGTATGTGTGGTCTTCAGGTAAACTTCAATGTTGAGGTTGCCATTCTCTTTAATGTGCACAGCGCAGTCCAGGAAAGGCAAGCAGTTGTCCTTTGTGTCTTCCCTGGTGAACTTGATGTTTTTATCCACGGCGTTAATGTGCGCAGTGAAGGATTCCACTTCTTGTGTTTTGATTTTGACCCAGGTGTCGTCTACATATCTGTACCAGTGGCTGGGTACTCTCCCTTTAAAAGAGCCAAGAGCCTTCCTTTCCACTTCCTCCATGTAAAGGTTTTCTACAATAGGGGTGTTAAAGGAAATTTGTATCCATTTATATTACTCTACCTCTGTTTTATAAAGTGTTTGTACTCTTATAGTGTTTAGCTTCATTTAAACTTAGAGTGTGTGTGTGTCTGACATTTGTAGACTAGTATGATTGAAACCATATGAAGGAAGTTGCTTAACTGAAACTAGGAATGTTAGCTTAAAAGGAAAGATAGAGCATATCATGTTAAGGTCAAAGAACTCACACATCCTGTTCCCAAATCAGGAGATGTTTTCTTACTTTCTCACTCTGTATGCTCCACCTAAAAATGCTGTGTAAGCTGTTTCACAATATAAATAAAGAACAAGCGGACCCCTAGTTGCGAATCCTCCGAGACATGCCTCTGCACAGCGACGTGCAGAGGCATGCCAGGGTACCGCCCATTTACATGTCATATCGCTGAGTCTGTCTTTCTTGCCTCCTGAGTTTTCTTTAACAAGGGGACACAGGGGAGCCCATGTAACAGCCATGTTTTGTCTGTAGAAACCCTCGTGGTATTTGAAATATGTAATGGTGAGGCAGAGGTCTAACAATGTGCAAATCGGATAGGGTGTGAAGTTGGTCCTATCTTCCAAAGAGCTGTCTTCTTGTAATCATTTTCTGACAGTCTCCACTGCCTCTGTAGTGGGTATGCAAGTGAAGAGAGAGACTACATCAAAGGACACCATGGTTTCATCTGGATCCAAGGTAAGTTTCTGGACCTTGTTATGTGCAAGGTCCAGAAACAATGGGTGCAAGCCTTTGACCACAAACTTAGTCACTGCTCGGTGACATTCATCCTGGCCTGAAAGGAGACACTACCAGTAGACTGCAGAGAGAACTGCCAGCATCTGAGCCAGCCCGACTCTGTCTCTCTCATCATGGTCACCTAAATGCACAGTAATGGCAGGTTTTGTAATAAGGCAGTTTGCTCTAACATAATATGCACTGTTAGTTGATTATTTACCTGCCGCATTAACGGGAGAAGATGTACAAACATTACCGCTGCTGCTGAGTTCAGATTCACGAGTCCGGAGCGGAATTAAAAACACAACATTCATTTAAGGTCATCGCGTGTTTTGTGAGCAAATGCTTTTGCAGATTTGCAGTGTTTCCTCCCTTAAATGAAATATCTACTTTGCAGGTATTGCAAGTTGCCCTGTTGTCATCCGTTCTCGTAAAGTATAACCAAACTTTTGAGCATTTGAGCCGCTTACGCGCCGTGTTTCCTGTCAGGTAAATGACGAACCGCAACGTGGTGATGTCATTCGGGGCGACTGGAATCGATAAGGGAATCGTTTGCAAAAATGGCAAACAATTCCAAGGAATTGAAACAGTGGGCACCGGTTCTCAACAAGAACCGGTTTTCGATACCCATCCCTACCCTCACATAGAAGAAGTAATCTGATTGGCATGGTGGTATGTTTGAAGCAGGTCCCTTGTGTAGCGCTGGAACCCAGTCACAATGTTTCATCCATTTCATAGGATCCGATAGCATCCGATGCACGAGTTGCCTCGTGTTGCTTTCAGGTTGGGAAAGAATGAAAAGATAACCCCTTTTTAAGCTAATTTTCTTGCTGGTCATGCAATCAAACATTGCAGCCGACCACACAGCAAGAACGAACCATGGCTGTTGTGTGTACCTTCACTCCTTTTTTGCTTGCGCTTTGTTTGGACCTGGAAAATGGCGCATCAGACCAAAATCCTTTCCACGCCCACCCCCGTGACATCACGCTCCAAAGCCCTATCTCTATACAACACAGGTGAGCCCAAAAAGGGCAGGAAGTAATGTTCCTTGAGCAGACAAAGGCTGTGTCCCAATTTAGCAAACGCACACTTCGAGTACGCATATTGAGACCTCTGACGTCATAGTGATGCGACAACGGCTGTCCCAATTCTAAGTGTACTTCAAATGCATACCCAAAATGCACTGTCGATTTCCCCAAATATCAAGCGTGGTCCGATGCATGCTTCGTGGTCCCATATATTCCACAATTCATAGCGCGACGGTGGGTTTGGATAATTCTGCCGCAAAATACAGCAGACGGCAGAAGTGGAGCTGTGGAAAAGTGAACTTTTAAAAGTAAGTACTGCATATCATGTCACTTATTTATCTCCAAAAGTTGATTCTGTTCATCTGGACATAGCGCTTTCTGGGAGAAACGTTTCATCATTCATCCAAGTGACTTCTTCAGTCTCAGCTGACTGCAGGTTTCCCCAATTTTATAAACAGTACATTTGCATAATGACTGAAACCAGCCCACTGAAGGAAAAAAAGGGCTGTGAGGTCAGTTACTTAATCATAATTATGCAAATTCTCAAGACCATTGATCAACAACCACTGATGTTAAGAGGTTAATTAAATCCAACATCACTAAAAACTCAAATGTCAAAGGAAATAAACAAAATATTTAAAGTCAATCATTCTGATCATAATTGTACTTTGACCTTTAACCTCTCTGCTCTGTGTTGTTTCTCTTTCAGACAGGAAAATCTTCCCAGCTGAGTCTGGACAGAAGAGCGTCACTCTGACATGTCGAGCTCCAAACAACAACATCACAGCTGTACATTGGAGCAGAGCTGACCTGGAAAATAAATATGTGCTTTTGTACCAATATGGTCAGTTAGATCCGGAAGATCAGCATCCATCTTTTAAGAACCGGGTGGATCTGCAGGACAGACAGATGAAGGATGGAGACGTGTCTTTGATTCTGAAGAATGTGACGATTAATGATAGTGGAACATACGAGTGTCGTGTCTTAATGGAAGAAACAGACTCGTGGAAGTCCATCAGCATCACCCACCTTCATTTTGATACTTCATGTGAGTGAGTAGAGTTGAGTGTGTGTGATCAGAGGTGAAGCTGCTTCCTGGTTGTTGATGTTTGTTTGTTGTATGACCAGTGTTTGGAAGGTTACTTTTAAATTGTATTCCACTACAGATTACAGATTACATGCCCCAAAATGTTTTTTGTAATGTATTCCCTAATGTTACTCAGAGTAACGTCTTCTGAATACTTTGGATTACTTAATATATTATTATCCTTTTTACAACTACATGAATGTACTATTGCTGTGTGATTTATGACATTCACTGAAGGTTACTCGCCATACCAATACCAACTAGATTTAAATCTTAATATAAAATGTGTAACAGCTGGAGGGGGAGGGGAGGGGTGAAGCTGGTGGTTGTGAGTCTGTGAAAGTGAATCCTGCCGGTGCCATAGCTGCTGAAAACGTACTCAGTGCAGACACAAAACGTCCATCAGCTTCAAAGTGTGTCAGAAAAATGTCCACATGATGACTGATGGATGAGAGAGGTCCCATTTTTGTTGTTGTGCACAAATCATTTTTGTAACGTTTTTGATGTTATACGGCGTGAAGGGGTGAGAGTGTGGATCCAAATTTAGTATACAGAGACTGTAGAATATAATAATAAAATCAAGCTTCTCATTTGGACTGCACACTTATACAAACAAAGCACCAACATGACATCTGACCCCGAATAACCTCTCACATGTTAAATTGTATTTTCTAGTTTTTCTATTTTTCGTGTCAGCCATTTTCAAAAACAAGGTGGAGGCTGCTATTTTGGTCAGATTACATGTTTCCTGTTCTTGAATGAAAAAGCACACAAAAATCCACCAATATGAACATTTGCTTACTTTATAAATAATATAACCTATTTTTAATAACCTAATCTCTTGAACTAAAAGAGAAAATGGATTTTGTTCTGTTCTTCACTCATCATTTACCTGACAGCTGACACCTGTTTCTCACCTGCAGGTCCATCAGGAGGACATCCTGCCTGGATAGTTCTGTTAGTTGTTTTGGTTATTATTCTTGTGCTTCTTATTGCTTATTGTATATATATAAAAAACAACTAAAAAACAAAGAAGCTATGATCATTCCTGCTGCTGTTTGAATGAGTCATTGTTATCGATAAAGAAGACAGATGATCAAAGAGAGAAAAAAGTGATGATGTTGAGCTTCATCTTCAATCTCCACAACTAAACTGTGAGTTAGATGATGTGAGGATATAAATGAACTCTCTTGAACATCCAGCAGACTGCTATAGAGGTCAAACATCTGTGATTATCATCATGTTTACCATTAAAGCTTCTGCTGTGACTGTGTTTAAAATCATTGTTCTTGTTACTGTGGCCTTTTGGTGTGAGGCCCCCACCTATATTACTGAAGTGCTCCACTCCTGATTTTGATTTTGTACCAAAGTAAGAGGGTTTGTGCCTTAAAAACCGAACTTTACCTCCAAAATCATGGAAGACGTTGCTACTCAACTTTGGCGTCTTCACCCTGTGGCCTTCTTTAACCCTTAGATGCTTAGGCTGCTATGAGGCTAGCTAGGATCCCTGTGGACCTACAAATGATCCAGGATGGATGGGATGAAGAGCCCATCTGTCCCAGGGGAAAAGAGTGGAAAAATGTAATCAAACATAAGCTCCTGGCCTTCATTTGATTGACCATTCTTGCAGGAGGTGAGAAGAACTGGGATGTACCAGTCGGTGTGTTTTTGGGAGTCCTCTGCATAACCCATTGTACAAGGCCACTATGTCAATTCAAAGATTTGAACATATTCACCGTTTCTTGCACTTTGATGACAAGAGGACCAGAGCCTACCGACTGAAAACAAACCACATGGCAGCTTTCCGCTACATATGGGGCCTGTTCCTGGTCACCTGCAGGCAGAAATTCATCCTCAGTGATTGTGTTACAGTGGATGAACAACTTGTGCCTTTCAGAGGGAAGACCCAGCTTCTGCAGTATATGCTGAGCAAGCATACAAAAGTGATACAAAAAATGAAAAAATAAATAAAATCTCATGTCACAAACATGTTTTATGAGGAATACCTCAAATATGAAAATATTACAACTCTTTGTTTTAAAGATTTTAAAGTATAACAACCGGGTTTATAGCAAAATGCATTGTTTCTATTTGGGGTCATTTTTGACTCCACTCATGGAAGAGTGTAGGTATTGGTAGGTTGTGCATCCAAGGTTGTTGTTTTTTTTGCTTGGTTCATGCGTCCACTGTGCCTTTATAAATACTTTAAAGAAATTTTTTTATATATATAAATATTTTTAATAAAAATATATTTTTTAAAGACAATTATATTATCAATATGTAAGTGTTAATAAAGAGTTACATATATAATGCTCTCTTTTCCCTGCAATAACAGACAAAACTGTTTCTGAAATGCCTTTAAGCAACTTAATAGACGTCTTGATTGTTTCCAGCTGTTTAGGGATCATTTCAGTAAAAAACTATTCTGTCTGCTAAATTTAATTATCTTTGACATTTTTATAAGTTCAACCAAAGAATGGAGAATGTGTTTTTGTGACAGGGTGCTAGCATCAAAGTGTCTGAAGATGCTTCATCCTTTGAGTCAGAAATGATTTTTTGCTTGAAAGAGTCACATATTAGTCCTGAACATGAACAAAATACTCTGTGTGCTACAAGGACTGAAAGTGAGTGAGAAAGCAGCCAGTGTCTAAAGTGTCTAAAGAGAAGCTTCAGAATGCTGCTCGTCTTTCTTAAGATTTCATATGTGAAAAAAAGTCTTTGTTTCCATTCCAAGGAGACAAAGAAGTTAAGGGTGGATCAAGTCTTTTGCACAGTACTCTGTGGTCAAACTGTCTGCAAAACAAAAACTTCCAAATCATCACAGCTGTCTATCAGTTACCACAACAGCTAGAAGAAGAAATTCCCCTAAATTTGCCTAAAGACCTTAATTAAGGTTCCACCCATCCGCAGATAAACATCAAATAAACAAAACATTTCACCAGCATTTACAATGTCCTCAGAACTGATACCTACACAAGTGTTCCAGGAAACTCCTGTTTTTGAAGATTGGATTATTTTTTGCTTATCCGGTTTCTTTTTCGTTTTTTTGTTTTTGTTTTTTTGTTTTTTTTAAATATTCTTTGTTCCTTACCAAAGGGCTTGAGAGTTCAGTGTTAAAGCAGCTCTTAAGTTTAAGTTTTGTCTCCTGAATCTTGCATTTAGCCTCCGTCTCGTGTCAGATAAAGTCCGTCAGCAGGAGTTGAGCACTTTCTCTCTGATTATTAAAAGTCAGAATAGGAGGAGTGTTTTTGTAAATGTGGCTGAAAGTAGCGATAAGCAAATACCAAACCACAAACTCACAGACATTGAGAATTGTTCACACATGGCTCTGAGGTCTGTGTGGAACACATTTTCAGGCTTTTATGAACACACACATGTTTATTCAGGTTTGCTTAATGAAGTTTGGACAATAATGATAAAGTAATAATAATAAAGATAAAAAAAAATAAAGTAACACACTGACACTGATCACAGCTTCACTTTCTCTTCTCATCTAAACTCACAGAGACACATTTAGTGACATTGTGTGGTCAACATAGTTGACTGACTTTGTCTTTGATAGTATTCGCTGATTTTTTTTCTTCCTGATGTGTTGAAGTCGTCTGTGACAGTGAACAAGCAGAAGAGCAGCCTCAGACAGCAGCATGTCTGTATACAGAAAGTGTGGAGTGGACTGTACCATCATGGGGCCATAAATATTTCAATTAAATATCTTCTTTATTTTCTTTGACAGCCCACCAATCGTCTCCCTCTCTCTGACTGTAACTGTGGAGTTATAGACCTCTCTCATTTGGGGACTTTCAGCTTCATCTGAACCATAAAACTTAATCTCATATATTCTCGTCTGAGACTCAGATTCTGATTTTAATACTAAAGCACAGACATGTCTGCTGGACCTCCATCACTCTGCTTCACTTTGCCGTTTTTCAGGTTCCTCATGTTCATCTCTGCAGGTGAGATTTACTGTTAGAAACTGAACTCAGTTTATCTCTAAGATAAATGACTAAAGGGTATCAGCCTGTTAACATGTTAATAATATTTCTCTAAAAGGTATCCACATATTGACTCAGTTTGTCTATTCAAATGAAGATGTCACGAGTCTTTGTTTGATTAATATCTGTAATCCAGCTGTGATAGAGGCAAAGAAGTGTAATGTGTGTGTCATTGTGATGTGTTGTAGTTTCAGGTTTCAGTATACAGACCTGTGCTGTCAAATATGTGTTAAATGGAAAAATTTCATAAAAATCAAACAAATCAGAAAAACCATTGAGACACTTAACAAATAAATCCCTGAGAGAGTTTAGACATCATTTGTGAAAAGTTGTGCACGAGCTATAACGGAGGCCTGGATTTGATTCTCACTCACACCCTTTGTTGTCTGTATACATCCTACTCTCTTCCCCTTTTCTGTTATAAAAAACAAACAAAAACAACTAAATGAATGAATAACATGATCAGGTGATTTGACCTTTAACCTCTCTGATCTGTGTCATTTCCTCTTTCAGTGCAGAGAAACATCATAGCTGAGTCTGGACAGGACGTCACTCTGACATGTCGAGCTCCAAACAACAACATCAAATCTGTACATTGGAGCAGAGCTGAGCTGAGAAATGAATATGTGCTTTTGTACCTTTGTTAGAGTCGACCAGCATCCATCTTTTAAGAACCGGGTGGATCTGCAGGACAGACAGATGAAGGATGGAGACGTGTCTTTGATTCTGAAGGATGTGACGATTAATGATGCTGGAACATACGAGTGTGGTGTCGTCCAGAAAGAACCAAACCAAGAGATACCCAGATTGAATCCCATCAACACCACCTACCTTCATGTTGATCCTCCAGGTGAGTGAGTAGAGTTGAGTGTGTGTGTGATCAGAGGTGAAGCTGCTTCCTGGTTGTTGATGTTTGTTTCTAAAGATGTTGTTGATGAGACTTTGTAGAAAGCAGCTGGTCTGAGTGATGTGATCAGAGTGCAGTAGATAATGTCTGACAGCAGTTTGAAGAGGAAATGGATTCTGTTCTGTTCTTCACTCATCACCTACCTGACAGCTGACACCTCACACCTGTTTCTCACCTGCAGGTCAGACAGGAGGAGACACAGAGGATGGAGGGGAGGAGGATGGAGGGAAGAAGGTGGACATCTGGTAGATGTCTGACTGAAGGTCTTACCTGTGCTTCTTGTTGCTGCTGCTTTTGGTGTTTTGTTTTTACCTACAAAACACAGCAACAGCAGAGTCAGGTTTGATACCAGCTGAAATATCTCAGAGGTGCCAATAGCTGATCTCTGAGTCTCGGCTGCTGATCCAAACTGTTGACACCAAAAAATGAAGAACATGCTGATCATCATCTTCAGACCTCACAGCAGAACTGTGGAACTGTGTTTTTGCTTCATGTTCAGCAGCTGTTTGTAAGAAAAACTAAAGATCAGCTGTTACACGATAATTTTTGGTCTGTGAATTATAGATACTTAATAATCTGACTCATGGTTCAACTACAACTGAATGATGTATGCAAATTTCACTTCAGCTGACATTATTTAATTGTTTTAATCAAGTTTGATAAAGTTCATTTACTTCAATGATTTAACAATCTCACAGCTGACAGAGTTATGAGTTTTATTAAAGATTCATGTTGTTACAGACTCAGATATTTCTCTCCCTCTGATCCACATCTTTTCGCAAACTCTTCTTGCAGGAAATCTAAATAATGCAATTGCAAAGTTCTTCATCTTTATCTGAAATAATACAAAATAAGTCCCATCTCAAAACCAAAATTAAGTCACCAACAAACAAAAACAGAAAATAGACTTAAGGAATATTGGAACAGGAGCACATAATTAAAAGGTGTGAAATACCATGAAAGGACCTCGTATCAGGAATAAGAAAATAAGGACATATAATCACTAAGAAATAACAAAATATAAAATCAATACAAATAATCAAAAAACTATAAGAATTCAAAAAAGGCTGAAAAAAATCAAAACAAAGAACTCCGTCTGCACTTGAGTCTATCCAGTAGCCATGACAAACAAAGTATTTGTACTTTGTTACTTCCTGCCTTCCTAGTTTTGACAAAAAAAAAAAAAAAAAAAAGACAGATCATTTTTTTTTTTTTTTTCCCTCTTTTTAGCCCTCACAGCTCGTCTGACTGTGAGTCCCAGCAGCTCTCAGTTCTTTGAAGGAAACTTTGTGTCTCTGAGCTGTGAGGATGACAGCTCTGCTGGTGTGGAGATGTGTGGGGAAAACCAGCTGGATCTTCCTGTGACGTCCTTGTTTACCCATCAGACAGTGGAGTTTACTGGTGTGAGTCCAGAGTGTCAGCGCTCTGTGTGCGGGCAGGCGCAGAGGAGGATCCAAGCGCAGGACTCGAACACAGAATTGTAAATCAAAACCTCAGCTTTATTGCTGACATGAAGACCAAACATGAAGTGAATACAGAAACCAAAAACACACAGGCATAATCTGAGGGTACAACGCGACACTGGGTTGAGGAAAACACAGGGCTTAAATACACAGGGTAGTAATGAGGGAATCGGCAACAGGAGGGAGACACAGCTGGGAGATATCAGGGCTGACGAGACAGGGGAACCAAGCTGCTGACTCGACACTGAGAGACAGACAGAAAATGGCACTGGCACTAAACCCACACAAAACATGAGAACACAAATCCTAATCACAAATAAACAGAAACATGAACGAAGTAATCATCATCACCACCACCACCACCATAATCAGCAATACAAGAGAATAAGAAAACAATCCATTCAAAAATAAACCAAAACATAATAGACTCAAAATACTGGGCCCGACGGACCCAGAACCGTGACAGTACCCCCCCCTCTAAGGGCTGGCTCCCGACAGCCATAAACAAAAAAAAAAAAAAAAAACAAAAAAAAAAAAAAAAACACACAGAACGAAACAAGAGCACCAAACCAGGGCGGGCGGAGGGGGTCCAGGATGGAGGGACAGAAACAAAACAAAAAACAAGGAGCACAAGAGTCCAAACAACACAAGAAAACAGTTCAAGAACACCGGAAAACACATCAAAAAAACGAAACCAAACTAAAGCTCAACAAGAGTCCATGAGAAGCTCGGGGTCGACCATGCACACGTCAATGGGCAAACAGTTCTGGAGGCCGACCGTGCACACGGCAATGGCGGCAGCGGGCAAACAGTTCTGGAGGTCGGCTGCGATGCCAGCAGCAGCGACGATCTCTCTCAGGAGGCCGGCCTCGACGGCCATGACGCCCAATTAGAGGCCTGGAAAGCGGCCGGCAGAGGCGAGGTGTCACAGGACGGGTCGGGTTACATGATGGCATGGCAACCGCAGGACCAGACGATGGCGGAGCAGAAGCCGGGCCAGATGTGGACGAGGCAGGGCCAGGTGCGGACGAGCCGAAGGTTGCAGAACCTGACGGCAGCGAGACGGCTGCGGAACCTGACGGCAGCGAGACGGCTGCAGGCGTGGACGAAGAGACGGAGGCCGGGCCAGGCGTGGACAGAGCTGAAGCTGGACCAGAGGCTGGACCTGATGGCAGCGGGACGGCTGCGGGCGGTGATATGGATGCTGCAGGAGGTGATGTAGATGCTGCAGGCGGTGATGATTCAGCAGGTGACAGCTCAACAGACCTCCCCGGAACGCCAGCAGACGGGAGGATGTGCTGTCTGGGTCCTCCAGGACCCTCAGCTAACGAGGTGTGGTGCTGGCTGGGTTCTCCCGAACCCCCAGCAGACGACACTTGAGGCTGGCTGGGCGACTCGGGCCTTCCAGCCGACGAGGCAGGATGCTGCCTGGGTTCTCCCGAACCCCCAGCTAACAAAACTTGAGGCTGGACGGGCTCCTCGGACCCTCCAGCTGTTGAGACATGAGGCTGGACGGGCTCCTTGGGCCCTCCAGCTGGAGCAGATGCAGGACCAGGGGCAATAGGGACCCCTGGCTGAGGGTGAAGATGAGTGGCTGACTGAGCAGTTGACAAAGCTAATGATTCCTCCACTAACTGAGCTACTGGCTGGGTTATGGACTGTATCAAGGTGTAGTAAGTCCGATTGTGGAAATGACTGAGCTATGGGTAGCAGGATTGAAGAATGAGCTACGGGTGACTGAATTTGAGATGAAAACGGTGGTGGAGTAGGTAGGTGACTGGGCTACAGGTGGCTGCTGAGCAGGGAACACTGGGCACTGAGCTACGGGTGGCTGCTGAGCAGGGAACACTGGGCACTGAGCTACGGGTCGCTGCTGAGCAGCTAACTGAACTGAAGGTGTGGAAATGAAAACTGCACCAGTCCGTACTGGAGAGAATGGAAGTGTGGTTGGGTGATGATGGCGAGGGTTGCATTTCTCCCTTAAGGATGGATCAAACGATTTGGCGATAAACCTTGGCAAAAAATGCTGCTGTCATTGAGAGCACCAAGTGGCGAGGGCCTCCAGGAGAACAACTGAATCCTCTTTCCCTGGGCCGCCCATGCCAAACAGTTCAAAACTTAGCCTCGCTCTTAGAGCAGTTATTTGTTTGAGTCCATTTATATTTAGAAAACTGACAGTGGAGGCAGTGGATGACAAAAAATTATCAAAAAATACTACCTCCAGCTGCCTCTTGTAGGGGCTCGCGGCGTGGGCTATCCTCCAACAATAATCCCATAGGTGCGCGAGATTCTCTCCCTCAGAGGCGAAACGTGAGTCCGCTGGATCCATACTGGTCGCGTCGTTCTGTCAGGGCTCTGTGTGCGGGCAGGCGCAGAGGAGGATCCAAGCGCAGGACTCGAACACAGAATTGTAAATCAAAACCTCAGCTTTATTGCTGACATGAAGACCAAACATGAAGTGAATACAGAAACCAAAAACACACAGGCATAATCTGAGGGTACAACGCGACACTGGGTTGAGGAAAACACAGGGCTTAAATACACAGGGTAGTAATGAGGGAATCGGCAACAGGAGGGAGACACAGCTGGGAGATATCAGGGCTGACGAGACAGGGGAACCAAGCTGCTGACTCGACACTGAGAGACAGACAGAAAATGACACCTGGCACTAAACCCACACAAAACATGAGAACACAAATCCTAATCACAAATAAACAGAAACATGAACGAAGTAATCATCATCACCACCACCACCATAATCAGCAATACAAGAGAATAAGAAAACAATCCATCATTCAAAAATAAACCAAAACATAATAGACTCAAAATACTGGGCCCGACGGACCCAGAACCGTGACACAGAGAGGGTCCCATCAATAACATGGTTAACCTGACAGTCACTGGTAAGCTGAGTGTGTGGAGTCAGGCTACATCCACACGTACACGGGTATTTTTGAAAACGGAGACTTTTCATTTTCGTTTTAAAAAATAATCCCGTCCACATGTAAAGGCAGAAATGAAGGAAAACACTGCTAGGAGCATGCCAAAGCAACAGGTGGCTATATATTCCTAACCGTGTAGAAATATTGGCCAATGAGAAGTCAGCCTCGGTGGGAAATAGTAAAGATGGGGCATAGAAGCAGAACTGAGTCGTATTTGTGAAGGGACAGTAACCATGTGTGTATATGTAAGCATTTAAACACTGCAGAGAGGACAATTAACAGTAACAGTATTGTAGAAATTCATTTAACCGAAACAATAACGCGGCGCACAGTGTGACGTCAAAAAAGGCGCACACCTTTGACGCTACGTTTTCTCCGTTTTTCTGGTTCACACGTAAACGCAAAAACTGAGTTTTGGAAAATATCCACCCTGACAGGCATTTTTAGAAATCTCCGTTTTCAGTGACCGAAAGACCAAAGACACTTTACCCTTCCGCCTTCTGGTGTTGGCCAGAGGGGCCGATGGCGCAATATGGCAGCCTCGCTTCTGTCATTCTGCCCAAGGGCAGCTGTGGCTACAACTATAGCTCCACCAGTGTGTGAATGCGAGACTGAATGAATAGTGGTATTGTAAAGCACTTTGAGTGCCTTGAAAGGGCTATATAAATCATTATTATTAAAGTCTGCATTGACAAAATTATTAGCTGATACCTATGTCATACATTTTCTACATAGTTTCTTAGGATTGTTCAATCACAGCATCATCATCACTGACCCCTCAACATGAATGTAGAAAATGAACCAGGCAAAATTTATAAGGAACTTCATGAAGTGTCTGAATCCTGAAGATGAGTAAATAAACAGTTTAATAAAACCATTTGTTAAATATATAATGTAGATGTCTTAACAGTAGTTTTATTAATATCGCATGGATGACATCATTTTAAAATGCAGTAAACTGCTCACTGTGAACCACCTGTATTATTTGAACTCTCCTTCTGCTAGTCTCTGATAAGTCGCTGCAGTAACTTTAAAACACGTACACGGTCCTGCAGGAATAACTGATGAGGTTAAAATAACCGTCTTTTTTTTTACTCTTTACTTACTGTTTGTTTGTGGTCTGTGGTTAACTGAAGCTAACAGCTCTGCAGGCGTCCAGCATCCTGTTTCTGATAGAAAGAAAACACTTCAGCTGCTGGTGTTTCAACACAAGGCTGTTCATTTTAAACACAAAAAAGAGTGAAAAATGGAGACATCATCAATCATAAATTCATACAAAGAGAATATTCCCTACAAGAAGAGCTTCTTCCAGTGTTTTTCACTGTTTTCCTTTAAATTTAACGTTTGATCTTGTGTATTTATGTGACTTCAACATTTTCTCTGCTCTCTTTGTTCCTCCCGCTGAACACAGAAAACTTTATTACACAGTCATAATCAGACATTTTTATACTTTATATAAAACTACTGACCGAAACTTTCTTAGACAGAAATTATTGAACACAGAACATCTTTCTTTTTCTTCTGTACTGAGTGCTTGCAGGATGCTGTGTGAGTCAGTTACCTGCGGTGTGTTTTCACGCTGATGTGATTTTGAGGGTTTTTTTGGGGCCCAAATGATTCTCGTCTGCATTTTTGTTGGAGCACATCTGTCCCACTGAACTGTCAGCAGTGCTGTCACTGAGATAAAACACCACATGCAGCACAGACGTGTCTGATATCTGGTTTTGGTACAAACACAAGATAAGAGATGAAATTTGTTAACATGAGACACATTATGGCTACGTTCACACTGCAGGTCTTAATGCTCAATTCCGATTTTTTGATCAAATCCGATTTTTTTGTCTGCTTGTTCACACTACAAATAAAATGCGACATCAAACGCGCTCTAGTGTGAACCCTCAAAGCGGTCCACATGCGCAAAAGAAGACGTCACACACAACGCGCTCTGTTTAGACCCAGAGCAAACAATATTGTTTGACTGATTGCCCTTAATACAAAGACTTCGGACTTTACGTTTCACAATTTTTGCTTTAAGTTATTTTGTTATTTACATAATAATGTAGATGACCTAATAATGATCCTTAATGCTGTTTTACAGGAACGGTGCTACAAAGGATAGTTGCTGTCAGAATCTGAAGAAAATACAGTACAAATAAAATGTTCACATTTCTCCAGTGTGGTCTTCCCAACAGTTTCACACGATGGCCAGGAATGTTCGCGATGTCTTCTCGGGCGCTTCTCCGGCGCTGATAATTGGTGTCTGTCTTGTGTCAGTGACGTAAAAGACGGATTTAATGCGACTTGACCGTTCACACAGCAGTCGCTTTCTAAAACATCGGATATGTATCGGATTCAGGACCACATACGAAAGTGACCCAGATCGGATTTGAAAATATCGGATTTGTGCCGTTCACACTGTCATACCATGATCGGATATGGGTCGCATAGGGTCAAAAAAATCTGATTTGATGCGCTTTCGCCTGCAGTGTGAACGTAACCAAAGAGACAACTTTTTTATTTGGGCTACATTTGAATTTAAAAGACAAATAAAACAAATAATTCTTGTTTCCATTATGTTTTCCTTATTTCCTGCCACATCTCCTGTTCAAATGGCAGACTTTCATATTATAGTTCAGTGGCACAGTACCCCCTGTGAGCACACTGCACTAAACACTAGGGATGAGTATCGTTTAGGTTTTATCCGATACCGGAGCCAAACCGGTACTTTTGAAATGATGCCGGTGCTTAATTGGTGCTCAAAATGGTGCTTAAAGAATGGAGAACATAAACTTTGTCCAAAAACCTCTCATGTTTAGCTGTTTTCCACTTTTTCTTTGGTCATTTTAGCCTTTTTGGCCAGGGTGAAGGGAGTATCTGCCATCAAACAAAAAGACAGCCGCATGTAACTATGACGGTGTTTGCTAGTTCACCTTACATGCATTAATGTAATAACGTGGTTAGCGTACTCAACGTAAATTACACACGAACAACATGAAGCTACTCACGCAGAGAAGAACGACTACTGCTGCCATCATCATCGTCATCATTTCTGCTATGCTGACAGGGCTAGGGGCCAGGACTCTACTCTTCGAGTTCTTGGGGGATGTTGATAACTCCGGGTCCGATAACAGGCAGCCACCCGCAATCGGTGTGAGGTCTTGCAGCACGCTGTCAAATACGGCGCATTTCTCGGCTTTAAAAAAAAACGCTATGCGTCGCCAGGTGTTTCATCGGATTAGAGGTGTTACCTCCTTTGACAGTATCACAGTATCAGCTTAAAGGACTTGTTGCAGGCTGCAGAGTTTGCATCTTTTGCTGTGAAGTACAGCCAGACTTTTGACCGTTCTGCCTTGGGCATTTTTAATCTGTAGCTCTGCTCTAAAAGAACGTACATACCTGGGCCCGCCTACTATCCTTGGAAAGGTAAAATGATTGGCTAGAATCCAAAGTGTGTGATATCTCAGGGGGAAAAAAGCACTGAAATAAAACCTTGAAACGTGTGCTGCATTTTGGTCTGGTTACTACCGTTTATGTCAGAACCGGTACCCATCCCTACTAAACACATCCCTAATATGTTCATTTCAGGCACAGAAGCTCCACCCACCTATTGTTCAAACCATCTGTTGATGAGGTGCAGCCAATAAGAAGAAAGTTGTCTTAAAGGGGGAGGGGTTAAAACACCTTGTTTCAGATAGAGGATGGACTATTTTGGGCTAAAGTCATTTCAAACTACACAGAGCAGAAGGACAGGAAGAGAACATTTACCCTAAATGGAGTTGATTTTCAAAATAAAACACCTTGTTCAGGAAAAATACTCTGAACTCTGAATTACACCTGATGAGATTTCAAACTAGAAAAAAATTGCAATTTCAACATGCATTTACAGTGTGAGCAGCGTGGAAGCTCTGTGATTTGTATCTGAGCTGGTTCCCAGTAAAGTCTGAACTGGAACTGTGTGTGATGCAGAGAGTTGGAGATTGGAGGTCTTGATTGAACTACAAAGCTTGTAATCATGTTTCCTGTTGTTTGAACTGTGTGTGTTTGTGTTCACTTTACTTACTTTACTTTACTTTACTACTCTTCACTGAAGTAGTCCACCAGTCCAACCACAGACATCCAGCTGCTGGTCTCTAACTGGTCCCCCCAGCACCTCAGACCAGAGGACATCCACATGTTAAAGATTTTTATATGTTTTATGACCTTTTTATTTCTGAATTAGACTCTGATGACCCAGAACTACTTACTGGAAGTCAGTTCATTGACGTGATGTTTATTGGTCTTTGTTCCCACAGCAGTGAGCAGTTTCTCTTCAGAATTAATACACTTTTGGTCTCAGATGTTTTGCGTCTGATGGGAAATTTGAGTTGTTCTGGTTTGGTTGTGGCTGACTGATAAACACTTGCCTTAACAGCAGAAACAAAGATTAAACCCCAACCACAGGCTAAAAACAGCATGAGCACCAATCCCTCTGTGTTTCTGGCTTTCTGTCAATTTACTCAGAAACCCATAATAATGATGTGAATCACCTGACACAGCAAAAACTGTCATTTTATCTAATTTTTTTGATCAAAAATTGGTTCTGGTAGAGAAGCTACGATGAATATTTGCTTTTCTTGTTGTTATGTCTACAAACTCTGAATTTTGCATTTCTGTTTACCGTTCTGAAACGTTTTCTGGGTGTGAAAGTATGAGGTTCCAACAGTGTTCAGGCTGAGAATTATAACCAGTTTGACCTCATGGTGGCAATGCTGTCTAACTGTTTTAATGGCTACACTCATACTACAGAATATAACAAAAGTGTTGAGTAAATCTGCTTTAAACCAGATGGGTCTACTAAAACTGATGTTTTATGATGTTTTTACGACATCATGCTGAAATCATCATTAATGTGTTTTTCTATACTATCTAAGGTATAAGTATTTCCCTCATGGTAGCGCACTGTGGGAATAATGGGTAACCGTGATGGTGACTTCACTTGTAAATAATATTTTATATTGAAAGCGGAGGCGGTTTTTATTGAGATATTTTAATTAATTTACAGCACAGTGCTGTTCTCTTTCTTGGTTGATATGAGTTAAAGGGACTCACCCTGTTGTTGTTTTCTATTGCACATGCGCAGTAATAAATAAGCATCAACAATGTTCATTCAGTCATTACAAATGACTTCGGTTCAAATAAAATGGGAGTCCTGGCACCACTCAAATAAACAACTAAATACTCAGGTTGAATTAAATCCTGCAGTACCAGTTCAAACAGGAAGAAGTGGTAACAGCTAAATATCCACAGCAAAAGAAAGGCCTGACGTTTCAATATCGGCTCAAATAGGCAGTCATCAGAGCCCTCTAGTGGGCAAATAACCTAACTGCAGTACCTAGATTAAAATTGTCTAAGGAGCTTCGAAAGAAAAGCGTCTGGACTTCTTTAAGTTGCTTGAAGATGTTTCACCTCTCATCCGAGAAGCTTGTTCAGTTCTAAGGTCAAATGGTGGAGAGTCCCAGATTTAAACCCAGTGGGAGTTTCCCTCCAAAGAGGGACAAAGGACCCCCTTATGATCCTCTACCTAATCACATGAGCCAAGGTGTGAAAACGGGTGTGGGTCACAATCAGCCAGGGTTTGGGGTGAGCTCACTGTGAAACCTGGCCCCACCCTAACGTGTGATTTCCTGAGGTCAAATGGCCCAGGGTGTGGGTGGGCGTTAACGCGTCTGGGAAAGGATCTCAAAACTGGATTATAGATGGCAGACAGTTGGTGTCGTAAACCACCGCCTCTGTTTAAAGATGGTCGCTCACAGCGTATCTTTGAACAGAGGCGGTGGTGTCATGGTCCTGTGTCATGTGACCCAGTGTTTAAGTTTTTTATATTCATTTGTGCCGTAGATTAGTTCACCTAGTTAATTTCTAGATTGCTGTTTAGTCCTGTTTCTTAGTTGTTTATGTCATCTCCCCCTGTACTCAGTCTCCCTGGTTCATGCGTCAATTGTCTGCCATTTATAATCCATAGAATACAAGACAATAACTACACAACACACTAACATGCTAAATGTCACTAATGTCTCACATATGAACACTCTCTCTCTTTCTTTGGCTCGCCCGCTTTCCGTTGTGGGTGTTCCTAAAACTTCCCCTTCTCCATAAACAATCAAGTGTCACATGTTGCCATAATCATTTTTTTTGATTGGCTGACATGTTAAACTGTAACACCAATAGGGAAGGGGTGTTTCTTCTTTTTCTTTTTTCACTCAAAACCAGAGAGTGTTTGCTAGCACTGTCCATAGAAAACGCCATTTTTGCCATTCTTCCTGCTGTAAACGCCACTGTTTTGTTCAGAAAAAAACATCAAGTGTATTTTTTTATCATAACTTTTACATGGCCACAATTCAAAAACTGGTATATAGTTTGAAGTCCGCACTTTCAACCCACATTGAAATGGAGACTCTGACTCGCTGCATCTTGTACCTGTGTCATCTGAAATTGGTCATAAATTGGTCATGTGAACAGAGGGTTAATGGTCATCGTACTCAGGGTACGGCTGGACTGTCGTAAAAGCATGTGCATCCTTGAAAGAGTAGTATCCTTGAAAGAGTAGTTGTCAAACAGCTAACAGATCATCTGCAGAGGAATGGCTTATTTGAAGAGTTTCAGTCAGGTTTCAGAGCTCATCACAGCACAGAAACAGCTTTAGTGAAGGTTACAAATGATCTTCTTATGGCCTCTGACAGTGGACTCATCTCTGTGCTTGTCCTGCTAGACCTCAGTGCTGCGTTCGATACTGTTGACCATAATATCCTATTAGAGCGATTAGAACATGCTGTAGGTATTACAGGTACTGCACTGCAGTGGTTTGTATCATATCTATCTAATAGACTCCAGTTTGTACATGTAAATGGAGAGTCCTCTTCACACACTAAGGTCAATTATGGTGTTCCACAGGGTTCAGTGCTAGGACCAATTCTATTTACATTATACATGCTTCCCTTAGGCAGCATCATTAGAAGACATAGCATAAATTTTCACTGCTATGCAGATGACACGCAGCTCTATCTATCCATGAAGCCAGGTAACACACACCAATTAGTTAAACTGCAGGAATGTCTTAAAGACATAAAGACCTGGATGGCCGCTAACTTTCTGCTTCTTAATTCAGATAAAACTGAGGTTATTGTACTCGGCCCTGAAAATCTTAGAAATATGGTATCTAAGCAGATTCTTACTCTGGATGGCATTACCTTGGCCTCCAGTAACACTGTGAGAAACCTTGGAGTCATTTTTGACCAGGACATGTCCTTCAATGCACATATTAAACAAATATGTAAGACTGCTTTCTTCCATTTGCGCAATATCTCTAAAATTAGAAATATCCTGTCTCAGAGTGATGCTGAAAAACTAGTTCATGCATTTATTACTTCCAGGCTGGACTACTGTAATTCACTATTATCAGGAAGTCCTAAAAACTCGCTGAGAAGCCTTCAGCTAATCCAAAATGCTGCAGCAAGAGTACTGACAGGGACTAGAAAGAGAGAGCATATTTCTCCTGTTTTGGCTTCCCTTCATTGGCTTCCTGTTAAATCCAGAATTGATTTCAAAATCCTGCTCCTCACATACAAGGTCTTAAATAATCAGGCCCCATCTTATCTTAATGACCTTGTAGTACCATATCACCCTATTAGAGCACTTCGCTCTTGCACTGCAGGCCTACTTGTTGTTCCTAGAGTATTTAAAAGTAGAATGGGAGGCAGAGCCTTCAGTTTTCAGGCCCCTCTTCTGTGGAACCAACTTCCAGTTTGGATTCGGGAGACAGACACTATCTCTACTTTCAAGATTAGGCTTAAAACTTTCCTTTTTGCTAAAGCATATAGTTAGGGCTGGACCAGGTGACCCTGAATCCTCCCTTAGTTATGCTGCAATAGACGTAGGCTGCCGGGGATTCCCATGATGCATTGAGTTTTTCCCTTCCAGTCACCTTTCTCACTCACTATGTGCTAATAGACCTCTCTGCATCGAATCATATCTGTTATTAATCTCTGTCTCTCTTCCACAGCATGTCTTTCATCCTGTTTTCCTTCTTTCACCCCAACCGGTCGCAGCAGATGGCCGCCCCTCCCTGAGCCTGGTTCTGCCGGAGGTTTCTTCCTGTTAAAAGGGAGTTTTTCCTTCCCACTGTCGCCAAAGTGCTTGCTCATAGGGGGTCATATGATTGTTGGGTTTTTCTCTGTATTTATTATTGTGCTATCTACTGTACAATATAAAGCGCCTTGAGGCGACTTTTGTTGTGATTTGGCGCTATATAAATAAAATTGAATTGAATTGAATTGAATGTGACATCATCTAAGACGGCCAAACAGTGAGAACAAAGTGAAAAAAATACTGATTTACAAGGAAATTACAATGAAAACTGAAATATGAGGAGGCGTTCAGGATGTGTAACCAGATCCAAGCAGTTACCCAGTGAACATTATCAACCAAGGACTGACATCAACCGCTGCTCAGACTGCCGAGGTTCTTGAATGCACCACAAACCCAGAGTCCGGGTGAGCTGCTGAAAGTCAGATCTGTTCCTCAAAGCAGACTTTCAGCTTCATTTCAAGTTTAAATGTACTCTGATGTAGTCAGTATTTAAAGTCAGGCCAGAGGCGCAGCCAGACATTTTATACACCCGGGGCTTAGCCCTAAAGGGTAGTATGCATGTGAGATTGTGGAATTCAACAAGACCCAGAAGTGATTGGAAATAAAAACAGGACTACTTTAGGACTTAACCAAGACAGAACCAGAACCAAAACACTAATACTCATCATAGACCTGCACTACACTTATTTTTTAATTCTACCAAAGTACACTGTTTAGATAAAGGAAAGTTTATATGACTATTTAGTAGGGGTGGGTTTTGATCTTTGATTTATCGATTATCAAATCGATTCTAGCTTTGATAGTGATATCGATTCATTAAAATCCTGAATCGATTTTTTAAATATAAATTTATTTTGCCTGAAATGCCAGAATCTCAGGTTAAACCTTACACAATTTTAACAACTGCCAAACAGCTAAAACAGTAAATGAGAGCAGGTACGCAGATTCTGCACTAAGACGTAAACACACAGCGCAGATGGATCAGAAACAGTGAGATGTTGCTTTCCCCCACCGATGGCACGGACATGGTCGGGGCTGAAAGCTAACAGCTCACTGATTCTAGTGTTTCGGCGGTTCCCTGCTTTGTGTTTGCGTCCTTTTTGCACTAGATGCTGAAGCTGCAAGTTTTCGCTCTCTCTAAACAATATTGACTAAACCAGCAGGAAAAGAAGATCCAAACTACGCTTCACATTTTGCTTTACATTGTCATGAATTCTCTGACGTTTGCTGTTTTGCTTCCACCACGATAAAAATCACACTTCATGCACAGCTTGATCTCTCTCTCTCTCTCTATCTGTGTATTTCAAGAACAGTTTCCCGTCTAAAAATGTATGTTTTCTGCATTATTCGTTAGTTTTTTACATACAAGTCTACCGTTGTTTACAGCACTGTCGGACGCTGTTAATTTAAACTTTTTTAAATTATACAAAATTGAAAAACGCTTAGCCGTGTTTTTAATAAAACCTCTGTAACTTTTCTCTGCTTCACTTCAGCAGCATCAGGTAATGTTCATACAGTGGTTTGCAAAAGTATTCGGCCCCCTTGAACTTTCCCACATTTTGTCACATTACAGCCGCAAACATGAATTAATTAAATTGGAATTCCACGTGGAAGACCAATACAAAGTGGTGTACATGTGAGAAGTGGAACGAAAATCATAAATGATTCCAAACATTTTTTAAAAATATAAATAACTGAAAAGTGGGGTGTGCGTAATTATTCAGCCCCCCCTTTGGGCTGAGTGCAGTCAGTTGCCCATAGAAATTAGTGATGTTCGATTCGTGAACGAATCGTTCAATACTCGAGAATCACTTTACTGACTCGTGAATCATGATTCACAAGCGCAACTGACTCACTGACTCACTGACTCATCCCTGTTGCTGTTAGCAAACTAATACCATTAGTAGAAATATATCTAGCTTATAATTAAAATTGTGGGGAAATAAACAACAGCCAGTTTATTAACAAAAACATTCCTGCTCTGAACTGGAAGAAAAAACCCTGAGTAGAAGCTCACATCAAGACAACAGCTCCTCGGTTCACAGTAGCATCGCTCAGCTAGCATGCTAACAGTACATATGAAGTACTCACCCCCTCCCTCGCTGTGCTGAATCATAGCGTAAGGCGAATCACTCACCCCCTCCCTCCTGGCTCACAGCTTAAACGAGTTTAACGAATCACTGACTCACTAACCCCCTCGCTGTGCTGAATCATAGCGTAAGGCGAATCACTCACCCCTTCCCTCCTGGCTCACAGCTCAAACGAGTTGAACGAATCACTGACTCACTGACTCACCCCCTCGCTTCCTGTTAAGAATCACTCACTGGCTGTGTCCCAATTCAGGGTATGCACGCTTGAAGTACGCATTTCAAGTGCGAATACGTCACTGCCACGCGACGACGGCTGTCCCAATTCAAAGTGTACTTCAAATGCATACTCCAAATGCGCCGTCGATTTCCCCAAATATCAAGCGTGGTCCGGTGCACGCTTCGTGGCCCCATATATCCCACAATTCATAGCGCAGCGGTGGGTGTGGATAATTTTGCCGAAAAATACGGCAGAAGGGAGCGGCCGAAAGAGTGAACTGTCAGAAGTGAGTACTGAATATTATGTCACTTATTTATGTGCGAATGTTTAAGAACATTAAAACATTACTGTTGGCCACATGTCGGCAAAGTTATGTGACATTAGTGATGTTTGTACTTTCAGCGGTAACTTGTTTTTAAAGCCTTTACTTCTAAATATATATATAGTCGACCTTAATCTTACAGAGAATGTGATGATTTTATGGATAATTAAAGTCAGTCATATATCCACAAACACAACAAGCTGAAAGTCAGTGATGCTGCTCGGTTTGCAGTCCTGAATATGACGGCACAAGCAGGATTCACTGCACTGTTAATGTTAGCTATGTTATATTGCTGCCTCTGTTCGGTGGTGTCGAGCCAAACGGACTTTAACGTGTGTTTGAACGAGCTGACGGTTCACTCGTTAAGCTGAAAGAAAGATGCTTTAATCACAGGAGTCACACATGTGTCCACTGGACCATCTGGAACTCTTCTTGTTTAGCACTCGTAATAACACAAACACTAAATCCTCCTTCTCTTGTGCTGTTTTGTAGCAGTGTATACACCTGAGACTGTCACCTGTCTGTCTGTCCTGCACTCTCTCTCTGTTTCTTTCTCTCTGATTGTGGAATAAAAGTATGAACATGTATTTATAAGTTACACTTGTGTTTGAATCCTGCAGCTTATCACACATTTTATTTCCATGTGTGACGACTGCAAGTGTCCAGAGTGAGGACAGACTGAGGGACCCACTGCTGCACATCATCTGTGAGGCTTTGCACCCCTGATGATCCACCAGGACAAACTCAGCAGTGTGTGAGGAAGAGGAGGAGGAAGAGCCAGCAGCAGCTGACAGATGGAGAGAATAGACAGACTGTTCCCTGTTTGTGAAGGACTGCTAGGAAAGTTTAACATAACTAATTGTCTGTCCTGAATCAGTCTTATTAGGTAATGTTCAAATAATGTTATCATCCCAGTGTTTTCAGTGTGGGAGAAAGTACTCAGGGCCTTCAAGTTACACACTATGAAAGGCAGCAACAAGTTTAATATTCAGAAACCTAAAGTTTGTATCAGCAGCAGAATGGAGCTAAAAATAAATGTTTGTTTCAGTTCTATGAAGCTTTGAGTATTTTGGATTAGTAGCACTGCTGTGTTTGTTGCATCATATTGCTGTAATTGTTTATATGCTTTATATATTCTGAGGTAAGTTGATCTATAGTGTTACATCATATTCTATAAGGATGTTATGTGTTTGTATACTTTCTGCCCAGTTTGACCCATTTAGCAGAAGTCAGCCTGTTTAAGGCTCTGATATCTATTCTGTATGACTTAAAGCAGTTATGACAGGGTCTGATTTTCTCACCCAATAAAGGAATATTTAATATATCAGTCTGATCTTCATTCTATCAAAAACAGTTTTCACAGCTCGTACATTTTCCTTTTTACACATGTATGTAAGCATTGAGCCAAATGTAATAATGCCAACATATTAGACGAACAATATTTGTCTCTTATGTATAATACATCTATATATATACGCTGTCAAAGATACTTGTCTTTGAGTGACGATTTAAGGTGATAGGAAATTTAAATAACTGCAACTTGAATCTTTGACCCAGAGTTCAAGCTAACTGCTGTAATATATATATATATATATATATATATATATATATATATACACACCATAATAATCTGACAATACATATAATATTGGCCATATTATATTTACATTACCACAGTGAGATGATTTTAGTCTCATGAACAACATTAGCTAATTGTTATTTACTAACTAATCTTGAAATGACTCTTCAGTACAGAAATGAAGCCCAACAATCGTGTTTTACAGTCCTGTGGTCTCAGCCTCAGATACTTAACTAATCAAAGTGATGTCATGACAAAAATGAATGACCAACAAAACATTTTTTTCTCCTTCATTTCTGTCACACAAAGCTGTATGACACGTTTCTCGCAGTAAGTATCATGGTTGCTAGGCAACCTGAACAGCACGACGAAGGCTAGACCGTCCCATTTCACAAGCCTCTCACTTCCGTACTTCCCGTACTTAGAGTACACACCGTCCGTAGTACGCGTAGTGTGCGTACTTCAAGCGTGCATACCCTGAATTGGGACACAGCCACTGATTCACCCCCTCCCTCCTGGCTTACAGCTTCTTCTTCTTCTTCTTCTTCTTGGTTGGCAACCAATGTTAAGGCACTTCATCGCCCCCTGGCTCACAGCTCAGTGGACATTTAGATAAGAAAATATATATTTGACACATTTAAGGAAAATACAAATAAAATAAAAATTAATAAATGTTCCCTTTAGAATTTTTTTGTTCTTTTTTGCTCTAAAGAAAATAGTTGTTTTCTTTTACAATCATTCATCTTAGCAGTAGGATTTACATTAAAAGATAAACAAATTAATTTTGAGTGAAAATATACATTTTTGCACTCTCTGTTCAACTGACTCAAATGACTCAAATGACTCAAGAAACCCGATTCACTTTGGTGAGTGACTCATTAAAACTCGATTCAGTAAAAAGAATCAAATTTACCTTCACTAATAGAAATCGCCTGATGAGTGCGTCTGACTAAATAGAGTGCACCTGTGTGTATTCTAATGTCAGTACAAATACAGCTGCTCTGTAACAGTCTCAGAGGTTGTCTAAGGAATATTGGGAGCAACAACACCATGAAGTCCAAAGAACACACCAGACAGGTCAGGGATAAAGTTATTGAGAAATTTAAAGCAGGCTTAGGCTACAAAAACATTTCCCAAGCCTTGAACATCCCACGGAGCACTGTTCAAGAGTAAAAACCATAAGAAGTCCTGTTCGCAGTTTGCCGCAAGCCATGTGGGGGGCACAACAAACATGTGGAATAAGGTGCTCTGGTCAGATAAGACCAAAAACTAACTTTTTGGCCAAAATGCAAAACGCTATGTGTGGCAGAAAAATAACAGTGCACATCACTCTGAACACACCATCCCCACTGTCAAATATGGTGATGGCAGAGGATGAACAAAAGGCACAACAAGCAACTGCTGTTTGGAGGTTCTTTAAAGAACGAGCAAGAAGAGACACTACCAGGAGGAATCCCTCAGCAGATGCAATACTGGAAGTGAGATCTTTCATTGATGAACCCCTTTGCCAGAGAAGTGCAGATCCACTGAGCTGGTGGGAGACAAAGGCTTATATTTATCTACATCTTACCAAAGTGATGATATGGAGACTTTGCATTGTAGCAACATCAGTCCCCTCAGAGAGAAGCTTCTCCAAAACAGGACAGATAATGAATGACAAAAGAATCTGGATCAGCTCCTCAAAGCTAAGTCACTTGATATTGCTGAATGCTAACCTTTCTGTCAATTAAAGATCTGGTTGTTCATTTTTTCTTTTCGTTTTGCATATTTTAATCAATATTTTATTGTGTTGTGGTTTGTAGTGTTTTGTGTTCTTTCGTTTTGAATTGGTTTAAAAGGAAAAAAGCTAAAAAATTTGTAAGGAAAAAAGTTGAATTGTAAATAGTTGGTTTTTGTACTTATAATTTATTTTTTTTACATTTTGTGTGCTGTGAATAAATACAATAATATTTATCTGATAAACATTTATAAATAAAAAAGACATTTTTTACATTAGTAGTTCATTGTGTGCATTATTTTATATTGTTGTTAATAATAAATTAATTAAAGCAACAAAACATCCGGAAGAGCCGGTTGGGAGCCGAAAGAGACGGCTCTTTTTAGTGAACCGAGCTGAAAGAGCCGGCTCTCTAAAAAGAGCTGGAAATCCCATCACTATACCACATAAAATCGTTTTGAGGTCAGTAAACACAACCACATTCATACACAGAATTATAGGAGTCACTGTCGATTTTCCAAAAAATCAAAGGATTGATTTTAAGTGCAAAGATTTTAAGGCAAGCACTACCAAAAATAGTGCTTTGTTGTGCATCTGACGGACGAAAGTTAAACCAGTTCCACTGGTAAAAATGATACTCAGGGTTGAGTAACCCCGAACTGTCCAACTCAGAATATTCGGTTTCAGAAAGGCTGATAACAAGTAGTTCAATCAACGCGGAGTTGCTTTAACCCCAAGTTAAGCGCGCGCACGAGGATACATAAAGCCCTGATTAGTAGAGCACAGATTAAGCGAGTCACCATGGAGACGGAGGGAAAGAAGGTGCGGTCAATGTATTTTACAGCGCTTGAGGCTGAAATTCTGATGGCAGCATATGCCGATAACATGCAAATTTTGCGGAAAAAAAGTAACACAGCCTCAGGGGCAAAAGAAAGGGAGCATGCATGGCAAAACATAGCCGACAGAGTCAATGCGTGAGTGTTAATTTAAACACTGATCTAGGGATTTCCACCCATTTAACACGTTATTTTATTATATTTCATTTTATTTTTTATTTTATACATTTTATTTTGTGATGTGATGTGAGCGCAGGTGCAACCCAACAGGCCCCAAACGTTCCTGGCAGCAAGTAAAAATGAAATATAAAAATATAGTCCAAACAGGTAAGGTGTAATTGTATTATGAGCCATAGTGCTTGGTCTGTTTGTCCTATGTAAATCAATTGCAGTTAGAGGCTACATTAATTTTCTTTCTGTCAGCACTTATTGAAATTATCTGAGCACATTACAAGTACATATTTGCTTACTCTGTATGCTCAAATGTGACCCGTTATAGCCAACAGAAAAAAAGCGGAGGCCCGAAAAACAGGTGGGGGGTCCTCCACCACCACCACTCACAGAGGAGGAGCAGTTGGCCCTCAGCCAAAACGGTGGGCGCCCTGTGGCTGAAGGCATCTCTGCGGGGACATCCTCTGAGTCAATAACCCCGCAAGACACAAGTGCCTACATAAGAGGTAAATTACTATACTCCATTACTATAAAGAAATCATTTGTTAGTTTGAAATGCTACGGGGAACTATGTACCTGTACATTAATGCTGTGGAAAGACTTCCTGTTCACATAGTCTCCTTCATTTACTGAAGGAGCAATGATTGGAATGTGATTGCCATCTATACAGCCAATCACGCCTGGGAACCCTGATAATAAATGTAAAATCTAAGTAGTAGTTCAAGTATCACCACATCATGAATTAGGTTTTGTTCATCCTGATACCTGCAATTTCGTGGAATCCCTCTTTGATAAATCTTGTGGGTCTGTGACCGGGGAACACCACAAACGAGTACAGGAGATGTTTCAGTGCAACTGTAACATTCCTGACTGCCCGACAGACGGTAGCCTTGGAAACGTGCTCAGCGTCACCAATATTATACAGAAAGCTCCCGTTTGCAAAAAAACGAAGTGCAATACAAATAATATGTACAGAACTGAGAGAATGTCCGCGATGTGTCACATGAGCAATATAAGGCCTGAGGATGTTATTCAAATAAATTATAGATTGTGCTGAAAAACGGTAACGTTCACACAGAAAATCATCAGGAAATGATAAAATGTCCAAACACGCTCTAATCACTCTCTCCCGGCGGAGAGCTCTGCGGAGAATTTGGGCTTCAACCTCTACTGGCTCTTCAAGGAAGGGGCACGCCATGTCTGACACTTCCTACAGTCAGGTTTCCGACAAAGAGGCGGAGAAAGTCAGGGTTAGTTGAAGTAAACCTGCTAGGGGGCAGGTTAGCTTCACGGAGTGTGTCGTCATAGTAACTCACTCAGATTTAATCTAAACTCGCTTTGTGAAACCGAAAACCCAGAGTTTTCGTTAACTCAGGGTATACTTACTCAGAGTTTGCACTAAACCGGCTTTCTGAAACAGGGCCCTGCTGAATAACTTTTAAAAGAACATTAATACCAATATATAATACCCAGGCAAACCAACTTAACGATTAAAAACCCTGAAAACCATACATTTCACACACGAGCCTCTACTCTCGCGAGCCTGGGTAATGGGGACCACTGCTATACAGGAGACACGGCATTAGATTGATTGACAATGGTATGTCATGACAACATAACACAATGTGCTTTAAAAAATAAAAAATAAAAATCAGCGAAACAGCGAGTCCGCGAAAAGTAAACCGCGTTATAGCGAGGGACCATACAATATCAGCACTGCTGATATATGAAATGGTGAATTTTGAGGTTGTCTTCAAACAAGCGCATTGTACTAGAAAAGGGTGTTTGAAGGATTAAAAATGTAAAAAGTAATTGATATTTTATATTTTTGAAAAAACTTTATGCAGTAAAATTAGCAAAGAAACAAAAACATAACACATGGACACTTTTGCCCACGGACAAGCTGAAGGGATGGTGATTTTTTTTAAAAACCCAGAGTGTCAAAAAAAATTTCTTTATCAGCATCAATAGTAACAAAAACACAATTTAGTTTTCACTGTCAAAGTCGATTTAACTGAAGTTACGTGTTTCTGTGGTGCAATATATGTTCCCTCTAGTATCTGAGCGAACACCTCTGCAGTATGTTAACATTATTGGAAATAAAAATAACTTGATCTCCAATTTGGAGAACACAACTTTCTTTTTTCTTTTTTTTCTTTTTTAAATAAAGCTCTGACTTGTATTATGAGTCTGTGGTCTGGGAGAGATTCATGTAACTCTTTGTCTGCAAAATACAGTATATAATGACCAATGCTGGGCAATTAATTATGTTGTTACTTCTTCAAAAACATTTTGCAAACAACAAAGTTCTTTACCAAAAAATGCAGCCAAGAGGTTTTTTTAGACAAACATTTCAAAATATTTACAGAACAATCAGCTGTTCTGCATCAAATCTGATGCCACACAAATTATTTCTGTCCACTATGAGATAAAGGAGAACAACAGCCTGATACCTGCAGACCTGACAACAGGAGATGTATCACTGCTGTAACACCTGTAACATTCAGCAGTCGCCTCATTGTTCTGACACACACAACAAAACTATTGACTACACTACACACTAACTACACAAGATTTGCGCTAAATGTCGCAAATCTCTCACATCTCAAAACACCGCGGTCACTCCTAAAACTTCCTTCCGTTTCTTAACAACTAAGTGCCATTTCTGATGTGTCGACATGGTGCATTTGGAGAGTGCTTTCAAGCGCTTTCCTTATAAAATGCTGTTTTTTAGCGTTTCTCCCCGCTGTAAATATGAACAACGATAGTATTCAGGAAGAAAACCAAACACTGCATGTTTTTTTTATCATAAGATAAATCATTAGAGAAAGAAAAACGGGCTCTAGGATCCGTGTCGTTCGTGACCGACACATCACTATTTAGAACAAACTAAGAGTCGGATCAGCACAAATACTGTCACAGAGATGGCTGCTGGCACTGCGCTGCTCTGCTCCACTTTGCTGTTTGTCCTTGTCTTCGTCCTTGCTGGTGAGTCTGAACTAAACTGAGTTTATTTCTGAGATAACAAGAAGAACAGTGAGGGTGCCATTGAGGGCGCCCATATATATATATGTATGTATATATATATATATATATATATATATATATATATATATATATATATATATATATATATATATATATATATATATATATATATATATATATATATATATATATATATATATATATATATATATATATATATATATATATATATATATATATATATATATATATATAGTTGCCAATAGCAGCTGGATAGCGTAGTGGTTAGACTACACGCCTTTGGAGCAGAAGATCGCAAGTTCGATTCCTGCCTGGGGCGTCTGTATCCAGTAAGGGTCCTAAGGCTAGACCCCCTATGCTAAAAAAGTGAGCCTACCGCAGACATGAGCGAGACAGATAAATATGAAGGCATGCCGGCTCGGACGTCGCCCGGATCAACAAGGTCCGCGTCAGGTGTTGAGGAACCAGGGCACCCTGACGACAAGTGGGCTACTGGAACAAGAAGGCATCGGTGGGCAAGAGACGAAAACAGGGCGTTGTTGGAATGCTACTACGCAAGTAACCCTGGCGGAAGGGGTTACATGAATAGGATGAGGGACCTATGGATTCTTCGATACCCAACATCCACAATGACGGCGAAACAACTAGTAGCTCAGTGTTCCAACATTCGAAAGAAGGGACTGCTCTCACAGCTAGAGATTGACGAGGTACAACATAAATGCTACGGCAAGGAGGAGTCAGGACGCCAGGTCAGGGGGGAGATATCATCACCCCCACCCGAGATTGGGTACATAGCCCCAAGTGCGATAGGAGAAGGATCGTTGAGTGCGAGAGGAACTGACCTGAAAGATAGGATCATGGCCAAGCTTGAAACCTGGACCCCCCCTAGCCGGTTACCAAGATTACGTGAAGTACCCTCAGAAGGTCTGCTAGATGATGTTAATGCAGCACTACGGATGATACCTACAACCACGATTACCGACACTAACAAGCTGATCTACACTACGGCAGCAGTGATCAGTGAGATGCTTGGCTACAAGTTGAACAGCCACAAGGGGCAGTACGCTCCATGGAGAAGGAGGCTAGAGGGCAAGATCAAAGTAGCACGGAGGGAGGTTAGCCAACTAACGGAGTTGCAGAAAGGCGCGACAAAGAAGGTGCAATACAGCAAGAAATACAGCAAGCTGTCCATACCTGAGGCCTTGGAAACTGCCAAGCAAAGACTCACAGCCTTGGCCAGCCGCTTGAGGAGGTACACCAGAGAGATAGAAGGCAGGAGAATAAACCAGCTGTTCTCCACAGAACCAGCAAAGGTGTACTCTCAGTGGCAAGGGAACAATAACAGAACAGCACCACCAAGGCTGGAGACGGAGCAATACTGGAAGAGCATATGGGAGAAGGACGCAACCCATAACGGCAATGCTCAGTGGCTAGTGGATCTGAGGGCAGACCATAGCGACCTCCCTGAACAGGGTCCAGTAACCATCACAGTGGCAGATATCCAAGAAAGGGTCTCCAGTATGAAGAGTTGGACAGCACCAGGGCCCGACATGGTTCACGCCTACTGGCTGAAGAAGCTGACTGCACTCCACGAGCGTCTGGCAGCACAAATGAACCAGCTGCTAGTTAACGAGAGACACCCGGAATGGCTAACCGAAGGTCGGACGGTCCTGATCCCCAAGGACCCCAAGAAGGGACCGGTCCCATCCAACTACCGACCAATAACCTGCCTCAGTACTACATGGAAGCTCCTGTCAGGCATCATATCGGCTAAGATGAACAGGCACATGGCTCAATACATGAGCGGGGCACAGAAAGGGATTGGCAAGAATACCAGAGGCGCAAAACACCAGCTACTGGTAGACAGAACAGTCAGCCGAGACTGCAAGACCAGGCTGACCAACCTGTGCACTGCCTGGATTGATTACAAGAAGGCCTATGACTCAATGCCCCACAGCTGGATACTGGAATGCCTAGAATTGTACAAGATCAACAGGACCCTAAGAGCCTTCATCAGGAACTCAATGGGAATGTGGCACACAACACTAGAGGCCAACTCCAAGCCCATAGCACAAGTCACCATCAAGTGCGGGATCTACCAAGGAGATGCTCTGTCCCCACTGCTGTTCTGCATAGGCCTGAACCCCCTCAGTGAGATCATTAACAAGACTGGCTACGGATACCGACTACGGAACGGAGCGGTTGTCAGCCACCTCCTGTACATGGATGACATCAAGCTGTATGCCAAGAGTGAACGAGACATCGATTCACTGATACACACTACCAGGCTATACAGCAATGACATTGGAATGTCATTCGGGCTGGAGAAGTGTAGTCGGATGGTAACAAAGAGAGGGAAGGTAGTCAGAACTGAGGGGATTGAACTACCAGAAGGCAACATTGCAGACATAGAGGACAGTTACAAGTACCTGGGGATCCCACAGGCGAATGGGAACCATGAAGAGGCCGCTAGGAAAGCTGCAACCACCAAGTACCTGCAGAGGATCAGGCAAGTCCTGAGGAGTCAGCTGAACGGTAAGAACAAGATCCGGGCAATCAACACCTACGCCCTGCCCGTGATCAGGTACCCTGCTGGGGTAATAGGCTGGCCAAAGGAGGAGATAGAAGCCACTGACATCAAGACAAGAAAGCTCCTTACCATGCATGGAGGGTTTCACCCCAAGTCCAGCACCCTGAGGTTGTACGCTAAGCGGAAGGAAGGGGGCCGGGGACTGGTGAGTGTCAGCACCACAGTCCAGGATGAGACAAGAAACATCCACGAATACATCACGAAGATGGCCCCAACTGACAGTGTGCTCAGTGAATACCTCAGGCAGCAGAAACCCAAGAAAGAGGAGGAAGGCGAGGAACCATCATGGAAGGACAGGCCCCTGCACGGTATGTACCACCGGCAGATAGAGGAGGTGGCTGATATCCAGAAATCCTACCAGTGGCTGGACAAAGCTGGACTGAAAGACAGCACAGAGGCACTAATCATGGCAGCACAAGAACAAGCTCTGAGTACAAGATCCATAGAGGCTGGGGTCTATCACACCAGGCAAGACCCCAGGTGCAGGCTGTGTAAAGATGCCCCAGAGACAATCCAGCACATAACAGCAGGGTGCAGGATGCTAGCAGGCAAGGCATACATGGAACGCCATAACCAAGTGGCCGGCATAGTGTACAGGAACATCTGTGCCGAGTATAACCTGGAAGTCCCGAGGTCAAAATGGGAGACGCCCCCAAGGGTGATGGAGAATGACCGAGCTAAGATCCTGTGGGACTTCCAGATACAGACGGACAAAATGGTGGTGGCTAACCAACCGGACATAGTGGTGGTAGACAAACAGAAGAAGACGGCTGTAGTGATCGATGTAGCGGTTCCGAATGACAGCAATATCAGGAAGAAGGAACACGAGAAGCTGGAGAAATACCAAGGGCTCAGAGAAGAGCTCGAGAGGATGTGGAGGGTGAAGGTAACTGTGGTCCCCGTGGTAATCGGAGCACTAGGTGCGGTGACTCCCAAGCTAGGCGAGTGGCTCCAGCAGATCCCGGGAACAACATCGGAGATCTCTGTCCAGAAGAGCGCAGTCCTGGGAACAGCTAAGATACTGCGCAGGACCCTCAAGCTCCCAGGCCTCTGGTAGAGGACCCGAGCTTGAAGGATAAACCGCCCGCAGGGGCGTGCTGGGTGTTTTTATCCATGATGATTTTTTAATTCTACCAAAGTACACTATTTAGATTCAGAAATGTTATATAGTTATTTAGCCTTGTTGTGTGTGCAAATAAGCCTGTGTAACGTAATAAATATAGAATTTGAAAAATAACAAACCTAAAAAGAAACACTAGGTACGAGATACGTGATACGGTGATACTTTTGGTAAATAACCATTTGACTAACATGTGTCTCATCTGCTCTTGTTAAATCTCTGTTCTGTCCTAATTTTCCCTCTCTGTTCTCTCTCTCCCTCTTTGTGCTGACAATCATCAAATATACAGTGGAAACCAGATATTTACACACTCTTCAGATAAAAACACAAACACTTTTTTACTTGTAACATGAAATCAGACCAAATGTTTATTTTTTTAGATTGATAAATATAAAAACATATTTGTTAACTTTAACAGTAAAGAGAGAAACTTTCTGTATTTCTTAATTGCAAATGGCACCAAATTGTATTCAAAACTGAGCCACACTTATGGAGCTCCACAATTCTTTTCCTGGTGTTTTGGTTGACATCTCTAGATTTTCCCATGTCAAAGAAACAGGCTCTGTGTTTTGCCTTATATGCATCTACAGCTGTGCCACCAATTTACTCACATGGACTCTACTAACCAATCAGAAGCTTCTTCAACTCAGAAAGGAATCGTCTGGAGTTTTCTTAATAATTAACAATAAACTTAGTGTATATGTACTCCTAAATTTGATGAAAGTGATAAAAATAGACAGCTCTGCCTCTTTACTCTGACATTTAACTAATTCAAAAGATATTTCAACATTTATTTATCCAAAAGTTTACTCTAAATTGATGTTGTACAGTAAAACAAATGTTCTTGTGTTTTCCATAAAGTGTATGTAAATATCTGGTTTAAACTGTAAATATACTGCTGTGTATTGAAATTCCTCTTGTTTTGCATAGAAATATACTGAACAACATACAAAGCATAATACATAAAATAACATCTACAAGAGTTTCTTCTTTGAAAGAAGCTCCTTATGTCCATTCTTGTATATCAGTGCATTATGAAGCCGATTTATTTAGCTGTGGAGGGTAACAACTGAAAAAATGAAGAAAAAAACACATGTGAGCTAAGACTCTCTAAAGAAACAGCATTGTTGTTATTCGGCTTTTCATTTCGCCATTTGTTGTGTTATGGAAATGTTAACAATAACCTGCAACACACCCAGTGAGCTTGATTTGATTTGAAGTGGGCCACCGCCCTTAAATCTTATATACAAAGACACAGACAAAGAACATTCCTCAAACTCTCACATGTCTTACCCCCCTCTCACAAGGGGGGGTATACCTCCTCCCGCAAAGAGAGAATTATGACCTTGTTTTCTGCTTAGCCTTCACCTAAGGATTTACATCCCTGATAAGCAGAAGGAGTCTCACTATCTGTATAATGTCTCCCATTACAACGGCCTCACTGTGTTAACATTACACATGCATGTAATGTAGTGACAAGAGTGCTCTTATTATAGTAAAGTGAGAAAGTAATATTACTATAACTAATGTGATATGATTAAATATGTGATTAATACATGAGAAAAGAAATCTGCCACCACAGTTGATTCACTCAAAGAGCAAGTAATGTAATATGGGTGAAGTGATCAGTTTGATATCAATCTTTTGTGATAAACCGTCATATTTACATTATTTGTACAGTACGAATGATTTGCTTTGGTACCTGGTCAAACTTCAGTTCTCCTCTGTCTGCCTAGCTCGTTTTTCCAACAGTGCACTCGCAGGCAGCAGCTCCCCTCGCCCGCTCGCTCACTGTCTGAGCTCCAATCATACCAATGTTAGGGGAGATTCTTGCACAGTTGTAAATTCCCACAGTGTGCACTATGTGCTTTGAATATTGTGTGTAGTTTTTGTTTTATACAGTTGTCAGACAGGCATCTAACTATAAAACAATTGCAGTCCAAAAGACCCCGGGCTTCTGGAAAAACGACCTGAGCTTAATCCCGCTGACAGGGTGAGTAGGCTTCTCCTAATGTCCCACACTAGGCTGCAACTCCTTGCTGTCCCTCTCAATGGGCCACTAAGCACGACGATGGATCAGTCTCAGTTCGCTCAGGTGGCATCAGCTCGCGTCCTGGTCCCAGATGTCATTTATGGATCAGCCCCAAACGCAAGGTGGCGCCAATCCCGAACGAGCCCCCAAGATTTTTTATGGGTCCCAAGGATGAAGACCACGAAGACAAATATGTTACCTGTAAAAGCAGGTGAAGAGCGGAGTAAGGAAGACACGATGCATCTCTGCTTTCCTGCAGAACGTGTCTGAGTCTGATTTATTTCACACAAATAAATGCTATATAAACACTAAACATGAGCTTTCAATATACTATTCAGCTGGTTCCTCATTCACATCAAATACATTTACATATTTCACAACCCCAGTGAAATATACTCTCTTTATTTGGTTCAGTTTCTCAAATTCACACTTCTTTCCATAACAGTTACAGCCTTTGTCATATCAATAAACACATCACATTGTCTTCTGTAGTGTCTTACTGGCTAACAGTTATATTCAATAACAACATCGGTAAATACATCACATTTGTTTCCTACAGTAATTTACTGGCAAAATCACTATTTAGTGCATCATGAAACCTGGCTTTTAACCTGTGAATGGCTCTGTTAGCTAAACAGAGTTGCACAGAGTGCTTGTGTTACACTAAGTAATCTACTCAGTCACTTTAACATAACTATTGACATTCACATCTCACAGAACTGGTTTGATTGGAACATTACAACATGTTTGCACAGAGCATAGGAGCGCACTGACTGCTTCACGAGCGCTCCACCTAAAGAGCGGGCTCGCGATGCAGCCGTGCGAGACACTCCTGTGGTTTCTCCTGTGTTTACATAGAAATAACTCGGGCGGACCGCCTAAAACTCTCTCATTCACATTAACGTGGGTAACCATGGTAACAATAAACAACATTTTAGATGTGAGCACCATTTACCGACCTGTAAAAGCAGGTGAAGAGCGGAGTAAGGAAGACACGATGCATCTCTGCTTTCCTTCAGAACATGTCTGAGGAAGTAGCGGAAGGTGGGCTCCACTTACTGCACTCCTTGAGCAACCACCAAAGTTCTGCTCTCACTGCTTTCTAACATAAAATGAATCCCTGTTACATGGATTTCTATCCTTTTAAAGAAACTGAAAATAAATAAATATAGTAATGAAAAATTTCCCGTTACATGAGTGTTTTACAATATTAATATTAAAATAATATTAATGTGGTCATTCCCTCACAGGGGTGCCACACGCTCCCCTACAACAAAAGTGGCTCCTGACACTCGAAACAAATTTGCACTTACAGTCTCTGCATTCTTATCAAATCTCACACAGTGAATAATCAAAACCCTTAAATTAAAACTTCAAGCACTTAGGAATTTTTTGTTCTCTGGGCTTTAGGTAACCACCAGAGTTTATGGCTCCTTCCCAATAACTACATATAGGGTAGAGGAGAGAGAGAGAGATATGGGAACTGGGTGAGCGGTGGGCCTTTGAATGAAGGTAAGCTTGGTTGTGGGGCCCACAGGGCGGCCGAAGGTATGAGGTAAGTATCTATGTACCATGTTTACAGTGGGCCATGACTGGTATGTTTGATGACCTAGAGATGATAGGTGAGCATTTGGCCTGGACGCCTCTGTCGGGTGGATCGCCTCAGTGGGGCAGGTGAGTTCGACGGAGAGTCTGCTGCCTGCTCATCACAACGCTCATATCAAGGTGACTCGGGTTCTACTTTTGCCGAACTGTCACTCCCCTCGTGGTCATACTGGTGAGTCTCAACTTCCTCTCCATTCTCAGGTCCCATGGGACCCTCTCTTCCTAATAGACCTTCCCCAGTCATCTCTGACAGGTTCTCAGCAATGTCCTCGACATCTGTGACAGGTGTCCTTCGTTTTGGCTCTTCAAGATCCCTCGAGCTCAGAACAGATCCTCCTTTAAACCGAGTCTACGTCTGCCTCCCAAGTTCCATTCTGTCGTGGCTGACAGCCTGTTTTTTGGAAGGGATGGTTGTTCTAAACTCTGGGTCAGTGGTACCCTCAGCCAGTATCCTCTTTCTGGGTCATCATCTGAATCAGAGGTCTCAGCATTTTCTATCCGTCCTTCCCTGTCTTTACTCCTCACTCAGGCATTGGTCTGTTTGTGGGTCGATCTTAAGGTTAGTTTAGTTGGTTGTGGTGTGAACTCTACCGGCAAATCATTGACCAATAGAAGCAAGTTTCGGTGTAGGGTCCGAGTTCTTCCCTGGTCATTACCCTCTGGATGGATGACATACACAGGGTTATCCGAAACCTGTTCCTTGACCACATATATCCTGTTCTCCCAGTAGGAGCGTAATTTGTCAGGTCCACCACGCTCGCCTAAGTTCCTCACCAACACTCTGTCCCCTGGTTTCACTACCGCTCCCCACACCTTCTGATCATAGTAAGACTTCCCCTTTGCACTAGCTGAGAGACTATTTCTGGTGGCAATCTGATAAGCCTCTGTCATTCTCTTACGCCACTTTTCAGCATACCCCCTGCATGACACTGGTTCAGTCTCCTCAACCACACCGAACAAAAGATCCACCGGAAGGCGGGGGTGACAGCCAAAAAGCAAGAAATGTGGGGAATAGCCAGTGGACTCATGACGAGTACAGTTATATGCGTGTACAACTTGCGGGATACGGTCTTTCCATTTTTCCTTTTCTTTGTCTGTCAGGGTACGCAACATCTGCAGCAAAGTGCGGTTGAATCGTTCTGCGGGATTATCCTGGGGGTAACTTTTCGCAAAATGCCCATTTAAGAGCCAGGAACTTCAACATGCCATTGTGCAGGTGGTAGATCCGTTCAGCAGGCGACAGGGTTCGTGACCCGTAGCCAATGACGCGCAACTTCCCGCACTGCTGTTGGTAGAGCACAGTGCCCAGTCCCTGCTCGGATGCATCAGTGTGTAAAACAAAGGGCTGGTCAAAGTCTGGATATGCTAGCACTGGAGGATGGACTAGCATGTCGACCAGTTGTTCCAGTACCCTCTGATGCTCAAGAGTCCAGTCTATGGGCGCCCTCGATGGCATTTGGGGCCCTTTGGTTTTACTCTGATGGCCAAGAGTGGGCCGCTCTGAAGATTTGCTCTGGAGTAGCTCGTACAGAGGCTGAGCTATCCTCCAAAAGTTCTGTATGAAAGAGCGATAGTAGCTAAGGAAGCCCAGGACCCGCCTAAGATCACCTACTGTCTGTGGTGGCTTGGTTTTCAGAGCAAAGACAGCCTCCAGATCCTTTGGTCAATCTTGACGCCCTCAGCGCTAACTAAGCGCCCCACATAACGAACTTCTGCTTTAACCCTTTAAAGCATAACTATTTTTAAATCCCGGTAGCACTGCAACCACGTAAGCTAGCGCAATAATTTTTTTGCATATGAAACCGGAGGAGTTGTACTTACATCTTATGCCATCAGCTTGTCCTAGGTCACAGTTTTCCTTCCATATATAGCTTTGCAAAAACTGCATAAAAAGCACTGCTGGAAATAGTTTATTTTGATGCATATGCTGTTATCTTGCAAATTTGCATTATAATATTTATTTTCCTTTTTCCTGCAGTATATGAAAATTGGTGTATTTCATATATAAGACACTTAAAATAAATTTCCTGCAGTGGGAAACTATTTTTTGCAACTTTTTTTATATTTACAGTGTTGAGGGATAAGATTCTTAAATTTCTCTAACTAGAAATATATATTAAAAAAACAAACAATTTTCAAGTTTTTTGTAGTTTATTGCACTTTTATGCAATTTATGTAATTACTATGCACTTAATGCATTCATATTATTAAAATTTGGACGATAATGGTTGTATTGATGTATAGCAACTTGAATGGCACTACAACATGTAAAAATCTAATATAAGCTTTGGCGGACTTGGTTCTATACTAGGTCTTGAAGGGTTAAAAAGCTCACACTTCTGAGGCCGCAGCTTCACACCATGGACCTGTAGGACCTGAAGCACTTTGCAGATAAAGATAAAATTTATCTTTTGCTGTGAAGGACAGCCAGACTTCTGACCGCTTCGCCTTGGGCATTTTTAATAAAAGAATGTACGTACCTGGACCCGCCTACTATGCTCGGAAATGTAAAATGATTGGCGAGAATCTAAAGTGTATCACAGCTCAGGAAAAAAAAAGCACCGAAATAAAGCAACGAAATGTACGCTGCTTTTCCGTCTGGTTACTACCGTTTATGTCAGAACTGGTGGCATCATGGCACCGGATACCGGTACCCATCCCTATTTAGCATGAGGCTAAAATTCCCCCTCAGTGGGTCATTGGTGACCTGGTGGATGTTCAGAGGTTCATTAAATCCAACATGACTAAAAACTCAAATGTCAAAGGAAATAAATTTCAATTTCAATTTTATTTCTATAGCACATTTAAAAGTCACGAGTACAGCAAAGTGCTTCACAGATGAGCCGCATTTGCGGGTTGCAGCAAATGCGGTAACCCGCAAATAAACAAAATATTTATAAATCAATCATTCTAATCATAATTGCACTTTGACCTTTAACCTCTCTGCTCTGTGTTGTTTCCTCTTTCAGACTTGAAAATCATCGTTCAGTCTGGACAGGACATCACTCTGACATGTCGAGCTCCAAATGAAAATGACATCACTGTAGAGTGGAGCAGAGCTGACCTGGGAGATAAATATGTGCTTTTGTACCAAGATGGGCAGTTTGTTCCAGACAACCAGCATCCTTCTTTTAAGAATAGGGTGGATCTGCAGGACAGACAGATGAAGGATGGAGACGTGTCTTTGTTTCTGAAGGATGTGACAATTAATGATGCTGGAACATACAAATGTCGTGTCCTCATGAAAGGAACACCATCATCGGATCTCATCAGCATCATCTATCTTTGTGTTGATCCTCCAGGTGAGTGAGTAGAGTTGAGTGTGTGTGTGATCAGAGGTGAAGGTTGTTGTCAGACGTAGACAGATGTTTCTCTGGCTGTTGTCTCTGTGGCTGGTAGTCTAGAGCTGTGGTGGTTGTGAGTCTGTGAAAGTGAATCCTGCCGGTGCCATAGCTGCTGAAAACGTACTTAGTGCAGACACAAAACGTCCATCAGCTTCAAAGTGTGTCAGAAAAATGTCCACATGATGACTGATGGATGAGAGAGGTCCCATTTTTGTTGTTGTACACAAATCATTGAACAACACAAACACTTAGAGATCTTTTCAGTGCTGCCTGTTTTGTTACTGCACACATTTCTGATGGTCCTACAGTCCAACGTAGCAAACATCTCCCTGAAGCCTCTTCCTTAGAGACCAAAGTTTGGATCAGAGCAAGAAGCTGAAAGTCAGAGACTTTCTCACAAACTCACACTTCATCTGATCACATTTAGACTCAGGTTCTCTGTTCGTCACTGAGATTACAGACTCACACATTTATAATTAAGTAAGATCAGTTGTTGTGCACAAATCATTGAACAACACAAACACTTAGAGTGTTACAGAAGTGCTACGGGATCGCTAGTGATACAGCTATGATTAGCATAACATTGGGGCGACCGTGGATCGATCCCAGGCCTCTCTGTCCTGGTTGTTGTGTCCTTGGGCAAGACACTTTACCCTACCGCCTACTGGTGTTGGCCAGAGGGGCCGATGGCACGATATGGTAGCCTCACTTTTGTCAGTCTGCCCCAGGGCAGCTGTGGCTACAACCGTAGCTTGCCTCCACCAGTGTGTGAATGTGAGTGTGAATGAATAATGTCATTGTAAAGCGCTTTGGGTGCCTTGAAAAGCGCTATATAAATCCAATCCATTATTATTAGAACATAAACCCAGTGAAGCTGGAGGATGAAAGCTAACCTTTTTCCACTTGATAAAATTTAACGTGAGGGTTCTTGCTTATTAGAGACAAATGCAATCACATGGCAGGATGCTGTAAATGGACCAAACTTCAGTCAGAACAACTGAGTTAATCCACAATTTGAGGTTAGTCATTAATATACTGCTATATTATAGTATATAGTATTATAGTATTAATATACTGCTGCATGGGCTGGGCTGTAGTTACATTGTAAGATTTTTAAAACTGAGCTCTAAAATAAGTAGTGGTAATAAAAACCAAGATAGGCCTACAGTGATCACTGACTGCTGTGAGGGGCTTGTTTGTATTAAATAGAACAAGATACAAAGCATTAAAACATGTTCAAAACACAACAGCCTTAATAAACGCACAGTAATTTTGCCCCAGGAGCAGGGTTCATATGTAATCATTTAAAGATCAGATACACAGTGCAGGTAGCACACCCCTTTCCCCTCCTGAGTTGCCTGATGGTTTACCAGAATCTCTTCGAGGTAGTCTGAAAGTCTTTTTTCCATGGCCTCTCTGAACTCTTCCCACACCCAAGTTCACAGCCCGAGCCACGTTCTGCTTGGCCTATCAGCTGCCTCTGACATGAGGGCGGATCTAGAAGGTTGGAATGGGGTGGCAGGTGCCACCCTAAAACCATCCCTTGCCACCCCAAGTGCCACCTCAGTTTTCCATATGACAGTGTTGTTTATTAAAATAAGATAGCATTAACAGTTTGAGCATAATTACAGTCAACAGTGAATATAAATGCTAAAACTGAATATATTGCATAGTGTTTCCCCCCTCCACCATTAACAAATGGTTCAGCTTGTCTTATTTCTTTATATTGTTGTGGGTTGTCAAGAATGACACCATTACTTGAAGAGAAGGTATTTTATCGAACTGGTTCACATGTAAAACAAAGCTTCGCCATCACAGTCTGCCCAGAGTTAGCTTCCTCTGGCTCTCTAGCTCCCCCTACAGTCTAGGAGTATTAACAACATGATACTATGCAAATAAGGATTTGCTGTTATAATTACATCTTCCTTTTTTCAACAATAAAATAACATACCTACTTTCACAAACATAAACAGTCTCTATTTGTTTTTTACTTGTTAAACCAGGCTTTGTCAAAGTTCCCATGACGAAGGATGATTAGTGACAGCTGGGTGGCAAATTAGGTGCAGGTGTGTCAGCTGCTGGGTGGAGAAGAAGGAGAGAGAGAGAAACACACACACAGGCAGGTCGCCCCGGGAAGGCCCGTCCGAACATGACAGTTGTTCATAGATCATGTGTATTGCCTTGTGATACACCTCAGGTGCTGAAGCAATGCCAAACGGCAGTCGCCGGAATCTGTACCTGCCAAATAAGCTGTTGAACGTGCACAGTTTTGAACTTCGTCCAGCTTCAGTTGCCAAAATCCTGATGAAGCGTCTAGCTTGCTAAAGTACTTCGCTTTTGCAAACTGTGACATTATCTCTTCTCTTGTAGGTAGTTTGAAATGTTCTCTCTTTATTGCTCTATTCAGATCTCTAGGATCCATGCAAACTCTGAGCTTTCCAGTCTTTTTCTCCACAATAACAAGAGAACTCACCCACTCCGTTGGTTCATCGATCTTTTCAATCACTTCCAGGTTTTCCATCCAGTCCAACTCGGCTTTTAGTGGCTTTTGTAGAGCAAATGGTACTTTGCGGCATGAATGAATGACTGGTGTTACACTTTCATCGACTCTGATTGTGTGTTCTCCAGCAAGGCAACCAAGTCCCTGAAATAGGTCACCATATTCCTTCATCAACTCATTATAGTCCATGTCATCATCAGTTTCCACAACGAGCACTATTTCCACTAGGTTCAGACTCTCACAGGCATGTAACCCTAGAATAGGCTGCACATTCTTCGGCACTACAATGAATGTTAGCGTGTGCTCCTTGTCTTTGTGTGTCACCTTAACCATGCATTTTCCTTTCACAGGTATTTCTGCACCAGAGTATCCACTCACGTTCACCTTTGTTGCATGCATTTTAGGTTTAGGTCTGATTTTCTTGAACTCTGCTTCTGATATGACATTCACTTGAGCTCCAGTATCCAGCTTGACTTTCATGAGTGTGTCATTCACTTTGAGTGTCATTATCCAGTCCTTTTCACCTGTTTTATTGTCTGTCGCTGCAGCTACATAGAGTTCCTCTGTGTCTTCTTCATTCACAGTATGGACTGTACTTTGTTTCAGGGTTTGAGCTTTGCAGCACCTAGCATAATGGTTATTTTTGTTACAATTATTGCATCTTTTCCCATATGCTGGACATGTTTTAGGAGGATGTTGCATTCCGCAGCGACCACAAGTCTTTTCTTTTCTGTACCTGTTCTCTGGCGATTTCAATTGCAGTTTCATTTCAGCAGCAGCACTCTCCTTTTTGACTCTGAGTGTGTTTTTATTCACAGCATCCACTCTGTAGCTGTCACTGAGCAGTTCTTTAGCTTGTGCCCTCACTGTTCCAGCTGCTCCGCACAGTGTTAATGCTTTTTCCAGGTCAAGATTTTCCTCTCTCAGTAGCCTCTCTCTCAGACCGTTGTCGGGAATCCCGCACAAAAGCCTGTCTTTTATCAAAGAGTCTGTCAGTCCTCCAAATTCACATGTTTTACTCCCGTTCTGCAGCTCTGTGACATACTGATCTATTGTCTCTCCTGTCTTCTGTACACATGTAAAGAATCTGTGCCTCTCAAATGTCACACTTCTCTTAGGTATGCAGTAAGCCTCAAACTTTTCCATTATTTTATTCAGCTTCATTCCGTCACCATCAGTAAACGTGAAGTTATTATAGACTTCCAGTGCCTCATCACCCACTACATGCAAAAACACTGACGCTTGCTTTTTATCACGTGCCTCGTCAAGTCCAATTGCTGACAGGTACAACGTGAAACGTTGGTTAAATCTTCTCCAATTTTCAGCCACATTTCCAGTCAACTGAAGAATCGGTGGTGGGTGTAAGCCGTTCATGCTCACGTAGCTAGGTCTCTTTTCTCTCCCTCGGCGAGTTAGCTACACTACGTTCACTGCTAAGCACTGCTAATCCGTCGGTACTGCTATATTGTAGTCCGTTACCTTTCTTCAAGTCCATCTTCTGACACCATGTCTTATTTTTTTATGTTGTTGTGGGTTCTCAAGAATGACACCATTACTTAAAGAGAAGGTATTTTATCGAACTGTGGTTCACATGTAAAACAAAGCTTCGCCATCACAGTCTGCCCAGAGGTAACGTCCTCTGGCTCTCTTGCTCCCCCTAAAGTGTAGGAGTATTAAAAACATAAAACATGATACTAGGCAAATAAGGATTTGCTGTTATCATTACACAGCCCATTGCAGGACCGGCTTTCAGTAGCAAGCAATGTTTATGATTGTGCCAGAGCACATTTTGAACAAAACCATGGGAATTTCGCTTTTTACACAGGTGGTTGGATGTTACACTCTGGATATGGAAGGAACGTGAGTGTCATTGACCCTCTGTGGTCCACGGACACGCTGCACCTACATATCACATGAGTGATGTAAGCTGACGTAGCAACAAGCTGCAGCCACGTTGTGTCTCTATTTCAGCCCACAATGAAAGTTCGGACTTCAAAGTTTTTAAATTTTAATTACAGGCCAGTAAATCCAGAGTTATGATAATATATATAAGCCACGCTTTTTTCTAAATACTGTCGTCACGTTTTTGTGTGTTTTAAGGGTTTTCTAAGGACAGCGCGAAACAGTAAAGAAAGGAAAAGAGTTTTTAGATGTGGGAGATTTGTGACGTTTATTGTGGAGTGTATACTTAATGTGTTGTGTTGTCTTGTGTAGTTGTTCTGTTGTGTAGTCGTTGTTTTGTGTGTCAGTGAGGGCACTAATGAATGGCACATTTGCACGTAAACGCTGTCACTAAGTAGAAAACCAGCGGAGTGATACACCTCCTGTTGTCAGGCCTGCAGGTTTATCCCTGTGCTGTTCTCCTCTGTCTTTTAGTGGAAAAAACTTTTTCTTTTACTGGCACAAATCATTTGTGGAGCATCTTATTGCAACACCTGATTGTTCTCTCATTTTAGTTTTAGTAATATTTTTAAGTGGTTGTACAAAATGAAAAAAATAGCAGGTGTATTGGCTGCATTTTTAGATAAATAGTTGTATCTGTTTACAAAATGTACAATTTATATTTGCATTTTAATGTTATAAAAATTTACTCAACATGTCTATGTTTTTTTACACTAAAAATACAACTAGGATTATAAGTTCTTTGTGTGATTTCAGATCAGTAACACTATTGCAGTATGTCAGTGAAAAAAACAACTAAATTCAGTTGAGCTGAAAAGAATGATACCAAACAAGGCAAGGGGAAAAAAAATAAAATGAAACAATCTGAGGGGGAAATACGAACGTAAACTCAAAAGGAGTAAAAAATGGCCGGTTGTATTTCAGACCTCAGTGGGTCCAACAAATCAAGAAAAATTAGGTTTAAATTTTTGTTCATCACAGTGCAGATTTCTGACATTTTGTGTAATTTAAGCTGTAACAATGTGATTGTTTTCTGACAAAAAACAGTGAAACTTAAGTTAGACTTGTGTTTATAAATGAACCGCCCCATGTTGTGTAGCTTTCTGGATTTTATAGTTATTGGGCTACATATTTATTTATTATACAGGCTATACAGTACATAACATCAAAACTCACATGTTTTATGTAACTAAAGTGTGTAATTATGTGGGCTACAGACAATAATTAAGTTATAGACTATATTTATATGAAAAACGTGTATACTTACTGCATTTGAATCATTTTAACCATATGTAACCACCTGCATATGTGAAGAAAAAAAAGGCTTTGATTTTGCAACCCGATTTGATTTCTTTGCCACCCTCATGCCACCCTAAGAAAATTTCTCTAGATCCGCCCCTGATCAGGTTAGACTGAAGCTGAGTGTAGGAGGAGCAGCGACAGCTGCACATGTGCAGATGCTGCTGCAGTCACACACACCAGCGTGACAGGAGTGTGAGAGAGATTAAAGATAAAGAGACAACAGAACATGTTCAACTACGAAAACTCCACTTTAAAACATTTAAATAGCTGCTGGATGTTCAGAGCTTCATTAAAAATACCATGACTAAAAACTCAAATGTCAACGAAAAAAGCAAAGCAAAATATTTAAAGTCAATCATTCTGATCATAATTGTACTTTGACCTTTAACCTCTCTGCTCTGTGTTGTTTCCTCTTTCAGACAAAACCATCACAGCTGAGTCTGGACAGGATGTCACTCTGACATGTCGAGCTCCAAATAATAACATCAGAGCTGTACATTGGAGCAGAGCTGACCTGACAGATAAATATGTGCTTTTGTATCAGGATGGTCAGTTTGTTCCAGAAGATGAGCATCCATCTTTTAAGAACCGGGTGGATCTGCAGGACAGACAGATGAAGGATGGAGACGCGTCTTTGATTCTGAAGGATGTCACGATTCATGATGCTGGAACATACAAGTGTCGTGTCTTAATGGAAGGAACACAATCATCGGATCTCATCAGCATCATCTATCTTTGTGTTGTTGTCCCTCCAGGTGAGTGAGTAGTGATGAGTAGTGAGCCCATTTGTGTAAAGGTAACTCTACTTAGACAAACTGCCCAAAATGCGTTGACAGAAACATTTCAGGGATTTTGAGTCATTCTGCACTTCACAAGGGTTAATTGCGTTAAAAATTTTAACTGTGTTGAACGTGATGGAGAATTAATTTGCATTAATTTTGACAACACTACTAAAAACTCAAATGTCAAAGCAAATAAACAAAAACATTTAAATATAATCATTCTGATTATAATTTTACTTTGACCTTTAACCTCTCTGCTCTGTGTTGTTTCCTCTTTCAGACCAGAAAACCATCACAGCTGAGTCTGGACAGGACGTCACTCTGACATGTCGAGCTCCAAACAACAACATCAGAGGTGTACAATGGAGGAGAGATGACTTGAAAGCAGACTATGTATTCTTGTACTGGGATGGTCAGTTTGTTCCAGATTACCGACATCGATCTTTTAAGAACCGGGTGGATCTGCAGAACAGACAGATGAAGGATGGAGACGTGTCTTTGATTCTGAACAATGTGACGATTGATGATGCTGGAACATACAAGTGTCATATCTTCATTAGAGAAACGGGCTGTTGGCAGCTCATCAACAGCATCTCCCTAAGAGTTGTTGTTCCTCCAGGTGAGTGAGTAGAGTTGAGTGTGTGTGTGATCAGAGGTGAAGCTGCTTCCTGGTTGTTGATGTGTGTTTGTTGTGTGGATGAGCTGGTGGATGTCAGAGGTAGACAGATGTTTCTCCAGCTGTTGTCTTTGTGGCTGGTAGTCTAGAGTTGTAGAGCAGCATTGTTTGGGTAAGGTTAGAGCAGAAACAAAGACATTTATGAATCAGTCTCTTCTTCTCTTGCCCTCTAACTCGTCTGTAAACATGTGTGGGGAAACTCAATGCACCTGCAAGAGGCACCTTCAGGGTCGGGTGCAATATGTGCAACGCGGCAGCTATGAGTGGAGGCCCCTTACAGACCAATCCCTAGCTACCAATTGTACTTTGACCTTTAACCTCTCTTTAACCTCTCTGCTCTGTTTTGTTTCCTCTTTCAGACCAAAAGATCATTACAGCAAAGTCTGGACAGGACGTTACTCTGACATGTCGAGCTCCAAACAACAACATCAAATCTGTACATTGGAGCAGAGCTGACCTGACAGATAAGTATGTTCTTTTCTATCAGGATGGTCAGTCTGTTCCATATCACCAGCATCCATCTTTTAAGAACCGGGTGGATCTGCAGGACAGACAGATGAAGGATGGAGACGTGTCTTTGATTCTGAAGGATGTGACCATTAATGACGCTGGAACATACATGTGCCGTGTTTTCATTGAAGAAACTCGCTCATGGAATAACAGCAGCATCATCTACCTTCGTGTTGATCCTCCAGGTGAGTGAGTAGAGTTGAGTGTGTGTGTGATCAGAGGTGAAGCTGCTTCCTGGTTGTTGATGTTTGTTTGTTGTATGGATGAGCTGGTGGATGTCAGAGGTAGACAGATGTTTCTCCAGCTGTTGTCTTTGTGGCTGGTAGTCTAGAGTTGTAGAGCAGCATTGTGTGGGTAAGGTTAGAGCAGAAACAAAGACATTTATGAATCAGTCTCTTCTTCTCTTGCTCTCTAACTCGTCTGTAAACATGTGTGGGGAAACTCAATGTTAAAGCCTACAGCTGGAGGGGGAGGGGAGGGGTGAAGCTGGTGGTTGTGAGTCTGTGAAAGTGAATCCTGCCGGTGCCATAGCTGCTGAAAACGTACTTAGTGCAGACACAAAACATCCATCAGCTTCAAAGTGTGTCAGAAAAATGTCCACATGATGACTGATTGAACAACACAAACACTTAGAGCTGCTTTCAGTGCTGCCTGTTTTGTTACTGCACACATTTCTGATACAGTCCAACGTAGCAAACATCTCCCACCGAAGGTTGGATCAGAGCAGCTGAAAGGACACATCTATGAATGCAGTCAGAGACTTTCTCCCAACCTCACACTTCATCTGATCAGGTTTGAACTGCTGCTTTATCTGCTTTAGACTCAGGTTTTGTTAGTCAGTCAAAATAAAAACTAAGTCCAGGATCAGCAGTAATAGTAACACAGTGATGTCTGCTGTAACTGTGTCAGTCTGCTTGTTAGCTAGTATAAACCATGGGTCACTGGTGACCTGGTTTATGTTCATAGGTTCATTAAATCCAACATGACTAAAAAGCTCAAACGTCAAAGGAAATAAAGAAAATATTTACTTTGACCTTTAACCTCTCTGCTCTATTCAATTCAATTCAATTTTATTTATATAGTGCCAAATCACAACAAAAGTCGCCTCAAGGCGCTTTATATTGTACAGTAGATAGCACAATAATAAATACAGAGAAAAACCCAACAATCATATCATATGACCACCTATGAGCAAGCACTTTGGCGACAGTGGGAAGGAAAAACTCCCTTTTAACAGGAAGAAACCTCCGGCATAACCAGGCTCAGGGAGGGGCGGGGCCATCTGCTGCGACCGGTTGGGGTGAAAGAAGGAAAACAGGATGAAAGACATGCTGTGGACCAGAGACAGAGATTAATAACAGATATGATTCGATGCAGAGAGGTCTATTAACACATAGTGAGTGAGAAGGTGACTGGAAAGGAAAAACTCAATGCATCATGGGAATCCCCGGCAGCCTACGTCTATTGCAGCATAACTAAGGGAGGATTCAGGGTCACCTGGTCCAGCCCTAACTATATGCTTTAGCAAAAAGGAAAGTTTTAAGCCTAATCTTGAAAGTAGAGATAGTGTCTGTCTCCTGAATCCGAACTGGAAGCTGGTTCCACAGAAGAGGGGCCTGAAAACTGAAGGCTCTCCCTCCCATTCTACTTTTAAATACTCTAGGAACAACAAGTAGGCCTGCAGTGAGAGAGCGAAGTGCTCTAATAGGGTGATATGGTACTACAAGGTCATTAAGATAAGATGGGGCCTGATTATTTAAGACCTTGTATGTGAGGAGCAGGATTTTGAATTCAATTCTGGATTTAACAGGAAGCCAATGAAGGGAAGCCAAAACAGGAGAAATATGCTCTCTCTTTCTATTCCCTGTCAGGACTCTTGCTGCAGCATTTTGGATTAGCTGAAGACTTTTCAGTGAAGTTTTAGGACATCCTGATAATAATGAATTACAGTAGTCCAGCCTGGAAGTAATGAAGGCATGAACTAGTTTTTCAGCATCACTCTGAGACAGGATATTTCTAATTTTAGAGATGTTGCGCAAAATGGAAGAAAGCAGTCTTACATATTTGTTTAATATGTGCGTTGAAGGACATGTCCTGGTCAAAAATGACTCCAAGGTTCCTCACAGCATTACTGGAGGCCAAGGTAATGCCATCCAGAGTAAGAATCTGGTTAGATACCATATTTCTAAGATTTTCAGGGCCGAGTACAATAACCTCAGTTTTATCTGAATTAAGAAGCAGAAAGTTAGCGGCCATCCAGGTCTTTATGTCTTTAAGACATTCCTGCAGTTGAACTAATTGGTGTGTGTTACCTGGCTTCATGGATAGATAGAGCTGCGTATCATCTTCATAGCAGTGAAAATTTATGCTATGTCTTCTAATGATGCTGCCTAGGGGAAGCATGTATAATGTAAACAGAATTGGTCCTAGCACTGAACCCTGTGGAACTCCATAATAGACCTTAGTGTGTGAAGAGGACTCTTCATTTACCTGAACAAATTGGAATCTATTAGATAGATATGATACATATACATGCTCTGTGTTGTTTCCTCTTTCAGACCAGAAAACCATCACAGCAGAGTCTGGACAGGACGTCACTCTGACATGTCGACGTCCAAACAACAAGGTCAGTTTTGTACATTGGAGCAGAGCTGACTTGACATCAGGCTCTTTATTCTTGTACTGGGATGGTCGTTTTATTCCACATGACCAGCATCCATCTTTTAAGAACCGGGTGGATCTGCAGGACAGACAGATGAAGGATGGAGACGTGTCTTTGATTCTGAAGGATGTGACCATTAATGACGCTGGAACATACATGTGCCGTGTTTTCATTGAAGAAACTCGCTCATGGAATAACAGCAGCATCATCTACCTTCGTGTTGATCCTCCAGGTGAGTGAGTAGAGTTGAGTGTGTGTGTGATCAGAGGTGAAGCTGCTTCCTGGTTGTTGATGTTTGTTTGTTGTATGGATGAGCTGGTGGATGTCAGAGGTAGACAGATGTTTCTCCAGCTGTTGTCTTTGTGGCTGGCAGTCTAGAGTTGTAGAGCAGCATTGTGTGGGTAAGGTTAGAGCAGAAACAAAGACATTTATGAATCAGTCTCTTCTTCTCTTGCTCTCTAACTCGTCTGTAAACATGTGTGGGGAAACTCAATGTTAAAGCCTACAGCTGGAGGGGGAGGGGAGGGGTGAAGCTGGTGGTTGTGAGTCTGTGAAAGTGAATCCTGCCGGTGCCATAGCTGCTGAAAACGTACTTAGTGCAGACACAAAACATCCATCAGCTTCAAAGTGTGTCAGAAAAATGTCTACATGATGACTGATTGAACAACACAAACACTTAGAGCTGCTTTCAGTGCTGCCTGTTTTGTTACTGCACACATTTCTGATACAGTCCAACGTAGCAAACATCTCCCACCGAAGGTTGGATCAGAGCAGCTGAAAGGACACATCTATGAATGCAGTCAGAGACTTTCTCCCAACCTCACACTTCATCTGATCAGGTTTGAACTGCTGCTTTATCTGCTTTAGACTCAGGTTTTGTTAGTCAGTCAAAATAAAAACTAAGTCCAGGATCAGCAGTAATAGTAACACAGTGATGTCTGCTGTAACTGTGTCAGTCTGCTTGTTAGCTAGTATAAACCATGGGTCACTGGTGACCTGGTTTATGTTCATAGGTTCATTAAATCCAACATGACTAAAAAGCTCAAACGTCAAAGGAAATAAAGAAAATATTTACTTTGACCTTTAACCTCTCTGCTCTATTCAATTCAATTCAATTTTATTTATATAGTGCCAAATCACAACAAAAGTCGCCTCAAGGCGCTTTATATTGTACAGTAGATAGCACAATAATAAATACAGAGAAAAACCCAACAATCATATCATATGACCCCCTATGAGCAAGCACTTTGGCGACAGTGGGAAGGAAAAACTCCCTTTTAACAGGAAGAAACCTCCGGCAGAACCAGGCTCAGGGAGGGGCGGCCATCTGCTGTGACCGGTTGGGGTGAAAGAAGGAAAACAGGATAAAGACATGCTGGGGACGAGAGACAGAGATTAATAACAGATATGATTCAATGCAGAGAGGTCTATTAACACATAGTGAGTGAGAAGGTGACTGGAAAGGAAAAACTCAATGCATCATGGGAATCCCCGGCAGCCTACGTCTATTGCAGCATAACTAAGGGAGGATTCAGGGTCACCTGGTCCAGCCCTAACTATATGCTTTAGCAAAAAGGAAAGTTTTAAGCCTAATCTTAAAAGTAGAGATAGTGCCTGTCTCCTGAATCCGAACTGGAAGTTGGTTCCACAGAAGAGGGGCCTTAAAACTGAAGGCTCTGCCTCCCATTCTACTTTTAAATACTCTAGGAACAACAAGTAGGCCTGCAGAGCGAGAGCGAAGTGCTCTAATAGGGTGATATGGTACCACAAGGTCATTAAGATAAGATGGGGCCTGATTATTTAAGACCTTGTATGTGAGGAGCAGGATTTTGAATTCAATTCTGGATTTAACAGGAAGCCAATGAAGGGAACCCAAAACAGGAGAAATATGCTCTCTCTTTCTATTCCCTGTCAGTACTCTTGCTGCAGCATTTTGGATTAGCTGAAGACTTTTCAGTGAAGTTTTAGGACATCCTGATAATAATGAATTACAGTAGTCCAGCCTGGAAGTAATGAATGCATGAACTAGTTTTTCAGCATCACTCTGAGACAGGATATTTCTAATTTTAGAGATGTTGCGCAAATGGAAGAAAGCAGTATTACATATTTGTTTAATATGTGCGTTGAAGGACGTGTCCTGGTCAAAAATGACTCCAAGGTTCCTCACAGCATTACTGGAGGCCAAGGTAATGCCATCCAGAGTAAGAATCTGGTTAGATACCATATTTCTAAGATTTTCAGGGCCAAGTACAATAACCTCAGTTTTATCTGAATTAAGAAGCAGAAAGTTAGCGCCCATCCAGGTCTTTATGTCTTTAAGACATTCCTGCAGTTGAACTAATTGGTGTGTGTTACCTGGCTTCATGGACAGATAGAGCTGCGTATCATCTGCATAGCAGTGAAAATTTATGCTATGTCTTCTAATGATGCTGCCTAGGGGAAGCATGTATAATGTAAACAGAATTGGTCCTAGCACTGAACCCTGTGGAACTCCATAATAGACCTTAGTGTGTGAAGACGACTCTCCATTTACCTGAACAAATTGGAATCTATTAGATAGATATGATACATATACATGCTCTGTGTTGTTTCCTCTTTCAGACCAGAAAACCATCACAGCAGAGTCTGGACAGGACGTCACTCTGACATGTCGACGTCCAAACAACAAGGTCAGTTTTGTACATTGGAGCAGAGCTGACTTGACATCAGGCTCTTTATTCTTGTACTGGGATGGTCGTTTTATTCCACATCACCAGCATCCATCTTTTAAGAACCGGGTGGATCTGCAGGACAGACAGATGAAGGATGGAGACGTGTCTTTGATTCTGAAGGATGTGATGACTGCTGATACCGGAACATATAGGTGTCTTGTCTTCATGGAAGAAACACGCTCATGGATGAACAGCATCATCAGCCTCAGTGTTCGTCTGGTGAGTGAGTAGAGTTGAGTGTGTGTGTGATCAGAGGTGAAGCTGCTTCCTGGTTGTTGATGTTTATTTCTAAAGATGTTGTTGATGAGACTTTGTAGAAAGCAGCTGGTCTGAGTGATGTGATCAGAGTGCAGTAGATAATGTCTGACAGCAGTTTGAAGAGGTTCTGTTCTGTTCTTCACTCATCACCTACCTGACAGCTGACACCTCACACCTGTTTCTCACCTGCAGGTCAGACAGGAGGACAAGAGAAGGATGAAGGGAAGAAGGAGGAAGGGGAGAACGATAACTCTCTTGCACTGAAAGTTTTTTCCATGCTTCTTGTTGAGGCTTGGGGCTTTTCTCTGTGTTAGTTCCCATGTTGTTCCTGGGATCTGCTGGAGCCACTCGCCTAGCTTAGGAGTCACTGCACCTAGTGCTCCGATTACCACGGGGACCACCATCACCTTCACCCTCCACATCCTCTCGAGCTCTTCTCTGAGCCCTTGGTATTTCTCGAGCTTCTCGTGTTCCGTCTTCCTGATGTTGCTGTCATTCGGAAACGCTACATCGATCACTACAGCCGTCTTCTCCTGTTTTTCTACCACCACTATGTCCGGTTGGTTAGCCACCACCATTTTGTCCATCTGTATCTGGAAGTCCCACAGCATCTTAGCTCGGTCATTCTCCATCACCCTTGGGGGCATCTCCCACTTTGACCCCGGGACTTCCAGGTATTAAACCCTGATTCTTTTGTCCCCATGACAGAAAAGAGAAAACTGACTCATAGTGTGTTAAAATATTTATATTTCTTTTTATTCAATCATCTTCCGGAAGCACAGCCCAAACGCCAGTTGCAGGATCTCCGACTTTAGAATCTCAACTTGTGTCTTATATGACTTATATTATTTCTGTACTTCAGACGTCACACACAGTTTCAAACATTGCTTATATGGAAAGTTCTTCTTTTATCTGTCTTATCTATTAATATGCCTGTGCACTAAAACTTCCTGTTTTTCAGTCTGGCTGAGCACTTTGTGAGTCAAAAGTGGCCTTGCTCTACAAGCCTTCATTATTAAAGTACATAAAACAATCTAATGAGCAGATACACATTAAAAAATAATTATTTTGTCCTTAAAAGTCCCCCTTTTCTATTTCTCATTTGAGGAATGAACTAATTGCTAATTTATCATATTAAGTTTTCCTAAAAACAATCCAATTCAATTTTATTTATATAGCGCCAAATCACAACAAAAGTCACCTCAAGGCGACTTTTCATAGATACAGAGGAAAAACCCAACAATCATATGACCCCCTATGAGCAAGCACTGGGGCGACAGTGGGAAGGAAAAACTCCCTTTTAACAGGAAGAAACCTCGGCAGAACCAGGCTCAGTTAGGCGCAGCCATCAGCTGCTACCAGTTGGGGTGAGATAACAGAGACTTTAAGGAGAGAGACCTAATATTTAATAATCCACATTTCACTGTGTTACTCTTTGGTTCAGATGTGGATTCTGTTTTGTTCTTTCTTTGTGATTGTTTATGTTTAAGTTGTTTATTGCTGGTTTTTAGTTTGTTTTGTCTGTTTGGGAGCTGACACAGTCTCTATGAAGATGTTTTTTTGTTTTTGTTTTTTGTTTTTTGTTTTTGTTTTGTTTTTTGGGGGGGGGGGCAGAGAGGCATGTTCCATGTTAAAAAGCTAAAATATAACAAAAGAGATTACGCTAACAAAACCTTTCAATTGCCCAACCCTATCTGTCCCCTCAACGGGTTGTATGTTTTCAATGTTTCAAACAGGCTGTGAGCTGCCGTAAATCTACTTCCTTCACCCCCTTTTCACCCAGTTCCAAACCACTCCTGACTTCCCTCAGTGTGCACTGTAAACTCCAAAAGATACAATTAGATTTTCTGGTAAAAGGTCCTAGATTATTTTGTCAACCTTTGGAAACATCCTCTATAGAGTTAACCCGTTTCATCTTTAAAACTTGGGCCTGGTTTCTTCGTCCCCTTTAACGGGTAGCGCATATCCAGCCTAAACACTGTGTTTGGGCAATCTATGGCATAGAAATCCTGCAGCTATTTGTAAAGTCCCTCTCATTACTTTTATGCTCCCATTATAACCTGGGTGTCTATTGTCTTGTGTAGTTTGGGATAGGGCTGCTCGATTATGGCAAAAATGATAATCACGATTATTTTCACTAAAATTGAGATCTCGATTATTTGACGATATTTATTTAACAATAACAATGTATTGAATAATGGCTTTAAAGATTGTCGAATAATAATATAAAATAGTGTGCAAATACTATTGGGATTAGAGAAATTATTTTACTGCTGTTGTTCATATTACCATGGCATTAATAACATAATCTACAAGTATTGATATTGCATGTAGAGGTTTAAGCATATTGGCACCCAATTAATTAGCTTTTAGTACAGGAGCAGTTATAACCACTTTACACTGTGGAGTTGAATCTATAATCTTAAATGCTTTTGAATGCTTTTTATAATCTTGAATGTTTATGTGCAGATTATGTTGCATTATAAAAGAAAGGCTCAACTCTGACTACACTCTGTGCCAAAATAGACAGGAAATTGCATGCTTTTACAGAGTACGCCTTTGCAGAAAGTGAAACTAAAGCAGAGGAGCTGTTTGGATGATGATACTTTTATCCATTTATATCTTTTTATAATAAAGCTTTTGTAGTGGTTCTTGATTAAAACATTTAGTCAATAGATTACATAGTTTCAGTTAGGTTATTACACATATGTGTGTGGCTTCTGTCTCTCTGTCTGGTGAGAGGTCATGAGTTAGTCGGCGAGGTGAGGCAGAGTGCATTTGAGGTCAAAACACAGACACACACACACGCACCCACACACCAGAGTGAGGCTCAGGTTTAGATGAAGGTTCAAATAATAGTTTGCAAAGCTTGCAATTGCAAAATTATGCTTGCATAAGAGACAGTTAGTTGCAGAATGTGTGCTTGATGTTCCAGACAATAAGCGGGCGTCCGGTGGCGACAGGAAGCACCTGCCATGGAGACGAGGTGATGTGCTTTTTAACTGTGTCACAAGTTATCAACAGAACATTTGTGGTTTTGAAACTGATGCATGTGATGACGTATGAGGGGGGCGTCAGTAAATATACCCTGATGTTATAAAACCTTTCCTGTGTAGTTTTTTGGGTGGAGATCTACAGCTGGTGTTTTGGATTGTACATCTCCCCACGCTGCGTGTGTTCATTAAAATCACTTTTTTGACCAAGCTCTTCTGGACCATGATTTTTTTTTACTTTCGTCCTCAATATTGAACCCTTAACAATACTGATAACAGTGCAAATGTTTGCAATATAAAAAATAAATGAAAAATGTAAACATCTATTTTTGGTGTCTGTGAAGGTTCTCAGTCATCCAGGTCATCGTAGACTAAGGAGCTTGGAAAGAAAAGCGTCTGGACTTCTTGAGTTGCTTGAAGACGTTTCACCTCTCATCCGAGAAGCTTCTTCTGTTCTAAGGGTCAATTGGTGGAGAGTCCCAGATTTAAACCCAGTGGGAGTTTCCCCCCAAAGAGGGACAAAGGACCCCCTGATGATCCTCTACCTAATCACATGAGCCAAGGTGTGAAAGCGGGTGTGGGTCCTAATCAGCCAGAGTTTCGGGTGAGCTCGTTGTGAAACCTGGCCCCACCCTATCATGTGATTTCCTGAGGTCAGATGGCCCAGGGTGTGAGTGGGCGTTAAGGCGTCTGGGAAGGGATCTCAAAACTGGATTATAGATGGCAGACAGTTGATGTCATAAACCACCGCCACTGTTCAAAGATGGTTGCTCACAGTGGACGTAAATGGCTTCTTTCACTCCTCTTTCAAACCATCTGTCCTCTCTGTCCAAAATGTGAAAGTTGGCATCCTCAAAAGAGTGACCTTTATCCTTTAGATGCAGATGAACTGCTGAGACTTGTCCTGTGGAGGTGGCTCTTCTATGTTGTGCCATGCGCTTGTGAAGTGGCTGTTTGGTTTCTCTTCTATTTTTGGTGAACTTTGCAGTGTTGCTCTGTGGTGCGGCTACAACACCATAGCAAAGTTTACACACTATGTCTACTTGATCCACGTTTGACTTCGCGAACCCATAATCTTTCCACACCACTGGAGGGTTTTTTTTTTTAACCTCTCTTTTCAACCGACGGCAGTCATTCTCCTCTCCAAATAACTTCTGCTTAGCTTTCCGAGCTTCCCTCGGGTCCTGTTAATTGTTGTGACGCGTGTTCGAAATGCAGAGAGGTGCGCTCAATTTGCCACTCGGAGCAGTGTGAGAGGAGGCGGTCCGCTTGCCTCCACCCCAGAGAGAAGGGTTAAATCTCCTGGGTCTAGGTGCAGCTTGCCCCTCTGGGGGCGGGGGTAGCTGGACCTGGGGTATAGAGTATGTTTGGGGAATGTGATTGTCTGTGCAGTGTCTATTTGTGTCTGTCTACACGTTGGGTGAGTGCTGAGTATTTGGTTGTGTATATGGGGTAGGAATGAATGCACGTTTGTGTCTTCGTGCACCTGTTCGTCTGTGTCTATGGAGGCCTATCTCCCCTCACCACACTCCCTGTCTGTAGCTGATGCCCTCAGACGTTGGTGTGCTGGTGGTTCTTGTCGACTGGGGCTGGGTGCTCATGTATGTACCGGCTCACTCCTGGTGGCCGATTGGCGGGGCTTGGCGCCTGTGGCCCGGCTGGGCCCCTTCCGGGGGGTGGGGTGCCCTCAGGCCTCTGGGCCTGAAGCTCGGTCCTCTCTGGTGCAGCTGACTGCCGGCAGAGCCCCCGGGAACGCCACTACGACCCCCTCTGGCCTCTGCTCTGTAGCTGCTGGGTGACCTCTCGTTTGGGGCTCTACTCAGCTCGTCCCAGGAGGGTGGCACGGTTCCCCCCCTTTGGTGGTCCTCCTCGGGTCCTCTTACTCTGGGGCTCAGATCTCCTCCATACCTGCTTCATGCCCTGGGGGACGGGGCTATGGCTGCCCACACTCCATAGCAGATCGTTACATGGAGAAACCTTTGGAATACAAGCATGCTTATGCACACAGATGCGCACACGGGCTGTTTCTTGGCTGCTGCCTCAAAACACATTGTGCGCTGTCTATCTTGTGTGCTGCACAATAGCGTTTAATATTTAGTATCTACTGTTATCTACTGCTAGCTAATTTATTGTGATTGTGCTGTATTTATTATTTTGTTGTTTTTTGTTTGTTTTCTCTTCTGTTTTTTTTCTCCATACAGGTGATCCAGGTGTTTTGTTTGTTTTTCTTTCTTTCTTCCCCACTTTCTCATCGTCTCTTCTCCCTTCTGTTTTTCTTTCTCTCCCTCTCTTTCATTCTTTCTCACTGTCCTATCCCCCAGTCATGTCTGTCCCGTCTGTAGCAACTGAAAATAAAATAAAATAAATACATAAATATAATATGGGTCAATCAAATGGACCAATATGGCAAGGCCATGATGAACCACTTGGTAAAGTAAATGCGCTTGGCATCTTTTCTTGGCCTTAAGACAACAATTCTGATGGCTAAAGATCCAAACGGGACAAAAAAAAAAAAAAATGCTTCACCAGAGCTTAGGAAATTAAAAGAAAAACGTTAGTCATATCATTTCTCAAAACACCTCAGAAATAGTAGTGAAATCAATTTAATCATCATGTCAAATCTTTTCGAACTCCTGGCTCCATCCAGAGCCTGCATCCCTGGAACTTCCTAGAAACAAAACCTGTGTGTTAACCTGAACTTCACATTTCATACTCAGTTTTCCCCACTTATGATCCAATCTGTGTTATAAGAAAGAAAACTTAGAACAGTTATCTGTCATTTGTTTAACCTTAGTCCAGTCTTTATCTCAGTGTCCAGTCCGTGCAACCTTTAGTCCACATCGTCCGTCCAGTCACGTCCATTTACACACATTCACTCACACGCATTCACACCAGGTATTGCTGATAGTGGAGACTCCCGCGCAAATAATCAGATTCTCCACCCTCAGCAACATGAGCTCATTCATTTGTTTTATTTTATTTTGTTTTTTAGGAAAAGAGTTCTTTATGCTCTTGGACTGGATTGACTGCAATCCTTTTACACAGAGACTTACAACCTGATCAGGTTCCCACAGGTAGCCTTCTCCTCAGCCAGTTGTAATCTGGAAAAGGTCACCTTAAATTTGATCTCCCGGAAATTTTTACAGCGCTGTTAATTCAACCCTTCAGGCCTGCTTAGAACAAAAATGAGAAAAAAGAGAGCTGATTATTAGCTCATCAAAGCACAAAACAAAATTACCTGCCAGGTTTTCTCTAAGTGCACTGTTACAAAAATAATGGGCCCCTCTTAAAGATGTCATCAATATCAACACAATTGTGTATCCACATGTACACAACTGATTCTTCACTTGTCTCACAGCACATCTAGTAATATCTTCAGAATTACTTCAACATGGTAAACATTGATTTTCCTTTAAAATCAATTTACCATTAAAACTCAAGATCACAACTGACTCGATTCTCTGAAATCCTGAGTCAGTTAAACAGCATCACACCGGGTCCAGTAATATCATCAGAATTACTTCAACACAGTAAACCTTGATTTTCCTTTAAATTAATTTACCATTAAAACTCAAGACCACAAGTGACTCGATTCTCTGAAATCCTGAGTCACTTAGACACCTTGCTCAAATCAAGGCGTCCTTTTGTCGGAATTCCTCGTCCGAACTCACGCTTTCTACTGACAAATAAGTGTATCCCAAAATGATCCTCTGATCATAACCTATTTTTACACCAAGGTCTCAAGTCTTGGCAGATGGTCAGTCTGCAGTCCTGCAGGCTCGCGGCCCCTAAAGAACGTCTCCAATAGGGAGGGGGTCTGCGCCCCTGAACTTGACACTTATTAAACCATAAAATGACCAATAACCTATGATCCTGTGTTTTCCTAAACACATTGGTCTATTTCTCTTTTACAATGAAATACCATATTACCTTTAACTCAGTACTGTCATTCTCAACGTTTCATCATCCTTGCTTCAAAGCTTCTCATTACTTCAAAGTTTCTCTTTACTTCATTCTCCAAGTTTCATTATCATTACTTCAAAGCTTTACTTCAATTTCAAGAATTTAGTTTTACCACTACTGAGCCAATTTAATCTTCTTATTATGTTAACCCTTTAAGACCTACCATAGAACCAAGTCCGCCAGAGCTTATATTATATTTTTACATGCTGTAGTGCCATTTTTGGGAGCATTTCAAGTTGATATACATCAATACAACCATTATAGCCCAAATTTTAATAATATGTATGCATTAAGTGCATAGTAATTACATAAATTGCAAAAAAGTGCAATAAACTACAAAAAAATTGAAAATTGTTTGTCTTTTTTAAGATATATTTCTAGTTAGAGAAATTTAAGAGGCTTATCCCATAAAACTGTAAACACAAAAAAGTTGCACAAACTAGTTTCCCACCACGGGAAATTTATTTTAAGTGTCTTCTTAGTTTTATTTTTGAAATACACCAATTTTTATATACTGCAGGAAAAACGAAAATAAATATTATAATGCAAATTTGCAAAATAACAGCATATGCATCAAAATAAACTATTTCCAGCAGTGCAATATGAGTCCTAAGCATCCCAGAAACGACACAGAAAGTCATAAAGTCAAACATAACTTTTAAAAACACCAGTATAGGCTCATGAGGCCCTGGTGGTAAAAAACAAAAAACAAAACCCCTACATTTCCGCAAAATGATGTCACGTCCGGTTTCGGGCATGTCATGGCGGACATGCGATAGTTCACGCTGATGGACGTAGGAAGTGTTATGAACAGCTGATCGGATCAGCAAAGCGTGTTTCTGGAAAATTATGTTTTTGTCGTTGCAAGTGCTTTTTATGCAGTTTTTTGCAAAGCTATATGTGGAAGGAAACTGTGACCGAGGACAAGTTGATGGGATAAGATGTAAGTACAACTCCTCGGTTTCATATGCAAAAAAATTATTGCGCTAGCTTACGTGGTTGCAGTGCTACCGGGATTTAAAAATAGTTACGCAAAATGGAGAGTGCCCGCTCCGACGAGCTTTAAAGGGTTAAATGTTAATCCTAAACTGACTTCACAGCCCATTGTTCCTTCAGTGGGCTGGTTTCAGTCATTATGCAAATGTACTGTTTATAAGGTTTGGGGAAACCTGCAGTCAGCTGAGACTGAAGAAGTCACTTGGATGAGTGACAAAACGTTTCTCCCACAAAACGCTACGTCCAGATGAACAGATTCAACTTTTGGAGGTTATTGGATAATGCTTTAGTATTATGTGCATTTCATTCTACTCTATGTATTAATTGGGGCCCTTTAATTTTTTATATATGTATATTTTTTTAAATTTGAAAGTTAAAGAGTGTAAATCCTTTGAAGATGTGATTGTAGCAACTGAGCAACTTCAGGAATACTTAGCCAATGCTGGCTGCCTGAGGCTGCAGAGGCTGGAAGACAAGAATCTGCTGACATTCTCATGTTCCAAGTAATACACAGAGTCCGTAGTCCATTTGAAAGGTATGTATGTATGTATGTATGTATGTATGTATTATTGTACAATAAGTAACTCAAACTCATGCTGATTGCCTTGTATTCTGGGAATTTTGTGGGACATTTCTTTATGTGTAGGTACACCATGCCTCCAAACTTTCCAACATCACATGAAAAAATGCAGATTTGGGATATAAACTGTTAATGATGTGAATACCCTGAAGTAAAAATTATTGTATATATAATTCATATGTTTAAGATTATACTTCTTGAATCCATTCATGTTTGATGTGATTAGTGAGTTTAAAGGTAATTCTGATTATCATTTAGATTTCAGGATGGACTACGGACACTTGAGGTGCTGGACAAAATTCAAGCTCGCCCAGATTGTTTTTGCACCCTTCTATGCTGGTCACCTTCAATGCTTACACCTGATCTTTTAACACATGTCCATTTGCTTCAAGTCTTTTTGCTTGTCAGGGCACCTTTCTACAAGTATACAATAGTTATAAGGACTAACAAAATTCAGTTCAATTCAGTTTTTTTTTCCCATTGCATTAATTTATGTGCATTGTAATTTTATTTTATTTTTCTAGGTTTGTACTTGTTTGTTGTTTATATTCTCTGGTGTTCTTCAATATTATGAACACTGACACTTCTATTCTATTTGATCAGTGATCCATGTTTAATGTATTTACTGACTGTATTAACTTTAATGTTGTCAGTTTGAATCATCTTGTTCCAAGACAATACACCTGGTGATTGTAAAATAAATTATTTAAAATTATATACAAACCGTCAACATCCTACGGAAGAGGATTAGGGCCACTGAAAAAAAAAAAAAGAAGAAAAGAATTCTGACTTTAATCTCAGAATTTTGAGGTGGGCACCTGCAGGCCAGCAGCTTCAGTGACAGCGATGTGTCCAGTTTGGCGGGTGGAGAACTAATTCACTAAATATGGTGGATATAAGTGATTTTTTGCATGGCCGAGGGGTCCCTGAAGGTGCTATTTTATTAATGGAAGAGCAGAAGGTGAGTAACAAAAAGAGAGATAGTTTGGTGTCTCCTATTTTTACAGGAAAACAGTTACGGTTAGCTGTTAGCATGCTTGCTAGCTTATAATGTTATATAGGAATGAGCGTGTTTCACGATGTTACAGTATACTAGGTGAATTGACGTGTTAACTGTTGTTGATCGCAGGATCATCCCAGATGGGTTCGTTGCATTTTATTTTATTGTTCTACTATTTCAGAGTTTTTCAAGGTAGTTAAGCGGAGCTGTGTTACAGATGCTAGCCACCTGCCAATAACACTGGTATATTTGATATTGGCAGTAAGTTACAGGAGAGAAACTGTAATGAATGTTTATGCGGATATTTCACTCAGAAAAATGGGTGGCGTTCATACACAGCCACCGACACAGCCCCGGTTGTTGTTCTGACGGAGGCCGACTGACGATATCCTCACAACCTGTTAGCTGTCTGATGCAAAATTTTCCTGATTCAAATCTAATCGAATAGTGGATCGAATTGATTTGAATTTAAATAATTTAAGAAGGGAGAGGTCATTAGAAAGAACGAATATGATTTATTGATGAACAGAATCTAGACAGATGTCAAGATATCCAGCAGCATGGACAGATGTGAGGCCATATGTCATGGCCGAGATCCAAGATCAAGGTCAGAGGTCACATTTTCTAAAAAACTGATCATTATGACTCGAGAAGAATGTCACCTAAGATTGTCTACCAGGAGGCAGATGGGTAGTAATGGTCACCAACAGTATTTTTATTTAAAGATAACAGAAAATCTAACAGGGTGTGAATAAGAAATAAGGAAATGGTTAGATTTGAAGAAACAATAAGACAATAAATCCCATTTTAAAACTAAAATTAAGTCATGAACGAACAAAAACAGAATAAACTTAAATAACATTGAAACAGGAGCACAGAGCTAAAGGCAAGTAATACAATGAAAGTAACTTGCATAAGGAATAAGAAAATAAAGAAACAAATATGTTAAGAATAGCAATGAATAGAAAATCAAAACAAAATATAAAACCATATTCAAAAGGTGATCAAAAGTACAAAACTAGAGAAAAAAGACCTGTGTCAAAGACTCTGGGACCAGTTTTAAAGCGAGGCTCTCTGCTTGGCTCTCTGCTCAACAATGCTCGTGTGAGAATAGATGTTGGGAAAATGAAGGGTGGACTAATTAGATTTCCGTCCGTGATGTTATCAGTTTAATCTCAATAAACAGGTAAAGCAAATGCAGCATGCAGAGACTGAGTGTCTGATAACGAGAGGCCTGCTATTTCATAGTTCTTTGTCACTTGATCCAGCATTTTGGGTTTATGGTGTTTTTCTGATTTCTTTGTGTTGTAATGTTTTAGTTTTCTATTATGTAGGTTAGTTGTGGTTTTTCCCCTTAACTGTTTCCAAGTTTCTCCTATTTATGTCTCCTCCTGTTGTACACATCTAGTTTCCATGAGCATTCCTCCCTCCCAACTTCTGTGACAAGTTGTTTCCTCTTCTACTTTGACAGTGTGGAGTACTGTCTGCAGTGTGTTTAGTGTTTCTTTCTCTGGGTCTTTATGTCTGTTCATCACAGCTGTTGTCCCAGATGTTTTCACTCTTCCTAATTACTCTCTTCTGTATTAATCTGTTCATTGTCAGGTCGTCTGCTCAGTTTTTCATGTTTCTGTTCTTCGTGCATCATATTCAGGTATACATATGTTTACTGTTAGTTTAGTTTTCCCAGTGCAGTCCAGTCAGTTTTGCCTTAGTTTCCCCAGGCCTTTTCTTTGTATCCCTTTCAGCCTAAATGAATGGCTCACTCTTGGTTTACATTAAGCTTTGATTTCTAAGCTTCTGCTTTGGGTTCATTCATGAACTTCCACACAGTCTGCCAGATTCGATGACATGCTTTCTCTCATATGTTATGTTTTAGAGATGGCACAATACCACTTTTTTAATGTCAGATACTTATATCAAAACTTTGGATATCTGCCAAAGCTAATATGAATCCGATATAGTTCATTTTATAATTAATAAAACTGTTTGTTTGTTTGTTTGTTTTTTTTACAAATATCTTGCTGCATTTTGTATGTGTTCATACTCAAGTACTCATACTCAAAACACTAAAGCTATTCTGTTATATCTGTATGTACGATTCAGACAATTATTTGTTAAAAACTAGACATTTTAAATTTGAATAAGAGAGAGAAGTCTTCTTTGTGCTCCCCTTTCCCTGTCTAACAAGGTCTAATCAGCAGCAGCACAGAGCAGGTAGTGGGCAGGAGGAGGAAGAGAAGAGCAACAGCCACACCTACTAGGTCAGCGCGACAATGCCCTACACACAAAAACTACTTTTTAATTTAACCTTTAGCCATACAGGTACAGTGGTCCCTTGTTTATCGGGGAAGTTACGTTCCAAAAATAATCCGCAAAGTCAGCTTTATCTTTTACAATTATTATAGAGTTGGCAGTTTGTCTTGTAATGAGAAGGTTTCTGATTCGAGCCTCGGCTCGGACAGTCTCGGTCATTGTGTCCCTGGCCAAAACACTTCACCCGTTGCCTACTGGTGATGGCCAGAGGGGCCGATGGCGCGATATGGCAGCCTCGCATCTGTCAAACCCTGTTTTCAAGTCCAAATATTAGTTAGAGAAATAAAAATATGAATGTTTTCCTATAAATAATAAAGATCGAAATAACAAATTCTTATTATTAATTGTTATAATTGAATAATAATAATAATTACTATTAATGGTGCTCTACAGTTGTGTAGCCTGTTTTTTGGACTATAAGACGCACTTAAAATTCTTTTATTTTTTCTCAGATTAAAGGTATGACTTCTGGTTGTGCTTACTGACCTCAAACTGATTTTATATAGTAAACAGCACTCAAAAATCTGTCAAAAAGGTTTTAGTACGACTTTATTAAGCTATGAAGCTGCAACACTTGATGGATTGTCAGAGCATTACAGCTACCGTAGTCAGGAGACATTGTTTTTGTCGGTGAGAAAACTTACAAACATAGAGTAGCACCTTAGAGTTACACTGTTAGCAATCGAAGATTTATGTAAATTTGACAAGCTGAAAGAATTGTGTACTGAACAGGAGACACGGCACGGAGGAGATTGATTGACAATGCTCTACAGCCAATCAGGATTCAGAACACAATGTGCTGTAAAAAAAAAAAAAAAGAAAGAAAAGAAAAGCATGCAAAGTTGCACACACACACAAAAAAATATCAGCCGAACAGCGAGGCAGCGAAAGGGAAACTGCATTATAGCGAAGGACAGCTGTAGTCCAACTGTAGAGACTCAACGTCTCATTTGCATTTATTTACATTTATTTGGGAAGGGATCTCAGAACGGGATTATAGATGGCAGACAGTCGGTGTCGTAAACCACCGCCTGTGTTCAAAGATGGTTGTTCACAGTGGACATAGATGGAGATAGAAAGACAGAGGAGACAGATGTTTAAAGATCAATAAGGGGTACACTGTCCCTTTTGGGGGGACACTCCCACGGGGCTTAAAATGGGACTCTCCACCATTTGATCTAAGAACTGAAGAAGCTTCTCGGACGAGAGGTGAAACTTCTTCAAGCAACCAAAAGAAGTCCAGATGCTTTTCTGTCCAAGCTTTTTAGAATATTTACAATGGTAATTACACATGACATATAAAATTGCACATGATGTATGATTTCTTTCAGAAAAAAAAAAATTTTTAAAAAGGTATTTTAAGCACTTTGGCAAAATTCGATTTTACACATCATCTGTTTTATAATCAGCCTAATACAGTTAAGTACAATCACTACATGACAGAAAACCAGTTGTAATAAAATCAAGCAGGTGAGATTGGAACAGTTTTATTTTTATTTTAGTCGACACTCAAAACTTACAGAAGGCCAGGGTTTGGAAGAGAATTGAACAAATATTTAATATATAATCTGATCATTATTGAAGCAGCCTTCAGGATCTCCACGTATTAACATGCTTTTTTAAAGACTTGATGGATAGCAACCTCCTAGCTGCAAATAATCATGTGCAGTTCCTTGTGATTATTAACAGACAAGAAGAAAACATATTACTAATGCAGAAATATTTTTTTTATATGAAGTCACTAGAACAAGTGCAGCCTTACCCAATGCCCACCCTACTGTTACTCATTTTATATCAAAATTTAAAGATGTAGTTGGCATTGGTATGGGGAGTAACCTTCAGTATTAGTAAAATAGTAAATCACACAACAATAGTACATTCATGTAGTTTTAAAAACCATAACAATATATTAAGTAATCAAAAGTATTCAGAATACGTTACTCTCATTGAGTAACTTAATGGAATATGTTACAAAATACATTTTGTAGCATGTAATCTGTAGTGGAATACATTTTAAAAGTAATCTTCCCAACACTGGAAATAACTCAAGTCAAATATGGATTCGATCAACTGGTCCCTCAATGCAGTTGACACCCTTTTATCAGCGGGAAGCCTGGGTTCAGGAGAGCCCCCCCCCCTCAATATATAAATAAATAAATAAATAAAAATACATTCTTCACTGCAAAATATAATAACATCCACAGGCTCGCAGGCACATACGATCTTATTCCCCATGCCCTGAAACTGTTATTTCTTAGGCTTCTGAGGGAAGCCAAATGGGGCCCACATATTGTGGGTTTTTTTCTTGGGTGTTGCAGAAGGGGATTTTAATGGTGTTTTTTCCTGTTTCAGACAGATGTTTCTTTTCTCACTCAGCAACAGCAGTGAGAGAAAGGAATTTCAATGCTATTACATCTTTTTCAGCAGACTGTTTAGTCTCACATGCATCAGAAGTCGCAGATTGTTTCTCCCCAAATGGCCTGTATTTGTATAGCGCATTACTTAGTCCCTAAGGACCCCAAAGCACTTTACGCTACATTCAGTCATCCACACATTCACACACTGGTGATGGCAGCTACATTGTTGCCACAGCCACCCTGGGGCGCACTGACAGAGGCGAGGCTGCCGGACACTGGCGCCACCGGGCCCTCTGACCACCACCAGTAGGCAACGGGTGAAGTGTCTTGCCCAAGGACACAACGACCAAGACCGTCATAGCCGGCTCGTACCGGCAACCTTCCCATTAGAAGATGAACTGCCAACTCTTGAGCCACGATTGCCCCGTAACAGCAGGAAGGGATTTCAATGAATTTTATTTGGAGACCAATTTTATCATCGCAAGGAAACAAAGGGTCCTCCAAATGTGACCCACAAATATATCCTTCATATGATAATGTATATGAATGCATTTTAGAAAATATTTATTAAAGTGAACAATAAAAAGCAAAACAAAAACTTCTACAACCTTTGCTTTCATTTTTGGAATCAAACTACAGTATTAGTAGAAATATGTGGAAAATGCATGGGATGAAACATCTTCATTGTCAGTGGACAATTATAAATATGTTTGGGTCTGATCTTTTTTTTTCTAATTGAATATACCAGGCACAGGTCTGCACTCCCTTCCACTCATTACCTAAAGCAGCAAAAGTAAGCTATTTTTATTTAGTCTAAAGTACAACAAGGAAGATCTGTAATTGCTCATCTGCTGCTTTCCCAGGAGTTTGGTTGCTTTCTTTTCTTTACATTACTATAATTTTCAGAAATTGTTCAACTGTTAGAAATCATTTCTAGAATAGTTTTGGATTTAGACTGTTAAATTAAGACACTAAGATATATGAGGAGGAAAAAGTCTTCTCTTAAGAATTTGAGGTGGATGGTCTCAGCAGTGAGAACTGAAGATGTCAGTTATGGACAAACAACCATCATAACAAGGTACAGCTGCTCTTTCTCTTTGACTGTGGACAGAGACAAGCTAGCTTCTCATCCTGATTACGGCCATCATGCTAAACTATGCGAAAGAAACCACATCATGACTCAGTGTTTTCTGAGCAACCTCCTCTTCCTCCTTGTGTTCCTGCTCCCTCAATTCAATTTTATTTACATAGCGCCAAATCACAACAACAGTCGCCTCAAGGCGCTTTATATTGTACAGTAGATCGTGCAATTATAGATACAGAGAAAAACCCAACAATCATATGACCCCCTATGAGCGAGCACTTTGGTGACAGTGGGAAGGAAAAACTCCCTTTTAACAGGAAGAAACTCCGGCAGAACCAGGCTCAGGGAGGGGCGGGGCCATCTGCTGTGACCGGTTGGGGTGAGAGAAGGAAAACAGGATAAAGACATGCTGTGGAAGAGAGACAGAGATTAATAACAGATATGATTCAATGCAGAGAGGTCTATTAACACATAGTGAGTGAGAAAGGTGACTGGAAAGGAAAAACCGTAAGGCCAGTAGTGTTGTTGGGATGGAGCTGGACTCCGTCAAGGTGGTGTCGGAGAGGCAGATGTTGTCCAAGATAAAGACAATGTTGGATAACACCTCCCACCCACTCCATGACATGCTGGCCAGTCACAGGAGCGCGTTCAGTGAGAGACTGAGAGTACCGAAAAGCACCACTGAACAACACAGGAAATCATTCCTGCCTGTGGCATTCTCCCTGTATAACTCATCCACTTAACACACACATGTTTCTTTTTTCTTTTTCTTTTTTTAGCTATTTATTAATAAACAACTTTTGTATATATATGCCTGTATATATTGTACTATTCTTAGTTAGTGTATTGTCTGTCTTGTTAATGTCTGTTTATTATGGAGCACTGTAACAAAAAAATAATTTCCCCTAGGGATCAATAAAGTATTCTGATTCTGAAAACACATTTTGTTAGAAATCAGCACATTTAACAGTCGTGTGTAGTGTTTATAAAACAGAAAATCCTCAAACACTGAACTTTAGATGATTAATCTTCCTGCTGCTAATATATGAGTGATGTGTGACTGCTGTGTATTCCAGATTTGTGACCATTTCTTGTCAAATATATTCACTCCTAACTCTCTCTGCCACTTCAGTTTTACATACGCTGTTGTAATCCCTCTTACCTCCATTATATGCCTGTAAATTGTAGAGAGTATTCTGAATTTGTTTGTGTTGTAGGTTTCAGTTATGGTTTTAATTATTGAATTTTTGTTGAGATTTACACTATGTTTCATTTCTTTATTGAAAAAAATCCCTAATCCGCAAATACCTATGGTGATCTTGATTACTTAGATAATATTTTTATTTAATCTCCTGGAAATTCATGAAGTTCCCATTTTTAAATAATGTGCATATTGCTGTTAACCATTAGGGATCCAATGTTTAAATCTCTGGTCAATAGAACCAGGGATAAAACCCTTGTCACAAGTTATCAGTTAGCAGTCTGAGCTCTTTTTCTAGTTTGTATTACCAGATTACCAGATTAAACCATATTTTTAGCATAAACTGAGTGACTATATTCACCCGTGTAATTACACTCATCGCTTCTCCTTTGTCTCCAATAAGACTTTGAACTTGTCTTCCTTGTACTGATTTTTATTAATTTTTCCATTTAGCAACATAATCTTTGTCACACCAACAAATTACATGCCTAATTTGTGCAGCATGAAAATATCCCTTAAGGTTTGGGAGTCCCAACCCCCCTAATCCTTACTTATCTGTAGTGTTTCAAATTTGATTCTCAGTCTGTGATCATTCCATATAAACTTGGAAATGATTTTGTCCCATAGTCTGAATTGTTTTTCAGGTATTTCAATGGTTAGTGACTGAAAGAGGAAGACAAGTCGGGGTAGGACAGTTATTTTTATGATCTCTATTCGTGAACCAATGTCTAATGGAAGGGCAGCCCACCTGTCCAAATCGCTCTGAATTTCCTTGTCTAGTTCGACCTAATTATGTTTACATAGATCCTCAGTGTTTTGGGATAGAGTGACCCCAAGATATGTAGAATAATTTATTTAAAACATTTATTATCATGTTGAGTATCTTAGGAATGTTAAAAACAGTGTTGTTGAGAGCTATTATGCACCTCAGAGAAGAATGCATTCCTCCAGAGTTCATTATGTTTGCCAAATATATTCATATTCCACATCAGAATCAGAATCTGAGAAGCTGTATTAATCCTAGAGTGAAATTGAGTATTCATTGCAGCATACATACAACAGACAACAAAGCAATTGTATACAATGAAGTGAGGGAATGGAGCGATAAATAGATTAATATAGAGATATGAAAATAAACATAAATATAAACATTGAGACACAAGTATCAACACTAATGTTTCGAGGATATAGCAGATAATATAAGTGTTCAAATGTGCAAGTAAACATTGTAGCATAGACAGTCACAAAGTGCAGTAAATTCTGTTTTTACCAATTCAATATGTGTGTCTGACACAAGTGGATGAATGAAAGAGTCTAATATGTGCAGGAAGGAAAACCCTCGTGAGTCATTCCCTCAGAGAGCAGGGTTAAAGGAATTTAAGGTTAAAGGAATTTTGGTGCTGAAAATGCTTTTCAGATTGTCTCGTGTGTTATGGAGGGGGAGTGAGTCATTGTCCTTGATTACCAGCAGTCTGTCACTGATCACCTCCTCCAGGGTGGAAGCATCACATCAACAACAAACTCTGCCTTCCTGATGACTTTTAGTTTGTTTACATCCTTTTCTTTCATGCCTGTATTCCAGCTTGAAAAAGCAGACTGATTGAAGATCAGCAGACCACTGCATACACTGAACAACCAAAGACTCTGTAGGAAGTAAAGCCACCCTCGACCCTTTTTGTTGACCGTGGGTGTGTGGGCAGACAACTCTGGCTTGTCACCCAATTTGATTCCCTGGTATTTGTAAGATGGAACTATCTGCACATCACGATCATCAAATGTGATATTAAAAAAATGACATGATGACATCGTCCTCGCTCAGTTCACCAAGCATTTCTCAGTTTTGTACTTTATAGTTCTGTTTATATATGGATTATTTAATGTTATGCTGACATCATGTGTTCTTTTGTTTTCAGCTCCATATTGCTTTTCAGTGTAGTTCACTTTCAGTGTTCCACAAGTGGATGGAGGACCTGTTAAAACACTCTAATGTTAAGTCACTCTTGTCTTCATGTGTTTATGGTTTTGTCAGTGTCAAGCTCATGTGTCTTAGTTCAGGTTTTCTTTTGGTGGCCTCTTGTCTCTGTCTTGTGTTTAGTCTTACTTCCCCTGTCTTGTTATTCCCGATTTATCCCTGCTCTGTTACGCAGCGTCTCCATTTCCCCTAAACACCATCCTATGTATAAATGTGGCCAAGCATCAATTCACCTATATGTTGTGTTTCCTGGGTGCAGTATGCCTTAATTGAGCGTTCACTGGTGTCTCCCAGTTACAGTGTGTGTTACTACCAGTAAGGTGGGTAGTTCACGAGGTGCCAAAAACCCCCACAAAAGCAGTATATCAGAATGAATATATCATTTGAATTTATACAGTTTAATTCATTCTGATGTTAGCAATTAAATTTTATGTATCGAGCACCAAATCACAAAAGCATTCGACTCAAGACACTTTATGTTGTTGGGTAAAATTCCAACAATAATACAAAGAACAGCCCAACAATTTAATGACCCCACACGATGAAGCATTTACAGTTAAAAGGAAAAACTCCATTTGTAAAGGTAGAAACCTCTGTCAGAACCAGGCTCAGGTGGGGACAGCCATCTGCTGTGACTGGTTGAGGTTGATCGGAAGGAGGCACTGTGGAAGAGAGCAAGAGATACATACTAACTAATGATTAAATGCAGAGAGGTGTATAAACTGTCAGGGGAAAATTCCCAAATAGAAGGCTGCCAAAGTAAAACAGAGACACAGTGAGACAATATAATCAATCACATGTACATGGGGTGAGCGTCTCAAGAGACAGTCACACCAGTACTCTTCTTTATTGCAGTTTATATAGGCATTTAGGTTACACAGCAGACGGAGGCAGTCTCCGCCTGTTCTCAGAATATAGATTGCTTAACTGACAAATGCATATCTTACTAAACATTCTGTCCGTACTATACTAAACGTCTGCTTAAGTGGCATTTTCCGTTGCTCTTTGCACAGGAACTTGTCTTCACAGGCATTTGATAAGCATAGGCAAGGTTTCATGTTTTATCAGGGTGAATCGTCATTCAGAGTTTACACAATCACAAGCAAAGCATATTTGAATAATAAACAAAATCTTTTCACATAAACACAGAGCGAGTGAATAAGAAAAACTACATACATCATGGGAGAGCCTTCAGTTTTCAGGCCCCTCTTCTGTGGAACCAGCTTCCAGCTTGGATTCAGGAGACAGACACTATCTGTACTTTCAAGATTAGGCTTAAAACTTTCCTAATTGAATATACCAGGCACTGACTCTACAAGGACAGCAGTCTCTTCCACAGCTAAAGATGAGTTATTCTTTTTCTCATTTAGTCCAAAGTTCAATAAAGCAGATCTGTAGTCAGTCATCTGCCTCTTTTCACAGGTGTTTAGTTTCTGCTCTTTACATCATGACCATTTTCCCACACTGTCACTCTCAATACTTTTGTAGTTACTCTAGTTCAGTCACCTTCTTGCCTGCCTGCCTTCAAACTTCATGCAACCCACATCCTCCCCATCTAACATTATTTATTTTGAAGAGATAAACAGTCCGTGTGTGACTCTCCTGTTGTTTAGTTTGTCTAATAGTAAAAACAGAAACACTGTAGGATCACTGGTGGGTGTTCTAACATGCACACAGAAATGAAAATGAAACATGTTGTTTCTTTTACTTTTGAGATCTGACACACACACACACACACACACACACACACACACACACACAATTACCACAAATGAGACAAACAAAGACAAACAACAAGGAAAAAGGAAAAATGAGCCCTTAATACAGAACATGAGCAGGGACCAGGACAAACCACAAAACCACTGCTTTAAGACTGAGCCAGTTGCTCTTCTGAGATTTTTAGGGCGGCTCACCTCACAAACTTTATCGTGTAAGACATCACTGTGTTCACTTTGGTTAATAACCAATTTCTGCCCTAAAACTGAAAATAAACATCATTCCACTTTATTTTATTTCAATTGGCAAATACATTTGTAGAATGCATGCTAATGTTCAAAATAAAAATAAAAACTAAAGATTAGAAGAAAACATTTATTATAATTACAGAGCTTCTGTTTAAAGATGGTCCGCACTGAGATTTCTCAGTCCATTCGACATAAATACTCTATACTTGGACTTAACTGAACTCACTGCTCTCATCTATTAAGTTAAATTTGTAATCAGACGAGACACAGTCTGTGAACATGGATTCAAAAACTCATGTTAAACTATATTTTGTCAAATTTGTCAAAATTTTAAAGTAATTTCATATTCAAATTCATCATCTCCAACAAAATGTCGACTGTGACAAACAGAAAAATCAGAATATCAGACAGCTACACCCTCAGCATCCACACAGTCAGACCATGAAGCCTATAAATCGTGTCTTTAGCCCATAAATCCACTATGTCCAGTGACTGCCATCTTAGTCCTATTCCTGACTGATTACAAATCATGGGACACATAAAAATGACCAATAGTATGTATTACACAAAAACAAGCTAACAGCTAACTGAATTCAGTTTTGGTACAGATGTATGTTTGGTATCTACTGTGATAATAAAAAAGTCAAATAGTGTCATTTAGCTGGTTCAGGTATGAAGCCTGGAGTTTGTCTCATCCCCAAATCATTAAATATGGTAAATGGACCAGTTTCATAAAGTGCTTTTCAACTCGAGCATAAAGCGCTGATATTACATAGATATTTATTCAAGGCTGCATAGAAAGGCTTTTATTAACATCAGGTGTAGACTCTGCACTAGGTTTGAGCCTAATTACTGTCTTTAACTCTGATAAAACCAAATCTAATGTTCCAACATTTTTCAGGCTGAGAATTATTACCTGCAATGCTCCAGTTTGACCTCATGGTGGCAGTGCTGTCTCACTGTTAAAATGGATACACTCAGACTACAGGAGAGAACAAGAGGCTCTACTAAAACTGATGTTTTATCATGTGTTTGTCACATCATGGTGACGTCAGCCTGATGACATCATCAGGTTTTATAGATCATGTGCTGATGTCAGCAGTGTTAAACTCAGAATCTGAGCTTCAGACGAGACTATATGAGATTAACCTTTACGGTTCAGATGAAGCTGAAAGTCTCTGAGTGAGAGAACAGGTCTGTAACTCCACACTAGCGAGAGTGAGAGGTCCTCCAATGGCTGCAAACCAAAGACACATAATACAAGAAAACTGGAGAGCAGCCAGCCTTTAAATATTTGATGCCAAAACATTTGCACCCATTTTTTACTAAGATGTTATAATAAATTAATGAGGAATAATCTGGATTCGTGGCAGAAACATATTTAATAAGTCTTGGTTTTGAACATGACTGATTATAACAAATACACACCGGATAAAAGCTTTAGCCTCATTCAGGATCACTTCACAGCATCCCTGCATTAGGCAACTGACATGTGTGTTTGTGTGATGTATGTTTGATGACTGTAATGACATTTTTATTTATTTATTTTTAACTGGGTCTCTGTTTCTCACCTGGAACTGAAAACTGCGAGCACATTGTGAACACGGTCCAGTGAGTGAGCCTTGAGGGATGATTGCTGTCCTGCTGTCACATAGAAAGTAATGACAGATGTTTTGAGCCCTTTAAGGACACTTTTTGTAAGTCTGCATTTCAGGCCTGAAAGAAAATGGAGGCAGCAGCATCTTAGAGTCCTGTTCCTGGTGCTATACAATCTAAGGAAAGCAACCAGCCTCCACCCCTCACACCAGACCAGCATCACTGTATACCAATGTTTTCCCAGAAGCCGTAATCAACTTGAACGACACTCCTGTCTTTCTGGATCAACAACATGTCCAGAGTCCATCCTGTTCACATTGCATGACTCTAAACAGATTCATTTTCCATAAACTTAAATATTTTCTTTTTTACTCCTGTAATCTTAAATGTCAAACATCAGACAAAAACCATAAGGTGTTCTTGGACAAACAGAAGCTCCTCTGCTGCCACCTTTTGGATCTTTACACACAGTACATCTCACACAGTAAACCATTGTTACACACACACTTTTCTTTTTTTTGCTTTGAATAAAAAATAAAATAAAACAAAAACCATTGTTGGAGAAGAAGAAAATATTAGAATATTTTTGTGAATTTTCTCCAGAAGATCAATAATGTATGATTTTCATCTAAGTCTCAGATAATACATAATCATGGATATTCGATTCAGTTGTTAATCATTGTTTTCTTGACGTCACTTTGGCATGTCGAGTTCTAAAACACCAACATTTTCAGGCTTTTATGGACACACACATGTTTATTCAGGTTTGCTTAATGAAGTTTAGACAATAATGATCACACTGATGATCTGACAGTTTCCTTCTGGTCCCTCCTCTGAAGTCAGAGCCTGAAGATGTTTCAATCAGACACTCTGAAGGTCTTTGAGTGTGGAGAGAGTAAAACATGTGACATCAATCTCTCAAAGTCACAATAATAAGAAGAACGTTTCATCTTTATCAAAGTCACATCACATGTTACAAAGTGCTGTCCCACTGCTGTGTGCACCATATGAACATGTGACACCATCTCAGTGTTTAAGTGTTAGAGTGAACTCCTCATCCTCTCCTTCAGTCTGAACCAGGAAGTGATGTCAGCACAGATCAGAGATTTTCCTCTTTGACTGAATGTTGTAGGTGAAACTTTTAGAGGACACCAGTCAGCTGCTCTGTGATTCTACAGCCTGTGATTCCAGTTTTTACAGATTCAAGAAGATCTGAGGCCGACTCAATGATCTGCTGTGAGAACACACTCACATGTGACAGAAACCCTCAGAGACACAAAGTAACATTTAGTGTTTTGTAACAAAGTAACACACTGACACTGATCACAGCTTCACTTTCTCTGAAAGCAGCTTTGAGCAGCAATCAGCAGGATTCTGGTGAACAGCTGTTCAGGTTTAGGACGGAGCTCAGACGATCCTGGTCACACTGAGCAATGACTGTTTGCTCATCTGGATGTTGTACATCCTTTGGACTGGTTACTTAAAGTCTGATAGCATCAGTGTGGCATATATCCTTTACCTTCCTACCACCTTTTGCCTCACCATAGGTAATACTGTAAAAATAGATAAAGGTCTGCAGATGATTTAACTCCAAGTAATTTTTCAGTCCTGAAGATGTTTCTCTTTGTCAAATAGAAGAAAGCTGGTGTTCTGCTGTAACCACAGAGTCTTTACTTGAAAACACTCTAAAATCCTCAACAGAATATTTTAATTTTTTCAGATTTCTTTGTGAACAGTGACAATAAAAGAACCTGAAATAACAAACCTGACGGAATTCAGCTCTTCATGTTTCCTTCTCTAAATAAAAGGTTTAAAAAAATATTCAGAAGAAAAGTCAAGTGGTGATCATGTTCTCCTCTTATAAATTGAGCCATTTGCTCTTTGGTCCCTAAAACATATCACAAAAAGGTTCATTAGAATAAAATCAAAATTGGCTGTATGTAAGCAGCAATAGATGAAGAAAACCACAGAATCCACCATACAAGCAAATTTAGAATTATTTTAATTTAAAGAAATCTATGTCTATGCAGCTGCCCAAAGCCTGAAAACACAACCGCTATAAGCATTTAACTTTTGTATGACCAGATTTAGATATACTTACATTTGAAAGTGTTTTCATCACCTGATGATGGTAATTGGCTGCAGCTTGTGGGGGCTGAAGAGAGACAGGTGTGGCTGACTCCAGCGTGAGAACATGTTCAAGATGGCGCCGGTGTGCTTGGCTTGCCGTCCTCGGCTGTGTCTGTCTCGATGTTTTTTACCCTCCCTTTTCACCTTATCTTCCCTTATGGACCTTGGCACTGTGTTTTTTATCATTATCTTTCTAGTTGTATGTTTATCTATTGGTTGTGGACTGATTACATATGACAGGCAAACACTTTTAAATATTCATTCTTTCCATTCGTTTCGGGCTCACCCCTGCTGGAGTGTGGGCAGCGCTAATTTACCACAACTGGATTCATCCTGTGGCTTCTCCTACCTAACGCTCCCTAATCTCCACAAGAAACGCTACAGGAAGCGGGGAAGAAGGAGTGGCCATCGCGTCTGTCTCAGGGCCTTTCTCAGAGCCAGAATTACAGACCATGTAAATGTTAATCTGGACACTCCATAGACTAAGGAGCTTGGAAAGAAAAGCGTCTGGACTTCTTGAGTTGCTTGAAGACGTTTCACCTCTCATCCGAGAAGCTTCTTCAGTTCTAAGGATCAGTGGTGGAGAGTCCCAGATTTAAACCCAGTGGGAGTTTCCCCCCTCAAAGGGGGACAAAGGACCCCCTGATGATCCTCTACCTAATCACATGAGCCAAGGTGTGAAAGCGGGTGTGGGTCCCAATCAGCCAGGGTTTCGGGTGAGCTTATTGTGAAACCTGGCCCCACCCTATCATGTGATTTCCTGAGGTCAGATGGCCCAGGATGTGAGTGGGCGTTAAGGCGTCTGGGAAGGGATCTCAAAACTGGATTATAGATGGCAGACAGTTGGTGTCGTAAACCACCGCCTCTGTTCAAAGATGGTCGCTCACAGTGGACGTAAATGGCTTCTTTCACTCCTCTTTCAAACCATCTGTCCTCTCTGTCCAAAATGTGAACGTTGGCATCCTCGAAAGAGTGACCTTTATCCTTAAGATGCAGATGGACCGCTGAGTCTTGTCCTGTGGAGGTGGCTCTTCTATGTTGTGCCATGCGCTTGTGAAGTGGCTGTTTGGTCTCTCCGATGTAGAGGTCTGGGCATTCCTCACTGCACTGTACAGCATACACCACATTGTTCAGTTTGTGTTTAGGAGTTTTGTCTTTAGGGTGAACCAGTTTCTGTCTGAGTGTGTTGCTGGGTCTGAAGTACACTGGGATGTTGTGTTTGGAGAAAACTCTCCTGAGTTTCTCTGATACACCGGCTACATAGGGGATGACAATGTTGTTGCGTTTGTCCTTCTTATCCTCTCTTGCTGGTGTCTGATCTTCTTTTCTGTGCATCTTTGCTGACTTTATAAACACCCAATTAGGATAGACACATGTTTTAAGTGCTTCCTTCACATGTGTGTGTTCCTTGTTTTTCCCTTCAGGCTTAGAGGGAACATGTTCTGCCCGGTGGTGTAGGGTCCTGATTACTCCAAGTTTATGTTCCAGAGGGTGATGGGAGTCACAAACTGAACAATGTGGTGTATGCAGTACAAAACAAGATGTCTGTGAAGGTTCTCAGTCATCCAGGTCATTGTAGTCTAAGGAGCTTGGAAAGAAAAGCGTCTGGACTTCTTTAAGTTGCTTGAAGACGTTTCACCTCTCATCCGAGAAGCTTCTTCAGTTCTAAGGGTTAAATGGTGGAGAGTCCCAGATTTAAACCTAGTGGGAGTTTCCCCCCCAAAGGGGGACAAAGGACCCCCTGATGATCCTCTACCTAATCACATGAGCCAAGGTGTGAAAGCGGGTGTGGGTCCTAATCAGCCAGAGTTTCGGGTGAGCTCCTGGGCCTGGGCCATCTGACCTCAGGAAATCACATGATAGGGTGGGGCCAGGTTTCACAATGAGCTCACCCGAAACTCTGGCTGATTCAGCAGGACAGACAGATGAAGGATGGAGACGTGTCTTTGATTCTGAAGGATGTGACGATTAATGACACTGGAACATACGAGTGTTGTGTTGTCCAGCGAGTGAGAGGACCTGTGACTCTAATCAACACCACCTACCTTCATGTTGTTCCTCCAGGTGAGTGAGTAGAGTTGAGTGTGTGTGTGATCAGAGGTGAAGCTGCTTCCTGGTTGTTGATGTTTGTTTCTAAAGATGTTGTTGATGAGACTTTGTAGAAAGCAGCTGGTCTGAGTGATGTGATCAGAGTGCAGTAGATAATGTCTGACAGCAGTTTGAAGAGGAAATGGATTCTGTTCTGTTCTTCACTCATCACCTACCTGACAGCTGACACCTCACACCTGTTTCTCACCTGCAGGTCAGACAGGAGGACAAGAGAAGGATGAAGACAACAAAGATGGAGGAAAGGAAGACAGAAGGAAGGCGGATGGATCTGTTGGACTGATTGCTGGTCTGTCAGTTCCTGCTGTGGTTGTTGTTGTTGGTGGTGGTTTTTTGATCTACAAACATAGACAACAACAGAGGGAGGAAACAAACCAGCCTCCTGTTGAGCTGCAGTAGGTTAAAATGTTTCAGAGCTTTTAACAGCGTTGAGTCTGCTGCTGCTGTTCAGAGTTCTGGGTGTTGTCAGTGTTTAAAATCCTGCAGAAACAGATGAACTGAGCACAGACAGCAGGCCCACAGTGCTGTAGGTTTATTTCATTTTTATCTTTAATGGCTGCTTCTGTTTTTGCTGACAGCTCATCTCAGTGGACGAGTTTCATCTTTAAAAACAGTCTTTATATTTCAGCTCTGTAGTTCACTGGAACATCCAGAGGGCTGTGACTACAAATCAGCTTCAACACAGTCAGGCTTTCTTTGTGTTAGCTGGCTCAACTAAACCTGAAAAGACAACATAAGATGAGCTCAAGGATGCAAATAAACTGGCACAACAGAAAGCAGACACTGCCATCAATTAACAGCTCAATGATTTGTAAATAGAACTAGGTTAGCAGCTATCACCATGGTGATTATCAACCTTCTCTGTTACCCTGCCTCTCTGCTTCAGGCTCTGAGCACGCTCAGATGAAAAGGAGCATTTCTTGAATCATGTGACTTTTCTTCTACACAAAATGATCCCTGTGAGCGCCACCCAGTCCAATCAGAGACGTTACTCATTGATAACTTCACTAATGTCTCCACTAAATGAATACAGGTACATTGTGACAGTGTTATGTGCAGTTTAGGTTCATTCGGTGGTTTCAGTAAGTTACAGTTTAACAAGCTGCACCTATAAAACATTTCCTCCAGCAGAGGATCTGCATCACAGTGAAAACGTGGCTCTAACAGCTGATTTAAAAGCAAAACTCTGAACATGATCTGCTCCTGTCCAGGTGATGTTTCACCATCAGTTACCATGGTAATTTAGCCTCTTTCTGACACAGAAAGCTCTGACTTTGAGTGTGACACAGCTGAGACATTACTCTGGTTTTGTAGTGCACACCTCTGAGGTTCAGATTTTCAGAGTTAGAAAATTTTAAAGTAAAACACTTTAAAGATTAAAACTCTACAGCTGCTGTCAGCAAAAACTTAACTTTTAACTTTTCAAACAAATGAACATTTTTCACTTTGATGGTTTTGTTTCCACTGACTGTTGTTACATCATTTTGAGCTCAGATTACACATTTATGAAATATGTTCACACCTGAATGTTTCAATCAAGATCTGATTTCAGTTTTTTCTTTGTCTTTGTGAGCTGTGTGGTTTGTTTACCCTCAGTATCCATGAACAGTGTTTCAGACCTGGAATCAGTGTTTTTGTTTATAAGATCAAATATGACCTCATTATGTGAGTGTGAGCTTTGGACCACAAAACTTCAACAACACTAATCCTCGATCAGCTGTTTCACTAAAATTACATCCAAGTATAAACTGATCCCATCGTTCATGCATCACTTTGCAGCTGACAGATGGTTATGCACATCCCTGGTTGCCTAGGTAACCCTCTAATGTATTTACTGCCGGTACATTCGTCTCTCAGCAGTACGATTTACTCTTTACTGTCTAAGTTTCGTTGATATTTCATGACCTCTGACCCCTGCTGGTCTCTTCCTGTGTGAACACTTTTCACTGGAACTGAAAATCTGAGTTTCTATGAAATTCTGACTCAGGATCCAGTGATCAGGGACGACTGAACGGCCTCTAACTGCAAAGTATTAGTAGTTAAAATAGTAAAATAGTTGCACATGTATCAGTATTACATTCCTTTATTCATTTGTTTTGTGTGTCTGACCTTGTAAATATGTGTGTGCTCTGATTGGTTGGTTCCTGGTCAAACTTCATTGGTGCTCCCACAGCAACAACACAACTTGAAGACTCAGAGTTCACACACAGTGTCTGTAAGCTTCTCTTTGACTTATATTTTCAGTTTGTTTTATTTGAGTTTATTTAGAATGTGACTGCAAGCAGACTTAACACTGATGTTTTTTTTAAAATCACAAACTAACTAAAACCTGTTTGTCTCTAATTATAGACAATAGCATGTGTTTGCAAAGACCTGCTGAAATGTGTCTGTATGTTTGAGATGTGAACTTATATATGTGGAATAAATTTGGAGTAACAAGAAGTGAGTGTAGCTCTCTGTTCTTGAATCAGGCTCCAGAGAAAGGATCTCCTTTCTGTTTTATAAAAATGGAGCAGAGGGGAGTGCATGCATGTGCAGATAATCATGCTAACAGCTAACACACTGTTAATCCTTACAGAAAGTCAAATATACATCAAATATTTGAATAATTTAGTTATTAAACAGTGAACATGACAAACTGAACCAGTACATATAAAATCTCTCTCTCTCTCTCTCTCTCTCTCTCTCTCTCTCTCTCTCTCTCTCTCTCTCTCTCTGAGAGAGAGAGAGAGAGAGAGAGTTTCATTAAAAAACAAACATGAAAAAAGCTGGCACTACTCACAGTAGTATGTCCACATAATTATGGATTATTCTAATAATGATATTTTTTTTTAAAAAACACGCTGTATTTTAAAGATCATGTATTAAAAAACAGATTATATTAGATTTATATTTTAAATAAGACAAAATGCTGATTTTAAAACAGTTTAAAAATGTAATAAGCTTTTTCCCTGCACAGGGTGGATAGTGAAATAAATGGAATCATCATAAATAAATTATTTTATATTTATAACTTTTTCCCTCATTGCTTTATTATTGTAGCTCTAGTAACAAATAATAAGGGAAGGATTCTGGATCAGCACCATGATGCCCATAGTATATACAGTATTCTGAAGAAGGTCTAAAATGTCACTGTATGTGCATGTGTGTGTTTTATGCATAGGGATTATTACTCATGATACAACATTGTACAGACATGGCTGGTAAGGACATGAGGAGGAAACAGTAGGAGCTGTGTGAGGCTACTAAAGGCCGTGGATCCCTCAGCAGCTGGATTACAAAGAGTGCTGTCCATCTGAGAACAAGGCGCAACTTGCTATTGCAATAAACTATAATTTAATTATCCACACTTAACAACTCTTACACTTAATCTATAAAAAAAATGATGACAGAAAAATGTTATAGAAGCAAAACATTCCTGGAAAACATCTCCAACAACTGCTACATGTGTTAAAGTGGAGAGTGATATATGAGATGAGGAGATGAAGGAGGAAGAGAAGCAAAGAGTGATTCACAGGCCGAGTTTATTTCTCACTGTTTTTTGTTGCCTTATGGTTCCAAGCGCTGTCACCAATCTTTGCATTTGCTTATTCTTTCATGAAACTTGTTTAGTCAGCTACCATCTCTCCTGTGAACTTTTTAATGTCTACAGTCTGAGATCAACACAGCCCTGCCCTCTATCACTATCAGCAGCAGGAGCAGCAGAAACCCTCAACACCAACATTGTACCCATCAGGTAAAACATCGGCTACGTTTGCTTTGCCTCACAACAGTGATATAGTATGATGCGATCCCATATTAGATTCTTGATGAATGTGTGTTGTTGTTATTCAACCTGGTTCAATGTGCAATTTTTTTTTCATCTGATAAATGTGAAAGGCGTGTGACTGTTTTCAAAGTTATACATTTAAATAGTTTTATCACTTGTATTTTTAAATTTAGTCCCCGCCCCTATCTTTGAACCAATGGAAAGCTGGTGCTCAGAGGAAGAGGGCGGGCTTTACTTGGTGTCAGTGAGAGAAATGAAAAAAGCTGAAATGAGTGAGAAGGACGATGAAGGAAACATCTGTGCTGTGTCTGCTCTGTAAGTAGAATCTCTGTGTTTGTTTGAATTCTTGTACTTTGACTGTCTGCTCTCCTGATAACTGATGATGGAGGAGAAGACATGAAAAACAAATCAGGCTGAATTCAAGTTCAAAACACCACGAGGACCAACTGCAGGTCTGAACTGACTCTTTATCTTTGCTCAGGAGTCGAGGAAACACAGCAGGCAGTGAAAAGATCAAATCATTCACTCATTATATCAACACAGCTGCACAGTGGACACATGACTGTACTGTGGTATTTAAATGTAGTGGATATTTTATACATGATCACAGTGTAGTTAGTGCACATTAAGTGCTGCTTTTAGGATAAAACCTGTTTGAAGATTTACTCTCACTCTTCTACCAGATGGTTTCTTTCCAACTGAAAATGAGCAAATCTCAGTTTTCTACATGACAAATGTGAAAAATTATAGAAGCTTAGATTCAACTCACTGCCCACAATGTTCTGTACTGATACAAGACTTGTTTGTCTTTATTTATTTTTTGTTTTTCTTTAGTAGACAGGAATATTAGTAGGCGGGAATATTTTTTTGCTTTAATTATTAATCTGTTACTTGCATATATTTTAAACATGTTGCTGGTGTTAAATAGAAAATAAGCAGATTCATCAGAGAGAGACGAGTTTGTGTGTTTGTCAGCTGTTTGTGTGGAGTTGTTCTCCATGTTCACCTTAAACAGTGTTGGGAAGGTTAATTTTAAAATGTATTCCACTACAGATTACAGATTACAGATTACTTGCCCCAAAATGTATTTGTAACGTATTCTGAATACTTTGGATTACTATATATATCATCATGCTTTTTACAACTACATGAATGCTATTTCTGTGTGATTTATTACTGTTACTGAAGGTTACTTGTCATATCAATACCAACTAGATTTTTAAATCTTAATATAAATGAGTAACAGCAGGTGGACATTAGGTAAGGCTGCACTTTTTGTAGCGATCTCATATAGAAAATTATTCAGCGCATATATAAAACAGGTCCGCAGCTCTGAACCGTAGTAAAGGGACCTCTGGCTAAAACGTCGGGTTCATGTTGGGCTCATAGCAGAAAACTAGCTTTACTTTGTTGTCTGGGTCAACTTTGCTAGTGAGAGACAGAGAGAGGCGTTGAAAGGCTGCTGCAACAGAAAACACGAACAACACAGTGTACAGTCGAGTCTTAATAGCTTACTTACAGCTGGGCTCGTCAGGCACTCTTCTTGGCTGCAGTGGTTATTATTATATTTACATGCTTCCAGCTCCCGTTTTTGCTCCGTGACAGCTCGGACTTTTCCTTTCTCTCCCTCCCTCGCTCACAGACACATAACAGGTATGGCAGTCCATTATCCCTGCAGCACGGACTACACTGCCTAGGAGGATACATTCTTTAGAGCTATGCCTGTAACACTCTGCCTATTGCCTGCTTTCATAGTAAATAATTTGTATTAATAATAATTTTGTCTGTAACACTCTGCAGATTGATGTCATATTAAATCATTTTTTGAATAATAATTAAAAAAATATTTCTTCACGTCATGATGCGGGCCTCAAGTAGGGGTGACATGAGCCGTGAGATTGAGACACAGGCATTAGAGCCTCTTATTGCATGTTTTGTTTGGGTTTCCACCAGCGTGGAATTACATAAAATAGAGAGGGCATAGCCTAACATGTGAAACAGGAAAATACTGCTGTGTAATCCATTTATTTCAATAAATTAACTGTATTCTGAATACTACCTTTTTAAATGGTAACTGTAACTGTCAGGGGTTGCTGTGTAGAAGTGGAGAAGAGGACTCAAACGCAGGCCTCACGGTGAAGCTTCAGGGTGTTTATTGTGAGGGACAAATGACGAGAACAGGAGATGGCTGCTGACAGGACTTAACACACACAATGACATTATATTAATGACAAGACATGAACTGATGAAACTGACTAAATACTCAGGCTGAATAATGAGCGATTAGGGGCAGTAAACAGCTGGACTTAATCCAGCTGGGAAGATGACTAGAACATAATGCACACAGACTAGGGCTAACACAATAAAACAGGAAGTGGAACATACGGAAAAAAGACAGTGAACATAAACTGAAAATACCGGGTCAACGACCCTGGAACTCTGACAGTAACGGAATACAGTAAAAATACAATACAACAAAGTAACTGCATTCTGAATACCACCTATTTAAACAGTAACTGTAACAGAATACAGTTACTCATATTTTGTATTTTAAATACGTAACGTTGGTACATGTACTCTGTTACTCCCCAACACTGACCTCAAATCAACCTGAGTGTCATTTCTCTTTAGTTCTGATCTCACTGCTGAGCTGCACAACAAACCAAGGTCAGTAACCTCCTTCTGTCACAGTTTAAACCTGAGAAATGCTCACTGATATGACCTGATTGGGTTGATCTTTTCATAGTGCAATCAACAAGACAACATTTTGATTATTTGTAGAAGTTTTGGAAAAAGTTTAACAGATCATCAATTTTTTATTGTAACCCTCACAGCTCGTCTGACTGAGTCCCAGCAGCTCTCAGCTCTTTGAAGGAGACTTTGTGTCTCTGAGCTGTGAGGAGGACGACAGCTCTGCTGGATGGACTCTGAGGAGAAACACAACTGAAGGACAAAGGACTCAGTATGGAGATGGGTGGGGAAAACCAGCTGGTTCTTGCTGTAACATCAGCTACATCTTCACATTGGACAGTGGAGTTTACTGGTGTGAGTCCAGAGAGGGTCCCATCAGTAACATGGTTAACCTGACAGTCACTGGTAAGCTGAGTGTGTGGAGTTAGTGTTGATGAAGCTGTGTGTAAATGGATGAAATGCTGTAGTTTGTCTCTGTGTTGAGGTGGATCAGTGATCCTGCAGAGTCCTGTCCTCCCTGTGATGGAGGGAGATGACGTCACTCTGCTCTGTAAAACAAAGACCACTCCCTCCAACCTCCCAGCTGCTTTCTATAAAGATGGCTCCCTCATCAGGAAGCAGCCTACAGGTCACATGACCATCCAGCATGTTTCCAGGTCTGATGAAGGCCTCTACAAGTGTGACATCAGCGGTCATGGAGAGTCTCCATCCAGCTGGATCACTGTCACAGGTGACACACTCACCTGTCTGTGTTTCTGCAGCTTTCAACATTCACAATGTGACGACAACTTAATGACCAGTGTTGGTCAAGTTACTTGAAAAAAGTAATCAGTTACTAGTTACTGATTACTTCCCCAAAAAAGTAATCCCGTTACTTTACTGATTACTTATTTTCAAAAGTAATTAATTACTTAGTTACTTAGTTACTTTTTAAAAACACGATTTACAACCTGAATAGGTGATAAAGCAATAGATCTTTCAGCCCAATTCTGCTTTTTCTGCATAATCCATCATACAAAATGTAATCAAATGGAAATGTCTATTTTTAAAACTTTAAATCTTTTAACTTTATGCATCAAGCAAAAACTTAATTATATGCAACATTCTCTGACTGGAAGAAATTTGTTTAACATTTAAACCTATTTTCTGCACATTCCAGCATATAAAATAAAATATTTTTTGTGTTTACACTCACTCTTTCAAATAGATGCAAGTAAAACACAGCAGAAAATAAATAAAATCAAAGACTAGCGGTCCTGTTGCTCTATTTTCACCTGTAAAGCAGGACTGGGGTAGGCGGAGGTTTACCCTGGTGCAGGTGTGCTGCAGCGGTCAGTGGAAGAATCCGTGAGTTTCTCTGTGAATTTCACATTACGTCGTAGTACACTCGGTGCTTGCTTGGAAGTTTAGGGGTTTTTTTCGCTGTAAAAATAAGTTTTCTTCCCACGCACAACGGACACTAATGTTTTTGTCACTTTTTATGGAATCAAACTCAAAATAAGGTCAGTACTTCCACGCTTTAAACGCTGCATGCTACACTCTGTCCCGCACTCGATATATTGGCCGTTTATCAATGCCCAAGTACGCGAGTACGTACTCGCGTTCTCGGTGAGTACGTACCTGCCGAGAACGCGAGCACGGACTCGTCGGCCGTTTCTCAATTCTCAAGTACGCGAGCACGGACTCGTGATTTGTACAGTCGGAACACCAGCGTACGTGATGATGTCACAGGTCCGGAGTTTTTACTGCCGTCCCCTCTTAATGTAACTGTGAGTAACATGTTATGAAGCTTAACTTTAATCACAGCCAAACCGGTTTACTCAGGAACAAATAAAACACTGAAATAAACCAAACATTAACATTTAGAAGTGATCTAAGTGACTTATATATCATTTTTAACCTCAGTAGTGAAACCTCTATTAATAAAAATAGTGTACATGTACATACGTGTACATACCTTAATAAAAACAAGCAGGTGAGATGTTAGAACGCTTTTATTTCTATTCTAGTGGACACTCAATACTATAGACAGCTGCTGGGGTTTCTTTAACCTGAGTAGTGAGAAGTCCGCGAGCCGGGGGGGGGGGACGATGTGCCGGGAGTCCGCTGTTGAGTTTTGGACGAAATGCATTCTGGGATATATAGCTGTCCCAAGTCTACATCGATGCATGCTCGATAAAATGGGCGGATCGAGAACACATCCGGGACTTTTTCGCGTTCTCGGCGTGATGCGTACTTCGAATTGGAACAGTACTTGGTCTCCGACTGATGACGTATCACGAGTACACGAGAACGCAAGTACGCACAAGTACGCATATTGATAAACGCCCATTATGATCTGCACACAGCTGTTGTCACGAACGTCGCACTCGCTTACGTCACTGTCATGAGACGTTCTCGCAAAAAATCACAGTTTTAGTAACGCAGTAACGCAGCGTTCCTACGTGAAAGTAACGGTAATCTAATTACCGTTTTTGCAATAGTAATCCCTTACATTACTCGTTACTTGAAAAAAGTAATCAGATTACAGTAACGCGTTACAAGTAACGCGTTACTGCCCATCTCTGTTAATGACTGTGTTTGCTTAATTTTAGACAAACACACCACCACACCTACAACTACATCCACATCTCCACCTGTTCTTTCTGTGTTGTCCTTTGTTGGATCAGTCTGTGTTGTGGTCCTACTGGTGTTACTGGTTCTGCTGGTGAGAGGATGTGTTCACGGGAAACTTGAAGGTTTTTACTTTTTTTTTTTGTTTGTTTATTTATTTATTTTGCCTATCCCGTTTGGCTCTTCAGAATTATTGTTTAAAGGCGAAGAAAGATGCCCAACGGATTTTTACAATTTGTAATATTTTGTTTAGATCCTGTGGACATGTCATCATTTGCTCCTTTTAGATTCTTACATAATATCATTTGTTTACTTTGGTTTATCTGAGCAGATAAAGAAGATGGAGACGATGACATTGACACCACAAACAGTTATGATACATCACCAAATCAACAACAACATCCATTCAAACGAACCAGAGGTAGATTTTTAACTGTTTAACTGATGCTTTCCTGTCATGGCAGCAATGATTACAGTCATGCTTCAGTCAAGTTTCCTGTATGGGCAGAAATCTGTGCCATCAGAAACTGAATTTGAATAAGTTAAATTTGAATTTGAATTACTCGGATTGAATCTGAATTGTAACTTGAATGAAAGCTTTTGAAAACTGAATTTGAATTAGTCTAATTTGAAATTGAATTTATGGTTTGAAAATGAATTGATTTGCTTTGAAACTGCATTTTATCCTTTAAAAATTCAGCTCTCGAATAATTTCAGATTCACTTCTCACCATTCAGTTTCAGTTCTACAATTCAATTTCAGTTCCAAAATTCAGTTTTTTGGGACTTACATCCGGTTCCGGTTCAAGCGCAGATTAATAGAACTACAGACTGATAGCGTTACTGACGGAATCTACAGCGTCTTGAGCTGAATTAAGACTTCAGAAGTCATTCGTCACGTCGAATGACCAGCGGATAAACTCTCAGGTTGGTAATAAATGTATTACATGTATAAGAACAAGCGTCATGTTAACAATTGATAGCCGTACAGTAACCTTTATGCTTATTGTAGCTGCTAGCTAAAAACGCTAATTTAGCGTAGTTTGCCCTGAATTCAGCTTTGACAAACAAATATGATCGACTGTTTCTAGTAGAATTCCAAAGTTGTCATCTTGTACCCTGTCAGAGCCCTGTATGCTTGCAGAGACCCCTACAGTAAGGAAACATGCAAAACGGTGTCCAAACCTTTGTATTTGAGCTTTATTTATGTCTTACACAGCATCCCAACTCTTTAGCTAACTTAATAACTTTAGCTAAAGTGAATAGTTCGTCTAATTCATTAGTGCAGCTTTACTGGATCACCTCTGTTTGAAGTAATATAATATGATATACAACTATCACTGAAACAGCGAACTTTGTAAATAAACAACACTTCTCATTCTCTAAACGTTTGGCCACAGCTGTAAATTACACTATCAGTGCTTTTTCACTCTTGACAATAATTACATTTCTAAATTCTCTTTGTGCATTTACAGGTAAACAATAGCTAATATTTTATCTAAATGACTGCTTTGTCTTTGAAAAGGTGAAGAGCCTGAGGCCGGTGACACTCCAGTTCTACTCTAAGTACATCCTTACGGTGGCTCACAGGACAAGGCGACATTCCTGTCCTGCCAGAAGAGAAGAGAAACTTCAGAGTCTTCATGAAGTTCAACCACACCTGTCATATGGAATATGACAGGGGTCTCAAACTCCATTCCTCAAAGGCCGGTGTCATGCAACTTTTCCATGCCCTCGAGGACTGGAGTTTGAGACCCCTGCTGTATGGTGTTCATGCAGTTTTCTACCCCACAGTTACAGCATGTCTGACTGCCTGTTCAGCATATGCAAAAATATGAGTTTAAGCATGTGATGACAAAGGCCTTCCATTATGGTGTTTGTCATCACATGTCACAGACATCTGGATGATCATTTGGAATAAACAAAAAACTTGTTACTTCATCTTTTATCTTTATTATTATTATTGTTCTTATTTTACATTTTTCAAGTTAGGCATTGGGTTTATTTGTAGTAGTCCTTTCCAGCTTCTCTCCCTCTTCCATATTACTGTGTCAGCTTGTCAGCATCTATTTGGGGTTGGGAGTGGAACAGGAAGTAAGGAACAGAAAGTGCCATTTAAACCAGGAGAGGTTCTTATATTTCAGAAGAAGGGATTAATTCAAAAGAAATGACCTCAATGCCATATTTTATTTAGGAACCCTAGAGAGCACTTTGCAAAATAACACATTCTTATAATTTCACCCTCAGATGAGCCAGGCTACGACTGTCAGGGAAGGTGATGTAGGTACAGAGCATGTGAGAGTGGTTAAGTTAATGTCTCTTGTCTAGATGAAGGCACAGGAGGGATCAATGGCACGGCGTAGAGATTCAGTATCTTCAGTCTTCAGTGGACACTCCATTTCTGGCACAAAACACCTGTAAAAGATGGTCAATTTAGGAGGTGACCCGACAACTTCAGCCTGTCAAACATAGCAATGGAGCAGTATGTTTAAAAAAAAAAAAAATCTAATTAAGCATGCACTCAGTACCCTAAGAATTATTATGGTAGTTAAACACAGTGATAGTTGTATATCATATTATATTACTTCAAACAGAGGTGATCCAGTAAAGCTGCACTAATGAATTAGACGAACTATTCACTTTAGCTAAAGTTATTAAGTTAGCTAAAGAGTTGGGATGCTGTGTAAGACATAAATAAAGCTCAAATACAAAGGTTTGGACACCGTTTTGCATGTTTCCTTACTGTAGGGGTCTCTGCAAGCATACAGGGCTCTGACAGGGTAGAAGATGACAACTTTGGAATTCTACTAGAAACAGTCGATCATATTTGTTTGTCAAAGCTGAATTCAGGGCAAACTACGCTAAATTAGCGTTTTTAGCTAGCAGCTACAATAAGCATAAAGGTTACTGTACGGCTATCAATTGTTAACATGACGCTTGTTCTTATACATGTAATACATTTATTACCAACCTGAGAGTTTATCCGCTGGTCATTCGACGTGACGAATGACTTCTGAAGTCTTAATTCAGCTCAAGACGCTGTAGATTCCGTCAGTAACGCTATCAGTCTGTAGTTCTATTAATCTGCGCTTGAACCGGAACCGGATGTAAGTCCCAAAAAACTGAATTTTGGAACTGAAATTGAATTGTAGAACTGAAACTGAATGGTGAGAAGTGAATCTGAAATTATTCGAGAGCTGAATTTTTAAAGGATAAAATGCAGTTTCAAAGCAAATCAATTCATTTTCAAACCATAAATTCAATTTCAAATTAGACTAATTCAAATTCAGTTTTCAAAAGCTTTCATTCAAGTTACAATTCAGATTCAATCCGAGTAATTCAAATTCAAATTTAACTTATTCAAATTCAGTTTCTGATGGCACAGATTTCTGCCCATATTCCTGCCACTAATCTCAGTAATTTCCAACAATCAGATGACTCTCTATGAACAAGCACTTGGTGACAGTGGAAAGAAAAAACTCCCATTTTAAAAGGAATGAATCTTTTCACTTCCTCCTCAGTTTCATATATTTATTAAACCAAGACGACTTCCTGCTGTCTCTGTTCCTCCTGCTGAACACAGAAAACTTTATTCCTCGGTCATAATCAGACGCTTTTATTCTCTTTGTAAAACAGCTGATCAAAGTTTTCTCAGACAGAAAATATTGAACACAGACTGTTTTTCTTCTGTACTGAGTGTTTGCAGGATGCTGTGTGAGTCGGTTACCTGCAGTGTGTTTTCATGCTGATGTGATTTAGAGGTTTTTTTGGTCCAAATGATGCTCGTCTGCATTTCTGTTGGACCACATCTGTCCCACTGAACTCTCACTGAGCTAAAACATCACAAACAGCACAGACGTGTCTGATATCTGGTTTTAGTACAAACACAAGTTAAGAGGTTGAATTTTTTAACATGAGACACATAAGGAGACAATTTAAAGTGTTTCTGCAGGTAAAACCACAGCAGCTTCCTTTAGACTGGAGTTAGTGTGAAGCTGATGAGCTTCTCACTGCAGTGTGTTCTGGTTTGGTTAATAATCATGTTCATGCTGTGAGAACATGTTTGCTTTGAGCTCTGTGGTGAAGAGTGTCAGTGTGCACTGGAAGAAGATGCAGCTTTGTGGTCGTCCACCTGCCTTTTTCTCTGAAACTAAACCCAGTTCTTTGTGCTCACTCTGAGTTTCACAGCAGACGTGTTAGGATGGAAAAAACTATGGTTTATCAAAACGCAACACTTAATATCTTCAAAAGCTGCATTAAAAAACAACAAATATTTCTTTCACAGTAGTCTAATAAAATCACAGCACTGTTGCAGTAATTTTAATGTGTTTATTGTACAGAGACTGATTCAGCTGTGATCTACTCAGCAGTGAGAACTGAAGACGTCAGTTATGGACAAACAACCATCAGAACAAGGAGGCCCAGGTACAGCTGCTCTTTATGTTTGACTGAGACAAGCTAGCTGCTCACACTGTTTACAGCCATCATGCTAAGCTAAGCTAACCACACCATGACTCAAGCTCAAATTAAGTCAGTTTACTTACTAAAAAGCCAGTTTTGCCTGATGAGAGAACAACAAACACACAATAAGCTCCACAGTGGTAGAACAGCGTTTTTATTTGGGCTACATTTAAATTAAAAACAAACAAACAAAGAAAACAAATGATTCTTGTTTCCATTAGGTTTCCTGTCCCCTCTCCTGTTCAAATGGCAGATGTTCATATTACCGTTCAGTGTCACGGTGCCCCCTGTGAGCAGTAAACAGATCCCTAATATATTCATCTCTGGCACAGAAGCTCCACCCACCTGTTGTTCAAACCTTCTGTTGGTGTGGGGCACCCAATCAGAAGAGAGTTGTCTTAAAGGGGGAGGAGCTAAAACACCTTATTTCAGATAGTGGATGGATTATATTAACGTCTATTGTGGACTAAAGTCACTTTAAGCTGCACAGAGCAGAGCAGGAGGACAGGAAGAGAACATTTACACTGAATCCAGTTCATTTTCAAAATAAAACACCTTGTTCAGGAAAAATGAACTCTGAATTACACCTGATGTGATTTCACACTGGAAAAAAACTGCAATTTCAACATTCAAAGTGTGAGCCATATAGAAAGCTCTGTGATTTGTATGTGAGCTGGTTCCCAGTATAGTATGAACTGGGACTGTGTGTGATGCAGAGAGGTGGAGATTGGAGGTCTTGATTGAATTACAAAGCTTGTAATCATGTTTCCTGTTGTTTGAACTGTGTGTGTTTGTGTTCAGACTTTAAACCAGAGCCAGACGTCGTCTACTCTTCACTGAAGTAGTCCACCAGTCCAACCACTGACGTCCAGCTGCTGGTCTCTAACTGGTCCCCCCAGCACCTCAGACCAGAGTCCCTCTGACCATCCATCCATCTTCTTATGTGTATCCATGGCCAGATTGTGGGGGCAGCAGCCAAAGCAAAGAAGCCCAGAACTCCCTCTCTGTCCTGGCTCCTCCTCATTGTGGGCCAGTTTTGACCCTATTTACCACCACAGTGAATTTTAACTTGAACAATCAGGATGTGACTGTAGTGTAGACTTCAGTCCTTAATTAAAGACATTTAAGTAAAGTACTGTGTTACCTGTTAGGAATTACAGCAATTTTATAGATAGTCCTGCATTCACAGAGGCAAAAAAGTAATGGAACAACTTACTGATAGGAGTTTCATGGTCAGGTAAAGTCTGCTCCCTTGTTCCATCGATCCATGTTGAATGTATAATTTATAGCTTTTCACTGTTTTTACTATGTTCAGTGTGAGGTCTCAAGAGATGTCAGTGCAAGTGACAATGAACCCATCAGAGAGAGCAAAACTGCAGGAGTGACCAAATCAACAATATGATGCATCATTAAACAGAATGAATCCACTGACCAGCTGAGCCACATTGAAAGGCCCAGGAAAGTGCATGATGACAGAATTATTGTCATGTTTAAGAAAAACAACTACACAACATGATTCCAAGTCAAAAACAGCAAGAGGATGCAGGCGTGTCATTGTCAAACTCTATAATCAAATGCTTTCAACAAGGTACAAACCACTGTGCTGGTTCAGGAGATGGTTACACAGAAGCTACATTTAAAGAAAGTGTCCTCATTCAACCAATTATGGACCTAAATCCAAGTTTTTTCTTGGGCTCAGATCACAATACTGCTTATTTTCTATACATACTTTCATTTTACAGAATCCAATTAAAGTTCCAGTTGTTCTGTGTCCTCAGTAACATCATCACTTATATTGTATTCATGTTTTTTAGCTCTTGTTTCCACAGCAGGAGTTTAGTTTCTCAAATAAACTTTTGTTCACAAATGTTTTTTCTTGTGTGGGTCTGTGGGTTTCACAGAGGTGTCAGATGATTGTGGTTTGGTGGTGACTAACAAATACACATCTGTACTCTCTACAGAAAACTAATAAACATTAAACCACAACCACAGACCAGAAACAGCAGAAAGATCAGTCAGTGGCTGCAGCACAGGATGCATCTGTTTGATACTGAAGAGTTTTATTTTAGTTTTTTTATTTGTTTATTTAGTTTTATTGTTGCAATTTTAAGCAAAAATACTGAATATTCTCTGGCAGCAGCTAACATAAATATTTGCTAATTTAATTAGTTGTTGGTGATTACAAAGTCAAAATGTACTACAAACTAAGAACATGTGACTTGACTGGACTTCCATCTAGATCACATCTGCTGAACCAGCACAGAGCTCCTCCTGTTAAACACCTCTGTGATGATTCAAATGGCCACGAATCACGTTTAACCTCTGCTGCCATCTACTGGTGAAACTGGGTGCTACAGTAGAGCAGCTGCTTTATAAATCACAATACTTTAACCTCTTAAATCTGACATATTTGAGAAATGGAGAAACAGTTTTGTGAAGTCATCATATTGTGAAGAAATTGTGCTCACTGAGACCGCCTCCCTGCAGCAGAGATGAACCTGAGATTTGAGTCTGTTCCTGCCACATGGATGGAGGATCGTTCACAGAGTGGAAATCTGCTCTAATATTCTATGTTCTTGTTTATTCTGGTTGTCTTTCGTGTGCCTGCCCTGGTCCCACTTTTCTGTGTTCCCTCTGTCTGTCGTAGTATCTGCTGGGAGTCTGTCTGTAAAGTTCAGTGTTCAGTCTGGATCTCTGTGTCTGTCGTCTATTTCCTGTTTTACTTTGGGGGTCAATGTCTTATGTGAATGTGTCTAGTTTTGCTTCCCTGGTCTTGTTAGCCCTGATTTCTCCCAGCTGTTTCCCTCCTGTCTCCTATTCGCTGATTACTCCACTGTGTATTTAAGCCCTGTGTTTCCTGTCGCTCATTGCTGGTCCGTCTGTGTTGTCACCCTGCATTTCCTCCCTGTGTCGTCCTCCCTAGTCCATCTCTGATTCCAGGTTTCAGGTCTGTTTTTCCAGTGCAGGACATCTTTAGGTTCTGTTTCATGCCTGCTACATTTCTGTTTGCTCTCCCTGTGAATAAAGCTCCCTCTCAGTAAAGTCAGTGCCTGCTCGTGGGTCCTTCCTCTCTTCACTTCCACACGGCTCACCTTGTCAGCTGTGACAGTAATAATGCAAACTTTAAGCTTTAATACAATTTAAACAGGTGGGCTATATAAGAAAAGACACCAGTGCGTGATGATCACACACAGTGCTGTGATCTACAACCCACCTCAGGCTCATCCATGTTTTAACAATGCCAGTGGCATTTCTCCACTGCCTAAAAGGGGGCGCCACTGAGCCAATAAATGTCATAATACACAAACACATTGTGGTTAACGTGGCAAGTGGAGTCATACAACATAAACACTGTTACATTAACATTTATCAGGCTGATGTTTGACACAGTAATATTTATAACAGTAGGTGTGACATCAGTGATTATCAGCTGCTGTCTGGACTGCTTACAGAAAACTTGTCCTTCATTGATAAACACTGGAAGCACATGCATCATGATGATTTATCTAAGTGCTGCAGCTTAACACAACTAAACATTTTTATTGTGAGCAGACTGCTGAATGCTGAAAATACTGAGTCTGGACTTCAGGAGAAAACCAGAAACACAACAATGAACAGAAATAGAACAGAAATGGATCCGACTGACTGTGAATAAAATATCTGACAGCTGTGATGAAGCTGTGTTAGAAATATGTTTTAAATTCCGTTTTTTAAAATTAATTGCAATGTATGCTTTTAATAGAGTTGATACACTCATTAACAGGATACAAGTATCATTTCCACTGTGTGAAGGGATAACTAAGAGGGATACAAAGAGTTGAAGTGAGTGTTGAAGGTAAATTACTGCACGTTTACAAAAACACAGTTTCAGTCAGGAGAGGCTGCTTGGCCTCACGTGTATGATAACAGGGTGTCTGTTAAAGATGCCATCAGCATGAATATGAAACATCCCTGGTAACAACTGTAAGGTAGGGAGGAGTTTTCTCACACAGGACAAGATCCCTGACTGGAGGTTAGTGACCGCTGTGTGTGGAAGAACTACGAGGACAACAAATCAGGGAACGCTGAGTCTAAACCACAGCATCTCCCCATCGATTTGCACAAATGTACTGTTTATAAGGTTGGGGAAACCTGGAGTCAGCTGGGCTGAAGAAGTGACGAAATGTTTCTCCCTCTGAAAACTCTGAGTCCAGATGAACAGAATCAGCCTTTTTGGATTTACTTACCTGGATGATTGAGCAGGCATCAACACATTAGGTGAAAAAGTTGTTAAGTGTGAGTAATTAAGTGATAGATTAATGCAATAGGAAATTGTGCTTCTCGGATGGAGAGAAAGTGGAGAGTGATAGATGAGATGAGGCGATGGAAGGTGGAAGGGAGGCGAAGAGTGAGTCACAGGCAGAGCCTAGAGAGGATGTAGAGCAAAGGGCAAGTCAGGAGAAAGAGGCTGGAGTGAGAGAGTCAGAGCCCAGAGAGCAGGAGAGTGAAGCCATAGAGAGGACATTGTCAAACCTAATTGGACTTACACACCCAACTGATCCTGCCCATGTCATACAATTCCACATACAGTATGATGAGGCCTTTATTCAAATGCATGATAATATTGGATCCTGACAACCAGTACTGTCTGTCACAGTCTGGCTGAGGCAGACTGCAAGGAGTGATGACCCAAGTGCAGACACGCAAAATAACAAAACTTCATATTAACTGAACGACCGTTTATTAAAGGCTGGACTTAGAAATACAAAGCAGAACTAAATCATAATCTAAGCTGGGTGAGCTAAACATAACAAAACCCTGGAACATGGAAATGGACATAGACATAGGTGTCGAAACCTGGCATGAGTTCAGAAACTTGGAAGCACGACATGGAAACAAGGTAAGGTAACACACTGGCTGTGTCCAAATTCAGGGGAAGGATGCTCCGAAGGATCCTATGACGGCCGGGTAGGATGGAAGTGACCGGCTGTAAAATTGGCCTTCAAGCCTTTGTTCAAGTCTGCCCTTACTTCCATTTTTTCTGCTCGCTAACACCACAGCATGAAAACTGAAAAATGGACCAAGAAATGTCGCTCTGTGTGGTTGTGTATTGTTTTAATTTCAAGGAGCTACAAAACCGGTGTCATCGTCGCTGGAATGTTTGGTACCTTAGACTCATCAGAGACAATCATATCCAGGTAAAATAATTTTCTTTAATCTACACGCATTTAGGAATTACTTTGCTAGTTTCATGGATAATTTCAATGACTGAATTATTGCCGGTCATTCGTACACATTTTCTGTATTATATAAAATATATAAACTAAATCTCTTTGAAACTTCTGGTTTCTTTATTTTACATAGCACTTTATCAAACTGTTGTCTGCTACAGAGTTACAAGTATTTTACTAGTAGTAATATAGCATCCACCATCTCCTGCTTGCATATTTCTGAAAACATCTTAGTGGTGTGGCAGCCTCGAGTGATCCCTGCAAACCCTGTGGATGGAGGATGCAGTGGACAGTGGGAGGAAGCATCCTAAAGCTCTTTGCAGACCACCCTGTGTGATTCTCCACTCACCAACCAGAAAAGACAAACCGCAGGTCTCAGTTGCAGCAGCCCATCCACGTCTGATCTTGCTTTGGCAGATTCAGCAACACTGCCAGAGACTTCCTGTAATCTATTACAGCTGTTAAAGAAACGGTCCAGGAACAGGTCACTCAGGTTAATCCTGTGTGAACAACTGAAAATATTGTTTTTCCTTCTTTAAATATTGTTGCTGTATTAGAAATATTCTTGTTTAATTGTTATTGACTTTATTGTCATCAAATAAATAATTAATATATGTAAAATTGTTCAAAGTTAGCGTTATGTTCATACATGTTGTTGGAGCTATTTGTTCTTTGTTTTCATCTTTTGAAATTTGTTAAAGTTTGTTGGTTTAATTATAGTTTTCATGTATGAATTATGACAATCTCAATCAGGATTTTTTTCTTAAGTGTTATTATTCATCTTTAGGCATGAAAAGATCACACAGCAATAGATTTATTACTGTAACTGAAGGCTACTCACCATACCAATAACTAGAAATCTTAATATAAAATGTGTCATAATTCGGCTGCGTGCAGGCAGGAGAGGACCCAAACGCAAACTCACAGGGACACAGGGAATAAACTCAAAAAGCACAGCTTTATTGCTGGAAAAACAGATCACAAGTAACACCAAACTAAACTGGGAAAAACTAAATATAATGTTCACCAGGAAACACAGGGAGAATCACACACAGCATGAGGGAGACGCGGACATAAATACACAGAGGGTTAACGAGGGAAGTGGGAGCACACGGGGAACACACCTGACACAGATAATCGTAACGAGACAGGGCAGGAGTGAACATAACATGACGCTGTTGTGGAAGTTTTCCACTTAAATAAAGCCTGCAGATGAGCGGTAGCTAACATTCTTTAATCAAAACACACAGAACAGAAAACCAAGCTTGTGGAGAGCCTGCATGACCACGGGGCAGGTCAGCAGAGTCTCACTGAGCCTAGCACGGCTCTCAGGCTATGTCCACACGTACCCGGGTATTTTTGAAAACGCAGATTTTTCTATGCGTTTGCACCTTTCGTCCACACGTAAACGGCGTTTTCGGTCACTGAAAACGGAGATTTCTAAAAACTCCGGCTAGGGTGGATATTTTCTAAAACTCCGTTTTTGCATTTACGTGTGGACGAGAAAAACGGAGAAAACGCAGCGTCAAAGGTGTGCGCCTTTTTTGACGTCACAGTGTGCGCCACGTTGTTGTTTCGGTGAAATGAATTTCTACAATACTGTTACTGTTAATTGTACTCTCTGCAGTGTTTAAATGCTTACATATACACACACAGTTACTGTCCCTCCACACATACGACTCGGTTCTGCTTCTATGCCCCATCTTTGTTTACTATTTCCCACCGAGGCTTCTAGACTTCTGATTGGCCAACATTTCTACACGGTTAGGAATATAGCGCCACCTGCTGCTTTGGCATGTTCCTAGCAGCGTTTTCCTTCATTTCTGCCTTTACGTGTGGACGGGATTATTTTTTAAAACGAAAACGGAAAATCTCCGTTTTCAAAAATACCCGTGTACGTGTGGACGTAGCCTCAGTTAAATACCTTCCACAGGAACAAAAGGCAGTACACAGCTGTTTCACACCTTAAGGTTCACACTCCCTTGCTACCTCCCAGAGTCCTTGAAGAGACAAAAGATTCCTTCCTGTGGAGTGGTCTGCTTCCCCCAACTTCCTAAATAGACCCCCACCATTTGTCTTACAGTATGGGTGTCAGACATGTTAAAATCCAGTGGCACCAAGGCATTATACAATAAAATAATGTGATTAGTACATAAGTAAAAGAAATTCCTTCACAATCCCACCCTTTGATTCTTAAATCAAGAATCACATTAATACCAGAATTTCTTTCCCGACATTCTGTAATCACATCAACATTATTGTACACTTAAAGGAGTTTCACACTGTGTATCCTCACTTCACTGTTCTCCCACCACCCTTTGTTCATCTTTAATCTTCCCCCCAATCTAAGCTCTCACATGCAAATGGCAACAACAATGATACAGAGGAAAGGCCTTATCCAGAGTGTCAAAGTACTTTGCATGGCAAAGTGAAACAGCATTAGGTGGTCATTCTCAGTCACCGTCATGGCTCCTGGTGTCTGTGCCATTTTCAGAGTCATAATTCCAACGCTGATCTCCCTCTGTGCTGTCACCTTTGGAGCTTGGCACGCTCTCTTCATCCCTCGATTTCTGTTCCAACGCAGCTGTAGATTTAAGGCAGAGCACGTCGTACACCTTAGTTGTCTTCCTCAGCGTCAACGGCGAAACTCTTTCATTTTATTTTAAGATTTTGCTGTGCGAAATCTCCTCATGACAATCCTTTGGAAGTCCAGTGGTGCAGCCCACTGTTGTTTGTCTGCTGTCCTGCAGATGGTCCCTGCTTCTCACTGGTCCTGTTGAAGCGTTCTCTCCCAGTCGTGGTCTGTATCTGCACTTCAGTCTCTTCTTCCATATCTCTCATGTCACAGTCTCTGCAATTTAAAAATGAAAGCTTCCACGGAAAACCCTCTTTTGCCCTATGTCAGCTTAGCACAATTAGACATGCACAATAAAGTTGTGCATTGTCTCTTAAAAATTCCCAGGGATTCTCCCCTGAAGTAGCATCACTCTAGGCCCTGTCTTAAGAGAAAACATTAGCCAGTGGTGTGTCCTGCTGTAAATTATGTGATTGGATCATATGATTAGCCCTCTGCTGTGGAAAAATATAGGTTAGCGCAGCGCATCTGTATGCACACTTTCTCACAGTGACCTCTGCACTGTAAACAATACAAGGTCATGAATAACACACTGCTGGTAAATTCAAAGACACAGAAAGTGGCAGTTAAAAGGTTAAGTCAGCACGGCCCAAAAGCCCCTACAACCTGTTGCTGTCACCTTTCTGTTCCTGTAAAAAGAAACATACACACATCCACCCTTTTGTCAGGTCAAGGTGGAGGTGCAATCTTGCATACTGGTGTCAAGTCAGTCAAGCTTTTGTCAGTCCAGTCAGTCCCCATTTTTTTTTTATTTGCTGACAGTAGAACCTCGTGACGCAATAAGTTTCTACTGCCAGCAATGACGTCATTTCAAAAAAAGAAAAATAATTTAGACTGGATTACATCGCTGAATCCTTTTTGGCAGGGACTTGTTTTCTGATTGTCCCAAATAAGTGGCTTTCTCCTGAGCCCATTTTAATTTTTGGAGAAACTCACTTGCGATTGTTCAACATGTTGTGTAGCGCTTTCGATCCCGATCTTGCAGGCCTGCTTCAAAAGAGAAAATTGCTAAACAAAAACAAAAATCTCAGTGCACTGTTAAAAATCAAAAAATATAAAGGCCTCTTTTTAGAAGTTGTCTAAGCATACTCTCATAGAATGATAGATCAAAACAAAACTAATTGGCAGGTCAAAAGTGGTACCAAAAGAAAATGCATCAGTAAATCTCCCAAACTTTCATCCACCAGTCACACACCTCACACAACAATATTCTATTAGATAATGAGTTTTGTTTTCCCCCATGTACCCAGATGTGTGTTGTGATAAGACCTCCCCCACACATCAGAAACAAGAAACTCAATAATCTATTAGTCTCCACTCATCTGACCCCCCTGCAGCATTCTGTTCACCCCTGCAATGATTCAATCATCCTTCCCCAAAATAATACTAGTTCACTAGTCTATGTATCACTTCTTAACCCACTAAGTGAACCGGACAAGATGATGGTAACAGCAATGCATGCTTAAAATGCTATTTGGTCTTCATGAGCTTCATTGCATGTGTGTATGTGTTAGTAGGATTAATGCATTTTTCTGTTTGTGTAATTTTTGTGTACCTCTCCTCTTTGCGGTGCTCCAGACACTTTTCAATTCTCCACGCAAGGCAGTCGTTTTTTCTTCCCAGTTTCCTAAACCCAAATTTCAGTTCCCACACTAAAACAGCCATGTTCTCCCCTGCTCCTTCCACTGTGGTCTCATCGCATCTCTCCCCCCTTGCAGCAGTCCAGTGAGAGTCAGTTGTCTTTCAGCTTTGTCCTGTGTTTTCCACTGTCTCATCTTGCCATTTTGCTCCAAAAGTGGCAAATGTCCAACTCAGACAGTCTTTTCAAAGGTCCATTTACACACAGTGAAGTTGCAGCTCGTTCTAAATGCACATCCATCCATCCAGTGATGATGAGGCCATTTTCCTCCTTGCTGTCGCTGTCTTGCACAGCTGCTGCTGCTGCTGCTGGACCTTTTCTTCACTGCTCAGGACACTGCTGTGAGCTCCTGATATCCATCTCGTTGTTCTGGAACTGCATTTCTTGTCTTCAGGGAGAGATTCTTGGAGCTTGTTTTCTCAGGGTGACAAACACATGGAAGTTAAGCTGTAAAACAATTCAGCCAAAACTTGGCTTGAGTGTTTCTAATGATGTTAACCTATAATTTCTTCCGACTGCTGCACGTGGAAAATTGATCAGGGTCTGTTCCTCACCTGCAAGTGACACACTGAGACATTTTGATCATTCTTATCACTGCTTAAAGAAACACGTCTCCCCTCTCTGGTTCTGAAGTCCCCTTTCTTAAAAACCCAGAGAGATTGTAGTTGTTCTACTCTCTTCCTATTTTATTGCTTATTTTCCTTTTTTGCTTATTTTCATCAACAACTCTGCGAAATTTTTGTGTGTCCACCCTAGGGGAGCTGGTGGCCTGCAGTACCACCCTCTCCCGCTAGTTGGAAACAACTACACTACACATTTCTACACTCCTCTCTCTTTTTTTTTTTTTTGTTCCCCATTTTTCAGCTGTCACACACAACAACTTTTCCCACACAACCATTCTCTTTCATTTCACAACATACTTTTACCCACAGTTCTTAACATACAGTCACACATTGAGTTGTGTCCCTGGCCGCCTGGTGGAACGTCTGCCGCAGTCGCCTTTCGAGCCGCTATTCCGGCTCCGCTGACTGCCCCTGGAATCTAGATTCTCTTCCTACTACACGAGGCGTCCCCCGTGAGGTTCCTTGCCTTCTACGGACCAAGGAACGAACACCGCCACCCCCAGTCTCCTTTGAAGAAGTTAGGATCTTTTAGAAGACGCTAGAGATGTCACTCCGTGATTCTACATGAAGACTCCCTCGGAGCTCTTGCCCTGGAAGGTCGTAACACACCTTCTTGGGCTCCCCGAAGGCTGCAACACACTCACCTCCTCGGCCAGACACAAAACTCTCGTGACTTGTTACAAGTTAGCTATCACTCACCCATCTGCAGGAGTCCCCTCAAAGTCGATGGTCTCGGTGGTTGCTGAAACACGCGGCTCCATGACTCCTCCATTTCCTTTGCTTCAACAGCCGGTAGGACAAAGGTACCTTTTCCCTCAGGGGTGATCAGCCCGTCCACGGAACCGTTGTTCAGCGACCACGCGGACCACCCTGCTCGCAGCGCCATTCTGTTGTGGAAGTTTTCCATTAAATAAAGCCTGCAGATGAGCGGTGAGTGGCAGCTAACATTCTTTAATCAAAACACACAGAACAGAAAACCAGGCTTGTGGAGAGCCTGCATGACCGCGGGGCAGGTCAGCAGAGTCTCACTGAGCCTAGCACGGCTCTCAGTTAAATACCTTCCACAGGAACAAAAGGCAGTACAGCTGTTTCATACCTTAAGGTTCACACTCCCTTGCTACCTCCCAGAGTCCTTGAAGAGACAAAAGATTCCTTCCTGTGGAGTGGTCTGCTTCCCCCAACTTCCTAAATAGACCCCCACCATTTGTCTTACAGTATGGGTGTCAGACATGTTAAAATCCAGTGGCACCAAGGCATTATACAATAATATAATGTGATTAAATGCTGTTTTGATTAATTTGATTTGATTAATATTCCAGTTTCAGTTTATTTCCCACAGTTTTGTTGCCCTTTTGGTTTTAAGCGCTGTCACCGATCTTTACATTTTATTATTATCTCATAACTCTTTAATCAGCTACCATCTCTCCTAGAGACTTTTTACAGTCTCAGATCAGCACAGCCCTCCAGCACTATCAGCAGCAGGAGCAGCAGAAACCCCTCAACAGCAACATTGTATCCATCAGGTAAACATAAGCTACATTTTTTTCCTGGAATTGTCTCCACCTGATGACAGTGATATACTATGATGTGATTCCATATTAAATTCTTGAGCACCCGCCCCTTCAAACATCTCTGCACGGCTCTGATGGGATTTCCTGTCTGTGATGTTTATTTCAGAGGATGGGTGGAACCTCAGTGAAGACTGTTCAACAAACAGTTGCAGCTACAGAAAAGGCAGCATGCAGAGACTCAGTGTCTGATAATGAGTCGGAGAGGTCGTGACCAGGATTTCTAACAGGACATATATCAGGATTATTCTGCTTACTTCTGTTTTACATGAAGTGCTTTGATTTACATCTGATTCCAGCTCAGAGCATTGACACATCAGTCTGAGATCCTGACATCAGTAAGTGATCTGAGACCTTCTGGTTTATGTTGATCAGGTTATTTGTTTGATGTTATTCAGTTTGTAATGAAGTTCAAAAGTTCCACATGTCACAGTACATCTGTTTATATTTATGGACAATCCCTGATCACTACAGCTAAATGCTGCCACCTCCATAAAACAATATACACTTTATACAGTGACACATGTTGAAGTCCTTTGGCTGATGATGGTCTTTAGTGTGTAGCTGATGATGATGATGAGATAGATGTTTGTGTTGTTCTGTGGCGATCATTCGAGAACTGATCCTGTTAAACACTCAGACCTGCTTTAGATTTTTTTCACCTCTTTTGTAGTGACGTGTTACGTATCGTACGTAACACGTCACTACGTAACTGCATGACATTGAATGGATGACATTGAACGAGGAGCTGACAAACACACAAACTCACGTAGTCAATTTAAACTCAGATTCTGTTACTCTTGGAAAATACCAACACACTCAACTAATCAACTATTTAGAACAAACTAAGTGTTGGATCAGCAGAGCTAGAAAACGCGGAAATGGCTGCTGGACCATGTGCGTCACTCTGCTCGACTTTGCTGTTTATTGGCGTCTTCGCGTTTGTGTCTGCAGGTGAGATTTAACTATTAGAAACCAAAATGCTATTTAATAAAAAAGGAAAAATGCCTTTCAGTCTGGTTTACATCATACTAATACTTCCTAAAGAACTGTTTTGATATTGGTTCAATGTGTCCATGTGTGAAGCCACACAAGGCTGTTTGAAGTCTGTGTAAAGTTAACATCTGTGGCTGTAATCCAGCTGTGACAGAGACAAAGAAGTGTAATGTGTGTGTCAGTGTGATGTGTTGTAGTGTCAGGAGTCAGTATACAGCTACAAAGGTTTTTGTTCAGTGTATACAAACAGCTGTAGCTCCATAAAGGCAGCATGCAGAGACTCACAGTGTCTTATAATGAGAGGCTGCTGTCTCTCACACATTATGTTCACTTATTATCAGCACATGTTGTTGTTCTGTGGAAGCTAACATCTTGTAGTTTCTGACACTTTGCATGTTTAGCATGAGGCTAAAATTCCCCCTCAGTGGGTCACTGGTGACCTGCTGGATGTTCAGAGGTTCATTAAATCCAACATGACTAAAAAGTCAAATGTCAAAGGAAATAAACAAAATATTTAAAGTCAATCATTCTGATCATAATTGTACTTTGACCTTTAACCTCTCTCCTCTGTGTTGTTTCCTCTTTCAGTCCAAAAAAACATCACAGCTGAGTCTGGACAGGACGTCACTCTGACATGTCGAGCTCCAAACAACAACATCTTAGTTGTAGAGTGGAGCAGAGCTGACCTGACAGATAAATATGTGCTTTTGTATCAGGATGGTCGCTTCTATCCAGACAACCAGCATCCATCTTTTAAGAACCGGGTGGATCTGCAGGACAGACAGATGAAGGATGGAAACGTGTCTTTGATTCTGAAGGATGTGACGATTAATGATGCTGGAACATACGAGTGTCGTGTTTTCGTTGAAGAAACTCGCTCATGGAAGAACAGCATCATCATCTACCTGACTGTTGTTGATCCTCCAGGTGAGTGAGTAGAGTTGAGTATGTGTGTGATCAGAGGTGAAGCTGCTTCCTGGTTGTTGATGTGTGTTTGTTGTATGGATGAGCTGGTGGATGTCAGAGGTAGACAGATGTTTCTCCAGCTGTTGTCTTTGTGGCTGGTAGTCTAGAGTTGTAGAGCAGCATTGTTTGGGTAAGGTTAGAGCAGAAACAAAGACATTTATGAATCAGTCTCTTCTTCTCTTGCTCTCTAACTCGTCTGTAAACATGTGTGGGGAAACTCAATGTTAAAGCCTACAGCTGGAGGGGGAGGGGAGGGGTGGAGCTGCTGAAAACGTACTTAGTGCAGACACAAAACGTCCATCAGCTTCAAAGTGTGTCAGAAAAATGTCCACATGATGACTGATGGATGAGAGAGGTCCCATTTTTGTTGTTGTGCACAAATCATTGAACAACACAAACACTTAGAGCTCCTTTCAGTGCTGCCTGTTTTGTTACTGCACACATTTCTGATGGTCCTACAGTCCAACGTAGCAAACATCTCCCTGAAGCCTCTTCCTTACAGACCAAAGGTTGGATCAGAGCAGCTGAAAGGACACATCTATGAATGCAGGCAGAGACTTTCTCACAGCCTCACACTTCATCTGATCAGGTTTAGACTCAGGTTCTCTGTTAGTCACTGAGATTACAGACTCACACATTTATAATAATGTAAGATCAGCAGTAATAATAACACACAAACGTCTGCAGTAACTGTGTCAGTCTGCTCCACTTTGCTGTTTGTGTCTCAAGGTCAGATGAAGCTGTTAGAAACCAGAAGTTCAGAAGAATTATTTTCATATTGATTCAGTTTGTCTGTGTGTGTGAAGGCATCATCAGGGTAGATGGAGTCTGTGTGGGCTCAATGTCTCTCACTGTAATCTAGAGCTGGGCGATGAAATGATAAAGATCATTATTGCAAAATAACTTTTCCTCAGTAGAAACATGAAACATACTCAATAGAAAGTCAATAGAATTTATTCCATCTTTGTTTCTAAAGGGTAACATTAAAGTTCAATAACAATGAAAATAGCATCAGGCTGAACCAATCACATGGCAGGAACAGAGTTAGAGTCACATCAGGTTAGACTGAAGCTGAGTGTAGGAGGAGCAGCGACAGCTGCACATGTGCAGATGCTGCTGCAGTCACACACACCAGTGTGACAGGAGTGTGAGAGAGATTAAAGAGAAAGAGACAACAGAACATGTTCAACTATGAAAACTTTAAAACATTTAAAGAGCTGCTGGATGTTCAGAGCTTCATTAAAAATACCATGACTAAAAACTCAAATGTCAAAGGAAATAAACAAAATATTTAAAGTCAGTCATTCTGATCATAAATGTACTTTGACCTTTAACCCAATGGCGTAGATTTGGTTTTGGCATTGGTGGGGACGGATGATTCAACCACTGAACCCTGCCCTGTTTCTTTTTTTTTCCTTTTTGTCTTTGCTTCTTGATAAAAAAAAAGGAGAAATATACTTGCCTACATATGCTATTCTACATGCTTTTAAACCATTTAAAATTACAATTCATAGTTTTATATGTGAATTATATAATGTTAAATTACTATTAAATAAATGACTGATTTTAGACTTTAGTTTACTTCAGCCATATAAATCAGGTATCATACAAAAATAAAAATAGCTTCAAATACAGTCATGACAATAAAAGAATATGACTTTAAGGACTTAACAACATTACTTCAGTTATAGTACACCAACATCTCTTACACATTAGCACTAAGGGAACACTGACTGAGCTGGTGGGTTTTGTCCATAAAACTACTCATCTAAGATCACCACAAAGTAAAAGATCTCTCAGCAACTTTATGCAACATTTTAGGCACTATTGCCCCGATCAAATCAGTGAGCTGGGATTTTTTATTCTAAACATGAACTACTGTTACAGCAGCAGACATGGACTACTGGTGCCCCACACAACAACTCAATGTCCACTATGTGAAGGAGTCTATACTACTGTATATACTATGCTGTCCTGGTGGACATGGCAACACTTTTTTCATGGTTACATACAGTTTTAGACTGATGTGGGCCAAAGCGTAGCACATACCTGCCAACCTTGAGACCTCAGAATTAGGGAGACATTCAAAGGTTTTTTTTTAATTTTTTTACAGTGTTTACTTATCGGAAAAAAATAAGTTAAATGTCACCGGCCTGTTCCGGGGGTGTCCAAATTCAGAGGCTGCGTCCACCTGAGGACCCGGCCTTCGCGGTTTAAGTGGGCCGGGTCCTCCGAAAGCCGGGTAGACCGGAAATGAGCGACTGTGAAACTGGGGGGTCTAGCCTTCATAATTACGTCACCTCTGCCGTCTGTTCCTTGCTGTCTAAATAAAGTAAAATATAACCGGACGCTTGCGTAGATTCTCGACCATCTCACACTTCTGTTTAATCAGTTTTCTGTTTGACATTTATTCAGCTGTGTGAAAACTCCGGAGGAACCCTCCCGAGGGATTAATAAAGTTTTATTTAATCTAATCTAATAACTTTAATCTCAGCCAAACCGATTTACTCACGAACAAATAAAACACTGAAAAAGGCCAAACAATAACATGTTTAAGTTATTTGAAGTTTACACAGCTACATTCTCGCCTGAAAATATGTTAAAAGTTTATTTCGCGACCCAGAAAGAGTAATAAGAGTAATATTAATACTAAGTAGCTGCAGTAGTAGCAGCTATTGTTGGAAACTGGAATTGGCTGGGCCAATCTAGGATATGGTTTTTCAATTTTGTTGTCCGGGTGGAAAATCAGGAGAAATTGGGGAGAATGGTGGCTCCGGGAGATTTTCGGGAGGGGCACTGAAATTCGGGATTCTCCTGGAAAAATCGGGAGGGTTGGCATGTATGGCCTGGTATTGCCTGTAACGTTATTATGACGGACACATTTTATGAGTGAACTTGACTTTAAGTGACTTACAGGTTTCTTTGAAAAATACTTTCTTATATCCAGGTTCTTCCTTTTTGCTGCCATCCTCCTCTCCTCCTCGCAGCGCTGGCTTGCCGCTGCTAAAACTAAACAGAGCTCCCTGAAAGGCACAGCCAATCACATTGGCCATATTTGTCACATGAGGTCGGACTCCAGTAGAGAACGTAATTTAACTCTTTCTGCACCGCTGGGTGAATGAGACGTTGACAGATCGTTTTTTTCTTTCTATCGGGTTTGTTTTTCTTTACTCGAAGAGATCAAATTATTGGTGGGGACAATTCAATAATCGCTGGATAATCGCCCTTGCTTTAACCTCTCTGCTCTGTGTTGTTTCCTCTTTCAGACCCAAAGATCATCACAGCTGAGTCTGGACAGGACGTCACTCTGACATGTCGAGCTCCAAATAACAACATTGTGAAGTGGAGCAGAGCTGACCTGGTGCCACAATATGTTTTTTTGTACCAGAATGGTCACTTTGTTCCAGCCAACCAGCATCCATCTTTTAAGAACCGGGTGGATCTGCAGGACAGACAGATGAAGGATGGAGACGTGTCTTTGATTCTGAAGGATGTGACGATTCATGACACTGGAGCATACATGTGCCATATTTTCATTGAAGAAACTCGCTCATGGAAGAACAGCATCATCATCTACCTGAGTGTTGTTGATCCTCCAGGTGAGTGAGTAGAGTTGAGTGTGTGTGTGATCAGAGGTGAAGCTGCTTCCTGGTTGTTGATGTGTGTTTGTTGTATGGATGAGCTGGTGGATGTCAGAGGTAGACAGATGTTTCTCCAGCTGTTGTCTTTGTGGCTGGTAGTCTAGAGTTGTAGAGCAGCATTGTTTGGGTAAGGTTAGAGCAGAAACAAAGACATTTATGAATCAGTCTCTTCTTCTCTTGCTCTCTAACTCGTCTGTAAACATGTGTGGGGAAACTCAATGTTAAAGCCTACAGCTGGAGGGGGAGGGGAGGGGTGAAGCTGGTGGTTGTGAGTCTGTGAAAGTGAATCCTGCCGGTGCCATAGCTGCTGAAAACGTACTTAGTGCAGACACAAAACGTCCATCAGCTTCAAAGTGTGTCAGAAAAATGTCCACATGATGACTGATGGATGAGAGAGGTCCCACTTTTGTTGTTGTGCATAAATCATTTTTGTGACATTTGTGATGTTACACGGCGTGAAGGGGTGAGAGTGTGGATCCAGAGACTTTAGAATATAATAATAAAATCAAGCTTTTCATTTGTGCTGCACAACAATACAAAAAAAGCACCAACATGACATCTGACCCTGAATAACCTCTCACAGGCATGTTAAATTGTATTTTCTAGTTTTATGATTCTTTTTTCTATTTTTCGTGTCAGTGTTACGTCCCCCCCGAAGGGGTCTAGGCGTGCGAGTGAGGGGACCAGTAACAAATGGGTCCAGAACAGAATGAAAGGAAAACAGACAGGTGTTTTTAGTAAATAAAGTACAGGGAGTGCAGAATTATTAGGCAAATGAGTATTTTGTCCACATCATCCTCTTCATGCATGTTGTCTTACTCCAAGCTGTCTAGGCTGGAAAGCCTACTACCAATTAAGCATATTAGGTGATGTGCATCTCTGTAATGAGAAGGGGTGTGGTCTAATGACATCACACCCTATATCAGGTGTGCATAATTATTAGGCAACTTCCTTTCCTTTGGCAAAATGGGTCAAAAGAAGGACTTGACAGGCTCAGAAAAGTCAAAAATAGTGAGATATCTTGCAGAGGGATGCAGCAGTCTTAAAATTGCAAAGCTTCTGAAGCATGATCATCGAACAATCAAGCGTTTCATTCAAAATAGTCAACAGGGTCGCAAGAAGCGTGTGGAAAAACCAAGGCGCAAAATAACTGCCCATGAACTGAGAAAAGTCAAGCGTGCAGCTGCCAAGATGCCACTTGCCACCAGTTTGGCCATATTTCAGAGCTGCAACATCACTGGAGTGCCCAAAAGCACAAGGTGTGCAATACTCAGAGACATGGCCAAGGTAAGAAAGGCTGAAAGACGACCACCACTGAACAAGACACACAAGCTGAAACGTCAAGACTGGGCCAAGAAATATCTCAAGACTGATTTTTCTAAGGTTTTATGGACTGATGAAATGAGAGTGAGTCTTGATGGGCCAGATGGATGGGCCCGTGGCTGGATTGGTAAAGGGCAGAGAGCTCCAGTCCGACTCAGATGCCAGCAAGGTGGAGGTGGAGTACTGGTTTGGGCTGGTATCATCAAAGATGAGCTTGTGGGGCCTTTTCGGGTTGAGGATGGAGTCAAGCTCAACTCCCAGTCCTACTGCCAGTTTCTGGAAGACACCTTCAAGCAGTGGTACAGGAAGAAGTCTGCATCCTTCAAGAAAAACATGATTTTCATGCAGGACAATGCTCCATCACACGCGTCCAAGTACTCCACAGCGTGGCTGGCAAGAAAGGGTATAAAAGAAGAAAAACTAATGACATGGCCTCCTTGTTCACCTGATCTGAACCCCATTGAGAACCTGTGGTCCATCATCAAATGTGAGATTTACAAGGAGGGAAAACAGTACAGCTCTCTGAACAGTGTCTGGGAGGCTGTGGTTGCTGCTGCGCGCAATGTTGATGGTGAACAGATCAAAACACTGACAGAATCCATGGATGGCAGGCTTTTGAGTGTCCTTGCAAAGAAAGGTGGCTATATTGGTCGCTGATTTGTTTTTGTTTTGTTTTTGAATGTCAGAAATGTATATTTGTGAATGTGGAGATGTTATATTGGTTTCACTGGTAAAAATAAATAATTGAAATGGGTATATATTTGTTTTTTGTTAAGTTGCCTAATAATTATGCACAGTAATAGTCACCTGCACACACAGATATCCCCCTAAAATAGCTAAAACTAAAAACTACTTCCAAAAACATTCAGCTTTGATATTAATGAGTTTTTTGGGTTCATTGAGAACATGGTTGTTGTTCAATAATAAAATTATTCCTCAAAAATACAATTTGCCTAATAATTCTGCACTCCCTGTAGTCTTTATTATAAAAACCTTAACATAAAAAGCCAGCAACGCCGTTTTTTCAATAACAGTTGGAAAAAGGAAAAAAGGTTATAACAACAAAGAACACTCAACCAAACAAAAACTCCACACCCCGAGGAGGCACTTCCAGGGGCCCACAAGCTCACCCTGTCACTAGCAGCAGCTAGCTTTACTGCTCCCGAGGCCCACAAGCCCACACTACTCATGTGAAGCAGCTATACTGCTTCCACAACTCCACACTATGAGCAGGATAACCACACACCAAGAACACCAAGCAAAGACACCAGAGAACACCACCCTCCTACATCCAGGTCATCCCCAGCTTATATAATCTAGGAGAGGTGATTTGTAACTGGGCCCAGGTGGTAAATGAGGCCAATGAACAGCAGCTGTGTCCTGGGGAGAGAGAAGAGAGAGGGAGAGAAACAGAGGGGGTAGGAGTGGCAAGAGAGGAGGAGGCGGAGAAAAACACCACGCCCACACAAGGGCAGTTTCAGGAGGCCCAGCTAGGGCCGTAACACCCCCTCCCATAAATACAAACCAGTGGTTTGTCACAGAACGTCCTGCCCAACTTTTAAACATCACCTACCATGCACCATAATAACGGTTAGGTATAGCCTGCCGAATCTGCCAAGACCTTTTCGATGAGTCCAAAACACTAAATGGGGTTGGCTCAATTCCCTCAAAATAGTGTCTTGAGTGACAGCCAGACGTTTTTCGAGGCATTACATAAGAAGAACTCAGCGGATAGCTAGAAGGCCTTACTGAAACACTTTTCAGGAGCTTCTTTGCTAGGTCATGGTGACAGGCATGCTGGTTAGCCAGTGGTGCAGGTTTGAATGGTTGTGTCGTACACAATGTGTCACACTGCAGGTCATCTGGATCTGAAAGACGGCCAACAGGTGGCATCTCATAATTAGTTGACCTCTGACATTCACCAAATGGGACCACTGAGCAATTATGCTCCAATTGTTGCCAAGGACTGGCAACTTTGTCCGTTTGTGAACCACAGTTCACTCTTTTGAAAGCAGATCGATTTTGCTGTGAGTTGGCTTTCGAACAGTGAGCAATCAGGTGGCCAGTTTTGTGGCAAAAGAAACAGAGCTTTATTCTGGATCTTGAAACCATGCTTGCATTAGCATTGTTAGCAGGGACACTCCTAGCCCTCGAGACTGACCGTTTCTGTTTGTATGTCTCACAATTTGCTATTAAATGGCCAGACTTTAAACAGAAAAAACACTTTCGTTTTGCCTTGGAATGGGACACAAGTACCGCACCCTTTGGGTACTGTGTAGCTAGCACATCACTAACCTTCACTAGGTCATCGCGTCGGTCGTGCTTAATGACACTGGTTTTATGGATGAGGGCAAACTCATCAGCCAGTGTTGCAGCCTGCTGTAATGAGGACACCTTCTGTTCACTAAGATGCACTGCAATGCGCTCTGAGACGCAGTTCTTAAATTCCTCCACCAGCATTAATTGACGCATCGACGCCAGGTCAGTAGCTTTGCTGGACACACACCACCGATCAAAAAGCACACTTTTCTTCCTCGCAAAATCTCGGTAGGATTGACCCTGCCCCCTTTTTAATCCCCGGAAACGCTGCCTATAGGCTTCTAGGACTAGCTCATAAGCTAGCAGGATGGCACTTTTTAGCTTGTCATAGTCCAAGCTGTCCTCAGCTGACAACGAGGAACAAACTTCCTGAGCTTTACCTACCAGCTTACAATGTAGCAAAATAGCCCACGAGTCCCGCGGCCAGTGCAAGGCTGTGGCTATACGCTCAAAGGACTCAAAATAACTATCAACCTCAGTGTCGCGAAACACTGGAACCAGACGAATGTTTTTCCCCACATCAAATGGTGCTTCTGCCTGCTGAATGGCAGTCGCAGGAAGGGAAGCCTGCTGGAGTTCTAACTGGAGTTCTAACTGTCGCAACTTGACAGCTGTCACCGCTTCCACCTTTTTCAACTCAACCTCTCTGGCTCTGGCAAGCTCTGCGTCTACACGCCTAAGCTCCAACTCCTTCCTTAACTGGAACTCCCTCTCACGTTCCTCCTTTTCCAACTGGAGACGAGCCAGGCGTACACGGAGCTTAGCATCCTGCTTCGAGCCTACACTTGATTCAATGGAGAGAGGTTCAAAGCGAGGCAAGGTCATGGGTGGGTCCTCAGGCAGCCCCTGAGCAACAGGGGTAGACACTGATGGAGCTACAGCTTGATCTGGCACCTGCAGAACAGGCTGAGACATTACACCATGCTCAGGTAGACTGGCAGACACTCGCAGGGCCACTATCCCTTTCTCCACCAATCCAGACACAAGGGCAGCCTTCAGCTCAGCTTTACGCAGAGCTGTGGAGACACAAATGCCATAAAACGATGCCATCTCATGCAAATCCCTCTTCCTACATGCGTCCAGCTGGACAAGCGAAGGGTTTTCCTTAAATGCAACAATATCAAAGGTAGCCATCAGAACTAAAACAAAAAACTAACCTGAGGCTAACAATAACAACAAAGAAGCACCACCTCCAATACACAAATGAAAAACAGGTGGGAAATATGTGTGGCCACAGGTTAACCAATAAATAAAAATACGACCGACCCTCTCCCCAGACCTACCTACTAAAAACTTAGCCTAGTTAGCTTCTGGAGTGTACCAGGCTCGAGGCAACTTTAAAGGCTAAGCGTCAAGTGCACAAAGCACCGACAAGCCTACCCCCAACAGGGAACTAATCCCCACCCGGGATTACTCCGAAAATAAAAAAGGCAAAATAAAAAATGAGTGCCTGAAGGAGGAGCTTACGCTCAGCTAGACACTCCCCTTTGCTAACTGGAGAGAGTGTAGCAGATACAACACAACTAAACAAGCCACCGGCAAACAACTCACTAAAACTCAACTGCTATTCCTTCCATTCATAATCCCGGACGAGCCCCCACTTTGTTACGTCCCCCCCGAAGGGGTCTAGGCGTGCGAGTGAGGGGACCAGTAACAAATGGGTCCAGAACAGAATGAAAGGAAAACAGACAGGTGTTTTTAGTAAATAAAATAGTCTTTATTATAAATAACCTTAACATAAAAAGCCAGCAATGCCGTTTTTTCAATAACAGTTGGAAAAAGGAAAAAAGGTTATAACAACAAAGAACACTCAACCAAACAAAAACTCCACACCCCGAGGAGGCACTTCCAGGGGCCCACAAGCTCACCCTGTCACTAGCAGCAGCTAGCTTTACTGCTGCCGAGGCCCACAAGCCCACACTACTCACGTGAAGCAGCTATATATGGGCAGAAATCTGTGCCATCAGAAACTGAATTTGAATAAGTTAAATTTGAATCTGAATTGTAACTTGAATAAATGCTTTTGAAAACTGAATTTGAATTTGTCTAATTTGAAACTGAATTTATGGTTTGAAAATGATCATCACTAAATTGAAATTGAATTTTATATATTGAAAATGAATTCATTTGCTTTGAAACTGCATTTTATACTTTAAAAATTCAGCTCTCGAATAATTTCAGTTTCACTCTCACCATTCAGTTTCAGTTCTACAATTCAATTTCAGTTCCAAAATTCAGTTTTTTGGAACTTACATCCGGTTCCGGTTCAAGCGCAGATTAATAGAACTACATTTTGCCAGCGGACTGAAAGTGTTATTGACGGGACTCTACAGCGTCTTCAGCTGAATTAAGACTTCAGAAGTCATTCGTCATGTCGAATGACCAGCGGATAAACTCTCAGGTTGGTAATAAATGTATTACATGTATAAGAACAAGCGTCATGTTAACAAATGATAGCTGTACAGTAACTTTTATGCTTATTGTAGCTGTTAGCTAAAAACGCTAATTTAGCCTAGTTTGCCCTGAATTCAGCTTTGACAAATATGATCGACTGTTTCTAGTAGAAATCCAAAGTTGTCATCTTGGACCCTCTCAGAGCCCTGTATGCTTGCAGAGACCCCTACAGTAGGGAAACATGCAAAACAGTGTCCAAACCTTTGTATTTGAGCTTTATTTATGTCTTACACAGCATCCCAACTCTTTAGCTAACTTAATAACTTTAGCTAAAGTGAATAGTTAGTCTAATTCATTAGTGCAGTATTACTGGATCACCTCCGTTTGAAGTGATATGATATGTGACTATCACTGTGTTTAACTATCATAATAATTCTTAGGGTACTGAGTGCATGCTTAATTAGTTGGGTTTTTTTTTAAAAACATACTGCTCCATTGCTATGTTTGACAGACTGAAGGTGTCGGGTCACCTCCTAAATCGACCATCTTTTACAGGTGTTTTTGTGCCAGAAATGGAGTGCCCACTGAAGACTGAAGATACTAAATCTCTACGCATTGCCATTGATCCCTCTTGTGCCTTCATCTAGACAAGAGACATCAACCACTCTCACATGCTCTGTACCTACATCACCTTCCCTGACAGTCGTAGCTTGGCTCATCTGAGGGTGAAATTATAAGAATGTGTTATTTTGCAAAGTGATCTCTAGGCAGGGTTCGTACGGGTGCTTGAAATCCTTGAAAATGCTTGAATTCTAATGTCGTCTTTTCAGGGTTTGAAAAGTGCTTGAATTTCAGATGTGGTGCTTAAAAGTGCTTGAAAATGTGACGGTATTTCATTCACAATAAATAGCTATCTGATTGAATTGTTTTCTTATCAGATAGAGAAATAAAATGAGACGCAAAAGCAAAATTTCCCTGCCTGGGCTGCCTTGCGTCTGTTTCAATATGTGACCCCGCCCCTCCCTCGGACAGTCCGGGATGAGTGCGCTAACATACCTGTAGGTCGCTGTTTTAATGAGTGTTTGATGGAAAACAACAATGACGGAGTTTGCGCTCTCCAGTTGCATGATAGGTGAGTCCTAGTAAATAATTTTCCAGTACGCGTACGTTACACATACTATTTTTTTTTTTTAAAAATTATGATTATTATTTTGCTAGCTATCAAACTCGCTGGAGAAATGATTGAAATGCACTGAGTGTGATGCAGTATGGCAGCGCTATTACGTAATATGCTGTGAACTTAGCTAACATTACTTAGCAGTAATAGGAGTTAATTTACTCAAGTGAAAGCTTTAAACATTAGCCCGATACATAACTAGCTAACTTAAGGCTTTCTGATTAACCCTCTGGGGTCGACGGACCCAGAGTCTCCATTTCAACTTGGGTCGAACGTGCTGACTTCAAGCTATATACCAGTTTTAAATTGTGTTGATAGGTCACGTAAAACCGATGTTTTTGGGGGGGGGGGGGTTCTGAATAAAACAGTGGCGTTTACTCCGGGAAGAAACAGTAAAAACGGCGTTTTTTATGGAGAGCGCTAGCAAACACGCTGGAAAAGCTTAAAAAGGGACCTTGAAAGTGCTTAAAAAGTGCTTGAATTTGACCCCGAAAAAAGCGTACGAACCCTGTCTAGGGTTCCTAAATAAAATATGGCATTGAGGTCATTTCTTTTGAATTAATCCCTTCTTCTGAAATATAAGAACCTCTCCTGGTTTTAATGACACTTTGGATTTCCTTACTTTCTGTTCCACTCCCAATCCCAAACAGATGCTGACACAGTAACATGGAAGAGGGAAAAAAGTTGGAAAGGACTACTATAAATAAACCTAATGCCTAACAATGAAAAATGTAAAATAAGAACAATAATAATAATAATAAAGATAAAAGATGAAGTAACAAGTTTTTAGTTTTTTGTTTATTCCAAATGATCATCCAGATGTCTGTGACATGTGATGACAAACACCATAATGGAAGGCCTTTGTCATCACATGCTTAAACTCATATATTTTTGCATATGCTGAACAGCATATGACTGCCTAGTCAGACATGCTGTAACTGTGGGGTAGAAAACTGCATGAACACCATACGGCAGGGGTCTCAAACTCCAGTCCTCGAGGGCTGCTGTCCTGCAACTTTTCCATGTGTCCCTGTTGCAACACACCTAGTAGGTCATTAGCAAGAGTATAGAACTTGAATGCATGCTGAGTTGGCAATTCAGCCATTTGATTCAGGTTACAGCAGCTCATGAGTGAATGAACATGGTGCAATAAAAGTATTTTAGAAGTATATGTTTCCAAATACATATATTTACTTAAAATTACTTGAGTAGGTAGGGGTTAGGGGCTGCCACCTCAGCATGCAGTCAAGTTCTATACTCTTGCTAATGACCTACTAATTGTATTCAGGTGTGTTGCACCAGGGACAAATGGAAAAGTTGCATGACACCGGCCCTCGAGGACTGGAGTTTGAGACCCCTGTCATACAGAATATGACAGGTGTGGTTGAACTGCATGAAGACTCTGAAGTTTCTCTTCTCTTCTGGCAGGACAGGACCTTACAGAACCACTGTAAGGATGTACTTGGAGTAGAACTGGACTGTCACCGGCCTCAGGCTCTTCACCTTTTCAAAGACAAAGCAGTCATTTAGATAAAATATTAGATATTGTTTACCTGTAAATGCACAAGAGTGAAAAAGCACTGATAGTGTAATCTACAGCTGTGGCCAAACATTTAGAGAATGAGAAGTGTTGTTTATTTACAAAGTTTGCTGTTTCAGTGATAGTTGTATACCATATTATATCACTTCAAACAGGTGATCCAGTAATGCTGCACTAATGAATTAGACTAACTATTCACTTTAGCTAAAGTTATTAAGTTAGCTAAAGAGTTGGGATGCTGTGTAAGACATAAATAAAGCTCAAATACAAAGGTTTGGACAGCGTTTTGCATGTTTCCTTACTGTAGGGGTCTCTGCAAGCATACAGGGCTCTGACAGGGTACAAGATGACAACTTTGGATTTCTACTAGAAACAGTCGATCATATTTGTTTGTCAAAGCTGAATCCAGGGCAAACTAGGCTAAATTAGCGTTTTTAGCTAACAGCTACAATAAGCATAAAAGTTACTGTACAGCTATCATTTGTTAACATGACGCTTGTTCTTATACATGTAATACATTTATTACCAACCTGAGAGTTTATCCGCTGGTCATTCGACATGACGAATGACTTCTGAAGTCTTAATTCAGCTGAAGACGCTGTAGATTCCCGTCAATAACACTTTCAGTCCGCTGGCAAAATGTAGTTCTATTAATCTGCGCTTGAACCAGAACCGGATGTAAGTTCCAAAAAACTGAATTTTGGAACTGAAATTGAATTGTAGAACTGAAACTGAATGGTGAGAGTGAAACTGAAATGATTCGAGAGCTGAATTTTTAAAGTATAAAATGCAGTTTCAAAGCAAATGAATTCATTTTCAATATATAAAATTCAATTTCAATTTAGTGATGATCATTTTCAAATCATAAATTCAATTTCAAATTAGACAAATTCAAATTCAGTTTTCAAAAGCATTTATTCAAGTTACAATTCAGATTCAAATTTAACTTATTCAAATTCAGTTTCTGATGGCACAGATTTCTGCCCATAGCTATACTGCTTCCACAACTCCACACTATGAGCAGGATAACCACACACCAAGAACACCAAGCAAAGACACCAGAGAACACCACCCTCCTACATCCAGGTCATCCCCAGCTTATATAACCTAGGAGAGGTGATTGCTAACTGGGCCCAGGTGGTAAATGAGGCCAATGAACAGCAGCAGTCAGCCATTTTCAAAAACAAGGTGGAGGCTGCTATTTTGGTCAGATTACATGTTTCCTGTTCTTGAATGAAAAAGCACAGAAAAATCCACCAATATGAACATTTTCTTACTTCATAAATAATATAACTTATTTTTATTAACCTAATATGCTGAACTAAAAGAGGAAATGGATTCTGTTCTGTTCTTCACTCATCACCTACCTGACAGCTGACACCTCACACCTGTTTCTCACCTGCAGGTCAGACAGGAGGACATCCTGCATGGATAGTTGCTCTGTTAGTTTTTCTGGTAATTATTCTTGTGCTTCTTGGTGCTTGTTGTATATACATAAAAAAACCAACTAAAAAACAAAGAAGCTATTATCATTCGAGCTGCTGTTTGAATAAGTCATTGTTATCGCTAAAGAAGACGGATGATCAAAGACAGAAAGAAACTGACGATGTCGAGCTTCATCTTCAATCTCCACAACTGAACTGTGAGTCGGACCATCTAAGGACAGACATAAACAAATCCTCCTGAACATCCAGCAGACTGCTATAGAGGTCAAACACGATTATCATCATGTTCACCATTAAAGCTTCCTCACTGACTGTTTTCAGCTTTATCATTAATTATTACTGTGGCCTTTTGGAGTGAGGCCCCCGCCTACAATACTGAACTGCTCCACTCCTGATTTTGATTTTGTACCAAAGTAAGAGGGTTTGTGCCTTAAAAACCAAACTTTACCTCCAAAATTTTGGAAGTCGTTACTTTGTTGTTTTTTCCTGTGAGTTTTTCGGCCATAAATAAAGGCTCGCTTTTTGTTAAGTCCAGTTTTGTGTCGCCTGTCGTAGAGGACCCTAGAGCAGACAGAGGCGAGGACACAAAACTGGACTTAACAAAAAGCGAGCCTTTATTTATGGCCGAAAAACTCACAGGAAAAAAACAACAAAGTCACTGAGGGAAAACCTGAACATATTGATTGATTGATTGGTATTTATTTCAACATGTGAACAATATACAGGTACATTTAGAAAAGAATATAAGAGAGAGATAAAATACTATACAAAATACACAAAACACACAAAAAAACGTTCTGATTAATTTACATGTTGAAAGGGAGTGGGAAGAAGTAAACACTTATTTAATCCCACCCCTTTGCCATAAATTATCAGTTAATATTTAGTCAGCTTCCTTACTGATATAATTTGTAATAAAAATAGTGAACACATTTCTGATATACTATATGCTATAATATCACATCATGAAATGTTATTTATTTATTTATTTATTTTTCTTTTTTAAATAGATACATTCACTTAATTTCAATATTTTCCTTTTCTTTATAGTTCGAGAAGATCATATTTTTATAACTCTTTTTGAACAGTTTTATGTTTGGACATTGCTTTAATTCCATATTCAGACTATTCCACAGTTTCACCCCATGAACAGAAACACAAAAGCTTTTTCTTGTAGTATGTACCTTCCCTGTTTTGAAGTTACAAAAACCCCTTAAACTATAACTCCCTTTTTTCAAAAAAAAAAAACATACTCTGAATATTACCTGGCAGTTCTTTATTTTTTGCTTTGAATAGAATTTGTGCTGTTTGGAATTTCATTAGATCGTCCATTTTGAATATTTCAGACTGCAAAAATAGTGAGTTTGTATGTTCGCTGCACTGTGGATGATTCAAACTGCTTTTTTTGAAGAGTAAAAAGTGAATGTAATGTGGTTTTATAGTTATTGCTCCAGACCTCTGCACAGTAGCTTAAGTATGGTGAAACCAGTTAACAGTATAGAATATGAAGTGATGTTCTGTCGAATACCTGCTTTGCCTTGTTTAGTATTGCAATGCTACATGATACTTTGGAATGAATATATCTTACGTGAGCTCTCCAGTTAAGGTTTTCATCTATTATTACCCCCAGAAATTTATTTTCACTGACTCTTTCAATATCAACACCATTTATTTGAATCTTTGCATTTGTATTTAAACTACTATTTCCAAATAACATAAGTTTAGATTTATTCAAATTTAATGATAATTTGTTTTTATCAAGCCAGAACTTCACTTTTACGTATTTCATTAGTCATATCCTCCAATAAATTCTGCAGATCATCACCAGAGCAAAAAAATGTTTGTATCGTCAGCAAAAAGAACCATTTTTAATACTTTGGACACTTTACAGATGTCGTTAATGTACAAGTTGAAGAATTTTGGACCCAAAACTGACCCTTGGGGTACACCACAAGCAATGTCCATTGTTAAAGGAAATTTGTATTACTGTTTTAAAGTGTTTGTACTCTTATAGTGTTTAGCTTCATTTAAAGTTAGTGTGTGTGTGACATTAGTGTGATCACTGCATGAGGAAGCTGCTGGACAAACCCTGATATGGCCAACGAACTCATATATCTTCAGTTTACATATAGGGAGTTGTTTCTCTTTGTATGCTCCACCCAAGAATTGAATGCAAGCTGTCTGACTATATAATAAAGAACAAGCGAATGCCCCGGCGCGAATCCTCCGTGACTCATCTCATACACGTCGCTGTGTGGACACTGTGTCGGGGCACCGCCCATGTACATGTAAGAGCGCTGAGTCTGTGTTTCTTGCCTACTGAGTTTTCTCTTAATATCCATACATAAGGAGCAACCACCATTTAATTTCACAAGCTGCTTCCTGTCACTTAAATAACTCCGGACCCAATCCAAAACTACCCCTCTGACACTCCTGACACTATGACGTTCCAGTTTTCTTATTAATATATCATGATCTATATAGTGTCAAATGCCTTTGTCAAATCTATGAATAACCCAGCCACATATTCCTTTTTGTGATGTAGTCTATTGAATCTAATATCATGGACATTATATATTTGAAAACTTTAGAAATGATATATCGTGTGATGAAAAATGAAAAAGAATGTTCCAATTTGTATTTTAAGTATGTTTAAACTAAGAGATGGAAAATATGATTTGAGGGGGTCTTATAAGTTTGAAATACCTAAAGTGAGAACCAATGTTAAGTATAGATGTGTGTCAGTTTTGGGAGTGAAATTATGGAATGAACTTAATGATGAACTGAAGATGTGCTTTTCTTTGTTATTCTTCAGGAAGGTTTTAAAAATTTGTATTATACAACGTTATAGAAATTTGGTTTGTTAAATTTTTTTTTGTTTTGATTTAATTTCTTGATTTATCATTGATTTATTTTTCAAACTGTTATACAACTTATTTATCAATGCTATTTATTTTCTTGGTTAAGGATTTGATTATTTCTATGGGGGGTAAGGGATAGGATAAGTATAAGCCACAAGGCTTCAGCCTATTCCTTTTTCGGTTACTGTTTGAGTACTTTTATGTAAAATTATAATCTGTTGTTGTTGTTGTTGACTAATAGTGCCAATGATGTTGATCTGCTTGATCTGAATCCGTACTGACTCTCGGTGAGTAGTTTATGTTTATCTATAAATTTTTCCTGTCGGTTTTTTTTCAAGAATTTTTGAGAATTGAGGTAGTAAAGAGACAGGCCTGTAGTTTGTGAAATGGTGTTTGTTGCCAGATTTGTATGGAGGTATAACTTTTGCTATTTTCTTGTCTGGAAATCAACCAGTTTAAAATGATAAATTACAGATGTATGTAAACGGTTTTATAATAGCCTCAATGACTCTTTTAACCACTATCATATCAATATCATTACAATCCAAAGATTTTTGATTTTTACATTTTTTGACAATTCCAAAAACTTCATTTTAATCAACGGCTGTGAGAAACATAGAATATGGATTTCTGTAAATCAGTATATTCGGTTTTTCCTGTGCTTTCCCAGGATCAGTGATTGTTCTTGCTAAATTTGGTCCAGCAGTTACAAAGAATTCATTAAGACTATTTGCCACAACATCCGTATTGTATTCTTCATGGTCATTACAAATGAAATACTTGGGATAGTTATTTTGTCCAGTCCCACGTTTTATAACACTGTTCAGTATTGCCCATAATCTTTTATTATTATTTCTATATATATCTAATTGCTTCATGTAGTATTCCTTTTTACTAAATCTAAGTATATTAGTTAACCTATTTTTACATCTTTTGTATCTGATTTCAGCATCTTTAGTTCTTTAGTGAAAAAAAAGTATGTTTTGATTCCAAGGAGACAAAGAAGTTAGGGGTGGTTCAAGTCTTTTGCACAGTCAAACTGTCTGCAAAACGAAAACTTGCCTCAGCATTTCCAAATCATCTCTGCTGTCTTTCAGTTACCACAACAGCTGGAAGAAGAAATTCCCCTAAATTTGCCCAAAGACCTTAATCAAGTTCCACCCATCCGCAGATAAACATAATATAAACAAAACATTTCACCAGCATTTCCCTTCCTTAGAACTGATACTTACACTAAGTGTAAGTAGTGTTTGTACCTTTGATTATTTTTTGTTTTTTAATTCTTTATTGATATTTTGCTTTCTGATATTTCTTAGTGTTTATGGATCTTTATTTTCTTATTCCTGATTGTATTTTAGTTGCTCATGAGTTCTTTAAGTTTCTGTGTGTTTTTTGGGTTCATGACTTAATTTTGATTTTGAGATGTTTGATTTTCTGTTTGAGCTGCACTGCCTTCTGCTTATCTGGTTTCCTGGAAAATTTTGATTTAACTTCAAGTAACTTTTCAGTCCTGAAGATGTTTCACTTTGTCAAAGAGACGAAAGAAGAAAGTTTCTGTTCTGCTGTAACCACGGTCTTTACTTCAAAATACTCCAAAATACTACTTCAAAATTTCAGATCAGATAATAATTGTATTTTTTCAGATTTATATATGATCAGTGATGATAAAAACAGCCGGAGAAAACAGGGAGACACAGACACTAAATACATGAGGTAATCAGGGCAAAGAGGAAACACCTGGGGAACATGGCTGGCAATAGGCTCACAAATGAGACAGAGGGAAAATAAAGTAAAACAGGAAGTATGGGGAATAGACGCTGATCCGCAAACTGACAATACTCGGGAAACAGAGCGAGGATAAAGGGAGGGAGGGACAGAGAGGGTGAAAGAAACCAGACAGAGATGTGACTAGGGAAACTATACCAGGAGATGAGACAGACTTCACAGGAGGGCACACATAACACAGGAGATGCTAGGGAGGACACACACAGGCAAGACCCAGACAAACAGTACACAGAGATGAGACAAGGACATAAGGGACCTAATAACAAACTAGACAAGCTAAACTAGAAATACAGATAACTAAAGCAGGAAACAAGTCACACAGAGAAAACAATAATGAATAAACAAGACTCAAAAAACAAATGCAAAACACTGAGTCAGAGGATGTACATATATAAGACTATTAGATGGACCAATTGCACTGAGACATGGCCACAGGCAAGAATGATTTCCTGTTTCTGCTGCTTCTTTATCCCTCACTGTAAACACATGTACTGAGAGACTCCTGCACAGATGTTTCATAGGAAAGACAAATAACAAAGATTTGCTTTCTGTCCAGGCTATCAATTCCTGTGGCGTGTCCAGCGGGGTGGCCTGGGGGGCACAGCCCCCCCAGCCAGACTGGCCACCCCAAGGTGCCACCCCGAAGCCAAAACAATAAAATCCAATGAAATATCAAATGTACGATTATGGTTTCACAGTGAAGCTCAGATATCTGAGTGTAAGTGAATGCAGCATCGGCTTCTGCGCTATGACCATCATGTTAGCAAAGGTAGGAGAGCCAAGCAAGAAAGAGGCACCACAGAAAACAGTTTTTCGGCGAAAGAGTAACAGTTTAACATAGCTGGACTGGCCATCGAGCATGGCGGAGCTTCCACAGCGGCTAGCAGGTGGATGAGGGAAGGGTAGGCAGGAGGAGGAGAGACCCGAGGCAGCCGCCAGTCCGAGTGTCAGGTGAACCGAACTTCAGGTAAGAAGTTATGACCTGCAGTCTATCTGGGTCAGACAGAAACCAAGTTTAGGTGGAGTTTATTTTCGTTGTGCTGACTTTTTACAGTCAGTTACAATAACTCGTACTGCGTACTAGCTAGCATGACGGAGTTTCTATACAGGTGGGTGGGTGCTATGATGTTACTGATAGTGAACTTTATTTTATTCATAAAGTTAGTTAGTAGAGTTGCCAACGGCTCCTTAAAAATGGAATAGTCCTTCATTCAGAGAAAATATTACAGGTTTCGTATTGAGCTGAGAAGAGACACAGTTTGTCTTGTACTTAAGCTAGAATGAAAAAGACACAAAGCTGGAGTTATTCTGTGTCTCTGCTGCACAGCTGCCTCTTCTTCTCTCATTCTCTCCCCCTCCCTCTCCTGTTGCTACTTCAATCATGAAACTGATCAATGATCAGCTGATCAGCTTTTCTCTTGTTTGTTTATCTCCCACTTTGCGCCAGAAAGAGGAAACCGTTGGATGACACGCTAAACAACAGCAGCACCTTTAAGCTTGATCAGCTGTTGTTAGAATTTATTTAATATTAATTTCTAGTATCAGCTGATGTTTGCTGGAGCCACAGCTGTAAAGCTGCTGGTCATGATATCGGTTTGGTTATCTGGTGAGAGGGAAACATGAAGATGAAACCAGGAGATGTCCTTACTGAATCATCAGAGCTGAACAGGTGATGGAGAAACAGGTTTACCTTTTAGGTGACATGAATGAGTTGAAGGGAAATTATGAACTGTTTCTGAGAGACAAATAACACCAGGATCCTTTTCTATGTAGCTGACAGCTGGTAACTGTGCAGGAGCGGATCTAGCAAAGTTATGCCAGGGGGGCAGGTAGGGCATTAACAGGGAAAGGGGGGCACAAAGAAATACTTTTCTTACTTATTCTCATTTAAAATATCTAGCTTTTATTAAATAATTATCTGAATCTTGCCAACAAAGTCTTTATCTGACGTAAAATTGATAGAAATCATACATATACCAACAACACCGTGTACATCACTGTCACAACAGTGTTTGTTTTCATTCAAAGGGTTTAGGGTTTTAATACCTGGTGGGCCGGTCTCTAGTAAAAATGCCTGATTTTTTTGTCCCAGTCCAGCCCTGCAGGTTAATACTGGCAGTGTCACCATGCCAGCTGACTGTATTTCATCATCAGCCAGTGTTGTTCTTTATACATCAATATTACCAAAGTTTACCATAAGGCAGCATAGAAAGTATTTACTTGCTTTCAGGTTTCATTCAAATGTTAGTCTTTTAATTTGTTTCCCCACTTTTTCCCTGTTTCAAAATCAAACACCAGTTTGTGAGAAGATTATCTTCTTTTTTTAATAGGCAGATAAAGTTTTGCATTGGCTAATTTGCCAGTTGTATGTTAAAAATGTTTGTATTTTAATATTCAAAAATGTTTTTGCCCAAAACATATGTGCACTATATGTCATTAAAAATACTATGCAAATATTGCTGTCCTTGAATGCTGCGTAAACACTGACAAAGCACTGATTGTATCTCTTGTACTTCATCAGTATCTAAAAACTTTGCACCGTAGTGGTTAAAATCTCATTCTAATAAGAGTCAAAAGCAAATTCAATTATTAGGTTTATAGGGTTATTGAATTATGGTTAACTGTTGGTAGATTTTTTTTTAACATTATCTGCCAATTACATCTGCCACCCTTCTCCAAATCTGTGCCCCTACCTGGCCCCCCCAACAAAAATTTTCTAGACACGCCACTGCATACAATGAGAACAGGACAAATCAACAATTTACAATGACTAATTAATATTGTGCTGAACACAGTCCAAAAGATTCAGTAAGCTACATCAGTGTCTACTGTTTACTGTCATAGCCAAGTGGCTAAGAAATGTAAACAGACGTTTTCACTATTCCCACTATGTTATCTTGTTGTGGTCAGTGCTATCCTCTATGCTGCTGCATGCTGGGGCAGCAGGTTGAGGGTCACAGATGCCAACAGACTGAATAAACTGATCCACAAGGCCAGTAATGTTGTGGGGATGGAGCTGGACTCAATTAGGGTGGTGTCTGAGGCGGATGTTGTCCAAGATAAAGACAATGTTGGATAATAATAATGTATACTTTATTGATCCCCGTGGGGAAATTACTGGTTTTTCCTCTGCATTTGACCCATTCACTCAGTGAAGCAGTGGGCAGCCACTAAGCAGGCGCCCAGGGAGCAGTGTGTAGGGACGGTACCTTGCTCAGGGGTACCTCAGGGTAGCCGTTCAGTGGATTCGAACCCCCGACCTTACGATCATGGGGCAACCACTCTACCTACTGAGCTATCCCTGCCCCTAACACCTAACCCTGCCCCTAACACCTCCCACCCACTCCACGATGTACTGGCTAGCCACAGGAGCACGTTCAGTGAGAGACTGAGATTATCAAAAAGCACCACTGAACGACACAGGAAATCATTCCAGCCTGTGACCATCTCCCTGCACAACTCCTAACACACTATAACACTGCAATAGTTACATCCTTTTTACACACACTCTTTTCTACTCTGATACTTGTTAATTAAGGATACATGACCTGCCATTATCCAATGACACATCTGCTTACCTGTATCTTTTGCTCGTTTCTCCTCTTCTTCTTTTCTCCTGCACTTTAATTTTACACACACACACACACACACACACACTTTTCTGCTTTTTTCTAAACTGAGCACCTGATGGTTTTGAACTTTTCTTGTCCATCTTCCATTGGTTTTAATTTTGCACTCCAGTATAAACACCCATCCTTCAACCCGAGAATCACCACAACTTAACCTAACAGACCTACACCTTAGTTCACAGATTCACTTTGTCTAAGGTTTATTTCTGGGATTTCGCACAACCCAGGATTCAAATCATGAATACATAATGGGCTTGGATTTACAACAACATTATGAATGAAATGTGCTCTATATGGAAGCAGCCGCCCCCCTCCCCTTTCGACAGGTTGTGTGTGAGACTTTAAATCATCAAACAGTAAATTATAAATTTTAAATTGTTATTGATCCCTTTACCCCGAGTCCTAAAGTGTATATTTATTTTCTTACTCTTCTTATATTTATTGTTTGTTTACTTGCACTGCTGTAACTGGAGCCTCGTCGTCTCGTCTCTCTATATACTGGACTGTATGTAGCGGAGATGAGAATAAAGTTTACTTTGACTTCAGCAGCAGGTGCACCGAGGGCTCTCGCGCTCACGTTTTGCGTATAGAATTTCGAAAAAACATCGGTGCAAATTATAAGTCTGTATCATGATGTCCGGTGTTTCCGGGTTTGTTGTTGTCTTTTTAAATTTTATTTTGCGAGTTGGTTATTAGATGCTGCTCCAGCCAGAGAATCCCCCCCTCCTCCTCCCTGTGCCACAAGCAGCAGGCGCAACTTGCAAACGGAGGGGGCCCTTACTCCCAGCAAATGGGCGTAAGAACACCGGCCGGTGCCTATGACATTCCCAAAATGCGCTGGCATGGTGTCGGGCCAGCATGAATACGAGCAATTTTTTTTTTTGCCGATGCCCGTGATTTCGCCTCCACCACGATGCTGCCCTGCAACTGCCTATGTGGCCCAAAAACCGCTACTGATTGGAGGACTCCGGTCCAGCCCACCAGCCGTCACTCTCTCTCTCTAACTTAAAAGCGTGGAGTTACAGACCTGCTCTCTCACTCAGGGACTTTCAGCTTCATCTGAACCTCAAAGTTCATCTCAGATAGTCTCGTCTGAAGCTCAGATTCTGATTTTAATACAGAAACACAGAAATGTCTGCAGAAACTGCGTCACTCTGCTCCATTTTGCTGTTTTTCAGCGTCTTCGTGTTTGTCTTTGCAGGTGAGATTAACTGTTAGAAACCGAACTCAGTTTATCTCTGAGGTAAAGATAAATGAAGAGTATCAGCCTGTTTATGTGTTAATAATATTTCTCTAAGAGTGTTCAGTTTGTCTGCGTGGCATATACATCTGTGTTACCTTATTATCAGGAAATATGTTTGTTCTGTTTAAGCTAACATCTTGTAGTTTCTGACACTTTGCATGTTTAGCATGAGGCTAAAATTCCCCCTCAGTGGGTCACTGGTGACCTGCTGGATGTTCAGAGGTTCATTAAATCCAACATGACTAAAAACTCAAATGTCAAAGGAAATAAACAAAATATTTAAAGTCAATCATTCTGATCATAATTGTACTTTTAACAAGGAAAAAATTCCTGACTAGCTTTGATTAATAATATTATCCTACTGATTATATTTATTATCAAGTTTGTGACATTCTGTTCAGACTCCCTTTGCCCAGAAAATATCATCCTGACTGTTAACCAGTGTGATGTGTAAGCATGTTGTAAAAACCATTATCACAACATTTCACTTCAGTCATAATGCTGAATGAATCTGACCCTTAAAAACACGTATGTTTGCTGATGTTTGAGCTGATAGCGTTTAAAGCTACCTCACACTTAAAATAACTTCACTCCCTTTATGCTTCCTCCTTTTTTGTAGGACTAGAAAGATGCTAAACACACAGACACCACCACTCTATAGATGAACCTAAAGTTTAGGTTCTCTAAAATTTAGAGAATTAGAAAGTACTGTTATTTTTAAAAATATAGGGACTTAAAGTAAAAAGTAGTCAGAAAATAAATACTCAAGTAAAGTACAGATATCTGAAAATTTTACAAAGTTAGCATAATGAAGTATTTGTACTTTGTTTCCTGCCACCTTATCAGGATACATGGAGTCTGTGTGGGATTAAAGTATTTTACTGTAATCTAGAGCTGTTTGATGAAATGATAAATATAGTTATTAGACAATAATCTTTACTCAATGAAAAATAAGAAACATGGTGAATGGAAGGTCAATAGAATTGATTTCACCCATATATTTGACAAGTAACACAATGAACAAATCACTTGGCAGGAACAGAGTTAGAGTCACATCAGGTGCATATTGGAGGTATTTCCCCTCTTTGTTGTGATCAGTGTCATTACTCAAAAAAGCAATTATTACACATAACACTTTAATGCAGTATGTTACTTAGTTACTCCCAGGAGAAAGTAATTAGTTATACTACTCATTACTTTCAGATTTCTCCCTAAAACGACCTGAAACACATTTTCTCAGAGTTACCATTTAACGATATCAACGTATGAGCTACAGCCCAAAACACCAACACAAATCCCTGAGCTAATACATAACATCTTTCTCTTAGTATTTATGTATGAACTCAAACCTGACAGCTCAAAGCAGAGATGAAAACCAGCACAAAGAGGCTTTAAAGCGATCGCCATGGTGATTCTACTGTAGAAAGATGAACAGGTAGAAATGGAGGCTGCAGCCTGACTGCTCATCACTTTGTTACCTGTTGAAGTTCACGGTCCGGCTGCTGGTCTGGGGTCAGCATTCACTCAGCTTTAACATCATTCTGGGCTCTATGCTAGCTTAGCGTTAGCACACTGTCTGTGCAGGTGTTTTCAAAGAGCTTAAGTTGTGGTAGCAGCATGATGCAGTTGTCTATGTCCTGGATGCAGTTTCCACTTTAGCAGCACTCTCTCGTCTGGTTGTCCAATGAAAATAAAAGTAACACCCACATCCACACGCTGCAGACTGGACCACTGTTTTCTTCCTCTGACTGACATCAGTTGATTGTAGCAAGTGGAACTGATGAGCGGGATCGATAATCAGGCAGACTACATTCAATTTATTTATATAGCACCAAATCACAGCAACAGTTGTTAGGTCTGCGCTCGCAGGCCTCGCTGGTTCAGAGACTTATTCCCGGTGAACAAAGCAAGACAAACAGAAATCGATCGGTTTTAACTTGCACAAGAGAAGTCCAGTTGGAATCTCAGACAACTCCCACTCTGGCCCCCGCTTGCAGCCTTTTATTGAATCCATACAGTTACAAAGCACACCCTATTGTAAAACCATAAATGGTGTCATGATAGCTAAGGCACTGTGTGTGTGTGTGTGTGTGTGTGTGTGTGTGTGTGTGTGTGTGTGTGAAAAGCTCAGTTCTCTCACTGACAACAGAAAGTTGGGAAGTGGAATATGAGGGGGAAAGAAAGAGAAACTGTAAAATTGTTAAGATATTTTGATGTGTTGAAAATGTATCGAGACTGTTAAGTCGAGATGTAAAAGGTAAAGAAAAAGGGAAGCTCAAGCTGCTGCTATTTTTTTTCTGAAATTAAGCACTTGATGCACAATTTAGCCATTTTATTTATTTTCTCTAATTCATTTTAAACAGCAGCCCTGTATCTAATGTAGGCCTACTGTGTGTTTCAGTGTTAACAATAAATTTTGTTGAAATGTTTTTAACTTTTCATTGATTTGACAGTCTATTGTTCATACTTTCAGATATTAATAAAAAAAAATAGGCTGCTTCTCTATCACAGTCACAACGCAATTTAGACATTATGATGTCCCGCACCTCTGCTTGACAAGATTTTCTCCAAATGGACCTCCTCAAATTTTAGTTTAATACCCCTGCACTATAGCCTCCATCATTTAACAGGCAGGAGGAGAATAGAAACAAATACTGTCTTTGATCATGCAGTTTAAACAAGGTCCACAACTTTAAGCACAATAATGACAACATTTAACAATTCACCCCAACAACAGTCTCCTGGTGTTTAATATCAAAACAATAATATAACGAAAACCCCAACAATCAGATGACCCCCTTTGAGCGAGCGCTTTGGCGGCAGTGGGAAGGAAAAACTCAATTTTAACAGGATGAAACCTCCAGCAGCACCAAGCTCAGGGAGGGGCGGCCATCTGCAGTGAGGGGTGAGAGGATGAACTGGACTAAATACATGCTGTGGAAAGAGATTAATAATAACTAATGATTAAACGCAGAGAGATGTATAAACACATGGGGACTAGAGAAGAAACACTTGTATCATGCATCATGGGAATCCCCGGCAGCCTGCACATATTGCAGCATAACTAAGGGAGGATTCAGGGTCACCTGGTCCAGCCCTAACTATATGCTTTAGCAAAAAGGAAAGTTTTAAGCCTAATCTTGAAAGTAGAGATAGTGCCTGTCTCCCGAATCCAAACTGGAAGCTGGTTCCACAGAAGAGGGGCCTGAAAACTGAAGGCTCTCCCTCCCATTTTACTTTTAAATACTCTAGGAACAACAAGTAGGCCTGCAGAGCGAGAGCGAAGTGCTCTAATAGGGTGATATGGCACTACAAGGTCATTAAGATAAGATGGGGCCTGATTATTTGAGACCTTGTATGTGAGGATTTTGAATTGAACAACATAAACCAGCAGATGTGAGATCACCTACTGTTGTCAGGAGTTCAGGAAAATCCTCAGTTTCTGCTCCTCATTGTGATGGGAAAAAATCCACATTAATCAAACAAAAGTTCAGAAAAAGAACTGAAATAAAAAGTCAGCCAGGTCTCAATCACACAGAGGACGTCCAGTCTGCAAGAGCAAAGAACAGTCCTTTAAGCCTTTCACACATAGAGGTCACTGCAGTGACAGCTATTCAAAAGCTGCTTCCTTCTATTTGTGTCAGCATTGATGGTAAATTTGCACATTAACCACTACACTAGGCACCGATGAATTCCTTATGCATATAACCTGATACCCACTGGTCAGCCAGTGGGTATCAGGGTATGGAGTAATACATGATTAATCCCTCTTTTCACTTGTTAGAGGCCTTCTTACTACATACATCTCTTCCATATCTGACACCAGTTCCATGGACACTTCCAATTATCATTATTTAAACACTGTTACATGAACTGTGTTTATTTTCCAGCTTACATGTTACATGAAGTCTTTTCCAGCTTCTTCGACCCTCGTTTATCCTCCTACACGTGTGTCCGAGCTGTCAGACATAAATGAGGGTGACACACGGAGAAGCAGGAGTTCCTACCTGGAGCTCAGCATGGAGAAATGAAGCTGCTCCCACTTCTCCGTTACTCCTCACAGACAGACAGAGCAGTGCCGTTATCTCTTCATCTCAGTCTCCTTCCTCCTCTTCTTTAACTCTGCAGTGAAGCTGCTGCAATATCACTTCCTCCTTCCTCTAGGAAATTGAATATGTGGAAATACAGGAAGTAAAATGGCCAAAGACACAGAAAATACACTTTCAAAGTAAAACAGGAACTAGCTCGAGCCAGCAAACTATGAGCAGCTTGCTGGGTGACAATTATCACGTTCAGTGCTTCAGTTTGACCTCATGGTGGCAGTGCTGTCTCAAACTCCCCCAAACTTAAACCAGGGCTCTGTGTTTGTTAAGAGGAAACATCCTTGGATACTTCACAACAGTCTAAGAGTCAGAGCTGTAGATGCAGATGTGGAAACATGTGGATCACTCTGCTGGAATTTCCTGTGTGTGCTGTTTGTCTCTGTGGGTGGGTGGAAGCTCAGTGTTGATCATCCTGACACAGTTTAGATCTCAACATCTTCTTAGAGTTAGTTTCACCAGGAAACCTTCATGTAGGATTTTCACCTGTTTGACAAACACAAATGTGAGAGATTTAATCACAAAGGAAAATCTGCTGCTTGAAGGAAAAATGTTGTGAATGAAATTCTGTTTGTTCACTGGTGACCAAAGTTAACAGCTCAATATCTCAGACGTCAAAGGAAATAATCAACATATTAAAACTTAGATGAAAATCCTCTTTTACAGGCTGTCATCATTATTTCTACAGTGTCAGATTTGTTACAAAAACTCATACTAACAAAAAAATGCCACCTCCCCACAAATGGCTGTAAAAATACTTAAATTATTTAGTAATATTCTTTTTCCTTTAAATGACTCAGTCTTTTAAAATTACTTGAGCCTGAAATATAAATATCCATCCATCCATCCTCATCCGCTTTATCCGAGGCCGGGTCGCGGGGGCAGCAGCCTAAGCAGAGAGGCCCAGACCTCCCTCTCCCCAGCCACCTCCTCCAGCTCATCCGGGGAACACCAAGGTGTTCCCAGGCCAGCCGAGAGATATAATCTCTCCAGCGCGTCCTGGGTCTGCCCAGGGGCCTCCTCCCGGTGGGACATGCCCGGAACACCTCACCCAGGAGGCGCCCAGGGGGCATCCTTGTCAGATGCCCGAACCACCTCAACTGGCTCCTTTCGATGTGGAGGAGCAGCGGCTCTACTCTGAGCCCCTCCCGGATGGCCGAACTTCTCACCCTATCTCTAAGGGAGAGGCCAGCCACCCTTCGGAGGAAGCTCATTTCTGCCGCTTGTATCCGCGATCTCGTTCTTTCGGTCACTACCCACAGCTCGTGGTCATAGGTGAGGGTAGGGACGTAGATCGACCGGTAAATTGAGAGCTTCGCTTTTACACTCAGCTCCCTCTTCACCACGACGGACCGGTGCAGCGTCCGCATCACTGCAGCCGCAGCACCAATCCGTCTGTCGATCTCCGGCTCCCTTCTCCCATCACTCGCGAACAAGACCCCGAGATACTTAAACTCCTCCACTTGGGGCAGGAACTCATCCCCGACCCGGAGTGGGCACTCCACCCTTTTCCGGCTGAGAACCATGGCCTCAGATTTGGAGGTGCTGATCCTCATTCCCGCTGCTTCACACTCGGCTGCGAACCGTTCCAGTGCGAGCTGGAGGCCCCCACCCGATGAAGCCATCAGAACCACATCATCCGCAAAAAGCAGAGATGAGATTCTGAGGCCACCGAAGTGAAAGCCCTCCGCCACTTGGCTGCGCCTAGAAATCCTGTCCATAAAAATTATGAACAGAATCAGTGATAAAGGGCAGCCCTGGCGGAGCCCATCACCCACCGGAAACGAGTCCGACTTATTGCCGGCAATGCGAACCAAACTCTTACAACGGTTGTATAGGGATCGAATGGCCCGTAGCAATGGGCCAGACACCCCATACTCCCGCAACACCTCCCACAGGACACCCCGAGGGACACGGTCGAATGCCTTCTCCAAGTCCACAAAACACATGTAGACTGGTTGGGCAAACTCCCATGCACCCTCAAGTATCCTCGAGAGGATAAAGAGCTGGTCCAGTGTTCCGCGACCAGTATACTATATATATATCCAATATATATATAGTAGATTCTGGATTTTAACCCTTTAAGGAAGAGAGACTCCAGCTGAGGTGGAGCAGAGGCTACAAATGGACACACTGTGGTCTTTACATGTCAGCTTCACACATGGTGCTGCAGCTCTTCTTGTTCTGCCCATGCAAACTTCACACTGGCCTTACAGTTGATAATGGGAGGGGTTTGCAGCGTCACCCTGCAGGTTTTAACTGATTCATTCTTTGGCCTGTAAACACCACACAACATGAGCATCCCTACATAAGCCTGAAGTTCCTCTGTTCCTCTGAACGTTCCCCATGCAGGTTTGTCACACAGGAACCTGAGACTGCTGGGACGTAGCAGAGTGTTGCAGTCGTAGTGAGAGACCTAAATATGGAGATGTCCATCCTGTCACTGCTTCAACCATCTCCTCTCGCACCGTCAGATGACTCAGAGTTGGACTCCAGCTGGTCTGTTTCCACCTCTGATCCTTCCTCAGAGGAGGACGAGGAGCCATCTTCACAGTGAGAGTGCACTTGGTCATTTCCACAGCCTCCTGTGTGCTGTAAGGGTTTCCATCTCCAAAATGACTGCTCATGCTTCTAACTACACACACACACACACACATCATTCTTCAACATCAGTAGTGGCTTAGACTTGATCTTCAGCTTTTGGCCTTAAAATAAAATGTGGTGGTTTTATCCATTTAAAGCCATTTTATAATTATGGTCATAACCCTATTCCTCATGGTGCAAACACTCCCTGTGTTCAGGTGCTGCTTTGTGAGCCCCCTTTGTAGAAAATGTCTTGAAACTTCTCTGATCACCATCTGGAGCAGGAGAGTGGGAGGAAGAGCTGGTCGTCCAGTCGGGGTCTTTGATTCTCTTCTGCTGCGGGTCTGGAGCGGACTTCTTGTCTCCAGCCCAGAGTAAAGGGGACCATCTCCTGGCTCTGGGGGCATTTTACCCCTCTGGGGGTGCTGGTGCCTGGTAGATTATGTTTGGGGAGTGTGAGTGTGTTTACAGTATTCAGTTCTGTTTGTCTCCATGTTGGGCGAGTGCTGAGTATTTGTATATGTGTGCATGAGGGAGGGAATGTGTGTTTGTCTGTGTGTCTGTGTTTATGTGTCAGGTGGGGTCTTAGACTCCATCTCTCTTAGAACGTTTCAGGCAGCCCCCGAGGTGTGTGGGCCTTTCTGTTCCCATCACACTCTGTGCCAGTGGCTCCTGCCAGTGTGTTGATGGTTATTATTATTATGTATTATTAGTACAGTCATCATTTCTTCTTTACTCTTAGTTATGCACATGTTGGTTGTTGCTGTTGTTTCTCTGCTGTGTTGAAGTTGATTCTCTGCAAGTTCTCTCTCCATCCTGCTTCTTCTGTTAACTTTACCCACAACTTTCTTTTTCTCTTCCATCCTGATAAAAATATCCTGATAAAATTCTAATAAAATGACCATTACGTGGAGAGTTACAGTGAATACTGTAATGTTCCACATATGAAAGTAAATCTGTTCAGACAATTCTGACTGCTACACTGTTGGACAGGACAGAGGGAAAAGTCTCATAATGTGTCCCAGAGAGAGCTCATGTTTCTAAAGTAGGAAAGGCTGTAGAATCAAAGAGCAGCTGAGCGATGTCCTGTAAAAGGTTTTAGTTAAAGAGAAAAAACTCTGATCTGTGCTCTGGTAAAAACAGGAGAGGGACAACAGTTTGTTTCTCAAAGTTGACAAAGCTGATTTTTTTCCCTCTTATTGTGATGTTGGGTCACTTTCATCACTTTTCTTTCGTTCCCAGAACTCCAGGGACCTCAGAGAGTCTGACTGGAAAATCTTGCAGCCTCTGACATCACAGGAGAGACGAGAAGGACAGGACACTGAACTTAACAGACAGACTCACGAGTAGACACAGTGACACCATGGACACACAGAGCGAACACAGGCAGGCATAAAACAAGTCTAACACACAGCAAACCTAAACAAAAGATAACAGAATAAACAAGAACATACAAGAACACTGAGCCATCAGACTCAGGGCCATGACGCCTAGCGCCAAATAATCCAAATAAAAACATAAAAACATTTTGTATAAGTGCCCTTTCTTTTAATTTAAATAATAATATCAGTCATGTATGTTTATATGCTTAAGGAATGAAGAAGACCATCATTACAGACTCCCACAGAGAGTTCATACACATGATTTCATAATAGGAAAGCTTCCAACAATCACTCCCTGAACTCTGTTTGTGCTTTGGAATTCAGGCCACAGATGAAACTTGTTATTATGATTTCAAAACCACGTCTCCACAAACCAAAGGCTCCTCCTGTTTAGAAATCTGTGTACAATTACAGAGCTCTTCCCCTCTGACTGCATCAACAGTCTGAAGAAGGTTTTTCTCTTCTCAGTAACAGAGTCACAGTTGGATCAGTCGGGTCCTGTTCTGCTACTTTCTGCTTTGGGACTGATTCAAGAGAAAAGAACATTTTTGTTTTATTGTTCCATCGTGATGAGCAGCAGACACTGAGGATCCTCATGAAGTCTTGATGCAGGTCAGTGATCTGAAACCTTCTGCTTTACATGGTTCAAGTTATTCACTGAGTGATAGATCCTGATAAATGTGTTAACATTACATGTTAGACCTGTGTGCGTGGCAAACACACAACATACAGAGAGACTCACTGCAGTCTTAACTGGATCAAGTTTGATGATGAAAATTCCAGATGTCTCAACACATCTGTTTACAGTTAGTGATGATAAAACAGTTCAGAAAGGAACCATTTACAGCTAAATGCTGCCTCCTGCTGGCCGGTCCTCATCAGAGTCAATAGAGGAGGCGGTGCTGGTGGAGCCCATCCCAGCGATCATCAAGCGGGAGGCACTGGTCTGATTAACAGGGCTACAGTTCAGTGTCCTTTTCCCTCTTAATCTACTCATGCGGCACTTTTGTTCCTTATTTTTATTTTATTTACATGTTTCAAATAAGTCAGTGGCCTTTAGCAGGTAGCTGATGACTGATGGACGAGACAGACGCTGTTTGTGTTCTCTGGACATCATTTAAGAACCAAACGTGTCCTATAAAGCAGTGATAAACACTCAGATCAGCATCTATCCTACCTCTTTCTCTATGACGCACTTTAGATCATACCAACATGTGATGCACCAATCGTCACACTAAGTTGGATTTTGTTTTTGCAGGCTGATATTTTGCATCTTGAAACCTTCAAATTTATCTCATGCACTCAGATCTTAAACTCAGGTTCAGTTATTCAGTGAAAATACAAACAGACTCAGACATTTAGAGCAAACTAATATCAAACTGCCGTCAGAAACAAAACGTGCTTCTGCTTCAGCGACTGTAACAGAAACTGTTCATACATGACGACACATGAGAGCTTCTGATTTTGTTCTGTGGAGATCGTTCAACAACTGAACACTAAAACTTTTCGTCTTCGCCTCGTTTGTTGTGACGCACTTATTTCTGCGCATCCTCAGTCCAACCTACCAAACGTCACTGTAACGCGACGTCCTCAAAGACACGGAAGAGTTTGAACCGCAGCTTTAACTTTATTTAAACCTTAAATTTAATCTGATGTGTTCAGGTTTAAACTCAGGTTCAGTTATTGAGTGAAAACACCAACAGACTCAGACATTTAGAACAAACTAAGAGTCAGATCAGCAGAAACAGAGAACACGGACATGTCTGCTGTAACTGCGTCGCTCTGCTCCACGCTGATGTTTGTCGTGTTCGTCTCTGCAGGTGAGATTTAACTGTTAGAAACTAAACTGAGTTTATTTCTGAGATAAAGAGTCTCAGTCTGGTTTACATGCTGATAATATTTCTCTAAGAATTAGTTTCTGATTCATTCAGTGTTGCGATCGACACAAAGCTGGGTGGAGTCTGTGTGTGTTGGTGCAGTTTGCAGCACAGACACAAAGAAGTGTAATGTGTGTGTCAGTGTGATGTGTTGTAGTGTCAGGAGTCAGTATACAGCTACAAAGCTTTTTGTTCAGTGTATACAAACAGCTGTAGCTCCATAAAGGCAGCATGCAGAGACTCACAGTGTCTTATAATGAGAGGCTGCTTTCTCTCACACATTATGTTCACTTATTATCAGCACATGTTGTTGTTTGTGCAACAGAGTTATTGTAGTTTTGTATTTTCTCATTAGTTTTTATTCCATTTGGACTTTTTGTGTTTAGTTCAGTTTAGTTTCCAGATGATTTTCTTCTTTTTCAGGTTTGATTATTTATTGCTTGAAGAGTTTTTAATGGTTTTATTCTTTTTTCATTCTTACTGTTTGGAGGTTTGTGTCAGAGGCCAGATTTAGGAGCATCAGTACAGCTGTTACAATAAAAGCAGTGACTCAGTCTGACAGACATCCAGAGTCTCAATGAACTCGTCCATCAACAACATTTGATCAAACTAACAGATTCTAAAACTAAAGATTTGTTTTTATTTGTTCACAAAATGGTTTCAGATGATGTTTTTCATCCATCTCAGTCTTTCTCATGAACTTTGTCTCCAAACCTCTCAGCCTGAGCTTCCCTCTGATCAACTCGTTCATAATCTCGTCCTTTCTGCTCTCAATGAAAATCTGAACATGTTCAGCTCGGCCTCCTGTCTTTGTGTCAGAGTCTCCAAAGCAAACATCACAGCAGCTCACTGCCATCTTTAAACCTTCCCTTTCACTCTTGCTGCTGTCCTTCTGTCACAAATCAGCCCTGATGAAGATGCTCGGGATCAGGTGAGGAGGAGGAGAAGACTCGCTGTGGTGACGCCTGAAGGGAGCAGCTGACACAAGAAGAGACACAATCAAAGATCATCATCTAATAACAGAAGACAATCTTTTATTGTGTGTTTCTGATTGGCTGCTGTAGAAGTGAACAGTTGTACTTTGACCTTTAACCTCTCTGCTCTGTGTTGTTTCCTCTTTCAGACCAGAAAAACATCACAGCTGAGTCTGGACAGGACGTCACTCTGACATGTCGAGCTCCAAACAACAACTTCATCAGTTTAGAGTGGAGCAGAGCTGACCTGGGAAATGAATATGTGCTTTTGTACCGGGATGGTCACTTTGTTTCAGACGAGCAGCATCCATCTTTTAGGAACCGGGTGGATCTGCAGGACAGACAGATGAAGGATGGAGACGTGTCTTTGATTCTGAAGGATGTGACGATTCATGATGCTGGAAGATACGAGTGTGGTGTTGTCCAGAAAGAACCAAACCAAGAGATACCCAGTTTGAAGCTCATCAACACCACCTACCTTCATGTTTATCCTCCAGGTGAGTGAGTAGAGTTGAGTGTGTGTGTGATCAGAGGTGAAGCTGCTTCCTGGTTGTTGATGTTTGTTTCTAAAGATGTTGTTGATGAGACTTTGTAGAAAGCAGCTGGTCTGAGTGATGTGATCAGAGTGCAGTAGATAATGTCTGACAGCAGTTTGAAGAGGAAATGGATTCTGTTCTGTTCTTCACTCATCACCTACCTGACAGCTGACACCTCACACCTGTTTCTCACCTGCAGGTCAGACAGGAGGACAAGAGAAGGATGAAGACAAGAAAGATGGAGGAAAGGAAGACAAAAAGAAGGAGGATGGATCTGTTGGACTGATTGCTGGTCTGTCAGTTCCTGCTGTGGTTGTTGTTGTTTTTGGTGGTGGTGGTTTTTTGATCTACAAACGTAGACAACAGCAGAGTGAGGAAACAAACCAGCCTCCTGTTGAAGTGCAGCAGGTTTAAAATGTCTCTGAGTTTTTTCCAGCATTGATTCTGCTGCTGCTGTTCAGAGTTCTGGGTGTTGTCAGTGTTTAAAATCCTGCAGAAACAGATGAACTGAGCACAGACAGCAGGCCCACAGTGCTGTAGGTTTATTTCATTTTTATCTTTAATGGCTGCTTCTGTTTTTGCTGACAGCTCATCTCAGTGGACGAGTTTCATCTTTAAAAACAGTCTTTACATTTCAGCTCTTTAGTTCACTGGAACATCCAGAGGGCTGTGACTACAAATCAGCTTCAACACAGTCAGGCTTTCTTTGTGTTAGCTGGCTCAGCTAAACCTGAAACTGCAGTCAGAGACAGCAGGTATCACCATGGTGATTATCAACCTTCTCTGTTACCCTGCCTCTCTGCTTCAGGCTCTGAGCACGCTCAGATGAAAAGGAGCGTTTCTTGAATCATGTGACTTTTCTTCTACACAAAATGATCCCTGTGAGCGCCACCCAGTCCAATCAGAGACGTTACTCATTGATAACTTCACTAATGTCTCCACTAAATGAATACAGGTACATTGTGACAGTGTGATGTGCAGTTTAGGTTCATTCGGTGTTTTCAGTAAGTTACAGTTTAACAAGCTGCACATATGAAACATTTCCTCCAGCAGAGAATCTGCATCACAGTGAAAACGTGGCTCTAACACCTGATTTAAAAACAAAACTCTGATGAAAGTGATGTTTCACCATCAGTTACCATGGTGATTTAGCCTCTTTCTGACACAGAAAGCCCTGACTTTGTGTTTGACACAGCTGAGACATTACTCTGGTTTTGTTGTGCTCTGAGGTTCAGATTTTCAGAGTTAGAAAATCTCAAAGTAAAACACTTTAAAGAATGAAACTCTACAGCTGCTGTCAGCAAAAACTTAACTTTTCAAACAAATGAACATTTTTCACTTTGATGGTTTTGTTTCCACTGACTGTTGTTACATCATTTTAAACTCAGATTACATATTTATGAAATATTTTCACACCTGAATGTTTCAATCAAGATCTGATTTCAGTTTCTCTTTATCTTTGTGAGCTGTGTGGTTTGTTTACCCTCAGTATCCATGAACAGTGTTACAGACCTGGAATCAGTGTTTTTGTTTATAAGATCAAATATGACCTCATTATGTGAGTGCGAGCTTTGGACCACAAAACCTCAACAACACTAATCCTCAATCAGCTGTTTCACTAAAATTACATCCAAGTATAAACTGATCCCATCGTTCATGCATCACTTTGTAGCTGACAGATGGTTATGCACATTCCTGGTTGCCTAGGTAACCCTCTAACATATTTACTGCCGGTACATTCGTCTCTCAGCAGTACGATTTACTCTTTACTGTTTAAGTTTCGTTAACCTTTCATGACCTCTGACCCCTGCTGGTCTCTTCCTGTGTGAACACTTTTCACTGGAACTGAAAATCTGAGTTTCTGTGAAGTTCTGTAGATTACAGATAATCACAGTCTGACTCAGGATCCAGTGATCAGGGACGACTGAACGGCCTCTAACTGCAAAGTATTAGTAGTTTATTTTATTGTTTGCTAAAATAGTTGCACATGTATCAGTATTATAGGCTTTAATTCATTTGTTTTGTGTGTCTGACCTTGTAAATATGTGTGTGCTCTGATTGGTTGGATCCTGGTCAAACTTCACTGGTGCTCCCACAGCAACAACACAACTTGAAGACTCAGAGTTCACACACAGTGTCTGTAAGCTTCTCTTTGACTTATATTGTCTGTTTGTTTTATTTGAGTTTATTTAGAATGTGACTGCAAGCAGACTTAACACTGATGTTTTTTTTAAATCACAAACTAACTAAAACCTGTGTGTCTCTACAGACAATAACAGGTGTTTGCAAAGACCTGCTGAAATGTGTCTGTATGTTTGAGATGTGAACTTATATATGTGGAATAAATTTGGAGTAACAAGCGGTGAGTGTAGCTCTCTGTTCTTGAATCAGGCTCCAGAGAAAGGATCTCCTTTCTGTTTTATAAAAATGGAGCAGAGGGGAGTGCATGCATGTGTAGATAATCATGCTAACAGCTAACACACTGTTAATTCTTACAGAAAGTCAAATATACATCAAATATTTGAATAATTTAGTTACACAGTGAACATGACAAACTGAACCAGTACATATAAATAATATCTATCTATCTATCTATATATATATATATATATATATATATATATCTTACAGAGAGTTTCATTAAAAAAAACATGAAAAAAGCTGGCACTACTCACAGTAGTGAGTATGTCCACATAATTATGGATTATTCTAATAATGATATTTTTAAAAATAACACGCGCTGTATTTTAAAGATCATATATTAAAAACAGATTATATTAGATTTATATTTTAAATAAGACAAAATGCTGATTTTACAACAGTTTCAAAATGATATAATATTTCCCCCTGCACAGGGTGGATAGTGAAATAAATGAAATCATCATAAATAAATTATTTCATATTTATAACTTTTTCCCTCATTGCTTTATTATTGTAGTAATAAATAATAAGGTAAGGATTGTGGATCAGCACCATGATGCCCATAGTATATACAGTATTCTGAAGAAGGTCTTAAATGTCACTGTGTGTGCATGTGTGTGTTTTATGCATAGGGATTATTACTCATGATATAACATTGTACAGACATGGCTGGTAAGGACATGAGGAGGAAACAGTAGCAGCTGTGTGAGGCTACTAAAGGCCGTGGATCCCTCAGCAGCTGGATTACAAAGAGTGCTGTCCATCTGAGAACAAGGCACAACTTGCTATTGCAATAAACTATAATTTAATTATCCACACTTAACAACTCTTACACTTAATCTATAAAAAAAATGATGACAGAAAAATGTTATAGAAGCAAAACATTCCTGGAAAACATCTCCAACAACTGCTACATGTGTTAAAGTGGAGAGTGATATATGAGATGAGGAGATGAAGGAGGAAGAGAAGCAAAGAGTGATTCACAGGCCGAGTTTATTTCTCACAGTTTTTTCTTGCCTTATGGTTCCAAGCGCTGTCACCAATCTTTGCATTGTGTTATTATCTCATAACACTTGTTTAATCAGCTCCCATCTCTCCTATGGACTTTTTAATGTCTACAGTCTCAGATCAACACAGCCCTGCCCTCTATCACTATCAGCAGCAGGAGCAGCAGAAACCCTCAACACCAACATTGTACCCATCAGGTAAAACATCGGCTACGTTTGCTTTGCCTTGTCGCCCATATTAGATTCTTGATGAATGTGTGTTGTTGTTTTTCAACCTGGTTCAATTTGCAATTTTTTTTTCATCTGATAAATGTCAAAGGCGTGTGACTGTTTTCAAAGTTGTACATTTAAATAGTTTTATCACTTGTATTTTTAAATTTAGTCCCCGCCCCTGTCTTTGAACCAATAGAAAGCTGGTGCTCAGAGGAAGAGGGCGGGCTTTACTTGGTGTCAGTGACAGAAATGAAAAAAGCTCAAATGAGTGAGAAGGACGATGAAGGAAACATCTGTGCTGTGTCTGCTCTGTAAGTAGAATCTCTGTGTTTGTTTGAATTCTTGTACTTTGACTGTCTGCTCTCCTGATAACTGATGATGGAGGAGAAGACATGAAAAACAAATCAGGCTGAATTCAAGTTCAAAACACCACGAGGACCAACTGCAGGTCTGAACTGACTCTTTATCTTTGCTCAGGAGTCGAGGAAACACAGCAGGCAGTGAAAAGCTCAAATCATTCACTCATTATATCAACACAGCTGCACAGTGGACACATGACTGTACTGGGTTATTTAAATGTAGTCTATATTTTGTACATGATCACAGTGTAGTTAGTGCACATTAAGTGCTGCTTTTAGGATAAAACCTGTTTGAAGACTTACTCTCACTCTTCTACCAGATGGTTTCTTTCCAACTGAAAATGAGCAGATCTCAGTTTTCTACATGACAAATATGAAAAATTATAGAAGCTTAGATTCAACTCACTGCCCACAATGTTCTGTACTGATACAAGACTTTTTTGTCTTTATTTATGACATTTTTTTGTTTTTCTTTAGTAGGCAGTGAAGAGCGGGAATATTCTTTGATTTCATTATTTGTCTGTTACTAGGGATGGGTACCGGTGTGCGGTGCCGTGATGGCACCGGTTCTGACATAAACGGTAGTAACCAGACCGAAAAGCAACGCACATTTCGGTGCTTTATTTTTTTCTTGAGATGCCATACGCTTTGAATTCTAGCCAATCATTTTACCTTTACAAGGATAGTAGGCGGGTCCAGGTACGTACGTTCTTTTAGAGCAGAGCTACAGATTAAAAATGCCCAAGGTGAAGCGGTCAAAAGTCTGGCTGTACTTCACAGCAAAAGATGCAAACTCAGCAGCCTGTAACAAGTGCTTTAAGCCCCACGCCCCCGGTACCGCGAGCAAAAAGGAGGAGATCACGTTTAATCGGTTATAACACGGGGTGAGAAATATAAGTCCAGACATGTGTGGTATCCACAGAAACCTCTGAATCTCAACTAAAATGTCATATAAACCATTTCTATAACCACCAAACTCAACAAAAACAAGCCATGATTAAACGAGCAGTTACGTAAATGCGCACAAGTCCGCTAAACAAACAAGGCGAACCAGAAATTCTTCAGACTTCATGTAACCGGCTAAAGAAAGGCTGGTTATCTTCCAGAGCTATCACTGACTCCACACACCAAGTTTCACCACACTGACCAAAATTCACTGAATGAGCCGCAAAAGAAGACCACAAAATCACACAGCGGCGCAAATGCGCTAAGACAGAAATTTGCTTACCGTCCAGATTTCCTCCGTTATTTTCGCCGGTAGCCAATAACCACGTGATTGCTGGTAGTTACCATGCCTACCTAGCCGCATCAGAGCCGTTTTCCGTCAACAACCTCCATTTTAGACCCACCTACAGACACGTGACTGGACAGACGTCACATGCAGTAAATTTGGGCCCACGTGGGTTTTGGCATTACAACGCCTGATTGGTTGACATAACGTGAATGTGGCATCGTTACTGTGACTCTATTGGCTCAAACAATTAAAAAGAGGTGTCAATCATGCAAATTAACCAAAAGAAACCAAAGTTACAGCCCCTCAGAGTTTAAAGGGCCAGAGGCCAATTAAGCGCTCCACGGCAGAAAAGGCCCATTACCATGTAAATGTGTGGTTAATTCTTCATTTTTAAAAGAAAGCATTTTTAGGCCTGTTAATAAAATTAATTAATGACTGCTCTTAAATACCTAAAAAAATTCAACTGGCATGGTGTCCAATTGTGTGTAAGAATTGGACATTTTTGTACAACGTCTGGATATTCATGTATTGACAGCGCTGTAATTTTTCACTGTTTCACTTTAAAAACATAAATCTTTGCACAGATGATGTTTATATGTTGGTACGGTTCTTATCATTTTGCAGAAAAAAAGAGACTTCTAAAAATAAAAACATGAGAGGCTTTTGGACGAAGTTTGTGTTCTCCATTCTTTAAGCACCGGTTCGAGCACCGTTTAAGCACCGGCACCGTTTCAAAAGTACCGATTTGGCACCGGTATCGGATAAAACCTAAACGATACCCATCCCTATCTGTTACTTGTATATATTTTAAACATGTTGCTGGTGTTAAATAGAAAATCAGCAGATTCATCAGAGAGAGACGAGTTTGTGTGTTTGTCAGCTGTTTGTGTGGAGTTGTTCTTTATGTTCACATTAAACAGTGTTGGGAAAGTTACTTTTAAAATGTATTCCACTACAGATTACAGATTACATGCCCCAAAATGTATTTGTAACGTATTCTGAATACTTTGGATTACTATAGCTATCATCATGCTTTTTACAACTACATGAATGCTATTTCTGTGTGATTTATTACTGTTACTGAAGGTTCCTCGTCATACTAATACCAACTAGATTTTTAAATCTTAATATAAAATGAGTAACAGCAGGTGGACATTAGGTAAGGCTGCACTTTTTGTAGCGATCTCATATAGAAAATTATTCAGCGCATATATAAAACAGGTCCGCAGCTCTGAACCGTAGTAAAGGGACCTCTGGCTAAAACGTCGGGTTCATGTTGGGCTCGTAGCTGAAAACTAGCTTTACTTTGTTGTCTGGGTCAACTTTGCTAGCAAGAGACAGAGAGAGGCGTTGAAAGGCTGCTGCAACAGAAAACACGAACAACACAGTGTACAGTAGAGTCTTAATAGCTTACTTACAACTGGGTTCATCAGGCACTCTTCTTGGCTGCAGTGGTTATTATTATATTTACATGCTTCCAGCTCCCGTTTCTGCTCAATGACAACTCACACTTTTCCTTTTTCTCCCTCCCTCGCTCACAGACACATAACAGGTATGGCAGTCCATTATCCCTGCAGCACGGACTACACTGCCTAGGAGGATACATTCTTTAGAGCTATGCCTGTAACACTCTGCCTATTGCCTGCTTTCATAGTAAATAATTTGTATTAATAATAATTTTGTCTGTAACACTCTGCAGATTGTTGTCATATTAAATCATTTTTTGAATAATAATTAAAAAAATATTTCTTCACGTCATGATGCGGGCCTCAAGTAGGGGTGACATGAGCCGTGAGATTGAGACACAGGCATTAGAGCCTCTTATTGCATGTTTTGTTTGGGTTTCCACCAGCGTGGAATTACATAAAATAGAGAGGGCATAGCCTAAGATGTGAAACAGGAAAATACTGCTGTGTAATCCATTTATTTCAATAAATTAACTGTATTCTGAATACTACCTTTTTAAATGGTAACTGTAACTGTCAGGGGTTGCTGTGTAGAAGTGGAGAAGAGGACTCAAACGCAGGCCTCACGGTGAAGATTCAGGGTGTTTATTGTGAGGGACAAATGACGAGAACAGGAGATGGCTGCTGACAGAACTGAACACACACAATGACATTATATTAATGACAAGACATGAACTGATGAAACTGACTAAATACTCAGGCTGAATAATGAGCGATTAGGGGCAGTAAACAGCTGGACTTAATCCAGCTGGGAAGATGACTAGAACATAATGCACACAGACTAGGGCTAACACAATAAAACAGGAAGTGGAACATACGGAAAAAAGACAGTGAACATAAACTGAAAATACCGGGTCAACGACCCTGGAACTCTGACAGTAACGGAATACAGTAAAAATACAATACAACAAAGTAACTGTATTCTGAATACCACCTATTTAAACAGTAACTGTAACAGAATACAGTTACTCATATTTAGTATTTTAAATACGTGACGTTGGTACATGTATCCTGTTACTCCCCAACACTGACCTCAAATCAACCTGAGTGTCATTTCTCTTTAGTTCTGATCTCACTGCTGAGCTGCACAACAAACCAAGGTCAGTAACCTTCTTCTGTCACAGTTTAAACCTGATAAATGCTCACTGATATGACCTGATTGGGTTGATCTTTTCATAGTGCAATCAACAAGACAACATTTTGATTATTTGTAGAAGTTTTGGAAAAAGTTTAACACATCATCAATTTTTTATTGTAACCCTCACAGCTCGTCTGACTGAGTCCCAGCAGCTCTCAGTTCTTTAAAGGAGACTTTGTGTCTCTGAGCTGTGAGGAGGACGACAGCTCTGCTGGATGGACTCTGAGGAGAAACACAAGCAAACAACAGAAGAGTCAGTGTGGAGATGTGGAAGGAGAAGCTGCTGCTTCTTCATGTAACATCAGTTACATGTACCCATGGGACAGTGGAGTTTACTGGTGTGAGTCCAGAGAGGGTCCCATCAGTAACATGGTTAACCTGACAGTCACTGGTAAGCTGAGTGTGTGGAGTTAGTGTTGATGAAGCTGTGTGTAAATGGATGAAATGCTGTAGTTTGTCTCTGTGTTGAGGTGGATCAGTGATCCTGCAGAGTCCTGTCCTCCCTGTGATGGAGGGAGATGACGTCACTCTGCTCTGTAAAACAAAGACCACTCCCTCCAACCTCCCAGCTGCTTTCTATAAAGATGGCTCCCTCATCAGGAAGCAGCCTACAGGTCACATGACCATCCAGCATGTTTCCAGGTCTGATGAAGGCCTCTACAAGTGTGACATCAGCGGTCATGGAGAGTCTCCATCCAGCTGGATCACTGTCACAGGTGACACACTCACCTGTCTGTGTTTCTGCAGCTTTCAACATTCACAATGTGACGACAACTTAATGGCTGTGTTTGCTTTATTTTAGACAAACACACCACCACACCTCCACCTACATCCACCTCTGCTCCTGGTTCCACCTCCATCACTCTTCCTCCATCACTCTCTCCTCCTGTTCTCTCTGCATTATCATGTGTTGGATCAGTCTGTGTTGTGGTTCTGCTGAGAAAACGATGTGTTCACAGGAAACCAGAAGGTGAGACTCAGATTTCTGGATTGTATAAAGTGATTCATTTAAACTGTGTTTTGTTTGCTGTTTTATATGTTTGGTCCATTATTGAATGATATTCGTGTTCACTTTGATTCACATCAGCAGATAAAGAAGAACCCGAAGAAGATGCCATCCCCAATGACATCACATACAGTGACATCAAAATATCAAATAATCGACAAAAGCCAATCAAGGAAAGAAGAGGTAACCCCCCCACCCCCATTTGATTTTTCTGTTTACTGGGTTATTAAATAAACTAACAACCTAACTAAGCATGTTTAAGCTTTAGTTTACTTTTTCATTTAACATATTGTAATAGAAAATCCCTTTACTACAAAGTTTTACCACAGACCAAACAAATCATAGGACTTTTTTCTTTTAATCTGATTTTTCGCTAATAATCCACACGTTCCCTTAAAACTTTGTTTTTGATTTGAAACACAAAAATATAACTGACACATGCTGATGTTCAGAATACTTTAAACTCCATTTATCTTCTTTCTTGGATAACAGAGTCTATAACATGAGCGAGCCCAGTGTCTGCTCCATCAGTGAAAGATGGATGTAGGCACTGTGACACTGCTTTATAATATAATATAATATAATATAATGTTTGAGGACATTTCCTTTGACCTTCTTCACATAATTTATCCTGGGTTTTAGGATGATGGTTAGAATTAGATTTATGTTTATGAGCACTATTTCTTACTGTTATCATGTGATGGATGGTTTATATTCACAGTTATGAAATATAAAACACACTTACACACTTAGTGATAAACTGTCTGCAGTGTTCATTTAGATTTCAAAGATCAAACCAAATGTAACCATGTGTGTTAACTCTGTACTTACTGAGTGTTGTTCACTGTGAGCTGGACTGTGTGTTTGTAGTCTGTGGTTAACTGCAGCTAACAGCTCTGCAGTCGTCCAGCATCCTGTTTCTGAACAAACAGTAAACTCTGCACACAGACCACGAGTCTACAGATAAAACTCTAATACTGTTTTTGTTTTTTTGTTTTTTTGTTTTTTTTACCAGTCATATGTTGAATTGTATTATATATACAGAATGTGCTGTTTTTTAAAATTCCCTTTGCTGATTCATATTCAATAATCACACCATATTTAAAATCTAAATCTAACATTATTCTAAGTTAATAATTTGGTGGTTTCTGTGACATCCTGACATGATCATCAGAAACATTCATCCTGCTGATAAAAGCTCAGTCACTTCCTCCTGTATCAGGTCTGATTCATTCAGTGAATCTAAATTCCACTTCCAAACATTATCTGTCAGTTTCTATACGATCAGCTGTTATTCCTGCACTGATGTCCTCTGTGTGTGTTTGTTGTGCAGACAGTGATCCAGCTACAATTTACTCAGCAGTGAGAACTGAAGACGTCACTTATGGAAAAATCATCATCAAAGACAAGAAGAAGAAATCAAATCTGAGAGGTACAGCTGCTCTTCTTCTGTCTCTGTCATGGTTCAATGAGGCTTTGCTTTAAGCTACATGCTAATACTAACATGCTAAGATGCTTTGGGTTCATTCTTCATTGTATTCTTCGTCTTATTATCAGGCTAACATTTAATAATTAGCAGCTGCTGATGGTGACGGGTTTTTTTTTGTGTATTTTGTCAGCAGAAATATGGAAGCTGTCTGTTCTCTCCATCTTACTAAGACATTTTAGACATTTTGGACAGTTCTTTGGTTCAAACTCTGTGGGAACAGTTTGGGGAACACTCCTTTTCTGTTCCAGCATGACTGCACCCCACAAAATAGTACAAAAAGCACACAAAGATTATTGACTAGGGTGGTTGTTACTGCTACATTAGAGGGCCCTGTGGGACTCTGTTGATGTCACACGTTTGACCTGGTAATCTACTGATTTTGCAATTTGTGGATAAGACAGAAAACTTTAAGGGGAGGAAATATCTTGTATTTTTAATGGCTCAGAGTAATTTTTCATGTTGTTTTAGTATTAAAAGATCAGACAATATCAGTCTTTTAAAAAAGGACACTTATTGAAAAGCTGAAGGTAAAAGCTTTGATTGGAATCAGTTCCTCACTAGCAAGCTAAAGACATAGAGCTAGATTATGAGATGATGGCTAGATTCTAACATTTATCATGGTCAGTTGTGGATGTTTGTGTCACTGGTCCTGGGTTTGATTGTTATACGTGTGACAACTGAGCCCCTGAGTGTGAGAAATGTTTTGGCAGTTATTATGTAAAGACGGTGATAATTTTGTTTCTTTGTATGAAGGCTTTAGAGCACTTAAGAATCAGTTTGATATTGATGTAGTTCAGTTTGTTAAGACATGTTTGCAATGACGTCCTCACCATTACTCAGGTTATAAAATCTCACACAAGATGACTGTTTGTCCTTTATAACGTGTTGGGAACCTCTGTCCTTTTTTAATTACATCAATGATTCATCACTAAAAGATACAGTCATGGATGTGGAATCTGTCCTCAGTTGTTTTCATGACTTTAATAATGCAACATTATTAAAGTGCGTAAATTTCTTCATTTCACTGCTCAAAAAGAATAATTCAAAATAATTATCACTGCTTCAAACTCATGGTGTAAATATAAGGTGTATTAGATGGTGTTCATCTCTAAATTTACTGATGCCTCCAACTGAAAATAAAAAGTTATACATAAAAAAAAAAATCCCTTTTACTAAAAAACCCATTAATTACAAGGAATAACTAACCCTGCCATGTAGTCAAAAACATATAGTGTGTATTCACATGACGTTAAACGAATATGTCCGGTGAATGACCATCTTACTGTTTTTGGCCCAAATGTGGCTCATCTGCCCAAACAAGTTGTCAACAGGATTATTGAGATATATTTGTTGATATGATATGATATGATATTTTATATTATATATATATATATATATATATATATATATATATATATATATATATATTATATTATATTATTATATTATATTATATTATATTACATTTACTCTGTTCAGCCTGTCTCTTTTGACGTTCTGGATGTGAAACCACAGCAGGTACTTCCTGTTGTTTACTCAACTTAGTCTGAAGCAGGTAACACTTCTCACCACAGTGTGTTCTTCTCCAGCTAATAATAGTGTCCATGTCGTGTGATCATGTTTGCTTTGTGCTCTGTGGTGAAGTTTGTTAGTTTGAAATTTAAAAAAAAGATAACAGCTTTCTGGTCATCAACTTGTCTTTTTCACAGAAACACCCACCAGTTACTTGCTGAACAAGTTTCACAGCTGAGGTGTTAAAATGGAAAAAGAAAAAAACTGTGAAGAGCTGCTGTATAAAAGTCACCACTTAATGTCTTTATAATGCTGCATAAAAGTAAATGGTTTTCTTTTCTATAGCTGTAGGTAAGAAGAAAACCATGGTGTTGTGTCCAAACCTGCAGTAATTCAAATGTGTTTTTGCAGACAGTGATCCAGCTGCAATCTACTCAGCAGTGAGAACAGAAGATGTCAATTATGGACGAATAGAAATCAGACCAAAGAAGTTCAGAGGTACAGCTGCTCTTTAACTTGGAACGGAGATCAGCGAGGTGTTCACCTTGTTTCCAGCCATCATGCTAAGCTAAGCTAACAAAATCACAATTCAAGCTCAACATATTGAATAAAGACATTGGCAACAGAGTTTATGTCAGTCATTGGTCTGGCTCAAAAAGGCAGTAACCAAACAACTGTCCCTCTGTTTTGAACTGATGCTTATCAATCGCTCTGTATCAATGATGTTTTGACTGCCTTGGTTTATGATCGGCGCCTTTATCCATCTGATCTACAATGAATAGTCAAGAAACCTCATCATCCTGTGCCGGCATTTTCCACCTTCTGCCTGTGGCTGGATCAGTGTCTGGTAGAGTCCTCCTGGGTGAATCCCAGGCTGTTCTGAAGACAGGTGTAATGTGACACTATTAGTAACTATAGGTACAATGGTGACTAATGGTTACTGCTGCTCCACCTGCTGCAAATAAAAAAAAAAAAAATTATCTGTTACTTTACCTGACCTGGTTAAATTAGTAAACTCAATAAGTCTACTAGTTTACACTCCTGTTATTTTCACTGCTCTCTGGTCAAGCCTCTGCTTACTTTAAGAATGCTGTCATTTAAAAAAACACACAAAGCTTATCTTCTTAGTAACTACAGGCACATCTCAAAATTTCTATTTCCATTAACTTTAGTTTGATTGAAGCAATGCAAAAAATATGATTGAACTACAAAGCTTGTAATGATGTTTCCTGTTGTTTGAACTGTGTGTGTTTGTGTTCAGACTTTAAACCAGAGCCAGACGTCGTCTACTCTTCACTGAAGTAGTCCACCAGTCCAACCACTGACATCCAGCTACCTGGTCTCTAACTGGTCCCCCCAGTACCTCAGACCAGAGGACATCCACATGTTCAAGATTTATATGTTGTTTTATCACTGAATTAGACTCTGATGACCCAGAACTACTTACTGGAAGTCAGTTCATTGACTTGATGTTTGTTGGCTTTTGTTCCCACAGCAGTGAGCAGTTTCTCAGCAGGATTAATAAACTTTTGTTCTTAGAAGTTTTCCTCATTTGTTTCTTTGGGTTTCACAAATGTCTCGAATGAAAAAATTTGACTTGTTCCAGGTTGGTTGTGATTTGGTTAATTGATACGCAGTGCTCTTCACTGAAGAAAACAAAAAATAAACCACAACCTCAGCATATAAACAGCCGGAGCATCATTCAGTGTGTTTAAACCACACAGAGAAGCTTCTGTGCAGGATGTTTGTGTTTGAGACTGAAGACTTTAGCTCTCTGTTCACTGTAAAACCTAATAAGTTCACAGAACTCAAAAGTTGTTGTGTAACAGATTACACAACAATTTTTTAGTGATGTTTTTAAAAGTTTTAAGTTTAACTAAAATAAAAATTACATTTGCAGTTGCCTTAAATGATCTCAATGTTAACTTATAAATGCTGACATTCCTCAACTTATAATTAGGGAGTAATAAACTCAATTTTTCAACTTAATTGAGGTGGGAAATACACTCAAAAATGTTTAAATATTGCAACTTATACACTGTGGGAAATAAACTCAAACTTTTTGATATTTTTTAACCTATAATGTGGGAAATAACACTTAAAATTTTCAATATTTTAAAATCCTGTGGGAAATACGCTTAAAAATAATTCTAAACTGCCCAGTAAATTACAATCAGCTAAAAGTGTTAGAAAACATGAAAATGACAACACTGACAATTTAACAACTTTTTTTATTCAACACAATGTGCTTTTAAAAAGGCACAAATAACGGAGCTCACTCATAACAAAGTGCTTCATAAATAAAACAAAAGAAAAAGACTCCAAGGGTCTCCATCTCAATTCTAAAATTCAATAACATTTTCAGTATTAACAGCAATTGCAGCTATTAGAACATTAAGGCATTTAACACTTAGTGTACCTTGACAGCTGCAGTCACTTTCTTGTTTTAAATACATAAACAAAAAGTACTGGTTTCCACTGCCGTACTTCATAGGGAACAAACATTAAGGCAGTGCATCAGGGTGTTAGGCAACAGAACATTAAACATGAATAGTCCACGAAATGAGCAGTCATTCACCTTAAATTTGAAGTAGAAGAGCCAAATGATTAGGAAAAAAAAACACACACACACACACACACACACACACACACACACACACACACACACACAAAACAACTTCCTCAATACTCAGCTCAACAAGTAAGTGATTCACTCATTAAACAAATCATTCTTCAGCATCAGTAGACGCCCTTTCAGTGGTTTGTTGTCCTCAAGGCACATCACAACCTTCTGGATAAATGTGAATGTAAGCTCAATTTCCTTTGGATATTGTAGGTCTACTGCATAGATGTACCCAAAGAGCAAGAGAAATGAGTCAGCCAGATTTGTGGGACCATTCAAAAGTATTTCATCCTCAACGACGATGCAGATGCTTTCGGGACTGAAGAGGGCCGAATCAGTAGTGTCATCCGTGACAACTGTCAGCAGAGCCACAGGAGTGACAGTGAGGTCTGGACCATCTGCTGACTGCAAAACACAAATAATACACGAATGAGTTCAGCCCCTCAAGGACACAAATCATGCTATTGATTAGAGGTGTGAATCTTCAAGAGTGGCACGTTTCTTTTAGGATTATAATGTTAACGATTTAATTTGATATTGCGATACATCATGATGCATTACAATATTCTTAATTTGGGTTTGGTTTCAATATATATGTTTAAATAAATGTTTGCAATAATAAATATATGTCAAGATATTTGTTTTTGTTATTTACTAAACATTTGTCTGACCACAACATGCCCCCCCCTGAACACTTGAATTTTAAAAGGCAGATAGTTTTTATCTGCAGATTTGTTTTTGTAAATAATCGTTCAACTATTTTCATGTTTTCTGGTTTATGCGTAACAATCCTCTTGCAATCTTATTCAACAATAGTTGATATATGGGAGAAAACAAGTCAGATGAGGACTGTGTTGAACCTCCTTCCTGATATACACACTGGTTCTCCTTGAGTTCTGAGTGATGTCATATATTCGACTGAACAGCTAGACAAAGGGGTTGATGCAGAGGCCAGTACACTTACATCAAGTGTACTACAAGTCCTGAAGAACTTGGAGGCATCTTCACGCAGGTACACAGGAAGTGCACAAAGGACGAGGGCCCGTCTTATATTTACATCACGCTGTTCCTAGATGAACATACAATATCTATTAGAATAGTAATTACACAAATGCAGAGTAAAAACAAAGTGTTGGATAGCCATGTTCTGATTGTCATTGTTATAGATCAGAGGTGTCCAAACTTTTTGTGTAACGGGGTAAACTTGTCAATCTAGAAGGGTAACCCTACCCTACCCTAGCCATAGATGGTAAATTCAGTATTTTGGATAACCATATTTTTAGTAATACACATTTTAAATGAATAAGTTTCCATTGTAAATACTTCAATAACTCACAAAGGAAAAACTTCCAAATGTAATTTTTTTTTTTTTTACAAAAACAGTATATATGTACTGTTGTATGTATTAGGGGTGCAACGTTTACAGCACTTGTGCAAATATGTGATGTCTTGATAAATCGAGCAGATATTTGAAGTTTACGCAGCACCATTCTTGCATGAAAATATCTTAAAAGTTTATTTTGTGACCCAGAAGGAGTAATATTTCAAACTCCGCCACTCTATGTTCCCCCAGATAGCAAGACGACATTGAATCTATGTTGATTTTTCATCCGAACCGTCGTATATGGTCGGGGTTGAAATGCCAATGTTGTAACAACATTGAAATACTGTGGTAAACCGACGGTCTTACTATAGAGACGTTGTAACGATGTTGATTCACCGTTGTTTTTTTGTCATTGATATTTGATCTATTTATAGTCGACCAGGTGACAACAACAACGTCGAGAAAACATCTATTTATAGTTGACGATCATTCGGCTCCGGTCACCATCAAAAACCATCGATTTGTAGTTGAGCATTAAATTGCATTGCAACTGATCGGGTATAAAGTACCAGAGAAAGTAGATTTATTGTTCATTTGTTATCAATGACTTGGTCTAGTTCACCAGCTTTAAAAAATCGTGTCTACGTGCAATTTATGTATAGTTGACCGGGAAATTAAAGCAGCGATCACTTGGACTATTCCGCAGCACCCCTCTCACATTGGTACATCCCCCCAGGTATTCATTGTCTTCTACAGTAGAGCGGGACATTTGATTTGCTCTCAGCGGAATTGACCGGAGAAGGCATCAGTTCATGCACTGCACTGGCCTGCACCACGATTAGTATAAGGTAAGAATGAATGATTTTTTTTTTCCTACTCGTTATTTCCATGTTTGCATTTGAATAACAGTAAAAAACTCGTTAATGTTGTACGAGTTTTTTTTTTTTACTGTTATTTACGTTACTCCCAAAAAATGTGGGAGCCCGAAATTGTGTCTACTTCTTACAATCCGGCAACAAATAAATTGCACTGCGAACAAAGTATATCAACAAAGAAAACATTTTCGTTTCATAATTTCTTCGTTATATTCCCTTACAAAGCTAGCTTTAACGCTTCGAGTTTTCCTTTGTTCTTGCCGTCGCCTCGGGGCTTGACCCAGACTTTCGCTCTGTAGTTGCTTAACATTCTAAATCTGTGATATATGATTGATAAACGTAAAGTTAACTGTATAAACGTGTTCAATGACTTTGTTACTTTTGATGATTGGAGAGCACTCGCTTCAATTCGCACACGAAAACTTTAGACTCAGTTTGAATGCCCACGTGACTGTACGTTGCACGCGTACATGACTTTCCGTTTGTGCCTTGAATAATGAATAAGGCTACATCCACACGTACCAGCGTATTTTTGAAACCGCTGATTTTTCTATGCGTTTGCACCTTTTGTCCACACGTAATGTATGTCTGGCCGTACATTGTGTTTGTATTTCCAGGCACATTTCACGAAGCAGAACGCAGTCTCAGAGATATCCACGTGAACGCTGTGATACGTCTGACCTTCAGTCCGAAGAAGAAACACAGACCAGTCTTAAAAGAAAGCACAAGTAAAACCTTTTTATTCCCAAACATATCTTTGATTGTTAAGAATTTATGATCTTGTCTTTTATACATATCTGTGATGCTTGCATACTGCAATATCACCACATAATATAGTCCAAAAGGTGGAAGTTTGTAAACTTTTTAAAAATGCAAAGCCGTGTACACTTGTGCACTTCAAAAATTCATTGTATACTGTACCTTCTTGCACGTCTCTGTTTCCTCTGTGTGTTGTTAGAAATCAAACTAACTTTAGGAAACAATATGCCAAAAGCATATTTACAATTACTTAAGACCGTTTTTAATTTCTTTTCTTTAGACCAAATCCCCTGTACACATATATGGACTCAGAGGATGAGCAGCCTACAAAAAAACGGTTTCCCCAGGCCCCTCGAGTGAAAATACCAGGTAATAAAATACTGTCTAGTGTCTGTGTACATATCTGTGTCTGACACGAGGAAACTTTTTTGACAAGTTGTCTGTATTCTTAAATACTTAAAAAATTATCTTTTTCTAAACAGCCCTCATCACTCCGCAGTCTGCCCCCCAGCCCACTGATAGCAACCATCATAATGCCCCACCCAGCTTCCGGCACCTTTCGCCACTCCGGCACAAACCGACACAGCTTTGCGATCTCGCCAGCATGCAGAGTCTGATGTCTTCCCTATAGATGGTATGCTTTCAAAAAAGCTTTAAAGCTGCATCACAATGTCATTGTACTCTTATCTAAAAAAAACCCCAATTTATACTCCTGAATGTCATCTTGTTGTGATTTTTTTTTTTTTCTGTAGATTCCAGAGACTCTGTGAGGCCACTATTACAAGGCAAGTTTGAAAATCTTGGAATTTCACAGTTTACATGGTATAAAAAATATATGTGACAGGCAAAAACTAGTAAACACTTTTAGCAGTTACAAGAACTAACAAATGAATATCCAACAAAAGGGAATAGAAATACATTGTACTGCCAATACTTTGGTTTATTCTTTGTATGACTTGAAAATCAGGCTTTAGGGAAAACTAAATGACATGTTTCTATCATCAATTACATGAAGTAAACACACAAGCACTTGCATACACATTTAAGACATGAGACATGCTAATTCCATCTCTTAAAATGTGTCTATAGGTGAGACGCTTTGCGTTGATTGGTGCTGCTGGACCACACTGGAGGTGCGAGTCCGCCGTGTAATGGTTTATGCCATTACAAAGGAGCTGGCCTCTGTACTCAACTGGGCAGGGAAAAAAACCAAGGACCAGACAAAGCAAAAAAGGGCATTTAAAGAGACAGCGCTGTGCAGATGCGTATTTGGTAAGTTTTAACATTTATTGTAGTTTTATGAGCCTAAAGTGAACAATAAAGGGATCAATTGATGTGCTGGGTGCGTTTCACATTTCCTATGTCTGGTTTTTGCTATATTACTTTGTCTTTCTTAATAAGACTTTCATGTCCGGTTAATCTGGAGATTGAGTCTTTGGTCTTCGGCTTGTTTTGTCCTCGGGTTGTACACTTTGTACAGCCCGAGGACCCCATGTTTTCTTTCTCTTTTTCTTTTTTTTAAAGGATACACGGCACACCATGCTAAGACATATCACATTTTCAGCTTATAGCTCTTTGGGAATCAAATGCGGCAGTTTGCTGATTTCCGCCTGGTGACTTTCATGTTTATCAGCCTAGGAGTTTACATACTTTCTCCCTGCTGAAGACAATTAACAAGAGCTTATTCATGTACTCTAATTCCCTTTTTTTGTCTTTGTTTTTTTGTGTGTGTGTCTATTTTTGTCCTAGATGGCCTGGTGCAGCAGGTAGGGGCGAACTCTATGTCTGAGTTGGTCTTTGCTCAAGCAGTCCAGAAATGGCTCAGATATGCTCCAGATCGTACGGGTGGCGCGCAGGACGCACATCATCCATCCCCATCCCGGAGTAAATAATAAAAAGTGACGTGAAACATAGAAATGTAAATAGGAAACTTTGTCTTTTAATAAAGTATTTTGCAAATGATACATGTCTATTGACCTTTTTTGTTTTTTTTTCAATAAAAAGCAACTGCGCGAAAGAGGTGGAAAATCAATACCATAGCTCAACAGTGTTTCAATATCAGAATCTGACATTGTTTCAATGTCAACAGTGTTAGAAAATATAACGTTGAATCAATGTCAGGTTTCAACATTGATTCAACATCAAAACCTGACGTTGTTTCAACGTTAAAAATGGGTGCAAGAGTGATGTTGGGTCAACGTCACACTTCAACGTTGCTTCAATGACGTCGCCTGATATTGACTCAACATTGTTTCAATGTTTCCTTGCTATCTGGGCCTCCACCACTGCCTCGTTTGAGTTTTGGGCGGAATGGATTCTGGGATATTGCATTCCGTCATTTCGAGCTGATTGGAGAACAAAGCAGCCAATCAGATTTTTTTGCATCCAAGTCTGTGATTGGCTGGTTTTGTGGCACAAATATAATGGTGTATAGAAAGTGTTGAGCGCGCATGGGCAGAAATGTTCAGAGCCCAAGCAACACATTGCTGAAATACACTGAAATACATTTTTTGCACGCAGCAATGAATTTTGTTCACTCAAATTTAGCTTTTCTTCACTCAAAATAAATTTTTCCTCAAAATGCAACACTTGCAACTGCAAATGTTTTTTTTTTACGTGCGCTCAGAATAGTGGCACAAAAATAACGCCATAACATACACATGGCTCAACAGCGTGAACCACTGACTGTGTAACACGGACACTTATTCAAATAAGTATACTCACAATACGCACGTGCATTACCGGCGAATACAACTACCGGTAGCAACGGACAGCAGGGATAACAAGTTTTTGGCTTTTGGCAGAAAGTTCAAATGCATGGAGTTAGAACTGCCACCGTCAACTTCCCGGGCAAGAATGCAATGCATTATGGGAAATGTTGTCCCCCACGGAAAACCGCCAAAACATTACACCGTTGTAATCTGAAGTAACATTACGTATTTGTCACATTCGATAACTACTAAAGTTACAATTACTTGGATTCGAATTTACTTATAACACATTCACTGTGCACAAAGTACGAATATATTTCCAGTTAAAAATTAAAAAAAAGACTGTTTATCGAAATAAATTTAAACAAATCAAAACAACAAACACGTTAGACTTACCAAATTCAGGGCCGCTGATGAAAAAATTAAGGTGGTGGTCGTGGTGGTTTGAAGTTGGGGACCCTTAATCCACACGGGCTGGCCAAATCTCCCCTGCATCAAGGTAAATTCAAGATGGCTGAGTCAGCTTTCCTGAGGGAGCGACAAGACTCCACCCACCAGAACGTCACTAATATATGCTTCTTAAACTTTTTGAGCGTTCCAAACAAATTAGCTAAAAAATATTGAGTCCTATTCAATTAAAGTTGCATAAAAGTCAACAGAGCTCAATACTTTATAGTTTGCTCAACTACAAAATGACATTTGAGTGTTGTGAGCTTATTAGTTATGAGCTAGAACAACTGTTAGGTATTACAGTGTTTCCTCACTCACCCAAAAAGTAACCAGCAGCCTCTGATATGGTGAACATGTGTTACGTTTTTCTTTAGTAATCAGCATGAATATTTGCTCGTTTGTAGTAATATATGATTAATTTTAACTATGATGAAACTGTTTTGAAATAATATATTTTGTTGTCCGCCAGGAAAATTAAAACCATATAGCGACTTTGTGTACAGGGAATAAACTGTTTCTTTAATTTTTGTATTTAAATAACAAGGAAATATTGCAGTTGTGTTTTATTAAACTACATAAACAAACTACATAAATAAACCCGGCAAGGACAGGTGACCAGTGGTCTTTAACAGTAGCTGGAGTCAGTTCATTTACTTGTACCATGTCTGCCCTGCCTGCTAGCAATATGCTACCAGGCAGACATTTAAACTTACAGCAGTGGGGAGTAGACTTCATCACAGTAGATGTCTTTCTGAACGTGTTGTAACTAAGTTTAAGAATATAATCCACCCACTGTTATAGTATTAAATGCCCTCTATCACCATAGAGCAGAGCAGCTACCTGAACACTACTCCGACAGAGGTCAGTTATCTTGTTAATTATTTTGCCTCCTCACTACATACCCCAGATAGCAAGGAAACATTGAAACAATGTTGAGTCAATATCAGGCGACGTCACTGAAGCAACGTTGAAGTGTGACGTTGACCCAACATCACTCTTGCACCCATTTTTAACGTTGAAACAACGTCAGGTTTTGATGTTGAATCAATGTTGAAACCTGACATTGATTCTACGTTATATTTTCTAACACTGTTGACATTGTTTCAATGTCAGATTCTGATATTGAAACACTGTTGAGCTATGGTATTGATTTTCCACCTCTTTCGCACAGTTGCTTTTTATTGAAAAAAAACAAAAAAACAAAAAAGGTCAATAGACATGTATCATTTGCAAAATACTTTATTAAAAGACAAAGTTTCCTATTTACATTTCTATGTTTCACATCACTTTTTATCATTTACTCCGGGATGGGGATGGATGATGTGCGTCCTGCGCGCCACCCGTACGATCTGGAGCATATCTGAGCCATTTCTGGACTGCTTGAGCAAAGACCAACTCAGACATAGAGTTCGCCCCTACCTGCTGCGCCAGGCCATCTAGGACAAAAATAGACACACACACAAAAAAACAAAGACAAAAAAAAGGGAATTAGAGCACATGAATAAGCTCTTGTTAATTGTCTTCAGCAGGGAGAAAGTATGTAAACTCCTAGGCTGATAAACATGAAAGTCACCAGGCGGAAATCAGCAAACTGTCGCATTTGATTCCCAAAGAGCTATAAGCTGAAAATGTGATATGTCTTAGCATGGTGTGCCGTGTATCCTTTAAAAAAAAGAAAACATGGGGTCCTCGGGCTGTACAAAGTGTACAACCCGAGGACAAAACAAGCCGAAGACCAAAGACTCCATCTCCAGATTAACCGGACATGAAAGTCTTGCTATTAAGAAAGACAAAGTAATATAGCAAAAAACAGACATAGGAAATGTGAAACGCACCCAGCACATCAATTGATCCCTTTATTGTTCACTTTAGGTTCATAAAACTACAATAAATGTTAAAACTTACCAAATATGGCTTTGTCTGGTCCTTTGGTTTTCCCCCTGCCCAGTTGAGTACAGAGGCCAGCTCCTTTGTAATGGCATAAACCATTACACGGCGGACTCGCACCTCCAGTGTGGTCCAGCAGCACCAATCAACGCAAAGCGTCTCACCTATAGACACATTTTATGAGATGGAATTAGCGTGTCTCATCTCTTAAATGTGTATGCAAGTGCTTGTGTGTTTACTTCATGTAATTGATGATAGAAACATGTCATTTAGTTTTCCCTAAAGCCTGATTTTCAAGTCATACAAAGAATAAACCAAAGTATTGGCAGTACAATGTATTTCTATTCCCTTTTGTTGGATATTCATGTGTTAGTTCTTGTAACTGCTAAAAGTGTTTACTAGTTTTTGCCTGTCACATATATTTGTTATACCATGTAAACTGTGAAATTCCAAGATTTTCAAACTTCAAAATCACAACAAGATGACATTCAGGAGTATAAATTGGGTTTTTTTTTTTTAGATAAGAGTACAATGACATTGTGATGCAGCTTTAAAGCTTTTTTAAAAGCATACCATCTATAGGGAAGACATCAGACTCTGCATGCTGGCGAGATCGCAAAGCTGTGTCGGTTTGTGCCAGAGTGGCGAAAGGTGCCGGAAGCTGGGTGGGGCATTATGATGGTTGCTATCAGTGGGCTGGGGGGCAGACTGCAGAGTGATGAGGGTTGTTTAGAAAAAGATAATTTTTTAAGTATTTAAGAATACAGACAACTTGTCAAAAAAGTTTCCTCGTGTCAGACACAGATATGTACACAGACACTAGACAGTATTTTATTACCTGGTATTTTCACTCGAGGGGCCTGGGGAAACCGTTTTTTTGTAGGCTGCTCATCCTCTGAGTCCGTATATGTGTACAGGGGATTTGGTCTAAAGAAAAGAAATTAAAAACGGTCTTAAGTAATTGTAAATATGCTTTTGGCATATTGTTTCCTAAAGTTAGTTTGATTTCTAACAACACACACAGGAAACAGAGACGTGCAAGAAGGTACAGTATACAATGAATTTTTGAAGTGCACAAGTGTACACGGCTTTGCATTTTTAAAAAGTTTACAAACTTCCACTTTTTGGACTATATTATGTGGTGATATTGCAGTATGCATGCACCACAGATATGTACAAAAGACAAGATTATAAATTCTTAACAATCAAAGATATGTTTGCAAATAAAAAGGTTTTACTTGTGCTTTCTTTTAAGACTGGTCTGGGTTTCTTCTTCGGACTGAAGGTCAGACGTATCACAGCGTTCACGTGGATATCTCTGAAGACTGCGTTCTGCTTCGTGAAATGTGCCTGGAAATACAAACACAATGTACGGCCAGACATACATTAGGTGTGGACAAAAGGTGCAAACGCATAGAAAAATCAGCGGTTTCAAAAATACGCTGGTACGTGTGGACGTAGCCTTATTCATTATTCAAGGCACAAACGGAAAGTCATGTACGCGTGCAACGTAAAGTTAGGTGACCGTGCAACGTACAGTCATGTGGGCATGCCGCGTGAGCATTCAAACTGAGTCTAAAGTTTTCGTGTGCGAATTGAAGCGAGTGCTCTCCAATCATCAAAAGTAACAAAGTCATTGAACACGTTTATACAGTTAACTTTACGTTTATCAATCATATATCACAGATTTAGAATTTTTTGTAGTACTAAGCAACTACAGAGCGAAAGTCTGGGTCAAGCGCTGAGGCGACGGCAAGAACAAAGGAAACCTCGAAGCGTTAAAGCTAGCTTTGTAAGGGAATATAACGAAGAAATTATGAAACAAAAATGTGTTCTTTGTTGATATACTTTGTTCGCAGTGCAATTTATTTGTTGCCGGATTGCAAGAAGTAGACACAATTTCGGGCTCCCACATTTTGTGGGAGCAACGTAAATAACAGTAAAAAAAACCTCGTTAATGTACAACATTAACGAGTTTTTTACTGTTATTCAAATGCAAACATGGAAATAACGAGTAGGAAAAAAATCATTCATTCTTACCTTATACTAATCGTGGTGCAGGCCAGTGCAGTGCATGAACTGATGCCTTCTCCGGTCAATTCCGCTGAGAGTAAATCAAATGTCCCGCTCTACTGTAGAAGACAATGAATACCTGGGGGGATGTACCAATGTGAGAGGGGTGCTGCGGAATAGTCCAAGTGATCGCTGCTTTAATTTCCCGGTCAACTATACATAAATTGCACGTAGACACGATTTTTTAAAGCTGGTGAACTAGACCAAGTCATTGATAACAAATGAACAATAAATCTACTTTCTCTGGTACTTTATACCCGATCAGTTGCAGTGCAATTTAATGCTCAACTACAAATCGATGGTTTTTGATGGTGACCGGAGCCGAATGATCGTCAACTATAAATAGACGTTTTCTCGACGTTGTTGTTGTCACCTGGTCGACTATAAATAGATCAAATATCAATGACAAAAAAACAACGGTGAATCAACATCGTTACAACGTCTCTATAGTAAGACCGTCGGTTTACCACAGTATTTCAATGTTGTTACAACATTGGCATTTCAACCCCGACCATATACGACGGTTCGGATGAAAAATCAACATAGATTCAATGTTGTCTTGCTATCTGGGACGACTATTGATACTGATCTGACGGTACTGACCACATTCCTACAAGACTGTTAAAAAAAGTCCTACAAATAATTAATGCTTCGATCTTAAATATGATCAACCTATCTCTAATTACTGGCTATGTACCACAGGCCTTCAAGCTGGCTGTAGTTAAACCTTTACTTAAAAAGCCATCTCTAGACCCAGCTGTCTTAGCTAATTATAGGCCAATCTCCAACCTTCCTTTCATATCAAAAATCCTTAAAAGAGTAGTTGTCAAACAATTCAATTCAATTTTATTTACATAAGGCCAAATCACAACAACAGTCTTAGGACATTGCTGAAATTAATTCAATAGTTATCTGAGTTACTGAGGTGTTGAAAAAGTCATCTTTCAGCTGTAACTTTGAAAGCAGTCTGTTAGTTTGCACTGTTTGAAGTGCTTTGTATATAAATTCAATTCAATTAAACTCAATTTTATTTATTTAGCGCCAAATCACAACAGAAGTCGCCTCAAGGCGCTTTATATTGTACAGTAGATCGCACAATAATACATACAGAGAAAAACCCAACAATCATATGACCCCCTATGAGCAAGCACTTTGGCGACAGTGGGAAGGAAAAACTCCCTTTTAACAGGAAGAAACCTCCGGCAGAACCAGGCTCAGTGAGGGGCGGGGCCATCTGCTGCGACCGGTTGGGCTGAGAGAAGGAAAACAAGATAAAGACATGCTGTGGAAGAGAGAGAGAGGTTAATAACAGATATGATTCGATGCAGAGAGATCTATTAACACATAGTGAGTGAGAAAGGTGACTGGAAAGGAAAAACTCAATGCATCATGGGAATCCCCGGCAGCCTACGTCTATTGCAGCATAACTAAGGGAGGATTCAGGGTCACCTGGTCCAGTCCTAACTATATGCTTTAGCAAAAAGGAAAGTTTTAAGCCTAATCTCGTCACGCTGACAGATCTCTTCTTGTTTAAATAAATGTTGTAAATAAACTGATGGCGTCTCTTAGGATTCACTTCTGTGTCTAAAACAGTTTTAGTTATAAACCAGCAGATGGTCTGAGGCTGATTTTCACTTCACTCTGATGGTCACAGAGAACAAAGAGATAAATGCAGGAAGCCAGGAATTTAAAAACACATTTTGTTAGAAATCAGCACATTTAACAGTCGTGTGTAGTGTTTATAAAACAGAAAATGACAATATCCTCAAACACTGATCTTTAGATGATTAATCTTCCTGCTGCTAATATATGAGTGATGTGTTTAAACTGGAGCAGCAGATTTACTCTCTTTTAGAAACTGTCAGACTTTAAAGGTTAAAGAAAGATATGAGTTCAGCGGCAGTGTGTGTACAAACTCTGATCAGACAGGATGGAGGTTCATCCACCCAACATGTGCTCCATGCTGCTGACTGTGATTCGGTGGAAGCAAATGATGTAAGTGTAAAACAATGAAGAAGGAGCTCCTCTCCCATCAGGTGGAGAGCAGCTAAAAGAAAGGAATGGTAGCCAAGAGGCCAGATAAACTTCAGACATCACAGGGCAGAGGAGCAGTACGATGTGAACTCCCGGACTGCAGTGACACAAACTCTCCCTAACACACCATATCACCTTACACATCAAGACTTTATTGACAGTGTTAGCAAAGCACCAGTGAAGCCACTTTTCCTCCTCAAGAACACATTAATTGGAAAGTGTTACAATGCCTCGCCATCTGCAGGTCCTCACCGCAACAGTAAAGTTGATGAGCAATTTTTTCAGCCACACCAAGCACACAGTTACAAACTAAGCTGTAATCCATGCAGGGCATTCTACCAGGCATACATTCAAGTTTCTGAAGAGCAAGCAGAACAATTACAAGAAGAAACAAAAGAGCAAAGTGCATCTGATTTGTGGCACAACTGCAGGAAAATCAGACTTACAGCAAGCTCCGCTAAAAAAGTTCCCGTACGTGCCACCACAAAACATGACAAATTTTTATCTGAGCACATGTACCCTTCCTTTCGTGGGAATTATGAAACAAACTATGGTAAAGAATATGAAGTTAGAGCTTGTCATCAGCTGAAAGAACAGGGTATGAACATCCTTCACATGGGTAGTGTTATCAGCATCCAGGAGCCATGGCTCTCTGCGAGTCCTGACGGGGTCATTGACTCAGATGTGCTTCTAGAAATAAAATGTCCTGTCCCGACTTATCCTTCACTCACGGAGCAGCTTACCCAGAAATGCAGTGATATCAAACTGGTAGATGAAGAACTGCAGAAAACTGGCAGCAGAGGCAACATCAATCCACTTTATTTTATTTCAATTGGGAAATACATTTGTAGAATGCATACTAATGTTCAAAATAATAATTTAAAAAAGATTAGAAGAAAACATTGATTATAATTACAGAGCTTCTGTTTAAAAAAAAAAATCAAATCATGGTCCGCACTGATATTTCTCAGTCCATTCGACTTAAATACTTGGACTTAACTGAACTCACTGCTCTCAACTATTAATTTAAATTTGTAATCAGACGAGACACAGTCTGTGAACATGGATTCAAAACTCATGTTAAATTGTATTTTGTCAAGTTTTAGAATTTTAGAGTAATTTTGTATTCAAATACATCATCTCCAACAGTGATGACAGACAAACAGAAAAATCTGAATATCAGACAGCTACACCCTCAGCATCCACACAGTCAGACCATGAAACCTATAAATCGTGTCTTTAGCTCATTAATCCACTATGTCCAGTGACTGCCATCTTTTCCCGACTGATTATCAATCACGGGACACATAAAAATGACTATTAATATGTATTACACGAAAAACAAGCTAACAGCTAACTGAATTCAGTTTTGGTACAGATGTATGTTTGGTATCTACTGTGATAATAAAAAAGTCAAATAGTGTCATTTAGCTGGTTCAAGTATGAAGCCTGGAGTTTGTCTCATCCCAAAATCATTAAATATGGTAAATGGACCAGTTTCATAAAGTGCTGATATTACATAGATATTTATTCCAGGCTGCATAGAAAGGCTTTTATTAACATCAGGTGTAGCCTCTGCACAAGGTTGGAGCCAAGGAAGATATAGTTTGTGTCTGTGAGCACCCATGTTTACACCTGTGTGTGGCCGCGCTTAAGTTCAAAAGGTTTCTCCAAAAGTTTATTCTGTTCATCTGGACGTAGCGTTTTGTGGGAGAAACATTTCATCACTCATCCAAGTGACTTCTTCAGTCTCCAGTCTCTATGTGACGATCTGCTAGATGGTGTGGGGAGCTAAAGCTCTCCCCCTAGAGCATGAAGCAGGCCAAGACATCCATAGGCCCCCCAGAGTGCGAAAGCCTAAGGAGGACCACCGGAGAGGCAACCGCGCCACCCTCAACCTAGATATTCTACATGACACATAGAGGCCATCAGTTTTAATTTGACTTTTTTGTATTTTTATTTTTAGATTTTTTTAATGAAGGAATTCACTTTTGAACATGAACAACACTGTTTTGGAAAAAATGTTCTTTAATAGAATGAAACATTTTGTCATCTTTGAAGTTGTGAAAAATACACAGCAGCTACTTCCTGTTCACTCCTCTTAGTCTGAAGCAGGTGACACTGTGACACAGCACAGTGTGTTTTACTGTGGCTAATAATTGTCTTCATGCTTTGAGAACATGTTTGCTTTGAGCTCTGTGCTGAAGAGTGTCAGTGTGCATCTCAGAAACTCCACAGTTCTCCTCTCTTCAGGAACTCACTCTGCAGGAGGGGGAGATATAGGAGAGGTGGAGGAAGATCTCAGCCTGGGCGTCTATTGTCTTGTGTATTCTGGAAGATGACCGGATGACGGGGTATGGCTGTGCGATATGACCAAAATCTCATATCCCAATATTAAGACATCTATCGTCCGATAACGATATAAATCACAAAAATGTAACATTTTCTGTAAATTCTGTGAATCTCGGGCAGCTCGACTTGCGTGAAGTGTTTCCAGCTGGGCGTCAGGGACCTGGAGTCGAGTGTTTTAAGTGATGCGTGAAACTATATATTTTTAGATATAAGTTGTAACGGCCGCTGTTTTCTTTGTAAGTATTTATTACACAGCGTGCTGCGGGGAAAAGCCTGTTCTAACGTTTGAGTCTAAGGTTTATTTTTTTAGCACCTGACGGCTCTTTTTTACTTCTCATCCGTAAATACTCTGCATACTATTTCATGTGATTCAGTTTATTTTGAAAAGTGTCAACAGGATCTTGAGCTTTATTGTGAAAGGTTTATGTGGAAAATTAACAAGCGGACAAGCGATGGTCTTACCGTCGTTGTTGCTAACGACAACGCATAAAAACAGTCGCTTGTCTGTAGTGTGGTTATATTAAATATAAGAGGAAGAGAACTGTAAGAAATTAATATAGCCACTACAGTGACCATCAAAATAATGAAAAAATATGGCCGAAAACAGTTTATTTTGCGACACCATGAAACAAACGATAGCGTAAAATGAAACGATAGACGTTTTTATATCGTCATCCGATATATATCGTTATATCGATCAGCTCCAGGGGTGGGTGCAGTTTTCTCTGTGGTGGGGTCGGGTGGGCTGTCCCGGGCTCTGTGGGGCCAGGCGGCGCTGCTGAACTTGGCCCCGGTCTGGATGGGCCTGGGCCCCCTTTCCCTGGCAGGTTGCAGAGTATGGGGGTGCCTACTGGGGTCAGCGGGGGAGCTGACCCCAGGGAGGGGTCACGTGCCCCTCCTTTCCTTCCCTCCCCATCTCCAGCTGCCTCCCTCTTCCCGCTCCACCACAATCACCCACACATGCAGGGCCTTGGGATAAAGGTGTGTCACCAGGCTGCAGGGGAGGCACCCCCCCCCCCCCCCCCTCTGTCCCCTTCTGGCTGCCTGTGCCAATTTTATCCCACAACTTAGACATTCACATTACTCACACTCTCATTACACATACATATAGGATCTTGGGGGTGGGCACGATACACAGAATCCAAAAGACCATCAGGGTGTACACCTCACCCCTGGTGTCGTTGCCCACCTCTCAATTTTAAATACATGTAGACATTGAGGGCTATCAGGAGGGGCTATGCACTTACCTGCTGCTCTCTGGCAGGTAGCTCCATGCCCTCCTGGGTTTTAAATGCACCTTAGAACACACATGCATCAACACTACATATGAGCGGGTGGAAGGAGGTTTGGAGTATTCACACACCCCCGTTCTCTGCAGCCTGCTGGAGCGGGGTGGGGGGTGGGGTGGGGGGCTAGGAGGAGGAGTTGGTCGTCCGATTGGGGTCTGGAATGTGGGGCCTCCCTGCTGCTGCGGAGTCAATGCGGTCTGCTTCTCTCTACCCCAGGGAAAAGGGTAACACCACCTGGGTCTGGGTGCAGTTTCCCCCTCCAGGGGCAGGGGTACCTAGACCCGGGGCTTAGAGTACGCTTGGTGAGTTTTTATGTCTTTATGTCTGTCTCCACGTTGGGTGAGTGTTGAGTAATTGCTTATGAGAGCATGAGGGTGGGAATAGATGTTTGTATCTGTGTGTGCCTGTATGTCTGTGTCTATATGTCAGGTTGGGTATCAGACCCCACCTCTCTGGGGACATCTCAGGCCCTCCAAGGTATGGAGGTCTATCTCCCCCCACCACTTCCCCTGCCAGTGGCAGACGCCCTCAGACATCGGTGCTTTGGTGGTTCTTTGTATCCGGGGATGGGGGTCCAGGTACACACCGGCTCACTCCTTGGCGGCTGCTTATTGGGGCATGGAGCCTGGGGCTCGCTCGGGCCACTTCGGGGTGGGGTGCCCTCGGCCTCTCGGCCTGGGGCTCGGTCACTCTGGCACAGCTGGCTGCCGGCGGAGCTCACGGGCACGTCACTGCAACCCCCCTGGCTTCTGCTCCGCGGCTGCTGAGTGACCCCTCATCTGGGACTCTCCTCAGCTCTTTCTGGGATAGAGGCGCAGCTGCCCCTCTGTTGGTCTTCCTTGGTCTCTTGTGTTCTGGGGGCCTCTGGATGTCTGGAGTTTTGATCTCCTCCATACCCTCTTCATGCCCTGGAGGACGGGGCAGTGGCCCCCCCACACCCTCTAGCAGATCATTACATGAAGGAACCTTTTAAATACAAGCGCGTCCATGCTCACAGGTGTACACACGGGTGATCACACACACAAACTACACCCTTTTTGGCTCTTACCTCAAAGCACACTGTGCGCTGTCGATCTCACGTGCTGCACCATAATGTTTAATATTTAGTATTTACTGCCATATTCCCATAGATCATTGTGATCTTGTTTATTACTCTCGTCTTCTTCTGCTTGCTTTCTTTTTTCTTTCTCAACAGGTGATCCAGGTGATCGATATATGTATTTTTTGTCTGCTTATTCTGCTGGTTTTTGTTTTTTGCCCTTTATCACCGTTCCTCTTTTCTTTCCCTCTTCCTTTCTCCCCTTTCTTTTCCTCATTCAAGTCTGTCCCGTATTCAGCAAGTGAAAATAAAAAATAAAATAAACAATAAAAGGTGAATCAAATGGACCATTACGGCAAGGCTGGGATGGTGCATTTGGTAAAGTAAATCCGTTGGGCATCTTTCTTCGCCTTTAGACAATAATTCTGATGGCAAAAGAGCCAAACGGGACAGGCAAAAAAAAAAAGAAAAAGAAAATTAATAATGTGTTCACTTGGATGAGTGACGAAACGTTTCTCCCATGAAACGCTACGTCCAGATGAACAGAACCAACTTTTGGAGATTTTTATATGTTGTTTTATCCCTGAATTAGACTCTGATCACCAGAACTACTTACTGGAAGTCAGTTCATTGACTTGATGTCTGTTGCCTTTGTTCCCACAGCAGTTTCTCTGCAGGATTAATAAACTTTTAGTCTCAGATGTTTCCTCCTGTGTTTCTGTGGGTTTCAAAAAGGTGTGTGATGGAGAATTTGACTTGTTCTAATTTGGTTGTGGCTAACTGACACACACCTCTCTTCGCTGAAGAAAACAAAGAATAAAGACTAAACCACAACCTCAAGCTAAAAACAGCCAGCCAGTGTCTTTAAACCACACAGAAGCTTCATTGCAGGATGTTTGTTTTTGAGACTGAAGTTTTAGCTCTTTGTTTCATCAGTCACATCAAAACCAACCAGCAGCCAGTGACATGGTGAACACTTCAATTTTATTAATTGGTTAATTTTTATTTAAAAATAAAAACAATTCTGTGGTAGTAGTTAAAATGGATATTTGCTCATTTTTATATGATTAATTTTAACTATGATTAAACTGTTTTAAAATGATATATTTTGTTGTCCGTCAGGAAAAATAAAACAATATAACGACTTTGTGTACAGGGAATAAACTGTTTCTTTTATTTATTTATTTCAATTTAAATAACAAGTAAATGTTGCAGTTGTGTTTTATTAAATTACATAAACAAGGAGGTAAACGTGGGGCAAGGACAGGTGAGCAGTGTTCTTTAACAGTTGCTGAAAGTCACTTCACTTCTACCATGTCTGCCCATGTAGATGATTTGACATTAGTTTATTCACAGTCATGAAGGGAAAATGTCTTCTGTTCTTTGGTGGACTCTTTAAACACACATTTTACTGAAGACTGTGGCTAAAAGTATAAAATACAGAAATTGTTGTTAAAGTTAAAGGCAGCTTTGTGTTTTTAGGGCTCTGAACCCCCCCCCCCCGAAAAACCTGCTCAGAACAAAGTCTGGATTTTGGTCTTCCGTGTAAGTCCAGGACACTCAGACGCAGGTCAGACATCAGTGTATATGAAATGAGGTAATCAAGGTGTTTAGAGAGTCAGTCAGCTCTGATTATAGCTGCGGATACTTCAGGGTCACTGCAGGAAGGTAGAAATCTGTGTGGAGACAGGAAAAGGAAGTAAAGTGACAAATGAGATCAGATTCTTTCAAAATAAAACTAGGGGTAATCAAATAGAGAGACAAACCCAGGCAGGGAGGCACATAAACATTAAGAGACCAAAGACTCACCACAGAAAGAAGAAAATAATTGAGAATAACAATGAGTCCAAAGTGTGAGAAGGTCTGATGTACCAACAGTGTTCAGGCTGAGAATTATTACTTGCAATGCTCCAGTTTGACCTCATGGTGGCAGTGCTGTCTCACTGTTATGATGACTACACTCGGACTACAGGAGAGAACAAGAGGGCTCTACTAAAACTCTGATGTTTTATGTCTTTGTGGCATCATCCTGATGTCAGCCTGATGACATGTGCACATCAGTTATATGCATTGATCCAGGGCTGCTTCACAAGTACACAGACACAACAATCAGTGCAAGAGCACAAAAACTAGTTATGATCTATGTAGAAAAGTATAATGCAGATAAAGTACATGATATATGACACAGTGATGCTATCAAACAACAACACAAAGAGTCCAGATGAGCAAACAGTCAGTGCTCAGTGTGACCAGGATCGTCTGAGCTCCGTCCTAAACCTGAACAGCTGTTCACCAGAATCCTGCTGATTGCTGCTCAAAGCTGCTTTCAGAGAAACTGAAGCTGTGATCAGTGTCAGTGTGTTACTTTATTACAAAACACTAAATGTTACTTTGTGTCTCTGAGGGTTTCTGTCACATGTGAGTGTGTTCTCACAGCAGATCATTGAGTCGGCCTCAGATCTTCTTGGATCTGTAAAAACTGGAATCACAGGCTGTAGAATCACAGAGCAGCTGACTGGTGTCCTCTAAAAGTTTCACCTACAACATTCAGTCAAAGAGGAAAAACTCTGATCTGTGCTGACATCACTTCCTGGTTCAGACTGAAGGAGAGGATGAGGAGTTCACTCTAACACTTAAACACTGAGATGGTGTCACATGTTCATATGGTGCACACAGCAGTGGGACAGCACTTTGTAACATGTGATGTGACTTTGATAAAGATGAAACGTTCTTATTATTATTGTGACTTTGAGACATTGATGTCACATGTTTTACTCTCTCCACACTCAAAGAGCTTCAGAGTGTCTGATTGAAACATCTTCAGGCTCTGACCTCAGAGGAGGGACCAGAAGGAAACTGTCAGATCATCAGTGTGATCATTATTGTCTAAACTTCACTGAGTTTTTGGAGACTTTTTTTTCTAAACCTTTTGTAGACCATGTTACCATGTTTGAGGTCACAGAACTGACTTTAGACAATCCCTTCAAAATAAATGAAGATAAATAAATGGCTGATAATTTGTTCCACACAAACCACATAGACATCTGTCAACAATCCTCAAATTCTGTGATCTGATCAAGCAGACGTCACAGGAATAAAACAGCTCAGCCTCTCTAACGTCTCTCAAACATTCACTTTTATCCTCACATCATCAGCTCTGCTTCACCTTCTTGTTCACAGCTTGTTAAATATTCTTCATGGTGTTCATGTTGTTCTCTGCATGGATCATTTACACTTCTCTCTAATGGATCTATGTTCTCCACACTTCAGTTACCAGACATGAGCTCCTCTCATCTTTGGTTGTTCACAGTTTTTTTTTCCAAATCACCACCTTCTCTATGGTTGAATCCTCAAAGTCTGTGAATTTTAGGTTTGGTATTTGCATGACTTCATGCTGCTTTCAGCCACATTTACAAAAACGCCCCTCCTCTTCTGACTTTTCTGATAATAATCAGAGAGAAAGTGCTGAACTCCTCCTCTGAGCTGTTACAGGAACAGATGTTGGCAGATGTGTCAGTGACAGAGTTACAGTCAGAGAGGTCAGTGAGCAGGATTCATGTCAGAGTTATTATAATGATGTCTGTTGGTTCACACTCACGGCTGCTTTGGACTGATTCCAGCTCAAAGAGCATCAACATGTTTTCATGTTTCCATCATGATGAGGAGCAGAAACTCTGAGGATTCTCCTGAACTCCTGACTACAGTAAGTCATCCCACAGCTTCTGCTTTAGATTCTCCATATTACTCAGTAAATTATAGATTATAAATGATAATCAGACACTTCTGTAGTTCATCTGTAGTTAAGTAGAAATACAGAAGTGAAGTCAAAGTGAAAAGTACTCTGAGTAAAAGTAGTCAGGGGTTAAAGTGGGTGTGGCAGGTGGAGGAACCCTAAGACTGAGTGTAGAGGTGCAGCGTGGGAAAATGAATCACTTAGAAAAAAGTCACAACAATAATCAGATGAAGCATCCACACAGAAAAATCCAGAAAACCACCTGATCAGTCTGTGTTCCTGTTTCTGCACTTTTTACTTCCATAAAAGCTGAATGCTGCCTCCTCTGTACTCAAATACTTATTTTGAGGTGGTTTGTCTGATTGTTAACTTTGTATGTTTTTGTTGTGCTGTGGAGATCTTTGAAGAATGAAAACATTTAATGATTTAATCCTACTTTGTATTTAAATTCTTGTTACATCAGATTTATTTTTGATTATTAGTCCAACTTTGCAAATGTCATGCTAATGTGACCACCGCGGTCAAACCAGCCGCCTCATACCTGCTGCATAAGATTTCTTGTGCTTATACACTAGGCCAGGGGTCTGCAACCTTTAACACCCAAAGAGTCACTTGGACCCGGTTTCCACGCAAAAGAAAACACTGGGAGCCGCAAATACTTTTTGACATCTAAAATGAAGATAACACTGTATATATTGTTTTTTACCTTTGTGTGAACAACTAAAGTAAGTAAGTAAAGTTTATTTATTAAGCGCTTTTCACAGACAGGCAGTCACAAAGCGCTGTACACAAATATTAAAATAAACAATACAATTAATAGACATTATACACAATGTAAAAGATCAAATGTAAATAATGTAAAGAATATAAAATACGTAGATCAACAAAAGGCTTGTTTGAACAGAAAAGTTTTTAACTGCTTTTTAAAAGAATCCACAGAGAAACTAAGGTGTGTTGCTTATGAAATCCATGAAGTGCTACAGAGAAAATTACATTTTATTTATGTAATCAACACATTTTGAACTCTTAAAGAAATATAACAAAAGGAAAGACACCCAGCTGAACTAAAATGATCCATGTAGCAAACAAAAACTGTTGTGAGCCGCCACCCTTTTCAGGTCAAGGCTTTTGGACTTTTAAAAAGTAATTGGAAAAAAAGCACCATGCCCCTAAAAAAAAAAAATAGATATTTGCAAAATTCTGCCTAAATATCTATTTTACCTTGCTAATGTGTGTGGCAGGGCGTGGTCTGCAGTGCCGCTGCAGGGGAGTTGGATGCACCTGAGCGGCACCCGCAGTCACGCCTCGCCGCCTTAAAGTCTGTGTTCTCTCTGCTGTTGTGTTGTTGGGCTGTGAGCTGAAAAGCTACAGCCGGCTGTATGCGTACAGCAACCGTGTGTGAAAAGTGGTCAATAAAGAGATGCTGAAAAGCATGTTCACACAAACATCGTCGGGTCTGCCGTGATATGTTTACAATGAGACTTCTGCTCCCAAACCTCTGCTCACAGCGTCTGCAAATCGGGGCTTTTATCTTTATGCAGGACTGTAAGCTGTCATCTGTGAGGCGTGAGCGGTGTTTGTTTATAACATAGTTCACGGTGGAGAACAGCTGCTGACATAATGTGGATCCAAAGATCCATAATTGGCCTACCTGGGGTTGAAAGTCTCGATAAATGCACGGCGTTTCGGTGGGAATACCGGCTTCCGCGACTGTGACGCTTATTTTGAGCGATGAAAAAAGTAATAAAATATAATTTTATTTTTATATTTCAAAATCACAACAATCTTCCAATTTAGAACTACAAGTTTTTAAAAAAAAGAACTAAACACAAATAAAATGCACTTCAGCTAAATATTTCTAATTTATTTTACCAGCCACATGGAGCCGCACTATAAGGACTAAAGAGCCGCATGCGGCTCCGGAGCCGCGGGTTGCCGACCCCTGCACTTGGCTTTACGGCAGAGCCTTGTCTCTTTCTTTCCTGATTGCAAACACAGACCCAAAAATACGCGCGCACGCAAACATTGCATTGAGATAGTCTGGTTGTATCATTTTCAAAAATTCATTAAAAATCATCCTTGATAGTTGACATCAAACTTTCAACACATTCCTCCTCTGGGACACCTACTGAGCCAAGTTTCATTTCAATCTACTGTAATACTCCACAAAAAAAAAAAAAAAAATTCAACCTTCCACCTAATTAGGAAAACGTACTGTTAGGGATCGCAAACTAAGGGAGACTCAGACAACATATACAGGGAGTGCAGAATTATTAGGCAAATGAGTATTTTGTCCACATCATCCTCTTCATGCATGTTGTCTTACTCCAAGCTGTATAGGCTCGAAAGCCTACTACCAATTAAGCATATTAGGTGATGTGCATCTCTGTAATGAGAAGGGGTGTGGTCTAATGACATCAACACCCTATATCAGGTGTGCATAATTATTAGGCAACTTCCTTTCCTTTGGCAAAATGGGTCAAAAGAAGGACTTGACAGGCTCAGAAAAGTCAAAAATAGTGAGATATCTTGCAGAGGGATGCAGCAGTCTTAAAATTGCAAAGCTTCTGAAGCGTGATCATCGAACAATCAAGCGTTTCATTCAAAATAGTCAACAGGGTCGCAAGAAGCGTGTGGAAAAACCAAGGCGCAAAATAACTGCCCATGAACTGAGAAAAGTCAAGCGTGCAGCTGCCAAGATGCCACTTGCCACCAGTTTGGCCATATTTCAGAGCTGCAACATCACTGGAGTGCCCAAAAGCACAAGGTGTGCAATACTCAGAGACATGGCCAAGGTAAGAAAGGCTGAAAGACGACCACCACTGAACAAGACACACAAGCTGAAACGTCAAGACTGGGCCAAGAAATATCTCAAGACTGATTTTTCTAAGGTTTTATGGACTGATGAAATGAGAGTGAGTCTTGATGGGCCAGATGGATGGGCCCGTGGCTGGATTGGTAAAGGGCAGAGAGCTCCAGTCCCACTCAGACGCCAGCAAGGTGGAGGTGGAGTACTGGTTTGGGCTGTTATCATCAAAGATGAGCTTGTGGGGCCTTTTCGGGTTGAGGATGGAGTCAAGCTCAACTCCCAGTCCTACTGCCAGTTTCTGGAAGACACCTTCTTCAAGCAGTGGTATAGGAAGAAGTCTGCATCCTTCAAGAAAAACATGATTTTCATGCAGGACAATGCTCCATCACACGCGTCCAAGTACTCCACAGCGTGGCTGGCAAGAAAGGGTATAAAAGGAGAAAAACTAATGACATGGCCTCCTTGTTCACCTGATCTGAACCCCATTGAGAACCTGTGGTCCATCATCAAATGTGAGATTTACAAGGAGGGAAAACAGTACACCTCTCTGAACAGTGTCTGGGAGGCTGTGGTTGCTGCTGCACGCAATGTTGATGGTGAACAGATCAAAACACTGACAGAATCCATGGATGGCAGGCTTTTGAGTGTCCTTGCAAAGAAAGGTGGCTATATTGGTCGCTGATTTGTTTTTGTTTTGTTTTTGAATGTCAGTAATGTATATTTGTGAATGTGGAGATGTTATATTGGTTTCACTGGTAAAAATAAATGATTGAAATGGGTATATATTTGTTTTTTGTTAGGTTGCCTAATAATTATGCACAGTAATAGTCACCTGCACACACAGATATCCCCCTAAAATAGCTAAAACTAACAACAAACTAAAAACTACTTCCAAAAACATTCAGCTTTGATATTAATGAGTTTTTTGGGTTCATTGAGAACATGGTTGTTGTTCAATAATAAAATTATTCCTCAAAAATACAACTTGCCTAATAATTCTGCACTCCCTGTATAACTAAAGATGAACCAAACTGTTCACAATTTTATCTAGCTCTCAGTTTTAAGAAAGGCTGCTGACCCCTGTCATAGAGTCTGACAGCTGCAGGGATTATATACAAATATTCAACTATACCAGAATTAAACCAGGTCTAAATAAAAAAAGGAGTGAGTATCACTACAAAGATTAACCCACAGTGGTCCTCATACCACAGTTTGATATCAGCAAACACTGAGAGCATACACTGATATGACACCACAGCCATGCTATCATTGCTAACACTGATAACAGCATAAATTGAATTAAATCGGGACTTGATGAGAACTGTCGAGTATCACTAGAAATATTATAAACAGTCGTCTCCATACCACAGTTTGCTATCAGTAAACACCGACGGCATTCACTGTTAGCATACCACAGCCATGTTAGCAGTGTATAAACACTTTTACTAACCGCATGCAGATGGACAGGCGCTCTGCAGGTGGAATTGAGTGCTGTAGTTGGTGTCTAGGCGGGCGATGCTTGGACCAACGCGGGACAACAGGTCCTCAAACTGGGCGAGGGAAAGATGGTGGTGTCGCTGAAAGCGGCCGTCGTCCAGGGGCAGAAGCTCATGGAGCAAATGGTGATTGGTGGTTAGCACTGTTGCCGCACAACATGAGTTCAATTCCACCATCAGGCCGGTGTCTTTCTGTGTGGAGTTTGCATGTTCTCCCCGTGTTTGCGTGGGTTCCCTCCGGGTACTCCGGCTTCCTCCCACCGTCCAATGACATGCAACTGGTGGGGATAGGTTAATTGGATAATCCAAATTGCCACTAGGTGTGAATGTGAGTGCGAATGGTTGTCTGTCCCTGTGTGTTGGCCCTGCGACAGACTGGCAGCCTGTCCAGGGTGTACACCACACTCGCGGAAGCCGGTGTACCCGCCGAAACGCCATGCATTTATCGAGACTTTTAACCCCAGGTAGGCCAATTATGGATCTTCAGATCCACATTATGTCAGCAGCTGTTCTACTCCGTGAACTATGTTAAAAACAAACACCGCTCACGCCTCACAGACGACAGCTTACAGTCCAGCGTAAAGATGAAAGTGACTTCGTACAGCCCCGATTTGCAGACGCTGTGCGCAGAGGTTCAGGAGCAGAAGTCCCATTGTAAACATGGCAGACCCGACGATGTTTCCATGAACATGCTTTCATGGAAACATCTCTTTATTGACCACTTTTCACACACGGTTGCTGTACGCATACAGCTGGTTGTAACTTTTCAGCTAACAGCCCAACACATACCAACACAACAGTACAGATAGGAGAGACGTTAAGGCTCCGAGGTGTGATTGCGGGTGCCGCTAAGGTGCGTCCGCCTCCCCTGCAGCGGCGCTGCAGACCACGCCCCTCCACACACATTAACGAGGTAAAACACATATTTAGGCAGAATTTTGCAAATATCTATATTTTTTTTTCTTTTTTTAGCAGCATAGTGATTTTTTTCCAATATCTTTTAAAAGTCAGGTCAAACTCCAAAAGTCCAAAGGAGATATAAGGGTGGCGGCTCACAACAGTTTTTGTTTGCTACATGGATCATTTTAGTTCAGCTGGGTGTCTTTCCTTTTGTTATATTTCTTTAAGAGTTCAAAATGTGTTAATTACATAAATAAAATGTAATTTTCTCTGTAGCAATACATGGATTTCATAAGCAACACACCTTAGTTGTTCACACAAAGCATAAAAGTAAAAAACAATATATACAGTGTTATCTTCATTTTAGATGTCAAAAAGTATTTGCGGCTCCCAGTGTTTTCTTTTGCGTGGAAACCGGGTCCAAGTGGCTCTTTGGGTGTTAAAGATTGCAGACCCCTGGTCTAGCACAACCCATCGCTGGAATGAGACAATTTAACTACACAGCAAAAGCATTGAACACCAAGTAGGCAAAGTTCTTTGTGTTACTCGTGCACAAGGGAGACCCGACCGGAGCCAGATGTCGTTCCGCCCACTTGACCTCCGTCGGACTCTCAGCCAGGATCCCTGTATCACTCCTTTTATTGTGGTTACATGAATATGCATAGGTTCATTAACACATGACGTCTTACATAGGTATACATGTGAACAAAGAGTACGTTGTCTGTGCGTTGTGGAAGTGTGTGTGTGTCTGTGTGTGGGTATACGTGTGTGTGTGAGACATATGATCTCTTTCTATTCACTGTCATGACCCTCTTAGTAGCATTTTTGATCCATTCATGTTGAATAATTTATAATGCAGTGGATGGAGGTGAAACTTGGCTCAGAGGTACAGTGGGTGACCCAGAGGAGTAATGTGTTGAAAGTTTAACGTCAATTATCAGGGATGATTTTTTAGCGAATTTTTGAAAATGATACAACCAGATTGTCACTGTGTATGCACATGACGTGTGAGTGCGCGCCAATGATTGTACAAAACATGGACACCGCAACAGCTCCCCAAAAATGAAGCCAAAACATCTCTATCGCCCCCTGGTGTCTGGCTGCAGTCTAGGTCATAAACCCCGCCTCCTCCATGTTAGCGGATGGGACTGGGACAGCTGCAGTCACGGAGAAACTTGCGTATCTCTGTTCGGGAATAGCAGATAGAGCGTAGGCTCTGAGAGGAGGGCCAGCGTTTACGTTACGAAAACACAACCAAGTGTTTTAAGCTGACAGCCTGAGGTGTTCTTCAGTAAATTGGACTACCCGACAGAAGGACCCGAGGCCCCGCTGCACTTTTTCGGTAAGTTAAACATGTTTGTAAGCTAATCCGTAACTACCGTCCTTAGCTAGCTCCTGAGACCTAGCTAGCTAAGATGAGCACTCGGCTGTCAGGCAATCTTGTTTTGTAAAGTTTGTTTAGCTAATCTGTGCAGGTGAATGAATTTACTAAAGAAATCAAGAGAAACGCCCCGGGCTGCTCAGTCATTAATTACTGTTACTGTACTTTTATTACAAGTATTATACTGTAAAAGCAACAGGCTGGACTCTGCTTCAGCTCCTGTGCAGAGCTGAATATTAAATATGTGCAAACAACAGCATGTTTTCAGTCTCCACATGTGTAAAGACAGTAACACCATTTTTTTTTTAAGCTTGTACTTCAGTAACTCCTCATTAATCAGTAACTATGGATTAAACTGTAGAACTGAAAAAATGTGAGAGAAGAACTTCAGATCCTGAGTGTGTGAGGACAGAGGAGGATCAGCTTTATTTCAGATTTTAGATAAAATTTATATTTGAGTTTGATGGTTCTGTTCTCTTTGTGATTACAGGAGCTGCCCTCAGATTCAGACCTCAGCACCACCCAGTGACAGCAGACAGATCATCCAACATGTTAACTGCAAAATGAACTGATGAAAACAGCACAAAGGTTAAAGTACTACATGTGCTGTAGTGAAAGCTGCAGCTGTTTTATTGATAAAGTTAAAGACAAAAAAACAAAAGGATTAATCACTCATGTAACTGTGTCACTATATATCAGCATTAACAGGACCTCAGTGTGGTGTTTCACAAAGCTGCTGATCTCAGACCTGCACAGCTTCAGTTTTAAACACTTGATGTACTCAGCTGCACGAAGAGCACGTTTGAGTTTCTCTGACACAATTAAATAAAACCTGATGAAGGTCAAAGGTCGTCACTTGTATGTCGAACTACAAACTTGTCATCTGGAATTCTTTCACAGTTTTTTGTAGATAGTGTTATTTACCATAAAGTGATTCAGAGTTATTCATACCAGAGTAACCAGAGAGGATCATATATTTTTAAATATATAACTTTCTACAGGACTGAATATAATATCTTTATGTAAAAGTCCGGAGCCTCTGGGGAGTATCCGAGTATTTATAACATTACACAAACCAAAGGTCTCCATCACAGTGTTCATGAAATGCTGGGTTTATCCATCTCCTGGATCGGGCCTACGGAGGAGTGCTGAAGATTTCCCTGTGAGGGAGCTGTTGGTGAAGATCATGAGTCCTGCTTCATCAATGCGATGAGCTTCAGTCTTCCTGGTGTTTCTTAAATGAAGTCTCTCTCAGTGGGTCAACAGAACATCTGGCACAGGACAGCTGTGATGAAAGAAAAGGAAGAAGTTTCTCCAAACCTCTGGACCCAGGAAACCCAGCTTGGTCCTGATGGTCTCCCTCACTAGTTTCTCTCCAGGGTGAATGTAGCTGTTGATATAATATGGACTCTATTATTAAATGAAAAGAACAAATTAGACTACACTACTGAAACGTTCTGCTGCTGTTTTTAAAGTTTTCATGTTACCAGGCTGTAGAGAGCTCTGAAGATTTAAACAGTTTTAGATCCATGACACTCACAGTCTTATGTTAAAATCTCAAAGGACAGCATTATATTTGTGATATTAACAGTAACTCTGGGCCTCTGTAGAGTGTGCAGATGATCTCATCGCTGTCTAAAAATGGATAACAAAACCTAAGGAGTGCTGAATCCTTCAATAATACAGACTATTAGAGTAACAGGTGTGTAGCATCGCTAACTAGCTAGCAACAAGCCTCCAACCCATTGCCTATGCTAGTGGCTAATCTAGCAAACGGATTAATAACAGTGATTTTAGATGTTTGAGAAAGATGATAAGCTGTGTGTCTTTTTCATAACAGTGACGTGGTTGTATTTACCTTAATTTAACGAGTCGTCAGTCGCGGTAAACCCATCAGCCATAAAATGGAGCAGCCGGGCTACGTAAAAAGTGTAGGGGGGCGTGTTTGCGGTCATGTCCAGCGGGTGTGGGGGCAGGACCTTGAGGTGGGCTCCACCTCAAGTAAATACTGCACAGACTCTGGCTCCAAAAATGCAAGATGGCAGCCTCCACTAGCGGGATATTTTGGCTTAATTTCTGCAAAATGGGAGGAGGCGCTGTCGCGTCGTCCATGTTTTCTACAGTCATTGGTGCGCACACACGCGTAGGTGTGGGTCTATGTTTGCAATCAGGAAAGAAGGAGGAAAGTCTCTGCCATAAAGCCTAGTGCAGAAGTGCAAGGAAATTTATGCAGCAGATAAGAGGCGGCTGGCTTGATCTCCATGACTTCATTAAGCTTTATTTAAACCTTACATTAACTCTTATGTTGTGAAGTTTTAAATTGAGGTTCTGTTATTCCCCTAAAATGCGACAGATTTAAACAACAAACTCAGAGTTGGATCAGAAGAACTACAAGACTTGAAAATGCCGGCTGGACCACAATGGCTCTGCTCCACTTTGCTGTTTGTCGTGTTCTTGTCTGCAGGTGATATTTTACTGTTAGAAACCAGACTGTGTATAATTGGCCCAGCCCTACTCAAAACTCAAATTTTAATTTCTACCTTCGTTTTTGACAACATCATTGTGTTTGTCATGTTAATGAATGCGTTAATGAAGAATAAAGAGTATTATCCTGATTTATTTCTCAGAATAATTTTCATGTGGATTCAGTTTATCTGTGTGTGTGTGTGAAGGAGTCATGAGGCTGGGTGGACACTTAACATCTGTAATCCAGCTGTGACAGAGACAAAGAAGTGTAATGTGTGTGTCAGTGTGATGTGTTGTAGTGTCAGGAGTCAGTATACAGCTACAAAGCTTTTTGTTCAGTGTATACAAACAGCTGTAGCTCCATAAAGGCAGCATGCAGAGACTCACAGTGTCTTATAATGAGAGGCTGCTTTCTCTCACACATTATGTTCACTTATTATCAGCACATGTTGTTGTTCTGTGGAAGCTAACATCTTGTAGGTTCTGACACTTTGCATGTTTAGCATGAGGCTAAAATTGCCCCTCAGTGGGTCACTGGTGACTAGGAATGGGTATCGTTTAGGTTTTATCCGATACCGGTGCCAAACCGGTACTTTTGAAATGGTGCTGGTGCTTAAACGGTGCTCAAACCGGTGCTTAAAGAATGGAGAACACAAAATTGGTCCAAAAACCTCTCATGTTCAGCTGTTTTTTTGTAAAAGATAACAATGTTAGCCTTTTCTGCAGCTATGGGGCATATATGGTCTCACTCTTGGCTGGAAGCAGTGCTTAAACAATGGAAAAAACACAAACTGTCCAAAAACCTCTCATGTTTAACTGTTTCCCACTTTTTCTTTGGTCATTTTAGCCTTTTTGGCCAGGGTGAAACAAGAAGACAGCCGCATGTAGCTATGATGATGTTTGCTAGTTCACCGTACATGCATTAATGTAATAACGTGGTTAGCCTACTCAGCATGAATTACACACAAACAACATGAAGCTACTCACGCAGAGAAGAACGGCTGCTGCTGCCATCATCATCGTCATCATTTCTGCTACACTGGCAGGGCTAGGGGCCAGGACTCTACTCTTCGGGTTTTTGGGGGATGTTGCTAACTCTGGGTCCGAGAACAGGCACCACACCCGCAGTAGATGTGCCGGTGTGAGGTCTCGCAGCAAGCTATCAAATACGGCGCATTTCTCGGCTTTTTAAAAAAAGCTATGCGTCGCCAGGTGTTTCATCAGATTTGAGGTGTTACCTCCTTTGACAGTATCACAGTATCAGCTTAAAGCACTTGTTGCAGGCTGCTGAGTTTGCATCTTTTGCTGTGAAGTACAGCCAGACTTTTGACCGCTTCGCCTTGGGCATTTTTAATCTGTAGCTCTGCTCTAAAAGAGCATACGTACCTGGCCCCGCCTACTATCCTCGGAAACGTAAAATGATTCGCTAGAATCTAAAGTCATCACAGCTCAGGAAAAAAAAGCACCGAAATAAAGCACCGAAATGTGCACTGCTTTTCGGTCTGGTTACTACCGTTTATGTCAGAACGATGCCGGTACCCATCCCTACTGGTGACCTGCTGGATGTTCAGAGGTTCATTGAATCCAACATGACTAAAAACTCAAATGTCAAAGGAAATAAACAAAATATTTAAAGTCAATCATTCTGATCATAATTGTACTTTGACCTTTAACCTCTGCTCTGTGTTGCTTCCTCTTTAAGTCCAAGAAAACATCACAGCTGAGTCTGGACAGGACGTCACTCTGACATGTCGAGCTCCAAACAACAACATCAGAGTTGTAAAGTGGAGCCGACATGACTTGGAGTCAGAATATGTGGTTTTGTATGAGAATGGCAGGCGGGTTTCATCCAACCAGCATCCATCTTTTAAGAACCGGGTGGATCTGAAGGACAAACAGATGAAGGATGGAGACGTGTCTTTGATTCTGAAGGACGTGACGACTACTGACACTGGAACATACGAGTGTCATGTGTTCATGATAAAAGCATACTTTATGGAACCCATCAGCAAGATCGACCTGAATGTTGTTCCTCCAGGTGAGTGAGTAGGGTTGAGTCTGTGTGTGATCAGAGGTGAAGCTGCTTCCTGGTTGTTGATGTTTGTTTGTTTTATGGATAAGGGGGAGGGGAGGGGTGAAGCTGGTGGTTGTGAGTCTGTGAAAGTGAATCCTGCCGGTGCCATAGCTGCTGAAAACGTACTTAGTGCAGACACAAAACGTCCATCAGCTTCAAAGTGTGTCAGAAAAATGTCCAGATGATTTCTTCGGCCGCTCCGCTTCTGACGTCTGCGGCAAAATTATCCACACCCACCGCTGCGCTATGAATTGTGGCATATATGGGACCACGAAGCGTGCACCGGACTACGCTTGAAATTTGGGGAAATCGACGGCGCATTTGGAGTACGCAATTGGAGTACACTTCGGATTGGGACAGCCGTTGTCGCGTGTGAAGATGCTGCTGCAGTCACACACACCAGTGTGACAGGAGTGTGAGAGAGATTAAAGAGAAAGAGACAACAGAACATGTTCAACTATGAAAACATTTAAATAGCTGCTGGATGTTCAGAGGTTCATTAAATCCAACATGACTAAAAACTCAAATGTCAAAGGAAATAAACAAAATATTTAAAGTCAATCATTCTGATCATAATTGTACTTTGACCTTTAACCTCTCTGCTCTGTGTTGTTTCCTCTTTCAGACAAAAACATCACAGCTGAGTATGGACAGGACGTCACTCTGACATGTCGAGCTCCAAACAACAACAAAGGTGTAAAGTGGAGCAGAGCTGACCTGGAGCCAGAATATCTCCTTGTGTATCAGGATGGTCATTTTGTTTCATCCAACCAGCATCCATCTTTTAAGGACCGGGTGGATCTGCAGGACAGACAGATGAAGGATGGAGACGTGTCTTTGATTCTGAAGGATGTGAACACTGCTGATAGTGGAACATACGTGTGCCGTGTTTTCACTGAAGAAACACGCTCATGGAAGAACAGCATCATCTACCTGACTGTTGTTGATCCAGGTGAGTGAGTAGAGTTGAGTGTGTGTGTGATCAGAGGTGAAGCTGCTTCCTGGTTGTTGATGTGTGTTTGTTGTATGGATGAGCTGGTGGATGTCAGAGGTAGACAGATGTTTCTCCAGCTGTTGTCTTTGTGGCTGGTAGTCTAGAGGTGTAGAGCAGCATTGTTTGGGTAAGGTTAGAGCAGAAACAAAGACATTTATGAATCAGTCTCTTCTTCTCTTGCTCTCTAACTCGTCTGTAAACATCATCTCAGCTTTACACTCAGATTTAGAATCTGATTCAGTTATTCACCGACAGTGAAACTACAAGCATCATCAGCAGAAATAATTGGCCGGTCTGCTTCAACTGCTTCATTCTGGTTCATTTGTTAATAGGTTCAAGGTTCTTTATTTGTCACATGCATAGTTATACAAGTATAACACACAGTGAAATGTATCCTGACACGCTCCTCGACATGTGCAAAAATGGGGGGGGAGGGGTAGAGGAAGAACATTATATATATATATATATATATATAGTATATACATTGAGTGAATGTGCAGTAGTAGCAGCAAGCAGTTAGAGCAGTTTTTTCACATTCATTTCTGTGTTTGCGTGTGCGCAGTGTGAGCGACTGCAGTGACACCATCAGGATCGATGGCCGACAGGATTTCAAACAGGTTTGATTTTCTTCCGACCAAGCGATTGATGATCGGGAGCTGGTCATGAAGTGTTAATCGCTTCTCATTACCCCACGTATACTACACGATGCACGACACATGATGAAGGCGAAGCTCGGGCCAATCCCCAAAATGATCACACGACTGAAAAATCGGCTCAAAATGAGGCAAAAATCGCATAGTGTAAGGTGTAAGGTGAAACAGTGTAAGGTGAAACAGCAGTAGTGGGGGTGGGTGAGTCTGCAGCCGATGTTTAAGACTGCATCCTGGCTGAATCAAATCTGTTAAAGAAAAGATTCAGTTCATTTGCCCACCTCATATCCCTCTCAGGCAGAGAATTCTGACCTTTGTGGCCTGAGATGGTTCTAAGGCCTCTCCAGACTTCAACAACGTTGCTTTGTTGAAGCTGGTTCTCCATCTTCTGCCTAGACCCATCCTTCCCTTTCCTTATCAGTGCTCTCAGCTCTCTCTGCACCCTTTTCAGCTCCTGCTTGTCTCTGGATTTGAAGGCCCTCCTCTTCTTGAGGACGGCTTTAATCTCTGGGGTAATCCAAGGTTTATTGTTAGAGAAACACCGCACAGTCCTGGAGGGTACGATGTTAACCACACAGAAGTTAATATAGTCCGTAATGCATGTCACAAGGCTATTGATATCTTCTCCGTGGTCGTCACAGATCACCTCCCACACAGCTGACTCAAAACAATCCTTAAGAGCCTCCTCGCTCTCCTCCAACCATCTCTGCACTGTGCGGGTGACTGGTGGCTCCCTGCACAGGGACAAGGTGCACCAGGTTGTGATCAGATCTGCCCAGGGGAGGGAGAGGTGATAAACTGTATGCCTCTTCTGCATTGGCGTACAGTAAGTCCAGTGTTTAATTGTCTCTGGTGGGGCAGGTCACATACTGGGTGAAGGTGGGCAGTGTGGAGTTCCGTGAGACATGATTAAAGTCCCCTGATATAAGGAGAAGGGCTCGCAGAGATTGTGTTTGCAGTCTGCTGACCACAGAGTGGAGAGAGTCACAGGCTGCATCTGCTCTGGCAAGGAGGGGGGATGCTTTTATCGCGATAACATGCGAGAATTCCCTGGGGAGGTAGTACGGAGGTATGCTGACAGCTAACAGCTCAATGTCTCTGCTGCATAATTGTTCTTTCACAGTGATGTGCCCAGGGTTACACCATCTGTTGTTCACAAACACTACCAGTTCCTCTCCTTTTCTCTTACCGCTCTCTCTCGTCCTGTCCGCTCGCAGCAGCTGGAATCCAGGTATCATCATGCTTGTGTCCGGAGTTAGCGGTGTTAGCCAGGACTCTGTTAGATTCAAGAGATTCAAGATTCAAAGGGTTTATTGTCATGCGTGACAAGAGAAAAAGGCATTTCTCTGTGCAATGAAAGTCTTTCTTTGCCATCCACCCCTAGATGCCGATTAATATATACAATAGAAATAGAACATAAAAATACAAGTAGCACAAATAAATAAATGAATACAGAAAGGAAGACAAAATGTGGAGATTTGAAACAGAGATGTGTGCAAAAGAACTATATCTTAATATGCTGGCTTAATGACCTGATGTGCAAAAAATATATACATATATATATATTACTGTTCAAAAATAGGTCAGCTGTTCAAGAGTCTGATGGCAGTGGGGAAGAGTCTGGATGTTCTGGATTTCACACTTTTGAACCTCCGCTCCGAGGCCAGAAGTTGGCTGTTTGGGGGTGTGTGGGGTCTTTGAGGATGGAGGCAGCTCTTCTCTGGACTCTGAGATGATAGATGCTCTGCAGGGCAGCGGATTCCTGGTGATCTTCTCTGCAGTTGTTATCTGCAGGTGTGTGCGGTCCATGGCAGTATTGATGCCGTTCCATGCAGTGATGCAGCCGCTGCTGAGTCTTCTTGATCAGTGTTTGTAATAATGCTGGCTGAAGTCCTGTTGCCAACCCTGAAAGAATGAGGCCTGCCAGTCAAAAAGTCCTGTAGCCAGTTACATAGGGTGGGGTGCAGGCCGAGTGTAGACAGCTTGTGAGTGAGTTTGTGTGGGATGACAGTATTGAAGGCAGAGCTGTAATCAAGAAAAAGTAACCTAATATATGAGTCTTTGTTTTCCAGGTTGGGCCGGTAGGCGGATCCAGAGTGTCTGTGATGTTGCTCTGGATGTAGGCCAGCACCACTCTCTCAAAGCACTTTGCAATGATTGGAGTGAGTGTGACTGGTCTATAGTCATTTAGGCAGGTGGCTGGGCTTTTCTTGGGGAGAGGGATGATGGCTGTGGTCTTGAAACATGTGGGGACAGTTTACTGGCTTAGGGAGAGGTTGAAGATGGAGGTAAGAATCTCCGCCAGCTCATTGGCACATGCTTTAAGAGCCCGTTCCGGGATGTTGTCTGGTCCTGCTGCCTTGTGGGGGTTGACCCCTCTCAGGGCTTTGTGCACCTGGTCTATTGAGATCGCTGGCGCAGGTGGGGGTTGGGTGGTCTGGGGGTTCTGGCAGGTCCAGGTGATCTGGGAGGGTCTGGGAGGTCTCGAAGCAGGTGTAGAATGCAATGAGATCATCCAGAAGACCGCTGCAGAGCTGATGGTGCTGGTGCTGGTGGTGGCCCTATTCTTTCTGACTTGTGTGGTGGCCACAATATTGTCAACACAGGTGATGATGTACCCAGTCACTTACAGTGGCTTGCAAAAGTATTTGGCCCCCTTAAACTTTGCCAGATTTTGTCACATTACAGCCACAAACATGAATCAATTTCATTGGAATTCCTCGTGAAAGACCAATACAAATTGGTGTACACGTGAGAAGTGGAACGGAATTTTACAAATTTTTTTACAAATAAATAACTGAAAAGTGGGGTGTGCGTAATTATTCAGCCCCCTGAGTCAATACTTTGTAGAAACACCTTTTGCTGCAATTACAGCTGCCAGTCTTTTAGGGTATGTCTCTACCAGCTTTGCACATCTACAGACTGAAATCCTTGCCCATTCTTCTTTGCAAAACAGCTCCAGCTCAGTCAGATTAGATGGACAGCGTTTGTGAACAGCAGTTTTCAGTTCTTGCCACAGATTCTCGATTGGATTTAGATCTGGACTTTGACTGGGCCATTCTAACACATGGATATGTTTTGTTTTAAACCATCCCATCGTTGCCCTGGCTTTATGTTTAGGGTCGTTGTTCTGCTGGAAGGTGAACCTCCGCCCCAGTCTCAAGTCTTTTGCAGACTCCAAGAGGTTTTCTTCCAAGATTGCCCTGTATTTGGCTCCATCCATCTTCCCATCAACTCTGACCAGCTTCCCTGTCCCTGCTGAAGAGAAGCACCCCCAGAGCATGATGCTGCCACCACCATATTTGACAGTGGGGATGGTGTGTTCGGAGTGATGTGCAGTGTTAGTTTTCCGCCACACATAGCGTTTTGCATTTTGGCCAAAAAGTTCCATTTTGGTCTCATCTGACCAGAGCACCTTCTTCCACATGTTTGCTGTGTCCCCCACATGGCTTGTGGCAAACTGCAAACGGGGCTTCTTATGGTTTTCTGTTAACAATGGCTTTCTTCTTGCCACTCTTCCATAAAGGGCAACTTTGTGCAGTGCACGACTAATAGTTGTCCTATGGACAGATTCCCCCACCTGAGCTGTAGATCTCTGCAGCTCGTCCAGAGTCACCATGGGCCTCTTGGCTGCATTTCTGATCAGCGCTCTCCTTGTTCGGCCTGTGAGTTTAGGTGGACGGCCTTGTCTTGGTAGGTTTACAGTTGTGCCATACTCCTTTCATTTCTGAATGATGGCTTGAACAGTGCTCCGTGGGATGTTCAAGGCTTGGGAAATCTTTTTGTAGCCTAAGCCTGCTTTAAATTTCTCAATAACTTTATCCCTGACCTGTCTGGTGTGTTCTTTGGACTTCATGGTGTTGTTGCTCCCAATATTCTCTTAGACAACCTCTGAGGCCGTCACAGAGCAGCTGTATTTGTACTGACATTAGATTACACACAGGTGCACTCTGTTTAGTCATTAGCACTCATCAGGCAATGTCTTTCGGCATGCGACCAGCTATTGCAGTTAATAATACAAATACTTCTTGCCATTATTTGTGTTTCTTTTTATCGCTGTGTGACTGTTTTCATGTAAAAGCCTGTGTGCCCTAGCACCCCTTGCCACTCGTACGCACAATCCTTTGCGGTTTTAGGTCACATTTTCAATCTCTATATCAGCTTACAGTAAAAACAAACAAACAAACAAAAAAAACAGAAATACTTTACAAACATTATTATGGTGAAATATCAGAAACCACATACAGGTCCTTCTCAAAAAATTAGCATATTGTGATAAAGTTCATTATTTCCTGTAATGTACTGATAAACATTAGACTTTCATATATTTTAGATTCATTACACAAAACTGAAGTAGTTCAAGCCTTTCATTGTTTTAATATTGATGATTTGGGCCTACATAACTCATGAAAACCCAAAATTCCTATCTCAAAATATTAGCATATCATGAAAAGGTTCTCTAAACGAGCTAATAACCCTTTAAGACCTACCATAGAACCAAGTCCTCCAGAGCTTATATTATATTTTTACATGCTGTAGTGCCATTTTTGGGAGCATTTCAAGTTGATATACATCAATATAACCATCATAGCCCAAATTTTAATAATATGTATGCATTAAGTGCATAGTAATTACATAAATTGCAAAAAAGTGCAATAAACTAAAATAAAAATTGAAAATTGTTTTTTGTTTTTTTAACATATATTTCTAGTTAGATTAAATTTAAGACGCTTATCTCTCAAAACTGTAAATACAAAAAAGTTGCACAAAATAGTTTCCCACCACAGGAAATTTATTTTGTTTGTGTTGTAGATAGTTCAGGAGGTTAACTCAACCAAGCAGTCTTTGGGTTTTGGCTAAGTATTGTTTAGAATACCAGAATAGGGAGGATGGTGTAGGTTTAAGTTTATTAGATTGATACATATGTTTCGTGATCACTTTCTTTAATTGTTAATTCTCTGCGAGCAGTGAAGAGTCAAACTAAGTTTTACTGTGCAGTGGCGTGTCTAGAAAATTTGTGTTGGGGGGGCCAGGTAGGGGCACAGATTTGGAGAAGGGTGGCAGATGTAATTGTCAGATAATGTTAAAAAAAATCTACCAACCGTTAACCATAATTCAATGAACCTATAAACCTAATAACCGAATGCGCTTTTAACTCTTATTACAATGAGATTTTTAACCACTACAGTGCAAAGTTTTTAGATACTGCGTTGATAAAGTACAAGAGATATAATCAGTGCTTTGTCAGTGTTTACTCAGCATTCAAGGACAACAATATTTGCATAGTATTTTTACCGACATATAGTTCAATTCAATTCAATTCAATTCAATTTTATTTATATAGCGCCAAATCACAACAAAAGTCGCCTCAAGGCGCTTTATATTGTACAGTAGATAGCACAATAATAAATACAGAGGAAAACCCAACAATCATATGACCCCCTATGAGCAAGCACTTTGGCGACAGTGGGAAGGAAAAACTCCCTTTTAACAGGAAGAAACCTCCGGCAGAACCAGGCTCAGGGAGGGGCGGCCATCTGCTGCGACCGGTTGGGGTGAAAGAAGGAAAACAGGATGAAAGACATGCTGTGGAAGAGAGACAGAGATTAATAACAGATATGATTCGATGCAGAGAGGTCTATTAACACATAGTGAGTGAGAAAGGTGACTGGAAGGGAAAAACTCAATGCATCATGGGAATCCCCGGCAGCCTACGTCTATTGCAGCATAACTAAGGGAGGATTCAGGGTCACCTGGTCCAGCCCTAACTATATGCTTTAGCAAAAAGGAAAGTTTTAAGCCTAATCTTGAAAGTAGAGATAGTGTCTGTCTCCCGAATCCAAACTGGAAGTTGGTTCCACAGAAGAGGGGCCTGAAAACTGAAGGCTCTGCCTCCCATTCTACTTTTAAATACTCTAGGAACAACGAGTAGGCCTGCAGAGCGAGAGCGAAGTGCTCTAATAGGGTGATATGGTACCACAAGGTCATTAAGATAAGATGGGGCCTGATTATTTAAGATTATAATCAGATAAGATTATATATGTTTTGGGCAAAAATATTTTTGAATATTAAAATACAAACATTTTTAACATACAATTGGCAAATTAGTCAATGCCAATGCAAAACTTTATCTGCCAATTAAAAAAAGAAGATAATCTTCTTACAAACTGGTGTTTGATTTTGAAACAGGAAAAAAGTGGGGAAACAAATGGAACGACTAACATTTTAATGAAACCTGAAAGCAAGTAAATACTTTCTATGCTGCCTTATGGTAAACTTTGGTAATATTGATGTATAAAGATCAACACTCACTGATGATGAAATACAGTCAGCTGGCATGGTGACACTGCCAGTATTAACCTGCAGGGCTGGACTGGGACAAAAATTGGGCATTTTGACCAGAGACCGGCCCACCAGGTATTAAAGCCATAAAGCCTTTGAATGAAAACAAACGCTGTTGTGACAGTGATGTACACGGTCTTGTTGGTATATGTAGGATTTCTATAAATTTTACATCAGATAAAAACTTTGTTCGCAAGATTCAGATAATTATTTAATAAAAGCTAGATATTTTAAATGAGAATAAGTAAGAAAAGTATTTCTTTGTGCCCCCCTTTCCCTGTTAATGCCCTTCCTGTCCCCATGACCATGACCATTGATCAACAATCACTGACCAAAACCCACTGATCAAAGAACACTGATCAACCCCAAAATACGCTGCGCCAAAAACTGGTCCACCCCAAGGATCGGGTCCCCCGACACAAACAGAGTAACATAGTGTACGCTGTTAAGTGCCAGGAGGATTGCCAGGATTTATACATCGGGGAAACCAAACAACCTCTAGCGAAGCGGATGGCACAACACAGAAGAGCTACCTCGTCAGGCCAGGACTCTGCAATCTATTTACACCTACAGGCCAGTGGACACTCTTTCAACGATGAGGATGTACACATCCTGGACAGGGAGGAACGCTGGTTTGAGCGCAGAGTCAAGGAGGCCATTTATGTGAAAAGGGAAAGACCATCTCTGAATCGAGGAGGGGGCCTAAGGGTACATCTTTCGCCATCTTACAATGCTGTGATTGCAGCCATTCCCCAACTCTCTGTGAATGGTACTCATGGCCATTGATCAGTGTTCTTTGATCAGTGGGTTTTGGTCAGTGATTGTTGATCAATGGTCATGGGAATTTGCATAATTATGATTAAGGAACTGACCTCCCAGCCCATTGTTCCTTCAGTGGGCTGGTTTCAGTCATTATGCAAATGTACTGTTTATAAGGTTTGGGGAAACCTGCAGTCAGCTGAGACTGAAGAAGTCACTTGGATGAGTGACGAAACATTTCTCCCACAAAACGCTACGTCCAGATGAACAGATTCAACTTTTGGAGATTTACTTTCCTGGATGATTGAGAATGCATCAAGACGAAGAAAGCAGTCTTACATATTTGTTTAATATGTGCATTGAAGGACATGTCCTGGTCAAAAATGACTCCAAGGTTCCTCACAGCATTACTGGAGGCCAAGGTAATGCCATCCAGAGTAAGAATCTGGTTAGATACCATATTTCTAAGATTTTCAGGGCCGAGTACAATAACCTCAGTTTTATCTGAATTAAGAAGCAGAAAGTTAGCGGCCATCCAGGTCTTTATGTCTTTAAGACATTCCTGCAGTTTAACTAATTGGTGTGTGTTACCTGGCTTCATGGACAGATAGAGCTGCGTGTCATCTGCATAGCAGTGAAAATTTATGCTATGTCTTCTAATGATGCTGCCTAGGGGAAGCATGTATAATGTAAATAGAATTGGTCCTAGCACTGAACCCTGTGGAACACCATAATTGACCTTAGTGTGTGAAGAGGACTCTCCATTTACATGAACAAATTGGAGTCTATTAGATAGATATGATACAAACCACTGCAGCGCAGTACCTGTAATACCTACAGCATGTTCTAATCGCACTAATAGGATATTATGATCAACAGTATCAAACGCAGCACTAAGGTCTAGCAGGACAAGCACAGAGATGAGTCCACTGTCAGAGGCCATAAGAAGATCATTTGTAACCTTCACTAAAGCTGTTTCTGTGCTGTGATGAGCTCTGAAACCTGACTGAAACTCTTCAAATAAGCCATTCCTCTGCAGATGATCTGTTAGCTGTTTGACAACTACTCTTTCAAGGATTTTTGATATGAAAGGAAGGTTGGAGATTGGCCTATAATTAGCTAAGACAGCTGGGTCTAGAGATGGCTTTTTGAGTAAAGGTTTAACTACAGCCAGCTTGAAGGCCTGTGGTACATAGCCGATTATTAGAGATAGGTTGATCATATTTAAGATTGAAGAATTAATTAATGGCAGGACTTCTTTGAGCAGTTTTGTAGGAATGGGGTCTAAAAGACACGTTGATGGTTTGGAGGAAGAAATTATTGAAGTTAACTCAGAAAGATCAATTGGAGAAAAAGAGTCTAACTTAACATCAATGGTACTAAAAGTAGCTGTAGATAATATTACATCTGTGGGATGATTATTGGTAATTTTTTCTCTAATGATAAGAATTTTATTTGTGAAGAAGTTCATGAAGTCATTACTAGTTAACGTTAAAGGGATTGTTGGCTCAGTAGAGCTCTGACTTTTTGTCAGCCTGGCTACAGTGCTGAAGAGAAACCTGGGGTTGTTCTTATTTTCTTCAATCAGTGACGAATAGTAAGATGTAAATAGCAAAATTTTTCCTAGCACTGAACCCTGTGGAACACCATAATTGACCTTAGTGTGTGAAGAGGACTCTCATTTTACAGGTACAAATTGGAGTCTATAGATATGATTCAAACCACTGCAGTGCAGTATTCTGTTAGTTACTCATCATTTACCTCCATCCACACCTGACACTTTGTTTCTCTCCTGCAGGTCCATCAGGAGGATTTATTGGACTGATAGCTGTTGTTCTCATTCTTCCTCTCGTCACCGTTGTTGGTTTTTTGATCTACAGAAAACATAAACTTTACCAATATTCAAACAAGGTTCCTACTGAGAATAATGAGGCTCCTCAAGCTGGGCTGAAAATGACAGGCTCCTCAGTCTCCACAGCAGGACTGTGTCAGAGGACAGACAGAAGTGAACTATCCTGAGCCTCCAGCAGATGGACATTAAACATCCAGAATTAGATGTTATTTCTTGTTTCTCTGATTATCATCATGCTTATAAACATAAAGTGGGAGAGGATTTCCACAAACTTTGCATGTCAGTGTTGGTGTGGGAGTTTCACCTGTGATACAGACAGTGTTGGGAAGGTTACTTTTTAAATGTATTCCACTACAGATTACAGAATACATGCCCCAAAATGTATTTTGTAACGTATTCCGTTAAAGTGCTTAAAGAGGGTAACGTATTCTGAGTACTTTAGATTACTTAAAATATTATTATGCTTTTTACAACTACATGAATGTACGATTGCTGTGTGTTATTACTATTACTAGTAAAGGGGCCTCTGCTTAATACATCGGGTTCCGTGTCGGGCTCGTAGCCAAGCAATAGCTTTACTTTGTTGTCTGGGTCAACTTTGCTAGCGAGAGACAGAGAGAGGCGTTGAAAGGCTGCTCCAACGGAACTTATTGTTTCGGAGGAAAACACAAACACAGCGTACAGTCGAGTCTTAATAGCTTACTTACAACTGGGCTCGTCAGGCACTCTTTTCGGCTGCAGTGGTTATTATTATATTTACAAGCTTCCAGCTCCCGTTTTTGTTCAATGACAACTCGTACTTTTCTCCAAATTCTCCGTCCCTCTCCTCACAGACACATAACGGGTATGGCATGATTATGATATGATCATGATATGCACAAAAGGAATTACTAATGGAAAAAAGTGGTTTTATTTATATATGTTTATTTATAAATATATACGTTGGCTCCAAGAGACAAAGCACGTACAAACTCCAAAACACATTTCTAGCATTAACTGAACTTCCAAAACAGAGCTACCTAGATCACTTAAATTACACAATTGAAAGCATATGTGTGTTGTTCATTTAGCTGTTACTACCACACACCAAATCCGATCGTTGTTACTTCCTGGCTTGTGTAGCCACTAAGTAACAAAAGTTCAACACTGCCCCTAGCATCCTGGAGCACTTCCGTTGTTTTGTATGTGCTTCTGAGTTTTTACATGTTTTGGAGTTTGTACGTGCTTTGTCTCTAGGGGCCACTGTAAATATACTTTTACATATTCACTCCACATAAAATGTAATAAATAAATCATATAATACAAAAACTAAAAACTATTTACTTTTCAACATTTAACTATTTAAATTTTCAGCTTTTTCCTTTTAAACAAATTTAAAGTGAAACAACACAAAACACTTCAAACCACAACACAATTAAATATAAATTAAAATATGAAAACAAAAAGAAGATGCATATTCTCTGTCATATGGGCCTGCATGAATAAACCTTCTGAATCCTTTATCATCCGCAACTGAAAATAGTTGTGGATGATTACTATACCTTTCTAATGTGACGTTGTTGTCCCTGGCTCTTTTTCTCTCTCTTTTCATCCTGCCCTGTTCCTGTGCTACTGCGAATGGAACTACCGCCCCTCCCCCGTCTTCCCAGCACAAAGCACAAGGCTCGTGTGCGGAGTTAAGCGGAAAAAAAATGCGAGGGAGAGGGTGAGAGAAAGAAAAGAAAAAAAACCCCATGGCTCGTCATAAGGAGCCGGCTCGCGTTGTTCACTTCAAAGATCTGGCTCTAAGAGCTGTTTTGTTCGAGAACTACCCATCACTAAGACACAGGTATTAGAGCTTCTTAATGCGTGTTTTGTTTGGGTTTCCACCAGCATGGAATTACCAAAAATAGAGAGAGCATAGCCTAACATACGAAACAGGAAAATAACCATTGTGTAATCCTTTTATTTCAACAAAGTAATTCTGTATTCTAAATATAACCTTTTTAAACAGTAACTGTAACAGAATACAGTTACTCGTATTTTGTATTTCAAATACTGGATACAGAGGAGCTTGTTTCTATGGAGCCAACTGAAAGGAGAAGGGTCTCCTCTGGATGCCAAAACTGAGCTTATCTCTCCGAGTAAAATATTACAAATAATATAAAATGTGTCAGTGCCGCAACTGTTATACAACAACACCTCATTTGTGAGTATCATCTATGCAGATGTGCATATATCCATATTCTCTGTTTTTGCTGGTAAGCTGGGATGGAAATAACATATAAGTAATAGTTAACAGTAGTAATCAGTCATATGTGTTTGTCAATATAAAATTATACTTAGTTAGTAGTCAGTATAATCTTTTAATAATATAAGTTTACTTATGGTAGAATGCTGCATGTAATCATTTGTGTTTAGAAGTATGTAGTTGGTGGCATGTTGAAAGAATGTCTCATCCTAGGAGGTCTGTAACAACTTTGTGTACATTCCAGGGTGTTCTGGCATTCACCCCCACATCCTAGGAGCATGGGAGAGGTCGTACCTTCTTTTATTGTTTTACGGTAGGATAAACATAGCTATGTCAGTTTTAGTCTAAGTGCCTTTTTTATATTTAGATGAACTGTTGGATTTTCCAGACCAGCAGGTTTAGGGAAGTCGTTTATGGGGTCACACTCTGACACACACGCACACACACACACACACACACACACACACACACACACACACACATATATACACATCCACATTCCAATGTAAGGAACAAACACCCACTGATGTATAAATAAAGAGCAGGGCAGTCACAGAGCTGCGTGTCACAGAGCCATCACTCTCACTGCGAGTGCTCTGTGCTGCCCTTGTATGCAAGTAAAACTGTGTTTCTCCTCTCTGATTCTCTGAAGAAGTGTTTAAGAATACATCTTTTGACAGTGTCTTATAGTGCAAACTAAAGAGTGAATTCAATCATATTTACAATTCATTGTAATGAATCCGAGAACTGTTTCATGTCTTTGTGAGTTTAAAGGATGTAAGCTAACTACTGAGAGATGCACATAACTTCAGTAAAATCCTGAGATTATGGACAAACCTTTGTTAAATAGAGTAAATGTGTCATGTCATGAGATGCTTGTGTAAATGGAAATGCTAACTAAATGTAGACTCAGGCTGAGCTACGGCGCACACATGTGATCCTACAGCTGTGCTGATCCAGTTATCAGGCTGTGATGAAAGTCTGTAATGTCTGTACAGGTGTGTTTGGGTCAGAGCTGCACAATAAAGTCTCTGGATAATCAGGGAGTTTGTGATGTAGTCAGTTCATGAAAGTGATGTATGTGGATATAAAGCTGTCACTAGTTATAACAGGAACTGTTAGGTTTAATGTATGTGTTGTAGGTTGCCATTTAAAAAGCTAGAATGCTTTTGTTTGCTCCCTATGTAACCCACACATATGAGTATGTGCACGGCCTCCATAAAGGGAACAAGCAGCCTTGAGAAGGACAGACTCTACTCAATGAAGGAAGCCACCTGACAAGATAACAACAACATCCTGGGAGGGCTGCACTCACATCGTATAACCATGCTTGCACAACACACTTTGTAACCATATATAGTAATTTATCTTATCTAACACAGCAACAAGCCTTATGAGTATTCATGTGTGTAAACAACAAAAACAACCTTCAGCGGCAAGCAAGTTGAAGTGTGTTGGAGACAACTGTTTCGGTCTCGCGAGTGAAAGCTTGAGCTCTGTGTGACCTCATTCCTGAGTGAGTTTCTGTTCATCCAGCAGTATCAGGGGTAAAACTCTGACAGGAACTGTTTCAGTACTACTGTGGTGCTGTTTTACAGTGCAGGTGTGTTGTGTTATTGTCACTGTAACACTGTGCAGAAGAAGTGTAGTCAGCATGTGATGAGGCTGTGCAGACTGTTAACCTGCTGTTTCTGTTTTTGAAGTTTCTGCTAAAATAAATATGTTGCACAGGAGATTAGTTGGCCCGTCATTTTCTACAGTGTAACATTACCAAACAGAGAAACCAGCTGAGTCCAGGCTCAGTGGAAAATATATTATTTCTTAATAAAAATGAATTGAGTGTCGATCACTCCGGTATTCCTGAGTACAATCACTGTCCCATCATTGGAAAACACTACAGCATCTGGTCATCACTAGTTAATGTAAACACTGTGAACTTGTTCATTATGTACAGCTTCTCTTCAGTGTTTCTTTTCAGTCCTTACATGATGTTCACGTCCAATTTGAGATAAGAACAAGATAAACTTTATTCTTTAGCCTGAAATACAAAAATACACAAAAATGAAACTATAAGAATTTTATATTGTTGTTCTGCTGCTACATTTTTCTACACTGATGCTGAGTTTTAGCACCAGTGTGTTCAAATCAGTGTGTTTTTCTAGGACAGTGGTGACAGAGGTCAAAGGGGACTGTGTGTGTGTTCCCACCACATTTGTCCACGTTACCACGGAGACAGAAACCTGCAGGTCTTTGAAGGATCATGAAGGAATCTCCAAACAGGATTAGGAATAATCACATATGGTACACATAAGGAACAGGGCTCATGCAGAGGTCACAGGGTGCCTTGACCCAGGAACAAGATCTGTGACAGGAAGTAGAGCGGGTTAGCACTGTCCCTTCACAGCAAGGAGGTTCCTGGTTCAAATCCCAGCATGTGCTGCTTATGCCTGTGTGGGTGTCCTGAGTGTAATCGACCTCCTCCACAGTCCACAGACATCCATGTAAAGGGTGATTAAACTGTCTGTGTATGTTTAGTAGATAAAGTGCTGTATGAAAGTGTAGTTACGAGTGGTCAGCAGGACTAGAACAGCAGCAGTGGTTATATAACACAGCCAGCAGCAGGATACAATACTAAATGGGCCGTGCATTACATTTGAATGTGTGACTGGTTGGCTGAGCTGTTTGGTTCAGTTCAGTTTAGGATTTTTACAATAACATATTTTTGGGTGTAATAATTACAGAATAAGGAACATTGATGATGACTAACTTCTTCTGTTGTGCGCTTTAGTTATAATGTTGGATTCAGTCCTTTTGGGTGGGTTGTTCCCATCATCTGTAGCTGTTTACTGCTTTTCCAAAGCTTTTATTTCAGAGCCTCCACTCACACAGAGTCGAGTATCACAGTGTAGGAAGTCACACTGCAGAAAGGATTTCATACCTGGAAAGCCTCCAAACACTTCCAACAATCTGACTCTGTGCTTTGGAATTTAGGTCACAGTTGAAACTTGGTATTATAATTTCAAACCACGCCTCCACAAATCAAACACTTTTCCTCTTCACTTTTCTTCTCAGCACATCTGTTTACAGTTAGAGACAAACAGACAAAACAGTGCAGAAAAGAACCATTTACAGCTAAATGCTGCCTCGTCTTTAGTGCAGTACAGAGAATTCATGTGTTTACAGCACACGGCAGCTTTGTTCCTTATTTTGATTCACATGTTTGAAATAAATAACATAGTTTTTGGTGTGTAACTGATGGATGAGACAGACTGTGTTTGTGTTGAGTGGAGATCATGTAAGAACTGAACCTGTTAAACACTTAAATCCATTTTATATTTCTGACTGTTTTGTTTTGCTTAATGCGCCTTATGGTCCAAAAGATACAGTGAAAGAAAACCTTCCACTGCTCTGTTATACAATGATTTGGGACACTCAGATAAATTACTATGTTAAGCATTTTGACCTGTATATCCCATTTGTGTTGAACTATATACAAAGGTTAAGTTTACATTTGCATCATACATTAAACTACTGATGCATCAACACCTGTTCAGCTGCTGTTTTGCAATCTAACAATTTATGCTAATAGACATCTTTAACAGTTTTATGTTTCATTTCAACAGCTTTATAGATTATATGATTTGTGGATGCAACAGGTTAGCAGCAATTATTTATTTACTACGGCTCATTTTGACAACACAAAGTGTCCCAAGTTGTAGAAATTCCTAATTAGCAAGATTTAAGTTTTATTTTTGGTGATGCAAAATGTCTTAAAGTCAGAGAATGTCAAGCAAGAGTAATTATCTCTTACTGTAAAGCTGACATAACAGGCGTTACTTCTGACTTTATGAACTCAACTCAGCCATAAACCTGTCAGAGGTGACTGTAATGAAGATCTATAAAAAGGTCTGGGAAGAATGACCAGAAAGTTATGCAACACAAGCATCAAGAATCAATATCCTAAACTTTCTGCTTTTCTCTTAGTTTCTTCTCTGTCTCTCTCTCTTACTTTGTCGTTATGTTCATTTGTTTCAGCTGGTTCATGTGTTCCCACTTCCCTCATTAGCCTCTTTTGTGTATTCAGGCTGTGTTTTCTCATTCAGTCTTTGTCAGGTCGTCTGTTGTTTTCCGTGCCATGCTCCTAGGTTTCCATGTTCCATGTTTAGGTTATTTATGCCCAAGATTATCTGTGTCCATGTTAGGCTCTTTCATGTTGTGCTTTAGTTCACCAGTTTAGGTTTCAGTTTTGCCCTTTTTGTTTGTGGTTTTTTGCCAGACCTCAATAAACTGCTCACTTTTTTTAATTATATATTATTATTCTATAATTATTATTATTATTTATATTTTACTTAATATTAAGTTTTGTTTCATGTTCATTCGTGTCTGCATTTTAGGTCCACTCCTCACTCCATGCAGTCTGCCTCAGCCAGACTGTGACACGAGTATGTGTCAGCATGACCTTGTGAAAACTGCTTAGCTTTGCTTAACGATGTTTCACTATGTTATCTGCTAACTGTTGGGGAGTAGAAGGACGAAACTCCCAAGATGACCGGTGCCAGGAGCTTCCTGGGAAAAGATAGTGGCAGTTGCTCTCTGCCATTAATTAATGCTTCAATCTTAAATATGATCAACCTATCTCTAATAATCGGCTATGTACCACAGGCCTTCAAGCTGGCTGTAGTTAAACCTTTACTTAAAAAGTCATCTCTAGACCCAGCTGTCTTAGCTAATTATAGGCCAATCTCCAACCTTCCTTTCATATCAAAAATCCTTGAAAGAGTAGTTGTCAAACAGCTAACAGATCATCTGCAGAGGAATGGCTTATTTGAAGCGTTTCAGTCAGGTTTCAGAGCTCATCACAGCACAGAAACAGCTTTAGTGAAGGTTACAAATGATCTTCTTATGGCCTCTGACAGTGGACTCATCTCTGTGCTTGTCCTGCTAGACCTTAGTGCTGCGTTCGATACTGTTGACCATAATATCCTATTAGAGCGATTAGAACATGCTGTAGGTATTACAGGTACTGCACTGCAGTGGTTTGTATCATATCTATCTAATAGACTCCAATTTGTTCAAGTAAATGGAGAGTCCTCTTCACACACTAAGGTCAATTATGGTGTTCCACAGGGTTCAGTGCTAGGACCAATTCTATTTACATTATACATGCTTCCCCTAGGCAGCATCATTAGAAGACATAGCATAAATTTTCACTGCTATGCAGATGACACGCAGCTCTATCTATCCATGAAGCCAGGTAACACACACCAATTAGTTAAACTGCAGGAATGTCTTAAAGACATAAAGACCTGGATGGCCGCTAACTTTCTGCTTCTTAATTCAGATAAAACTGAGGTTATTGTACTCGGCCCTGAAAATCTTAGAAATATGGTATCTAAGCAGATCCTTACTCTGGATGGCATTACCTTGGCCTCCAGTAACGCTGTGAGGAACCTTGGAGTCATTTTTGACCAGGACATGTCCTTCAATGCACATATTAAACAAATATGTAAGACTGCTTTCTTCCATTTGTGCAACATCTCTAAAATTAGAAATATCCTGTCTCAGAGTGATGCTGAAAAACTAGTTCATGCATTTATTACTTCCAGGCTGGACTACTGTAATTCACTATTATCAGGATGTCGTAAAAACTTGCTGAAAAGTCTTCAGCTAATCCAAAATGCTGCAGCAAGAGTCCTGACAGGGACTAGAAAGAGAGAGCATATTTCTCCTGTTTTAGCTTCCCTTCATTGGCTTCCTGTTAAATCCAGAATTGAATTAAAAATCCTGCTCCTCACATACAAGGTCTTAAATAATCAGGCCCCATCTTATCTTAATGACCTTGTAGTACCATATCACCCTATTAGAGCACTTCGCTCTCGCACTGCAGGCCTACTTGTTGTTCCTAGAGTATTTAAAAGTAGAATGGGAGGGAGAGCCTTCAGTTTTCAGGCCCCTCTTCTGTGGAACCAGCTTCCAGTTTGGATTCGGGAGACAGACACTATCTATATTGAATATACCAGTCACTGATTCTACAAGGACAACACTCCCTTCCACTCTTTACTTGAAGCAGCTAAAGATGAGTTATTTTTTTTCTCATTTAGTCCAAAGTTCAATAAGGCAGATCTGTAGTCAGTCATCTGCCTCTTTTCACAGGTGTTTAGTTTCTTTCTGTTCTTTACATCACTACCTCTTTCTGTCACAACTGGTGCAGGGACTCAAGCGCAGAGCGGGTAGTCAGTTCCAACACAGAGTTTATTTACAACACCAAGTGCAGAATATGTACAGTGGGGGAGATCCGGGTAGGAGAAGGGTCCCAGGGAAGATCCAGGGGAAAACACTCGTGCACTCGTCCCCTCCTCTTACTCCAACTCACACACAACCACACAGCGGGGAGGTCACAGGTCCAGGGAGGAAAACTAACACACAGGGAAAAGGCAAGTTACTCCAAGTCACTAATCTCACACAAGCTAACGTCACAAGAGCTGAGAGGGTCACTAACGTGTTAAGCACAATCATCCAGCGATGAGAGGATCTGTGTCCCAGCCTCAAGTAGTGCTCCTGGTGATGACTGGTGATTGATGACAGGTGTGTGGGCCAAGGGCGGGAGCCCGCAGTGAGCTCCGCCCAGGCAGAGAGGGAGAGAGAGAGAGAGAACCAAAACAGAGCATGTAGCCTTGTGGGGCCGGCCGGGCAGGCACGGAGACCATGACACTTTCCCACACTGTCACTCTCACACTTTTGTAGTTACTCTACTTCAGTCATCCTCTTGCCTGCCTGCCTTCAAACTTCATGCAACCCACATCCTCCCCATCTAACATTGTTTATTTTGAAGAGATAAACAGTCCGTGTGTGACTCTCCTGTTGTTTAGTTTGTCTAATAGTAAAAACAGAAACACTGTAGAATCACTGGTGGCTGTTCTTACATGCACACAGAAATGAAAATGAAACATGTTGTTTCTTTTATTTTTGAGATCTGACACACACACACAGATTTACCCACATATGAGACAAACAAACACCAACAACAAGGAAAAAGGAAAAATGAGCCCTTAATACAGAACGTGAGCAGGGACCAGGACAAACCACAAAACAATCACTGCTTTAAGACTGAGCCAGTTGCTCCTCTGAGATTTTTAGGGCGGCTTCCCTCACAAAATTTATAGTGTAAGACGTCACTGTGTTCACTTTGATTATTAACCAGTTTGTGGCCTAAAATTTAATTCAACATCATTCCACTTTATTTTATTTCAATTGGCAAATACATTTGTAGAATGCATGCTAATGTTCAAAATAAAAATGTAAAAAAAGATTAGAAGAAAACATTGATTATAATTACAGAGCTTCTGTTTACAGATGGTCCACACTGAGATTTCTCAGCCCATTCGACTTAAATACTCTATACTTGGACTTAACCAAAGTCAAAAAGTCAAAAAGTTAAAAAGTCAAATAGTGTCATTTAGCTGGTTCAGGTGTGAAGCCTGGAGTTTGTCTCATCCCCAAATCATTAAATATGGTAAATGGACCAGTTTCATAAAGTGCTTTTCAACTCGAGCATAAAATACTGATATTACATAGAGATTTATTCCAGGCTGCATAGAAAGGCTTTTATTAACATCAGGTGTAGCCTCTGCACTAGGGTGGAGCCTAATTACTGCCTTTAACTCTGAGAAAACCAAATCTGATGTTCCAACAGTGTTCAGGCTGAGAATTATTACCTGCAATGCTCCAGTTTGGCCTCATGGTGGCAGTGCTGTCTCACTGTTATCATGGCTACACTCAGACTACAGGAGAGAACAAGAGGGCTCTACTAAAACTGATGTTTTATGACGTCATTATGAATCATGCTGACGTCAGCCTGATGACATCATCAGGTTTTATAGACCACGTGCTGATGTCAGCAGTGTTAATATGTAAATCTAGTGCAGTATATTAATCTTTGTGTCAGTGTGAAGTCACATAATGTGTCACTGAAAAAATAATATTTAAAAAAGCTCAAAGAAAGTGTTCATGTCCTCCAGTGACTAATATATTACTTTAAAGTTTGGAGATGGAAACTAAAGCTTTGTCCTCATTCACATGACCCTGACCTTTGACCTTTGTATTTATTATCTTTACCCACATGATTGGAGCAGAACTGGAAATCTTCGGCTTCTATAACCTGTAAAAACTTCAGATTTTAAGATGTTTTCATGCAGTGTGTGATTTTGTGACACTTTCTGGCATCATTGTGACGTCGTATTGAAAAAATAAACTGTGTGTTGTTCAGCTCTCTTCATGTCCTTTATATCAGACAACATGACAGTGTTTGTGTGTTTGTTGTCACGGCAGCAGCAGCCATCAGTGACACCAGCACACAAAAGCAACACAACAGCAGGTTCAAACACTCAAAGAGCTGCATTACATTTGAATGTGTGACTGGTTGCTGAGCTGTTTGATGTTATGTGTCAGAGTTCAGCTTCACATGTTTGAAATAATAACACATTTCTGGGAGCAACAATGACAGAATAAGGAACAGGACAGACGATGATGACCTTCTTCTATTGGACATGTGCACATCAGTTATATGCATTGATCCAGGGCTGCTTCACAAGTACACACACACGTTATGATCTATGTAGAAAAGTATAATGCCGATAAAGTACATGATATATGACACAGTGATGCTATGAAACAACAACACAAAGAGTCCAGATGAGCAAACAGTCACTGCTCAGTGTGACCAGGATCGTCTGAGCTCCGTCCTGAACCTGAACAGCTGTTCACCAGAATCCTGCTGATTGCTGCTCAAAGCTGCTTTCAGAGAAAGTGAAGCTGTGATCAGTGTCAGTGTGTTACTTTGTTACAAAACACTAAAATGTTACTTTGTGTCTCTGAGGGTTTCTGTCACATGTGAGTGTGTTCTCACAGCAGATCATTGAGTCGGCCTCAGATCTTCTTGACTCTGTAAAAACTGGAATCACAGGCTGTAGAATCACAGAGCAGCTGACTGGTGTCCTCTAAAAGTTTCACCTACAACATTCAGTCAAAGAGGAAAAACTCTGATCTGTGCTGACATCACTTCCTGGTTCAGACTGAAGGAGAGGATGAGGAGTTCACTCTAACACTTAAACACTGAGATGGTGTCACATGTTCATATGGTGCACACAGCAGTGGGACAGCACTTTGTAACATGTGATGTGACTTTGATAAAGATGAAACGTTCTTCTTATTATTGTGACTTTGAGACATTGATGTCACATGTTTTACTCTCTCCACACTCAAAGAGCTTCAGAGTGTCTGATTGAAACATCTTCAGGCTCTGACCTCAGAGGAGGGACCAGAAGGAAACTGTCAGATCATCAGTGTGATCATTATTGTCTAAACTTCATCAAGCAAACCTGAATAAACATGAAAACATGTTCTGCTTCCCTCTGACCTTTTACTTTGTGTGTTCCTCTCATCTTTGGTTGTTCAATGAGTTTTTGGAGACTTTTTTTCTAAACCTTGTTGTAGACCATGTTACCATGTTTGAGGTCACAGAACTGACTTTAGACAAAACCTTCAAAATAAATGAAGGTAAATAAATGGCTGATAATTTGTTCCACACAGACCTCAGAGACATCTTTGAACAATCCTCAAAGTCTGTGAGTTTGTGCTTTGGAATTTTTTTATCGCTGCTTTCAGCAACATTTACTAAAACTCTCCTCCTGTTCTGACTGTTGTGATAATAATCTGAGAGAAAGTGCAGAACTCCTCTGAGCTGTTACAGGAACAGATGTTGGCAGATGTGTCAGTGACAGAGTTACAGTTTGACATGAATCCTGATAGAAATCCTGCTCACTGACCTCTCAGAGTTATTATAATGATGTCTGCTGGTTCACACTCACGGCTGCTTTGGACTGATTCCAGCTCAAAGAGCATCAACATGTTTTCATGTTTCCATCATGATGAGGAGCAGAAACTCTGAGGATTCTCCTGAACTCCTGACTACAGTAAGTCATCCCACAGCTTCTGCTTTATATTCTCCATATTATTCAGTAAATTATAGATTATTAGTGATAATCAGACACTTTCAGAGGAAGAAAGAGTAAAAAGGAGGTACAGCATAGAATAAAGAAATCAGTCAGAATTATTGGTTATGTGAGCTCCAGCTGTTTCCAGGCTGTGATCAGCTGATCTCCAAGCAGATGTTACAAGAGCCATCAGGGCTGATTTCAAACCCACACACAGTACAGAGCTGTCAGAATGAAAGACCTTAGTTCAGTCTCTTTATCCAGGTTATCTGCAATGATTAATGAATCCAACAGATGGTGCTCTTCTGTGTCACACCAACACAGTGTGGACAGAGTAAAGTGAATATGCCACACACTCCATGAGGCGTCATCTACTCAACACCATCTTAAACTATAACCTTCATGGGACACAGCTGTGAGGGAGAACAACAAAGAGTAAGAGAAGACTGAGACAACATGTGGGAGCACAGCTGAGCCAATCACAGAGGACGAGACAGAGGAAGTAGAACTAGACATGAGATATGAGGAAGAACAGACCAAAATAAAACAGCAGGAAACAAAAAAAACTCAAAATCACAAAACAACAAATAATCAGATCAATAACCAAACACTATAAAGTCATGTGATTTCCAGGAAGTGCTGCAGCAGCTGCATGCTCTCTCCTCGTCTTTTCCATGTTTTCTCTGTTTCTGCTGCTTCTTTGTCCCTCACTGTAAACAGATGTACTGAGAGACTCCTGCACTGATGTTTCATAGGAGAGTCCAAACAAACTCACTGGTTCTCCATGAAGAACAAAGATTTGTGTCTGTGAAAATAGGATGTAAAAGGGAAATATTAGCATGTTTGTTCAGTTTTGTGGTACAGAGTGGAGTTTACACACAGATTAACTTGTTACATTTTGTCTTTTATCTTTGAATTGTTTACTGTACAAAATGCTTTTGTTGATTAAACCTTAAGTAGTTTCCTTTTGACCTACAGAGAAAGCAGATGGATTATACCAGCCTCACACTTTTTTTTATCTTTATATGGATTTTTGTTCCATCCTGATGATCAGAAGAGAGTTTGAGGGTTTCAGATCCTTCAGAACAACAGTAAGTGTTTAAAATGACGTCTTTCAGTCTTTTAGGTAATCTGACAGGTTGATGAAGTCTGTGAGAGTGAGTAGATTAAAAGATTGTTAATGTTAATTTTCTGGATTAACAGATGGTCTTCAGCTGTTGATGGATGATGTGGAGATCATTTAACAACTGAACCTGTTAAACTCTCAGACCTGCTTTAGATTTTATATATTTTATATTTTGTAAATTATTTTTTCACCTCTTTTTTAACGATGGACTTTATGATCTGCATACAGTCCAACGTAACACAACGTAACGTGGCTTAACTTCCTTAAGTTCACAGTCAGACATTTTGAGATCGATCGAACGGCCATAAGGCAAATTTTGATCTTTATTTAAACCTTAAATTTAAACTTGTATTCAGGTTTAAACTCAGGTTCAGTTATTGAGTGAAAACACCAACAGACTCAGACATTTAGAACAAACTAAGAGTCAGATCAGCAGAAACAGAGAACACGGACATGTCTGCTGTAACTGCGTCACTCTGCTCCACGCTGATGTTTGTCCTGTTCGTCTCTGCAGGTCAGATTTAACTGTTAGAAACTAAACTGAGTTTTACTCTGTTTAACTTAATAATAATAATTCTCAAAGAAATATTTTCAAATAGTTTGTTGGTCGGTGTGATAATGCTAATCAGTTAGCAGCACTGCTTTAAGGTGAAATCCTTTATATGGAATCAGATTCCTGTCAGACAAGATAAAACATCATCTTGACCTGTAAGAAAGTACATACTGTATACTTATTATACATTAAATGGTAAATGGCCTGTATTTTGTATAGCGCATTACTAGTCCCTATGGACCCCAAAATGCTTTACACTACATTTAATTATTTACACACTGGTGACGGCAAGCTACATTGTAGCCACAGCCACCCTGGGGCGCACTGACAGAGGCGAGGCTGCTGGACCCTGGCACCACCGGGCCCTCTGACCACCACCAGTAGGCAATGGGTTTATGTACATGTACTATTTCTCTCATGTTATTTTCTGATTGTACTAATTGTAATTATATATATTTTTTATGCAAATATTATTTGTACTCCATATCATGTGACTAAAATCGTCATGGTATACACATTATTGAATCACTGGTCTAGTAATATAATGTAAGACTCAAAATAACTAGGGCGATCGCGGCCCAGAGTTGGCAGTTCGTCTTGTAATCGGAAGGTTGCCGGTTCGAGCCCCGGCTCGGACAGTCTCGGTTGTTGTGTCCCCAGAGGGGCCGATGATGTGATATGGCAGCCTCGCTTCTGTCAATCTGCCCCAGGGCAGCTGTGGCTACAACTGTAGCTTGGTTCCATCAGTGTGTGAAGGTGAGAGTGAATGAATAGTGGAATTGTAAAGCGCAATTGTAAAGTGACTGAAAAGTGCTATATAAATGCAATCCATTATTATTAAAAATTCAATTCTATACAACAAGCTATATGTCTGTGAAGGTTCTCAGTCATCCAGGTCATCGTAGTCAAAGGAGTTTGGAAAGAAAAGCGTCTGGACTTCTTTAAGTTGCTTGAAGACGTTTCACCTCTCATCCGAGAAGCTTCTTCAGTTCTAAGGTCAAATGGCCGAGAGTCCCAGATTTAAACCCAGTGGGAGTATCCCCCCAAGGAGGGACAAAGGACCCCCTGATGATCCTCTAATCACATGCGCCAAGGTGTGAAAGCGGGTGTGGGACCTAATCAGCCAGGGTTTCGGGTGAGCTCATTGTGAAACCTGGCCCCAGCTTGTCATGTGAATTCCTGAGGTCAGACGGCCCAGGATGTGAGTGGGCGTTAAGGCGTCTGGGGAGGGAACTCAAAACTGGATTATAGATGGCAGACAGTTGGTGTCGTAAACCACCGCCTCTGTTCAAAGATGGTCGACACCAACTGTCTGCCATCAATAATCCAGTTTTGAGTTCCCTCCCCAAACGCTGTGTGATGATCTGAGTGTAGATGAAGGTCTGTGGATTCTAGACGATCAATAATCTGCCTGATTGTGTTCAGGATCATTGATCAGTTACAAATGAATGAGCTGTGACTCAGTTTGATGTAGAAATGTTGTCTCAGTCAAACTGAGCTCTTTCATGTTTCTATGAACTTTGTGTGTGTTGAATGCAGCAGGAAGAAAAACAAAGTGTGTGTAACAACCCTCTCTGTAACTGATGCTGCTTATTTTACACTCAGCAGGTTTCATCATCTTTTCATTAAATACAGCTGAGAGTGTTTTACAGTCACAGTGTTATGATTGTTATGAAGCTACAGATTTATGGAGCTGCACACTCACAGATTTCTGTCTGATCCTGATACTTTGAAACTTTTATTGAACTTTTGTTACAGAACAAACATAAATAATGTTCAGCTCCATATTTACATGTGTTCAGCATACGTTACCATGGTGATTTAACCAGGTTGGTGAGAGAGACGACTCTGACTGTTTGCCTGACACAGCTCACTAACTCATCACTCTGGCTTCATATTTAAATTCTTCTGGTATGAACTTCACAGTCAAACCTACCAAACATCAACATGTTAACAAAACTATAAGCAGGAAGTGCTGAGTGTGGCATCAGGTTAGACTGAAGCTGAGTGTAGGAGGAGCAGCGACAGCTGCACATGTGCAGATGCTGCTGCAGTCACACACACCAGTGTGACAGGAGTGTGAGAGAGATTAAAGAGAACGAGACAACAGAACATGTTCAACTATGAAAACTCAACTTTAAAACATTTAAATAGCTGCTGGATGTTCAGAGGTTCATTAAATCCAACATGACTAAAAACTCAAATGTCAGAAGAAATAAACAAAATATTTAAAGTCAATTATTCTGATCATAATTGTACTTTGACCTTTAACCTCTCTGCTCTGTGTTGTTTCCTCTTTCAGACCAAAAAATCATCCCAGCTGAGTCTGGACAGGACGTCACTCTGACATGTCGAGCTGTAAAAAATGAGTCAGAGAAAATGAACCAACAACCTGAGGTTGATCCAACATACACTCAGACATTTCTCTCAGTCTGATCCTGACACTCTGACATTTTCCAACGTCGTCAACATAACTTTTGCTGCAGGAAGAATAAAAAAAAATGTAAATTTTGTAGATATTGTAAAGTTTTATATTTTTGTGGCTCATTAGTGGACTTTTTCACAATTACATAACTGCTGTTTTAATCATGCTTGTTTTTGCTGTTTTTTGGTGATTATAGAAATTGTTTATGTGGACATTTAGCTTAGAGTCTAAAGTTTCTGTGGAGACCACTGTAAGGAAGGAAGTATTATTTTTTTTGTTATTTTTATTATTTCCATTTATTATTTTATTTTTATTAATTCTATTTTTATTATTTTGTTATTACTGTTGCATCATAATCATATAGCAAGCATTTGCATTGACACATTTATTGAAGTATTGATATTGTATTCATAGGTTGAACATATTGGCACCCAATTAATTAGTCTTTATTACAGGTTCAGTGAGAACCAAATGTTGAGTATAGGGATATTTTGCTGCTATTATTTGCTGCTATTTTTATAATCATCGTCACCATTCCATTAATAACACTATTGATATTGCATTCAGATGTTCAAACATATTGGTATCATATCAGCCTTTATTACAGGTCCAGTAAGAACCACGTTAAACTGTTGAGTTGAATCTATAATTCTAAAGGCTTTTGAGGGCGTTTATAATCTTAAATGTTTCTATGCAGACTGCATTGTGACAGGAAGTATACTCTGTGCCAAAATGAGACAGGAAACTGCATGTGTGTAGGGCTTGCTTCTGCAGAAGTGAAACTGAAAGCAGAGTCTGAGTGCAAGTTTTTTTGGGCAGGTTATTTTATTATGCATTTATATCTTTGATTAAGCTTTGATTAAGTTTTAAGTAGTTGTATTAGATTGAAACATTTGCTTTATACATTTTACATATAAGTCAAGATCAGTACACACAGGATGGCCTTAGCCTGGTTGCCTAAGCTGAGGTCAATTAAAGTGCAGCGCGAGGATCACACATGCACAGACATACACACACACACACATAGAGTTAGAGAGGTTCATTTGTAGGTGAAAGTTTAAGCATGTTTTGCTAGGGTTGCAGTTTTATGTTGGTGTACGTGACTGTTTGATGAAGAAGCAGGTGCACGATGCGAGAGCTGAGCGGGCTTGCGGGAAACCACCGGGGAGAAGATGGAACCTAGTGTCCTTTTAATTGTGTCACAAGTTGTCAAATAGAACATTTGTGGTTTTGAGTTGACGTATTGTGTATTTTATTGGTGAATGCAAGAGGTGGCGTTATACCCCGATGCATAAAAACTGTGTTCTGAAGTTTTGGAGATGAGATCTGATGCTGTCTGCGTACAGTGGAACATCTCCCACGCTGCGTGTGTTTCATTAAAATCTTCGTTGACTCCACCTGACAGGGTCAGTGTGTTATTCCGATCTCCACCATCTCTCTCTCCTTAAAATGAACCTTAACACCACACATGTCGATATTTGCATGAACAAAGTCGTGGATGGTTACATACCTCCTGAGTCCCCTCACTGGAACTGTAAATCTGAGTTTCTATGAAGTGCTGCAGATTAAGGATAAACAGTCTGACTCAGGATCCAGTGATCAGGTTCAACTGAATGATGCACTCAGAGTTTATTTATTTATTGTGCAAGATGGCAGCGCTTACGGCTCTCCGTCTCAGTACTCCTTTTTTTTTGTTTAGTTTGCTTAGTTTGTATGTCTTTCTTATTTTTTTCTGCACCATCGGCTCTACTTTCAAAGTTTGCTACACCCGCCAGAGCCTCATAGACATCGGTGACCAGCATCAAACATCTGTTTCACTGGACTTTCTTCGCACACACAACATCCCAGATCACATAGCGAGACCACCGGGCTCCCCGTGGATTGTTATCGGGACTAGGCGGAGGCGCAGACGGAGGGAGAGGAAGCAAAAGCGGGGCCGTAGGTCCGGCATTATGCTGAGGCTAAAAAACAAACCACACAAGCCACCTCTGCCGAGCCTCTATCTCTCCAACGCCAGATCCCTCGTGCAAAAAACGGACGACCTGGAATTACAACTAGTTCCTCACACCTAGGTATTCACCACTCATCCAACGTGTGAAACCTACTGTGAGGACAATTAAAGTGTGGCCAGAGGGGACAGACGCAGTGCTCCAGGACAGATTTAAAAACACAGACTGGAATATGTTCACCAACACAGACCTGGACCAGTACGCCTCATCTGTACTGGATTACATCTCCAAAACCACAGACAGTGTCACCACCCAGAAACGGATCACCATGTACCCCAACCAGAAGCCTTGGATGAACCGGGATGTTCGTCTCCTCCTGAAGGCCCACAACACTGCTTTTAGGTCAGGAGATGCACATGCCTACAGTACAGCCAGGGCTAATCTAAAGAAGGGCATCAAAAAAGCCAAACACCACTACAAAAAGAAGGTAGAAGAACACTTCTCCAACTCCAACCCCCGACGCATGTGGCAAGGACTCCAGACCATTACAGACTACAGGACCATCAAACCCTCCCCCGCATCCTCTGATGTCTCCTTCCTCAACGAGCTCAACAACTTTTATGCTCGTTTTGAGCGAGGGAACCCCACGACCACAACCAAAACAGACACGACGCCAGACCACCAACCTCTGACTCTCTCCCCCACCGATGTAGGAGCGGTGCTGAGCAGGATCAATGTCCACAAGGCTGCAGGTCCTGATGGCATCCCCGGGCGTGTTCTCAGAGCGTGTTCTGGGGAGCTTGCAGGAGTGCTCACAGACATATTCAACCTGTCCTTGGCCCACGCTGTGGTACCGGCCTGCTTCAAAACCACCTCCATCGTCCCGATACCCAAAAACTCCAACCCATCTAGCCTCAATGACTACCGCCCAGTAGCACTCACCCCCATCATCACTAAGTGCTTAGAGCAGCTGGTCTTAGCACACTTCAAATCCTGTCTCCCACCCACCCTGGACCCCCACCAATTCGCATACCGCCAGAACAGGAGCACAGAGGATGCAGTCTCCATCGCACTGCACTCTGTCCTCTCACACCTGGACAACAACAACACCTACGCCAGAATGCTGTTTATAGACTTCAGTTCAGCATTCAACACAATCCACCCCTCACAACTCATCAGGAAACTGACAGACCTGGGCATCAGTTCCCTCATCTGCAAATGGTTACTGGACTTCCTGACCAACCGCCCCCAACATGTCCGACTGGATAACCACTGCTCATCAACAATCACAATGAACACCGGTGTACCACAAGGCTGTGTGATGAGCCCTTTCCTCTACTCCCTCTTCACCCACGACTGCAGACCTGCTGATGGTTCTAACACCATCATTAAGTTTGCAGATGACACCACGGTGATTGGCCTCATCAGTGACAACGATGAGACCGCCTACAGGGAGGAGGTGGATCGTCTGGCTGAGTGGTGCGACACAAACAACCTGCTGCTTAACACCGAGAAGACCAAGGAGCTCATCGTGGACTACAGGAGGAATGCTGACCCACATCCACCCATCCACATTAAGGGGACGGCTGTGGAGCGTGTGAGCAGCTTCAAGTTCCTGGGAGTCCACATCTCCGAGGATCTCACCTGGACAACCAACTGCTCCAAGCTGGTCAAGAAGGCTCACCAGCGCCTCTTCTTCTTGAGGACTCTGAGGAAGAACCACCTGTCCTCAGACATCCTGGTGAACTTCTACCGCTGCACCATCGAGAGCATCCTGACCAACTGTATAACAGTCTGGTACGGGAACTGCTCCGCCTCGGACCGGAAGGCGTTGCAGAGGGTCGTGAAAACTGCCCAGCGCATCGCCGGAGCACCACTTCCTGCCATAAAGGACATCTACAGGAAGCGGTGTCTGAAAAGGGCTGGGAAAATCATCAGAGACCCCAGTCACCCATCACATGGACTCTTCACCCTCCTGCCCTCTGGGAGGCGCTACAGGAGCCTCCGGACTAAGACCACCAGGTACCGGAACAGCTTCTTCCCCACAGCTGTCAGACTCCTGAACTCTGCCTCCTGACATCTGACCCACGTTAAACTCATGGACTGAACATACACACACCCACAACCACTAGCACTTTATCACTATCACAATTATCCTAACTGCACTACTGTATAGTTCTGTGTGAATATCATTCTGTACATATGATAATTTTTCAATCCTACAACTGTTTATAACTTGCATAGTTCACATTTCTGTATAACTGTATATCTCAGATTTCTGTATAGTTTTTATTTCATATTTATATCCTGTTCATAGCTTGTACTCACTACAGCCTGTACATACTTATAGTTATAGAATATTCATAACATACTTCACACCGTGTACATTATAACATACCATAATAGACCCATTTCTGTAATATACTTACACATCTATATTATTGCTAATATATATTGTAATATATCTATATCGCGGCTTAAGCACTTCTGGATGGATGCAAACTGCATTTCGTTGCCCTGTACCTGTGACATGTGCAATGACAATAAAGTTGAATTCTATTCTATTCTATTCTAGTGGGAAATCGCTATGTTCGTGACTGCTGTGCCTTGATCATCACTGAAACCTGGCTTCACCCGGGAATACCCGATGCTAGCGTTCAACTAGCAGGCCGCACTCTGCTCCGCTGGGACAGGACAAAGGACTCCGGTAAGAGCAGGGGGGGAGGGCTCTGTATTTACGTGCATGAAAGCTGGTGCAACAACGGGACAATTATAAACAGTCACTGCTCCCCGAACCTCGAGTACATGTCGGTAAGATGCCGGCCTTTTTTTCTACCGAGAGAGCTAACAGTAGTGATCATCACGGCTGTGTACATTCCACCCGATGCCAACGTAAACACGGCGCTCTCTATCCTGCTGAACACCATTAATGAACAGCAGCGGGCCCACCCGGATGGTGTTCACATTATTGCAGGTGACTTTAATAAGGCCAACATAAAGACTGTACTCCCAAAGTTCTATCAGCATGTCAAATGTCCCACCAAAGGAGAAAACACTCTAGATCATGTTTACTCCAACATCAAGCATGCATATAGAGCCATACCCCTCCCCCACCTCGGTCAGTCCGACCATCTCTCCCTCCTGCTCTCCCCAGCCTACACCCCCCTCAGGCGCAGTGCCAGGCCCACCACAAGGACTGTTACAACCTGGCCGGAAAATGCTCTCCACAAACTGCAGGACTGCTTCACAGAGACAGACTGGGACATATTTGAACACCAGGACCTAGAAACTTTCACAGGATCAGTACTGGACTACATCAAGTTCTGTACTGCAAATGTGACTGTGGACAAAAGCATTCGGGTTTTCCCAAATCAAAAACCCTGGATGACCAGCGAGGTCCGCTCACTCCTCAAAGCCCGCGATGCCGCCTTCAGATCAGGTGACAGAGCTCTGTACAGGGCTGCTCGAGCTGACCTGAAAAGGGGGATTAAAAAAGCCAAGTCAGACCACAAAAGGAACATCGAGTCCCACCTGTCCAGCAACAACACACGGGAGGCGTGTCAGGGAATGCAAGACATCATCAACCACAGAGGCAGCACTGCGAAAACAGAAAATCCGAGTGTGCAGCTGGCAGAGGAAATAAACAGCTTCTTCGCCCGCTTTGAAACACCACAACAGCAGCACTCATCTGCCTCAGCCCTGCTCCCATCCTCATCCTCACCCTCACCTGGTTCCTGCACCGCTCCACTCACTGTAACGGAGCACGATGTCAGACGTGTGCTCCTAGCAGTGAACCCCAGGAAGGCGGCCGGTCCAGACGGAGTACCTGGCAAGGTACTAAGAGCATGCGCACACCAGCTCACCCTCATCTTCACCAGACTCTTCAACCTCTCACTGGATCAGGCAGCCATCCCATCCTGTCTAAAATCAGCCACAATCATCCCAGTGCCGAAGAAGTCTCCCATCTCCAGCCTGAATGATTACCGCCCTGTGGCCCTCACACCGGTAATCATGAAATGCTTTGAGAGACTAGTCCTTCAGCACATCAAGGATTACCTCCCCCCAGAATTCGACCCCCACCAGTTTGCATACCGTGCAAACAGATCCACAGAAGACGCCATAGCCACAGCCCTCCACGCTGTGCTGAGTCATCTAGAGCAGCGGCAGAGCTACGTCCGAATGCTCTTTGTGGACTACAGCTCAGCCTTTAATACAATCATCCCGGACATCCTCATCAACAAACTGGTAACTCTTGGCCTCCCTCCTCTCACATGTGCCTGGATAAAGGACTTTCTCACAAACCGGCCCCAGACTGTGAGACTCGGCCTTCATCTCTCCTCCACTCGCACACTGAGCACCGGCTCCCCACAGGGCTGTGTGCTGAGCCCCCTCCTGTATTCTCTCTACACCCACCACTGCAGTCCGACCCACAACAACACTCTCATCATCAAGTTTGCTGATGACGCCACGGTAGTCGGACTCATCTCAAAGGGAGACGAGGCAGACTACAGAGAGGAAGTCCTGAAGTTGGCAGCCTGGTGTTCAGAAAACAACCTGGCACTGAACACTAAGAAAACCAAAGAGCTCATTGTTGACTTCAGGAGACACAACACCGACTTGGCCCCCCTCTACATCAACGGGGAGTGTGTGGAGGGTCCATACCTTCCGGTTCCTTGGTGTCCTCATCTCTGCTGACATCTCCTGGACGAAAAACATCTCAGCAGTCATCAAGAAGGCCTGACAGCAGCTGCACTTCCTGAGAGTCCTCAGGAAGTACAAGCCGAACTCCAACCTGCTGCTGACCTTCTACCGCTCGTCCATTGAGAGCCTGCTAACCTACTGCATCACGGTATGGTACGGCAGCTGCACCAAGGCGGATAGAGTGAGGCTTCAGAGTGTGGTCAAGACAGCACAAAAGATCATCGGCTGCCCTCTCCCCTCCCTGTTGGACATTTATTCCTCCCGCTGTCATGAACCGGCTGTGTGGAGGCAGATGAGGACCCAAACGCAAAACTCACAGAAACAGAAGATGAACTCAAAAACGCTGCTTTATTGCAGGTCTTACAAAGTAACAGAACTAAACTGGGTAAACTAAACTGAGGACCGAGGGAACACAGAGAGACACACAGGTTCGGGGAGGAGACATTGACGACGCGACACTGAACAGAGAAAGACATGCACATAAATACACAGAGGGTTAACGAGGGAAGTGGGAGCACACGGGGAACACAGCTGACACAGATAATCATAACGAGACATGGCAGGGGTAAACAACACTGACGGGAGACTATCAAAGTAAAACAGGAAGTACGCAGAGGTGCAGACAGGAGGAGAGAGAGGACGGGGAGAACACAGGCATAGCTGGGGAAACATGGAATAAAACACAAGGAGGGGACACGGGGTTCACAGATACAGAGGGGCACACAGAGGGTAACCAAATAAGGAACATTTTAACTGAACGACCCAGGAACTAATGCCTAAATAAAGAGAAAAATACAAAATGCACAAAAACTAAGAGTAGTGGGCCAACATGGCCCAGGACCATGACACCCGCTGCCTCAGCAGACCAGCAAACATCATCAAGGACAGCTCCCACCCTGGTTTCAATGTGTTCAGCCTGCTTCCCTCAGGGAAGCGCTACAGGTGCATCAGCACAAAAACCCACAGACTCAAAAACAGTTTCTTCCCCAAAGCCATAACCACCCTGAACTCACACATGCACAGATAACACAGCCCCCCACTTCCCACTTCCTCTATGGACCACCACTGTGCAATACCAATTCTATGTGGAATAACCCAACTGTACATACATAACACTATTTATTACATATTACTTACGGCTTGTATATTGTACATTTTATATATATACATGTTCTTCCCTATGTTAATACGGTCCATATGTATATAGTGCTGCAGAACTGGATATGTAAAGCGCTTTGGGGTCCTTAGGGACTAGTAAAGCGCTATATAAATACAGGCCACAGGCCATATATGCTATTTGGTCAAAATAATATGGTGTATTTTATCTCATGGTATAGAAAAAAAAGGTAAGAGGCTAAATGTTAGAAGGGTTGAATAAATATACACGGCAAAAGCGCTCAATGTAGAGATTCAAGGGCCTTAAAGGTGTCATCATTTAAAGTAATTCATTTATGATTAATAAGGAAAAAGATTAACGGTTTGAGTTACCAATGGTAATTTTATTCTGTATATTTTGTAGCTTTTACTGTGTGATCACATTCAAAGCTGTTCAGTAAAAGGATTGTGAACCATCAGTTTGGAGACCATCTTTTCATCCTGGGATGCTGTGCTCGATTCTTCACTTTAAATTATTCCTTTTTAATTTGTGTCATTGGCAGAGAAGATAAATCATGTGACGTTCATCATGTCACATGTCACCACAGATTTAAATGTAGATTTGATATCTCTGTGTGTTTGTTATTAACACTGTGGATCTTCCTCATATTCTGAGATGTTACATCCTGTGAGGCTGAGGGAGTGTGTGGGCGTGGTGTTGTCCTCTTCCTCTCCTCCTCCTTCTTTCTTGTCCCTCCCCTTGTCCCTCTCTGCCCCTGCCTTCTCCTTTAGGACACACCTGCTGCTCATCTGCCCTCGTTTACCACCAATTACCCTCCAGAGGTGATATAAGCTGCAGAAGCGCAGTGCGGGTGTGGGAGAGGCTTCTGGTGGATTTCCTCACACAGCTATCTGCTAATCAGTGACATCTAGTTACAGTCATAGAGTCTCACCGAAACTGGAGCTCAGACTTCCTGGCAGAAGGAGAGAGGAGGCTGCAGGAGGAGCTGGAATCATGCAAAGGTGGATCCTTTAGGAGTCCTTTGACCTTCAGGTAGAAAAGAGGTGTGGCCACAGCTGGAATATGCAGCTGTGGAGGGAGGACTCCTGTGAGTGAGCTCTGATATCTGTCACACTGATTTATGCTGTGAATGTATTTAAGTGTCCGTAAATATGAAACATGTAATTATCTCTGTTACACCTGACATCATAAGATGCTGCTGTTTGTGGACTTTAACAAAACTGTTCATGATGGAGATCAGTCAACTTTAAAACAAGGTTTAAAACATGAGGATGTCGAGATGTTTTATCTATTTTTAATTAAAAGCTATCAGGTCAAAGACAGGAAGCTGAGGAGACAGGGGGACTGTGGCAGGGGTGCGGTCTCTGGCTCCACTGCAGTGGAGGAGGTGGTGCAGTGGGCTCAAGGGGCAGTACCAGGGTGGCTGGCGGGGCAGAATCAAGGATGCAAGATGGGAAATGAGAAAGAGGAAAGGAAGAAACAAGCAGAATAAGGAGTCATCACACTGATGAAGCATCACTGATGATCTGCTTGTTTCCATGTTAGTGTTTAAAGTCCAACATCTCCCTCTAGTGGCCATATATAAACCATGTGTGAGGATGGTGTTAATGTAAAATGTGAATCATAGTGTTCCAGTCAGTCATCAGTGTGTCTCTGCACAGCTGTAATTAAAATGTGTTCAGAGGGCCTCAGTGTCTGAATGGTTCCAGTTCAGCTCCATAACAGCAGCGTCCCTGGTTTGATTCCTGTGTTTCAGCTCATATCTGCCTCTCTCACTGAGTAAAGTTTCTGACTCGTGCCTTTCTTAGATGGCTTGTATACCTTTCGGTTGCAAAAACGAGGCCAATGTAAAAAAGGAAAATTTTTATTTGCTCCATACAAACCAAAAGTACAAAACAAAAGTCTCCAGCACTCTGTTTACATTTGTTCTGTTATAACTAAACAACAACAAACAGCAACGGTCAAAAAACTGTTGCTCCACATCCTGCTTACTTGCTCAACCTTTCATCACACCCACGTGCCTCACACACCCGCTTCACAACACCTACCAACACTTTACAACAAGCCAACAGATTAACAAAGCAGGACACATTTGTGTGTCTCTGTACTAACAAAGGAAGAGGACATCTTCAGAGGAAGAGGGCGGGCTTTACTTGGTGTCACTAAGAGAAATGAAAAAAAGCTCAAATGAGTGAGAAGGACGATGAAGGAAACATCTGTGCTGTGTCTGCTCTGTAAGTAGAATCTCTGTTTGTTTGAATTCTTGTACTTTGACTGTCTGCTCTCCTGATAACTGATGATGGAGGAGAAGACATGAAAAACAAATCAGGCTGAATTCAAGTTCAAAACACCACGAGGACCAACTGCAGGTCTGAACTGACTCTTTATCTTTGCTCAGGAGTCGAGGAAACACAGCAGGCATGGTTAACCTGACAGTCACTGGTAAGCTGAGTGTGTGGAGTTAGTGTTGATGAAGCTGTGTGTAAATGGATGAAATGCTGTAGTTTGTCTCTGTGCTCAGATAAATCAGTGATCCTGCAGAGTCCTGTCCTCCCTGTGATGGAGGGAGATGACGTCACTCTGCTCTGTAAAACAAAGACCACTCCCTCCAACCTCCCAGCTGCTTTCTATAAAGATGGGTCCCTCATCAGGAAGCAGCCTACAGGTCACATGACCATCCAGCATGTTTCCAGGTCTGATGAAGGCCTCTACAAGTGTGACATCAGCGGTCATGGAGAGTCTCCATCCAGCTGGATCACTGTCACAGGTGACACACTCACCTGTCTGTGTTTCTGCAGCTTTCAACATTCACAATGTGACGACAACTTAATGACTGTGTTTGCTTCATTTTAGACAAACACACCACCACACCTCCACCTACATCCACACCTCCACCTACATCCACCTCTGCTCCTGGTTCCACCTCCATCACTCTTCCTCCATCACTCTCTCCTCCTGTTATCTCTGCATTATCATGTGTTGGATCAGTCTGTGTTGTGGTTCTACTGGTGTTGGTGGTTCTGCTGAGAAAACGATGTGTTCACAGGAAACCAGAAGGTGAGACTCAAATTTCTGGATTTCATAAAGTGATTTATTTAAACTGTGTTTTGTTTGCTGTTTTATATGTTTGGTCCATTATTGAATGATATTCGTGTTCACTTTGATTCACATCAGCAGATAAAGAAGAACCCGAAGAAGATGCCATCCCCAATGACATCACATACAGTGACATCAAAATATTAAATAATCGACAAAAGCCAATCAAGGAAAGAAGAGGTAACCCCCCCACCCCCATTTGATTTTTCTGTTTACTGGGTTATTAAATAAACTAAAAACCTAACTAAGCATGTTTAAGCTTTAGTTTACTTTTTCATTTAACATATTGTAATAGAAAATCCCTTTACTACAAAGTTTTACCACAGACCAAACAAATCATAGGACTTTTTTCTTTTAATCTGATTTTTCGCTAATAATCCACACGTTCCCTTAAAACTTTGTTTTTGATTTGAAACACAAAAATATAACTGACACATGCTGATGTTCAGAATACTTTAAACTCCATTTATCTTCTTTCTTGGATAACAGAGTCTATAACATGAGCGAGCCCAGTGTCTGCTCCATCAGTGAAAGATGGATGTAGGCACTGTGACACTGCTTTATAATATAATATAATATAATATAATATAATATAATATAATATAATATAATATAATATAATATAATATAATGTTTAAGGACATTTCCTTTGACCTTCTTCACATAATTTATCCTGGGTTTTAGGATGATGGTTAGAATTAGATTTATGTTTATGAGCACTATTTCTTACTGTTATCATGTGATGGATGGTTTATATTCACAGTTATGAAATATAAAACACACTTACACACTTAGTGATAAACTGTCTGCAGTGTTCATTTAGATTTCAAAGATCAAACCAAATGTAACCATGAATGTTTAACTCTGTACTTACTGAGTGTTGTTCACTGTGAGCTGGACTGTGTGTTTGTGGTCTGTGGTTAACTGCAGCTAACAGCTCTGCAGTCGTCCAGCATCCTGTTTCTGACAGAAATAAAACAAACCGTAAACTCTGCACACAGACCACGAGTCTACAGATAAAACTCTAATACTGTTTTTTTTTTTTTGTTTTGTTTTTGTTTTTTACCAGTCATATGTTGAATTGTATTATATATATATATACAGAATGTGCTGTTTTTTAAAATTCCCTTTGCTGATTCATATTCAATAATCACACCATATTTAAAATCTAAATCTAACATTATTCTAAGTTAATAATTTGGTGGTTTCTGTGACATCCTGACATGTTAATCAGAAACATTCATCCTGCTGATAAAAGCTCAGTTTCTTCCTCCTGTATCAGGTCTGATTCATTCAGTGAATCTAAATTCCACTTCCAAACATTATCTGTCAGTTTCTATATGATCAGCTGTTATTCCTGCACTGATGTCCTCTGTGTGTGTTTGTTGTGCAGACAGTGATCCAGCTACAGTTTACTCAGCAGTGAGAACTGAAGACGTCACTTGTGGAAAAATCCTCATCAAAGAAGAAGAAATCAAATCTGGGAGGTACAGCTGATCTTCTTCTGTCTCTGTCATGGGTCACTCAGGCTTTGCTTTAAGCTACATGCTAATACTAACATGCTAAGATATTAGCATTCTCCTTCAATCTTACGAACACGTTTACCTTCAACATACAATTACTGACCAAGTGTTTGTGTCAAGCACTTTGTTTATTTCTTGAACACATAAGTAGCTCTTAGATAATGAAACTCGAGCAGCAGCATCAGGACAAACTTTTAATTGAGGATAAATGTATCTTTAAAAGTTTGAATACAAGTCTTTTCAAAATTACTGACAACATTAATGACCACAAGTGGATGAACCCTAGTGGGTTTTGGTGATGACATGACCTTTTTTCTGGCAGTGCCATTAGGTCAAACTTTCAATTTTAGATGTATCTTTAAAATCTTTCATCCATTTTTTTCTAAATTTTACGTGCCCATCCATGTCCTTTAGAATGAATCCTGTTGTTATTGTTACCCTGGACCCTTTGTTGTGTCACCACGACATCACTTTCACTCGCCCCTCCTCTTTTCTTATCCAGGCTTGAGATCGGCAGTGGCAGGGTTGAAGAGTTTCTTTGTTTGTTTTTGTTTTGTGTGTGTGTGTTTGCGGGTTAAATTCAACCATTTGTGAAACAGAAAATTGTGAGAACATCAGTCAAACAGTCAGAATATGGAACAGTTCTTGTCCAACAGTCCAGTTTTTTGTACACATGCTCTGATGTGCAGCAAGTGTGTGAATGCTCCTCGCAGACTCATCTCCCCACACAAGTTATCAGCAGGATTATTGAGATTTATTATTGATATGAGACTAAACAAAGCAATTGTCTTCTAGTATCAAATATCATTCTGAAGTTCTGCATGTGAAACCACAGCAGCTCCTTCCTGTTGTTCACTCCACCTAATCTGAAGCAGGTGACACTCCTCACCAGTTTGTTCTACTCAGGCTAATAAAAGTGTTCATGCCATGTGATCATGTTTGCTTTGTGGTCTGTGGGGAAGTTTGTCAGTTCTAATTTAAAAGAGATGGCAGCTTTGTGGTCGTCCACTTGTCTTTGTCTGGTTCCTCAACCAGGAACAATTTTCCATGGGAGACCCCACCGACAAAGTCCCCCGCCAACACAGAAACCCCACAGAAGATACAAACCCCTCCACAACAATAAGAAAGTAATTTACGGAAGGTTGTCATATTTTGTGAAAGTTGAGATTTGTGCGGTATTGAACAGCGGCCAACAACACTGTCCAAAACTGGTGCCCAATAAGCAAGCAAATAATGCAGAAAATAGAGATTTTTGATTAGAAACTGGTCTCGATGCAGACTGACAGAGCTGTGCAGGAATGGCTGTTTAATCATGGTGAAAGCAAAACAGCCAAAGTAAGAGAGAATTAATTACAATGTTTTTCAAATGTGAAGCAGAGGTATGGTCTTCTTTTGCTGCTGGTTCAATGAATTTTGGAGGGTGAGTGATAACACACCGCAGTTTCAGGATCTGTGAGATGTCTGCCAGACAGCACCCAATGGCATGTCAGTGTACGTGTCCTCAGGTGAACTATCCACACTTTGTGTTACATCTTTTTGCAGAATCTGTTTCCCTGCTCTTTAATCATTTGCTGTTTCAGCTGTTTGGTGGTTGTTGAAATGATTTTGTGAGCTTAGTTGACATTTTGACATTTCTGTGGATACCACATGTCTCTATATTTAAATAACAGATCTTTAACCCAGATGTTTTCCATTTCAACACAGCAACTGGGAGCATTGGGATTAAAGAGACTAACAGTTTATTGCTTATTTACTTTGTGTAGCATGAATGGCCATAATGGATTTTTTTTTTTTTTTTTTTTGGAAAAGCCGTAAAATTTGTTAATACAGTTAAAAGTCCAGAATTTCTGCTTGTGCTTATTTGTAGGAGCAGATCAAACGAGTTAAGATTTATAAATACTAAATATAAATTCTAATTATAACCTTTTGTTCTTCACAATTGCAGGAAATGAAAACAAGTATCACTTTAGCCAGTTCCTAATTTTATAAATTCTGCACTTAGAGACTGTGTAGTCTCTAATACCAATGAAATGCAGCAAGATGCTCATTTTACATGTTCCTGTGTTTCTTCACTTTTTCCTGACAAAAACAAGAGGAGAATTAAGGAGGGGTACCTCTCGACTGGCAGACCAGGGTGGTGCTATTCATCTTCAAGAAGGGGGATCAGAGGGTGTGCTCAAACTAGAGAGGGATCGCACTCCTCAGTCGCCACCAGGAAAGTCTATGCCTACATCCTGAGATGAGTCTGTCTGTTAGACGAACCTCGGAAACAGGAAGAAAAATGCCGTTTTGTCCCAGTCGTGGAACGCTGGACCAACTCTTTACCCTCTCAAGGATATTGGAGGGGCATGGGAGTTTGCCCAACCAGTCTACATGTATTTTGTGGAGAAGGTATTTGACCATGTCCCACCTTGGGGGTCCCGTGGGTGTGCTTTGGTAGTATGCAGTTTCTAACCCATTGCAAGAGCTCGGTCTGTATTGCCAGCAATAAGTCTGTGGGTGATGGACTCCAGGGCTACTTTTTTCACTGCTTCTGTTCAAACTTTTTATGGACAGAATTTCTGGCCATAGCTATCTCTGCTCTTTGCAGATGGTGTGGTTTTGTTGGCTTCATCTGGTGATGGCCTCCAGCTCGCACTGGAATGATTCGCAGCAGAGTGTGAAGTGGTGGTCCTCAGCTAGAAAATGATGAAGTACCCACTTAAGGTCAGGGACGAGTTCCTGCCCCGAGTGGAGGGGTTCATGTATCTCAGGGTCTAGTTCACGGCCAACGGGATCAACGGATGGATAGGTGCTGTGGCTGCAGTGATGCTGTACCAGTCTGCCATAGTGAAAAGAGAGACTCACCTCAAATACTTAGTCCAGTTTCACTCCTCATTCAAAAGGCATGTACACCTGGGTAGTTCACAGGGATGGATCTCTATAAATAGCAATGGCACCAAGAGCAGCACGTAGCAGACCACTTTTCAAGCATTTACACACACTTCAAGCTTGTCAGAAGTTTCTAAAGTTATATCCTAACATTGAGAAAGGCAACACTGGGCTGCTAGAGTAGAGCAATGTGGCCCAAAGCAACTGGTGTAAAGCACTCATTACAAACACTTTTCCCAGTGACGATGGAAGAGTTCAGAAAGTAGAGCTCAGGGTCACCAAGCAAGGCTGAGACAAAAGGTTCCTCAGATCTGTGTCTGGGATCATTCTGCTGATAAAAAAGTAATACTAAAAACTCTCTTTTCAACTAGTTTTGTGTATTATCTGCTGCAGTCTTTCATGTTTATGCCTTGAAAAGCAAAGAGAGCAGTAGAATAGTGATGCGCGAATCATGAACGAATCGTTAAATACTCGAGAATCACTTCACTGACTCGTGAATCATGATTCACAAGCCCAACTGACTCACTGACTCATCTCTGTTGCTGTTAGCAAACTAATTCCATTAGTAGAAATATATCTAGCTTATAATTAAAATGTGGAGAAAAACACAACATCCAGTATCGTAACAAAAACATTTCTGCTCTGAACTGGAAGAAAAAAACCCTGAGTAGAAGCTCACATCAAGACAATAGTTCACAGTAGTATCGCTCTGCTAACATGCTAACAGCACATTTGAGCTACTCACCCCCTCCTTTCCTGTGCTGAATCATAGCGCGAACGAATCACTCACTCACTCACTCACTCACTCACCCCCTCCCTCCTGGCTCGCAGCTACTTCTTCTTCTTCTTCTTCTTGGTTTTCAACCAATGTTAAGGCGCATTACCGCCCCCTGGCTCACAGCTCAGTGGACATTTAGATGAGAAATTATATATTTGACACATTTAAGGAAAATACTAATAAAATAAAAATAAACAAAATAAATGTTCCCTTTAGAATTTTTTTTTTTTTTTTTGCTCTTTTTTGCTCTATAAAATAGTTGTTTTCTTTTAGAATCACTCATCTTAGCAGTAGGATTTACATGAAAAGAGAAACAAATGAAGTTTGAGTGAAAATGTACATTTTTTTGCACTCTCTGGTCAACTGACTCAGTGACTCAAATGACTCAAAAAACCCGATTCACTTTGGTGAGTGACTCATTAAAACTCTATTCAGTAAAAAGAATCAAATTTACCATCACTACAGTAGAACCATATGTGTTGTATGTGTTGTGTCGTCTAGTAGCTTGATGTTCTTTGCTATTCACCAGCAGAGGGCTTAGCTTTGCTAGCTGCTTAACAGTATGCCCAGGCGCGTTAGGGGGGTTATGACCCCACCAATAATCAGATCCAGCCAATATAACCTCTCAATAAAATTATTAATCATGTTGCATAAATAGCTTGTTGATTTCCTTTAATCATTTCAATTACTGCCAGCAAAGTAGTTGCATGTTTAATCATCTATTAATGCAAACTGCTTTCCTCTGACAGTCATTCTCACCGCTATGAGCTGCTTCACTTCATCGTGAAGTGGAGGCTGCAGCTGCTGAGGTTGCACTACTGTTGAACCTTTTCATGGGCGACAAAACAGCAATATGGTACATCGATGATACTGAAGTTTCATCCATCCCATTCTTCTTATGAAGTGGTGTTGGAATTACCAAGAAATGCATTCCTCCCCATGCACTGCTGGCTCTGTTGTGCTGGCTCTGGGTCCATTGTGTAACTGATGCCACCAACAGGATGCTTACATTAGAGCAGGGGTCGGCAACCCTGGGCACAGCTGGCACGTGAAGGGTTAACTGATGGCACGAGACGCAGTGAATTAATCTGAGAAGGTGCATTAAAAAATAAATGGCTGGGCCAGCGATGCACATCGCAAATTAGCTCACATAGACACATTAGTTATGCCACTTCTTAATGACGGTATCTTAGCTAACAACCCCAACTATCAGACTGAACTTGTAACTGGCTAAAAATAACTTAGCCAACTGGTGAGAGGGACGTTGCTAGCTGTCAGTTTTTTCAACCGATGTTGAAATTTCCACATTCCAACACTTCAAATGCTTCAGGAGCTCTCCGCTCAGCACAGCATCAGCACCACAGAAATACACGGATACATCTGTAGAATCGAGACAGAATTCACAACGCGTTTTCGGGACTTTCAGGTGTCTGGACCAGTGTATTCTTTTCTGATCAAACCAGAAAGCTTTAATGAGCAGCTGGATTTGTCTCGCATTAACTGGCTGGACACAGACAACATCGAAATGCAGCTGAAAAGCTCGACTCTGTGGGGGTCTATTTAAACGGTAACTGTAACGGTAGCTGTAACTGTAAAGAACTGTAACAGTTACGTATTTAAAATTCAAAATATGAGTAACTCTCGTGCATGTATTGCGTTACTCCCCAACACTGTTTGTAGGCTTGTTGGTTACAAAAAGATGTAGTCTATGACGGAAACGGTGAGTTGAGGAGTAACAGAAACATCTGTTAGCTGTTCTTTAGCTTATCTGCAAAAATTGTAAATGTAAAATAATTGCAATGTAAGGAAAATAAATTTTTCCCTATTTGTTCACATCTGTCACCAAAAATCACTGCTAACTTTGACGTTAACAATGTGCCGTATATGTGAGGAAGGGGCTTACAGATGATTCAGTTGGGTGGAGGGGGGTTGGCAGCGTGCTGTGCTGTACTGTGTGCATGCAGGGAGTGGGTTAATATGTGCAATACAATCATTTAAGATATAGTCATTTCAGAGAGTGGCAAGTTTTCTTGCCATGTTTACCACAGGGACTTGAGCCCCATGTCAGGAACCAAACACAGATGACAGGGACAGAGAAGGATTTGATGTTTCAGACATCATCACCTGCACAACCTGATCCTGAGTTTATAGCAGTGCATAAGCGAGCTAAATGTGTGTTGTCTTTTAAACTAAAAGGGTTCACAACTTTTCCTTGGTTGCATTACGGTGCCACTACAAGGGGTTCTGTGTTTTTACTGGTCCAAATTTATTCAAATCAGTCAACATTTGCAAGCAAGTGTGAGCCTGCCTTTGTGAGTGCAGGCTTTAGAAATTGGAGAAAGGCTCTCTTCAGGTTCTAGGCACATGCAAAAAATCAGGTACACATCCATGCCATAAACATCTGTGCTTAAAACGAAACACTGTAGCTTCACAGCTTTCTTCAGCTGTTGCCAGACAACAGGAGGAAGCAACAGATGGATTATTGAAGATTGTAGCTTCCATCAAATACTTCGCTCAGCAAGGTTTAGCTCTACGAGGTCATGTAGGAATAGTTGTTGGTATAGTTTATTGGTGTCAATACAATGATGTAGATGATTGAATATATACATAAATAAGCAGAGTCACCATGTGGTATTTTTGCCATCTGGCAATAACTTCCTTATGGATTAATAAATTATTCTGATTCTGATTCTGAATACATCAGTGGAGAGCCGACGAGCAAAAATGCCAGTGGTCCTCGTTTAAAACAAATAAATGTATTTATTTAGACAGTTCAGCACAAAGTTATGCCCATGAGCCAACAATATATCAAAAAATAAATCTTCTAAACATCTCTAATGTTCTCTCAGTATATTTGCAAACGGAGTCAAAATTGCTCAACATATATATTTCCACAGTTCAAGAGTAGAAATATTCTCTACCTAAACAGAGGATTAATCAATAAAGACGCTCGTACACAATGCATCTTTTTAGCAGCTTCATTGACAGTGGGGCAACTTGGCCAGAGTTCCCCTTCCTGACTCTGCAGCCATCACTAATCAGTCACATGGATAATTTCTCAGGCTGAACAAGAACATCATGGATTCAATCTAAATAGGCAATATTCCACATGGCACATGTACAGGCCATCAGTCTTAATTTGACTTTTTTGCATTTTCATCTTTAGATTTTTTTTTAATGAGGAATTCACTTTTAAACAAGGCTGTTTTAGTGCCCACTGACTAATTTCTGTTAATACTGTTTTAGAACAAAGCAAATGTTTTTTAGTGCAATGAAATTTTTTGTCGTCTTTGAAGTTGTGAAAAATACACAGCAGCTACTTCCTGTTGTTCACTCCTCTTAGTCTGAAGCAGGTGACCCTGTGTGACACAGCACAGTGTGTTTTACTGTGGCTAATAATAGTGTTCATGCTGTGAGAACATGTTTGCTTTGAGCTCTGTGGTGAAGAGTGTCAGTGTGCACTGGAAGAAGATGCAGCTTTGTGCTCGTCCACCTGCTTTTTTCTCAGAAACTCCACAGTTCTTTGTGGTCACTCCCCATATGGAAAAGATATATATAAATCTTATAAAGTTTGTATCTGTCTTGTGTGAAACTTGTATGAAAAGCATACAAGAGTGAAAACAGATATAAGATCCTTTGAAAAATTATATAAATGAAACTTTTATGTTTTGGATACTTACTAAAACAATATATGAAAGTAATGAGAAAGTGGCCACTTTCATGAGTAAATCATATAAGTTTTTACTATTTCTTTTCCATATGGGTCTGAGTTTCACAGCAGAGGTGTTAGGATGGAAAAACTGTGAAAAGATATTGTGGTTTATAAAAAGGCAACACTTAATATATTCAAAAAGCCACATAAAACTAAATATAGTGTAATAACATCACAGTACTTTTGCAGTTTTACCTGCAGTAATTTTAATGTGTTTATTGTACAGAGACTGATTCAGCTGTGATCTACTCAGCAGTGAGAACTGAAGACGTCAGTCATGGACAAACACCCATCAGAACAAGGAGGCCCAGGTACAGCTGCTCTTTATCTGTGACAGAGACAAGCTAGCTGCTCACCCTGTTTACAGACATCATGCTGTGAGTGAGCCAGATGTCAAAGAAGACAACGACTGAATAAACACCCAAAGAACAAATATCAGAATATTTGAATAAGTCCCAGTTATCAGCAGAGCATCCAGGTACACAGTGCTCTACATGTAGCCATACTTTAGTATGAACACACTTCTGCACTCAGTTTAACAAGTTTAAGTAGAAACATAGATCACTTCATTCAGAGCATCTGGTTTCTATCGTCAATGATTTACAAGCTGTTAAAAAAAGGAAAAGAGAAGAAAAGCTTGAAGAAACCTCAGATGAACCATTTGTGTGTTTCATGTGAGGAAGGATGTGTTATTATTTATGAAAGAGGATGTCAGAGGTCAGAGGGAGGAAAACATGAGCTTTATTAGCTGGAAGTCAAAAATCAAACTCAGTCAGTGAAACCAGGAACAGCGACACATAAATGAAGTAAAACAGGGAACAGAGACGAGGCAGAGGGAGGACAGACAGGGAACACAGAGGGAACTAATGACAAACTCAAAGTAAGAACTGAAGCTGAGAGAAAGAAACACTAAACCCACACTAGAAGAAATCATGTGATCAAAGTTAAAGATCAGCACAGATCTGTGGCTCCAGGTTTGAAGAAGCAGTTAAAGTGTGAGCAGAATGGAAGCTCTGTGATTTGTACAGGGAGTGCAGAATTATTAGGCAAGTTGTATTTTTGAGGAATAATTTTATTATTGAACAACAACCATGTTCTCAATGAACCCAAAAAACTCATTAATATCAAAGCTGAATGTTTTTGGAAGTAGTTTTTAGTTTGTTTTTAGTTTTAGCTATTTTAGGGGGATATCTGTGTGTGCAGGTGACTATTACTGTGCATAATTATTAGGCAACTTAACAAAAAACAAATATATACCCATTTCAATTATTTATTTTTACCAGTGAAACCAATATAACATCTCCACATTCACAAATATACATTTCTGACATTCAAAAACAAAACAAAAACAAATCAGCGACCAATATAGCCACCTTTCTTTGCAAGGACACTCAAAAGCCTGCCATCCATGGATTCTGTCAGTGTTTTGATCTGTTCACCATCAACATTGCGTGCAGCAGCAACCACAGCCTCCCAGACACTGTTCAGAGAGGTGTACTGTTTTCCCTCCTTGTAAATCTCACATTTGATGATGGACCACAGGTTCTCAATGGGGTTCAGATCAGGTGAACAAGGAGGCCATGTCATTAGTTTTTCTTCTTTTATACCCTTTCTTGCCAGCCACGCTGTGGAGTACTTGGACGCGTGTGATGGAGCATTGTCCTGCATGAAAATCATGTTTTTCTTGAAGGATGCAGACTTCTTCCTGTACCACTGCTTGAAGGTGTCTTCCAGAAACTGGCAGTAGGACTGGGAGCTGAGCTTGACTCCATCCTCAACACGAAAAGGGCCAACAAGCTCATCTTTGATGATACCAGCCCAAACCAGTACTCCACCTCCACCTTGCTGGCGTCTGAGTCGGACTGGAGCTCTCTGCCCTTTACCAATCCAGCCACGGGCCCATCCATCTGGCCCATCAAGACTCACTCTCATTTCATCAGTCCATAAAACCTTAGAAAAATCAGTCTTGAGATATTTCTTGGCCCAGTCTTGACGTTTCAGCTTGTGTGTCTTGTTCAGTGGTGGTCGTCTTTCAGCCTTTCTTACCTTGGCCATGTCTCTGAGTATTGCACACCTTGTGCTTTTGGGCACTCCAGTGATGTTGCAGCTCTGAAATATGGCCAAACTGGTGGCAAGTGGCATCTTGGCAGCTGCACGCTTGACTTTTCTCAGTTCATGGGCAGTTATTTTGCGCCTTGGTTTTTCCACACGCTTCTTGCGACCCTGTTGACTATTTTGAATGAAACGCTTGATTGTTCGATGATCACGCTTCAGAAGCTTTGCAATTTTAAGACTGCTGCATCCCTCTGCAAGATATCTCACTATTTTTGACTTTTCTGAGCCTGTCAAGTCCTTCTTTTGACCCATTTTGCCAAAGGAAAGGAAGTTGCCTAATAATTATGCACACCTGATATAGGGTGTTGATGTCATTAGACCACACCCCTTCTCATTACAGAGATGCACATCACCTAATATGCTTAATTGGTAGTAGGCTTTCGAGCCTATACAGCTTGGAGTAAGACAACATGCATGAAGAGGATGATGTGGACAAAATACTCATTTGCCTAATAATTCTGCACTCCCTGTATCTGAGCTGGTTCCCAGTAAAGTCTGAACTGGGACTGTGTGTGATGCAGAGAGGTGGAGATTGGAGGTCTTAATTGAACTACAAAGCTTGTAATCATGTTTCCTGTTGTTTGAACTGTGTGTGTTTGTGTTCAGACATTAAACCAGAGCCAGACGTCGTCTACTCTTCACTGAAGTAGTCCACCAGTCCAACCACTGACGTCCAGCTGCTGGTCTCTAACAGGAACCCCCAGCACCTCAGACCAGAGGACATCCACATGTTCAAGATTTTAATGTTTTTTGTCTTGTTATCACTGAATTAGACTCTGATGACCCAGAACTACTTACTGGAAGTCAGTTCATTGACTTGATGTTTGTTGGCTGTTGTTCCCACAGCAGTTTCTCTGCAGGATTAATAAACTTTTGGTCTCAGATGTTTCCTTCTGTGGTTCTGTGAGTTTCAAGTCATCTTTGTTAAAGACAACCTTCTGTTTGTAGGGCTGTGAATTTTCTCATTTGTCCAGAGAGAAAATGAAGCAAACTGCTGGATTCTGGACTTCCATGTAACTCCAGAATGTACAGACACCAGTCAGACTGAACTAAAAAGACCAGGATTAACAAAAAGCCACGAGCACTGAGCAGCAGGGCTTTAAGTGGCTCTGCAAAGAGGTCTGACACAGTTTATGTGACCCTGCTTTGAATTGTGCTTCAAATGTTCCTGTTGTGTAATGTGAAGATGAATCTCCCTCTGATTCCTCCCAGCGCTGTGATTTCACCATTTTTATTTCTGTTATATAACAAGATCAGGATTTTGCATAAATATGCTGATGACTCTGTGATCATGTGACTTCTTCAGGGTCTGAAATGTGTGATTTTTTACTTTGGCTTTCAAACTTTAAAAAATAAAAAGCTTTGACCTCTCTGTGTTGGAGGAATGTGTCTGTGTGGGTTTGACTTTTAAACACTGGCATGTCTTGAACAGGAAACTGGTAAAAAATAATTAATCATACAAATACAGAAGAGCAAATATTTGTGACAGGATTTAATCAGCTCGGAGTTTTATTTTAGACACAGCTGAACGCTTTCATGTCTCTGTTCCTGTTAGTAAAGTTTATTTCTATTGCACTTGTTAAAACCAAGAACAGCAGCAAAACACAAAATGAACACATGAGACGAACAAGACCATAAAGATAAGAACCAAGACGTTAAACTGGAGTCTGAAGCTGACAGGGAGCCAAAGCAGAAGCTTTGAAAGATTCATGAGAATGAGTTAAAAACCTCACGGCAACATTTTGGACAGAATTAATAGATGTTTTAGTCAAACAAGAAAACTGATAATAGTTAATAATCCAAGGAGAGCACATGAAAGCAGACGGGCATCTTCTGAGACACAACAGCTTAAAATTGTTCTCATTTGTTGCTGCTGATGTAGTTTAGCCGGAGTTTCCTGCCCGTGTGTTTGCTGTCAGTGTTATGAATCCTGCTGTAATCAGTCTTCACAGTCTTCATCAGTCATACAGCACAAATCTATTTAAAAGCCAATCTAAATAAATGAGTCTTAAGCTGCTTTTTAAAAGAATAAATACAATCAACGCAATGTAATGATGGAGGGAGAGCATTGCACAACCTGGGGGCCACCGCTGTAAAAGATCCATCACCTCTGGTCTTAAAACGAGTTCGGGGACTACCAACAGTCTTTGATTAGATGATCTCAGGCTGCGAGAGGGAGCACGGGGTTCTAAAAGATCAGAAATGTAGGTAGGGGCATCACAATCACAATTCAAAGCTTTAAAAGTCAATACCAAGATTTTAAAATGAATTCTGAAATGTACTGGAAGCCAGTGTAATGAACATAACACTGGTGTAATGTGCTCTCTTTTTCGTGTCTTAGTTAAAAGCCTTGTAGCAGCATTCTGGACTAACTGGAGATGGTCAAGATTCCTTTTGCTCAAACAAAGAAAAAGACTGTTTCAATAATCTAAGCGAAATGAAATAAAAGTATGAATAACCATTTCTAACTCAGATTTAGATAGTTTATAAAGTTTGCAGTTTGGAGATGTTTCTTAGCTGAAAAAGGCAATTCCTAATTAACTGACGAGAGTGTTGTTCTAGGGACATGGCAGAATCAAAGATCACACCAAGGTAGGGGAGAGCGGGGATAGTTGTAACATTTTTGACATTTCTGTCGGTAGCTTGGAGCTCTTTTAAGGTAGTGGATTCAAAATGTAATTCAAAGTATTTACATGTCTCTGCTATTAAATAGTGCAGCTATTTTCTCTGCAGCACAATTACTCATTGCATGATATGGTTTTAAACACAAAGAGTGAAATGTTACAATTAACCCCATAGTCTGGGTTAGTTGTAACATATCCTGGGGTGAAATGTAACACAATGAAATAAGGGTACTGACAAAACATTAACATGTAATCTTTTTTATTCAACACATGAATGCACTTAGAGCCATTTATGTAGCTGTGTGTGTGACAGAATGCAGAAATCTAGCTTTTGAACATATTCCAACCCCCCAAAAAAGACAAATGATGGAATTTTCTGCAACTGAATATTTCATTTATTTTGGTTGGTCTTCCTTGAGTTTGGCCTCATTGGCTCAGTGGGCATTATAACCTACAACTCTTGCACCAACTTTTGAACATAACAATGAAGCTGAAAAAATGTAGTTGTTCACCAGCATCGCAATTCCATTACTTTTTATCATGGCTGACCTTGGTGTGGTTTGCAAAGTGCTTCAGAAAGATGAGGAAATCTGTTTCTTGCACCCATCCTGATTTATTTCCACTACCAATACTTCCTACTGGTCCATCTCTGACACAGTGGTCTGCATAATGTATGTGTGGGAACACAAACAGTGGAGGAATTGTGTTGCCAATGGCATTAACCACATATACAAAGGCGACCAGTGAACCTCTCTCTGCTGATGTCACTGCCCCAACTTGTTTAATATAAGTTAAAGTAATAGTGTGGTAAGTTGTAACATCTGCATTATTGTTACAACTAACCCAGACTGTTGTTGTTACAACTGACCCAGACTCCTGTAGCCATGAACTAGCTAACATTACAGCCAACGGCTAAAACATTAGCACTAAAGACCTACACAGAATATATCCCCATAGACATACAAATAACATAATTTAAGTTTGATGAGTTTAACTGCAAAGCAGATAATGCTATTAGAAATTGAAATAAAGTAGAAAAACTTACTTTTTGGCATACAAATTACTTTTTTTCGTGTTAAATTGTCTGTGTTTGACAAAATGTGCTGATTTTTCACATGTGATAGCAGAACTGAATTGGGCATGCACAGGATGAGTCACATCATTTGAAACTTAGCCCTGATTGGAGAAATTGGAAGTGTTACAACCGACCCACGTTACAACTATTCCCAGTCTTCCCTACCTGAGGCTCGGGTGAACAGATGAGCCAAGAGAACCAAGATACTGTTTGATTAAAGATATCTGGTTGTCGGGGGCAATAATTAATGTTTCTGACTTCTCAGAGTTCAACTGTAAGTAGTTGTCACCAAGCCACTGTTCAGTGGAAGCTAAACATTTAATTAAAGAGGACAGTTTATGGACTTCCATCGGCTTAAAAGAGCAATAGAGCTGAATATCATCAGCATCATATATTCACAGCAGAAGCTTCATCACAGACACTTTGGTTACACTGAGCAGGCAGCTGTTACACTGTAACAGTCACCAGGTCACGTGGGCCTATTACTTAGTCAAACCGAGGGCGAGGATTCCGAGGTCCTTGAATGCACCACAAACAGCGCAGAGTCCGAGTGAGCCGCTGAAAGTCAGATCTGTTCTTCAAAGCAGACTTTCAGCTTTATTTCAAGCTTAAATGTAATCTGATGTAGTCAGTATTTACAGTCAGGCTCTGTTATTAACTGAAAACAGCGACAGACTCAGACATTTAGAACAAACTAAGACTCGGATCAGCACAAATACTGACACAGAGATGGCTGCTGGCACTGCGCTGCTCTGCTGCTTGTCCATGTCTTCGTCCCTGCAGGTGAGACTGAACTAAACTGAGTTTAACAACAAGTACAGGAGGATTATTTTCATCTGGATTCAGTTTGTCTGTGTGTGTGAAGGAGACACGAGGCTGGGTGGACACTTAACATCTGTAATCAAGCTGTGACAGAGACAAATGGCCTGTATTTATATAGCGCTTTACTAGTCCCTAAGGACCCCAAAGCGCTTTACATATCCAGTCATCCACCCATTCACACACACATTCACACACTGGTGATGGCAAGCTACATTGTAGCCACAGCCACCCTGGGGCACTGACAGAGGTGAGGCTGCCGGACACTGGCGCCACCGGGCCCTCTGACCACTACCAGTAGGCAACGGGTGAAGTGTCTTGCCCAAGGACACACCGACCGAGACTGTCCGAGCCGGGGCTCGAACCGGCAACCTTCCGATTACAAGGCGAGCTCCCAACTCTTGAGCCACGATCGCCCCAAAGAAGTGTAATGTGTGTGTCAGTGTGATGTGTTGTAGTGTCAGGAGTCAGTATACAGCTACAAAGCTTTTTGTTCAGTGTATACAAACAGCTGTAGCTCCATAAAGGCAGCATGCAGAGACTCACAGTGTCTTATAATGAGAGGCTGCTTTCTCTCACACATTATGTTCACTTATTATCAGCACATGTTGTTGTTCTGTGGAAGCTAACATCTTGTAGTTTCTGACACTTTGCATGTTTAGCATGAGGCTAAAATTCCCCCTCAGTGGGTCACTGGTGACCTGCTGGATGTTCAGACATGACATGACATTTGAGTTTTTAGTCATGACAACATGACTAAAAACTCAAATGTCAAAGGAAATAAACAAAATATTTAAAGTCAATCATTCTGATCATAATTGTACTTTGACCTTTAACCTCTCTGCTCTGTGTTGTTTCCTCTTTCAGGACCAAAGATCATTACAGCTGAGTCTGGACAGAACATGACTCTGACATGTCGAGCTCCAAATATCAGCATCACGGGTGTAAAGTGGATCAGAGCTGACCTGTGGCCAAAAAATGTGCTTTTGTACCGTGATAGTCATTTTATTCCAGACAACCAGCATCCATCTTTTAAGAACCGGGTGGATCTGCAGGACAGACAGATGAAGGATGGAGACGTGTCTTTGATTCTGAAGGGTGTGACGACTACTGACACTGGAACATACATGTGTCGTGTCATCATAGAAGAAAGACAGTCACTGAAGCTCAGCATCATCCACCTGATTGTTGATCCAGGTGAGTGAGTAGAGTTGAGTGTGTGTGTGATCAGAGGTGAAGCTGCTTCCTGGTTGTTGATGTGTGTTTGTTGTATGGATGAGCTGGTGGATGTCAGAGGTAGACAGATGTTTCTCCAGCTGTTGTCTTTGTAGCTGGTAGTCTAGAGTTGTAGAGCAGCATTGTTTGGGTAAAGTTAGAGCAGAAACAAAGACATTTATGAATCAGTCTCTTCTTCTCTTGCTCTCTAACTCGTCTGTAAACATGTGTGGGGAAACTCAATGTTAAAGCCTACAGCTGGAGGGGGAGGGGAGGGGTGGAGCTGGTGGTTGTGAGTCTGTGAAAGTGAATCCTGCCGGTGCCATAGCTGCTGAAAACGTACTTAGTGCAGACACAAAACGTCCATCAGCTTCAAAGTGTGTCAGAAAAATGTCCACATGATGACTGATGGATGAGAGAGGTCCCATTTTTGTTGTTGTGCACAAATCATTGAACAACACAAACACTTAGAGCTCCTTTCAGTGCTGCCTGTTTTGTTACTGCACACATTTCTGATGGTCCTACAGTCCAACGTAGCAAACATCTCCCTGAAGCCTCTTCCTTAGAGACCAAAGGTTGGATCAGAGCAGCTGAAAGGACACATCTATGAATGCAGTCAGAGACTTTCTCACAACCTTCATCTGACCACATTTACACTCAGCTTTAGACTCAGATTCTCTCCGAGTCAGTGAGACTAAAGACCCGGAGATTTATAATATATTAAGATGAACAGTAATACTAACAAGTTAATGTCTGCTTGACTTTCATGTTTGTGTCTACAGATGAAATGTAACTGTTAGAAGCCAAATGAGCACAAAGGAGTATAATCAAATCTTTTTCATGTTGTTTCAGTCTGTTTGTATGAAGTTTACATTTGTGTCTTTGATCCAGCTGTGACAGACACAAAGAAGTGTAATGTGTGTGTCAGTGTGATGTGTTGTAGTGTCAGGAGTCAGTATACAGCTACACAGCTTTTTGTTCAGTGTATACAAACAGCTGTAGCTCCATAAAGGCAGCATGCAGAGACTCACAGTGTCTTATAATGAGAGGCTGCTTTCTCTCACACATTATGTTCACTTATTATCAGCACATGTTGTTGTTCTGTGGAAGCCAATGTAATTCGGCAAGGGGCTAGATCGCCTGACCGCTGCTTAATGTTTAATAAGTTAATCAGAAGTAGGTTCAACTAAGGACTAAGAGTGTGTGAATAAAACACTAATAACAGAAATACAGCTCACAAAGGTATATACTGTGGTGATGTGAATGTTATAGACCGATATATTCAATTCAATTCAATTCAGTTTTATTTATATAGCGCCAAATCACAACAGCAGTCGCCTCAAGGCGCTTTACACTGTACAGTAAATACAGAGAAAAACCCAACAATCATATGACCCCCTATGAGCAAGCACTTTGGCGACAGTGGGAAGGAAAATCTCCCTTTTAACAGGAAGAAACCTCCGGCAGAACCAGGCTCAGGGAGGGGCGGGGCCATCTGCTGCGACCGGTTGGGGTGAGAGAAGGAAGACAGGATAAAGACATGCTGTGGAAGAGAGACAGAGATTAATAACAGATATGATTCGATGCAGAGAGGTCTATTAACACATAGTGAGTGAGAAAGGTGACTGGAAAGGAAAAACTCAATGCATCATGGGAATCCCCGGCAGCCTATGTCTATTGCAGCATAACTAAGGGAGGATTCAGGGTCACCTGGTCCAGCCCTAACTATATGCTTTAGCAGAAAGGAAAGTTTGAAGCCTAATCTTGAAAGTAGAGATAGTGTCTGTCTCCCGAATCCAAACTGGAAGCTGGTTCCACAGAAGAGGGGCCTGAAAACTGAAGGCTCTCCCTCCCATTCTACTTTTAAATACTCTAGGAACAACAAGTAGGCCTGCAGTGCTCTAATAGGGTGATATGGTACTACAAGGTCATTAAGATAAGATGGGGCCTGATTATTTAAGACCTTGTATGTGAGGAGCAGGATTTTGAATTCAATACAATATATGGGTCCTCTACCAGAGGCCTGGGAGCTTGAGCGTCCTGCGCAGCATCTTAGGTGTTCCTAGGACTGCGCTCTTCTGGACTGTCAATGGAAAATTGTACTTAGTAGTCAGTATAATCTTTTAATGATATAAGTTTCCATATATGCTTAGAGGTGTGTAATCGATTGTGTAGTGATAGGATGTGTGATCTTTAGTGGGCTTTGTGTGCATTCCAGGGTGTTCTGGTATTCAAACCCACATCCTGGGAGCATGGGAGAGGTCATACCTTGTTTTATTGTTTTACGGTAGGATAAACGTAGCTATGTCAGTTTTAGGCTAAGTGCCTTTTGTTTAGATGAACTGCTGGACTTCCAGGCCAGCAGGTTTAGGGAAGTCATATATGGGATCATGCTTTGACCCCACATACACACATACACACACACACACCTAAACATCCACATTCCAATGTAAGGAACAAACACCCACTGATGTATAAATAAAGGCCAGGGCAGTTTCAGAGTGCGTGTCACAGAGCCATCACTCTCACTGTGGATGCTCTGTGCTGCCCTTGTATACAAGTAAAACTGTGTTTCTCCTCTCTGATTCTCAACTGAAGAAGTGTTTTAGAATAATTCTCCTGACATGGACAGAGATCTCCAATGATGTTCTTGGGATCTACTGGAGCCACTCGCCTAACTTGGGAGTCACCGCACCTAGTGCTCTAATTAGCACTGGGACCACTGTTACCTTCACCCTCCACATTTTCTTGAGCTCTTCTCTGAGCCCTAACACCTAGGGCGTAGGTGTTGATACCCCGGATCTTGTTCTTACTGTTCAGCTGACTCCTCAGGACTTGTCGGACCCTTTGCAGGTACTTGGTGGTTGCAGAGGTCAAGCCATTCCAGGATCCAGGTGTGGGTCACTGAGTCATAGGTGTTCTTGTAATCAATCCAGGCAGTGCACAGGTTGGTCAGCCCAGTCTTGCAGTCTCGGGCGACTGCTTGGTCTACCAGTAGCTGGTGTTTTGTGCCTCTGGTATTCTTGCCAATCACTTTCTGTGCCCCACCCATGTATTGACCCATGTGCCTGTTCATCTTAGCTGCTTAGATGCCTGACAGGAGCTTCCATGTGGTACTGGCAGGTTATTGGTCGGTAGTTGGATGGGACCGGTCCCTTCTGGGGGTCCTTGAGGATCAGGACTGTCTGGCCTTTGGTTAGCCATTCTGGGTGTCTCTCATCAACTAGCAACTGGTTCATTTGTGCTGCCAGACATCCGTGGAGTGCAGTCAGCTTCTTCAGCCAGTAGGCGTGAACCACGTCGGGCCCTGGTGCTGTCCAACTCTTCATATTGGAGACCCTTCTTGAATGTCTGCCACTGTGATGGTTACTGGACCCTGTTCAAGGAGGTTGCTGAATCTGCTCTTAGATCCAATAGCCACTGAGCATTGCTGTTATGGGTTGTGTCCTTCTCCCATACGCTCTTCCAGTATTGCTCAGTCTCCAGCCTTGGTGGTCCTGTTATCATATTGTTCATCTGCCACTGAGAGTACACCTTGGCTGGTTCCGTGGAGAACAGCTGGTTTATTCTCCTGCCTTCTATCTCTCTGGTGTACCTCTTCAAACAGCTATGAGGCTTTGATTGGCAGTTTCTGAGGCCTCAGGTATGGACAGCTTGCTGTACTCCTAGGGACCTTTTTTGTTGCACCTTTCTGGAGCTCCAATAGTTGTCTAACCTCCCTCCGTGCTACCTTGATCTTGGCCTCTAGTCTCCTTCTCCATGGAGGGTATTGCTGCTTGTGGCTGTTCATCTTGTAGCCAAGCATCTCACTAATAACTGCTGCCGTGGTGTAGATCAGCCTGTTAGTCACGGAAATGGTGGTGGTAGCTATCATCCGCAGTGCTGCATTCACATTAACATCACATCATCACATTCACATCACCTAGTAGATCTTCTGAGAGGGTACTTCATGTAGTTTTGGTAACCGGCTTCAAGCTTCACCATGATTCTAAGAGTGTGTGAATAAAACACTAACAACAGAAATAGAACTCAAAAACATATATACTGTGCTGATGTAAATGTTATAGACATATATACAATGTTCCCTCTAACCTGCGCACGTGCGCAATTGTGCACTGCTGGCTCGGTCTCTGCGCACAGAAAATCTGCGTTGCACACAAAAAAAATCTAACCTGAATTGAGATTAAAATTAATACTTAAGTAAGTGACTGTCTGCTCCTGTACAGGATTAGAATTAGAAGATGCCACCTTATCCCATAGTCCAGCCAATAATGCGATTCACATTCGTATATACACAGCTAATCAACGTCGTTGACAGGCTATGACAGCGTCCTTATGTGCCGACACCGGTGTTTTAGCTAGCAAAGCGGCGTGGCTGATGTGGAGTGAAGCCACGTTTCTGACAACGTGTACAACCATTGGAGATGTGAGCAGGACAGACGGAACAATTGACGGAAAAAGTGTGGACTTTATACCAGTTTTTAAATTGTGTTGATAGGCCACGTAAAACCAGAGTTATGATAAAAATATCTGCAATGTTTGGTTTTCTTCCTGAATACTATCGTTGTTTATATTTACTGCGGGAAGAAACTGTAAAAACGGCGTTTTACAAGGAAATCGCTTGAAAGCACTCTCTGCCTGTGAGCAAAAACTACCAATAGTTTTGTGTGTGTCAGAACAATGAGGCGATTGCTGAATGTTACAGGTGTTACAGGAGTGACACATCTCCTGTTGTCAGGCCTGCAGGTATCAGGCTGTTGTTCTCCTTTATCTCATAGTGGACAGAAATTAATTTTTGGAGTGGCACAAATAATTTGTGTGGCATCAAATTTGATGCAGAACACCTGATTGTTCTGTAAATAGTTTGAAATGTTTATATAAAAAAAACGCCTTGGCAGCATTTTTAGGGAAACAGCTGCAAAAAACTTTGTTGTTTGCAAACCTCAGTTACTTTTTTGAAGAAGTAACTATAATAATTAATTGCCCATCATTGATCATTATATACTGTATTTTGCAGACAGAGAGTTACAGTACTCGGAGAGTTACAGGACTCTCCCAGACCACAGACTCATTATATAAAAAAAGAAAGAAAGAAAAAAAGAAAGTTGTGTTTTCAAAATTGGAGTTCAAGTTAACATACTACACAGGTCATGAACAAGATTTTTTAAATTTTCATTGTAACTTGGATGGATTAGATGCTGGCGTGAACACAGTGCACACGTCTGCTGTTGCTCACAGTGGTCCAAGGGATCGCTCAGGGAGTTTGTGTGTTCGCTCAGACACATTAAAAATTAGAGGGAATATTGCAAAAAAAACCCAAAACACCCATCTCGCCCCTGCGGGCGGTTTTATCCTTCAAGCTCGGGTCCTCTACCAGAGGCCTGGGAGCTTGAGGGTCCTGCGCAGTATCTTAGCTGTTCCCAGGACTGCGCTCTTCTGGACAGAGATCTCCGATGTTGTTCCCGGGATCTGCTGGAGCCACTCGCCTAGCTTGGGAGTCACCGCACCTAGTGCTCCGATTACCACGGGGACCACCGTCACCTTCACCCTCCACATCCTCTCGAGCTCTTCTCTGAGCCCTTGGTATGTCTCCAGCTTCTCGTGTTCCTTCTTTCTGATGTTGCTGTCATTCGGAACCGCTACATCGATCACTACAGCCGTCTTCATTGCATATATATATATATATACACACACACATATATATATATATATATATATATATATATATGAACAATGCTATCAAAATAATGCTAAACAAGCAATTTGGTGCTAAAAGGAAGTTCAGTTCAGGTCAGTTTAGTTAACTCATAAGTTAACTTTGGTCCTACCGCAATGCAGTGGTGGTTGGATGGCCTTTCATCCCGCACTGATCAGGACAGTGATCGCAGGAAGAAGAAAAAAAGACCTAAAAAAGGTCGGAAAAGATAATTAACATTTACAATTAAATTGGAAAAACTTTCTACTGCTATCTCAAATAAATAAACAAATCCATAAAAATCAACCAATACCGAAACAAGTCCCAACACTTCATTCTTGATTCAGAATAATATTGAAGTCAAAGTAAAGTAAATTAGCAATAAAGCTTAGAAACATTGTCCAAAATTAGATAATTATTTACAAACAACTTTAATTGTTTATGTGTTGTGCAACAGATTCAATAATCTAAAAACTAGAAAAGTAACAAAAAACATCCAATATGGACAAAACTACAAAAATCAAATCACTCACTCAACTCTGGAAGTGTCAATTTAACATTTGGCCATAATGATAACACCAAAAAACAGATATCCTCTGTCAGTGTGCCACAGGGCAGCTGTGGCTACAATGTAGCTTGCCTTCACCAGTGTGTGAATGGGTGAATGACTGAATGTAGTGTAAAGCACTTTGGGGTCCTTCAGGACTAAGTAAAGCGGTATTCAAATACAGGCCATTTACCATTTACCAAATAAACCAGTAATCAAACTTTAGCTTCACTAGCCTAGCATTAGCTCACTAGTGTTTTGACTGCGCGACCACAGCTTCGCATTTCCATTAATTATAACAAAACAAACAAAGTAACTAACTCACCGTTGATCGGGTAATCGGGCACAAATTTGATTGAATCAGCCATACCACTTACACTGTCAAGTGGTATGGTGTCAGTAATTAGTCAACTTCTGACAGAGCACGCCAACCACTGAGACAGCAGCAGCAATGAAGAAAGGGAGACGCAGCAGATTGACCTGGAACTTATGCAAAGTTCACTCCTGCCACAATAACTAGATTGCTGGAAGTGGGGTTGGCTGTCACCTTGGTTACACTTTGCATGTTTAGCATGAGGCTAAAATTCCCCCTCAGTGGGTCACTGGTGGATGTTCAGAGGGTCATTAAATCCAACATCAGGGATGGGTATCGTTTAGTTCACCTTACATGCATTAATTTAATAACGTGGTTAGCCTACTCAACGTAAATTACACACGAACAACATTAAGCTACTCACGCAGAGAAGAACGGCTGCTGCTGCCATCATCATCCGTCATCATTTCTGCTACACTGGCAGGGCTAGGGGCCAGGACTCTCCTCTTCGGGTTCTTGGGGGATGTTGCTAACTCCGGCCTGATAACAGGCACCATACCCGCAGTAGACGTGCTCGGTGTGAGGTCTCGCAGCAAGCTATCAAATACGGTGGATTTCTCGGCTTTTTAAAAAAAGCTATACGTCGCCAGGTGTTTCATCAGATTCAAGGTGTTACCTCCTTTGCACAGTATCAGCTTAAAGCACTTGTTGCAGGCTGCTGAGTTTGCATCTTTTGCTGTGAAGTACAGCCAGACTTTTAACCGCTTCGCCTTGGGCATTTTTAATCTGTAGCTCTGCTCTAAAAGAACGTACGTACCTGGGCCCGCCTACTGTCCTTGGAAAGGTAAAATGATTGGCTAGAATCCAAAGTGTATGACAGCTCAGGAAAAAAAAAACACCGAAATAAAGCACTGAAATGTGCGCTGCTTTTCGGTCTGGATACTACCATTTATGTCAGAACCAGTGCCATAATGGCACTGGATACCCATCCCTATCCAACATGACTAAAAATTCAAATGTCAAAGGAAATAAACAAAATATTTAAAGTCAATCATTCTGATCATAATTGTACTTTGACCTTTAACCTCTCTGCTCTGTGTTGTTTCCTCTTTCAGACCAGAAAATCATCACAGCTGTGCCTGGACAGGACGTCACTCTGACATGTCGAGCTCCAAACAGTGAGATCAGAGTTGTAGAGTGGAGCAGAGCTGACCTGGGAGACAAATATGTGCTTTTGCACTGGGATGGTCACTTTGTTCCAGACAACCAGCATCTATCTTTTAAGAACCGGATGGATCTGCAGGACAGACAGATGAAGGATGGAGACGTGTCTTTGATTCTGAAGGATGTGACGATTAATGATGCTGGAACATACGAGTGTCGTGTCTACATGGGAAGAGAAACAGACTCATGGGAATTCATCAGCATCATCTTCCTGAGAGTTCCTCCAGGTGAGTGAGTAGAGTTGAGTGTGTGTGTGATCAGAGGTGAAGCTGCTTCCTGGTTGTTGATGTGTGTTTGTTGTATGGATGAGCTGGTGGATGTCAGAGGTAGACAGATGTTTCTCCAGCTGTTGTCTTTGTGGCTGGTAGTCTAGAGTTGTAGAGCAGCATTGTTTGGGTAAGGTTAGAGCAGAAACAAAGACATTTATGAATCAGTCTCTTCTTCTCTTGCTCTCCAACTCGTCTGTAAACATGTGTGGGGAAACTCAATGTTAAAGCCTACAGCTGGAGGGGGAGGGGAGGGGTGAAGCTGGTGGTTGTGAGTCTGTGAAAGTGAATCCTGCCGGTGCCATAGCTGCTGAAAACGTACTTAGTGCAGACACAAAACGTCCATCAGCTTCAAAGTGTGTCAGAAAAATGTCCACATGATGACTGATGGATGAGAGAGGTCCCATTTTTGTTGTTGTGCACAAATCATTGAACATCACAAACACTTAGAGCTCCTTTCAGTGCTGCCTGTTTTGTTACTGCACACATTTCTGATGGTCCTACAGTCCAACGTAGCAAACATCTCCCTGAAGCCTCTTCCTTAGAGACCAAAGGTTGGATCAGAGCAGCTGAAAGGACACATCTATGAATGCAGTCAGAGATCTTTGGCTCCTCCAGCTGAGACACACCTTCACAGACACACAGCCCCTCCCCTCACTAACAGCTGGATCACTGTCACAGGTGACACACTCACCTGTCTGTGTTTCTGCAGGTTTCAACATTCACAATGTGACGACAACTTAATGACTGTGTTTGCTTTATTTTAGACAAACACACCATTTTTCTTCTCTCTGTGCTGTTGCCCATTGGGTCAGTCTATGTTGTGGTTCTGCTGGTGAGACGATGTGTTCACAGGAAACTTGAAGGTTTTTATATATTCATTCTTATTCATTGTGGTATTTTGTTTCCATTCTGTGGTCATAATTTAGGTTCTTAAGTCATAAAAGTGTTTAACTCATTTCAGAAGATGGAGAAGATGACATCACCAGTGACATCACATACATTGTTGTGAAATCATCAAATCATCAACAACCTCGAATCGGAGATAGAGGTTTGTACTATTTTTGGAATTAAGAACATTTATTTAAAATGAAAAGCATGTTGTGTGCAACATATTACAGAATAAATAATTATGAAAAAAAAATGTAAACAGTGTCAGTACAACTCAAGTATTTTTTTCAGTTTATTGTAAACTCTGCCGCTTTGAACAAGACAAGGGGCATTAATAAACATCTTTGCTATTTAGTGCACAATATTTGAATAAACTAACAACATCCACCAACATAGAACTGTGGCAGTCAGTCTAAGATGACTCACTTAACGGAGCCTATTTAGAAAAAGTGAGTGGCAGGTTTTTTTTTAACCCTTGTGTCATCCTTTAAAAAACTTCTGCATTATCAGCAGTCAGACTGTTTCTGTTTTCATCTATAATGTGTGACACTGAGCTAAAAGGCCTTTCACTTTCCACACTGCTACATGGGGCTGAGAGGTATTTACGGGCTATTTGAGCCAAAGTGGGGAACCTGATTTTGTTGACACCCCAGTACTTCAGAGGACTGTCTTCACGAGGGCTTGGGGCCTCTCCGAGGTATGTGTCGAGCTCAATGGCAGCACCTGCTGCCAGCAGCTGTGCTGCCTGGGGCTGCTCCTTAGCGATTTTGTCAAATACAGTGTCCAAACTGCTGCTAGTGCTGGCCTGGGCCTTGAGGAACAGTTTAGCAGGAGGTTCTGCAGCTTCTGCCCGACTCCCCTCTGCCTCAGCCCTGGACATCATCTGCAGCTCCTGCTTCAGGTGCAGCTTGGCCTCTGGAGCAGTGTTGTTGGAGAAGAAGCAATCTTTATACCTTTATACCACAAAATTCATAAATGTATTAATATGTGGAAAAATAGGACTGATTTTAGTTTCCCCTAAACCACTGTGACAAATGCCAGCCATTTGACTTTCTGGTAGTAATAAGGGAAATGTATTTCATATTATATATATATTGCATACATTTGTATTTGTGTATTTTAGTTACAAATATAATATTTCAGATGTACTGTAGTTTATCATTGAATACCTATAGCACACAGACTTTACCTTGGGTCAAGTATGGTGGAGATGAAGTACAGTGGGTTGGTCTCGACGTCACTGAAGCGCTTCTTGACAGCTGCCAGTAAGGTTGCTTTCATTGTCTTGACCTCACTAGCACAGTCACAGCTGGGATGACATCAGAGGCTAGTGCGCCGTAGCTGCTCACTTTTTTAGTTAGTTCCTCAAAGGGGGCGAGGATGGCAACAGTCGACTCCATAAGAGCCCATTGGTGAGCGGTGAGATAGTCAGGGAGTTCATGCTCGGACACCCCCAGCACTCGCTTTTGCTCAATGAGGGACTGGAGCATGTAATACGTGCTGTTCCAGGGCGTCTGGGCATCCTGCTGCAGTCTCTTTATTGGCTGGTTGAGCTGTCCCTGGATGTCCTCTGGGCGGGAGTAGGCTAAGGCGGAATGTTTAAAATGCCCAACTATTTTCCGTCCCACTGCTATGACATCAGCTATGCTCCTCTGTGCTAATAAGCATGGTTAAATACACGCGGGTAAACTCTTTGTACTCGTTGTCGTGTTGGGATTATAGGTGCTTGATTAAATTACTTGTGTTAAATGCGCTACCTTTTGAGCCTCCTCTTGTTTCGCCTCGCCTTCTCCCAGCTCCAAGCTGCAGCCGGGGCCTGGGGGCGGGCACTCGGCGCCTGTGATTAACCCCTTACATGCCGCTCAAACATAGACAGGTCTCAGACCGTGGTATCGGTGACCGGTATCGGGGGACTTTTAACGAGTACGTGTACTTTAGAAAATTTGGTATCGAGGCCGATACCAGATACCGGTATTGGTATCGGTGCATCCCTAGTAAAGATAATAAATAAACAGGTCAAAGGTCAGAGTCACATGAATTAGGAAACAGTTCAGTTTCTTCAGTCTGAAATGTTTCAGGTTCTTTGCTTGATCAGTGCTCATTTCTCTCTATGAACGACTTCAGTACTTCGTCCATGACCTCCTGAAGGTAAAGGGCTCAAAGAGCCAATCAGCAGCTCAGAAACAGGAAATATGACTCATGTTGAAGTTCACAACAGTTTCAGCTTCTTATCACAGTGAAGATGCAGTAAATTGTACTCATCACCATGGAGACTGTTGCATCAAATCTAAATAAGAGTTGTATGCAGGCAGAGTGACAGTGTTGTAGATGCTGCATTTTGAAGCCTCAGTGTTTAAATTGTGTCCACAGCCGTGTAGACAGAGTGGGTGGATTTGCTTCTAGAAGGACTTTGTTGCAGCTCTACAGCAGGTGTTTGTTGTTGGATGACATCACATTCAGCAGTGCTGTGACTGAGCCATAAATGTCAGAGCTCAGATGAGGCCCACATATGTGTGTTTGTCTGTACACACACAGTTAATATATGGAACATGTGAACATGAGACATATGAAGACACTGAACAAATAAAATGTCCTTTATATCCATCAGTGACTTTTTATTCTTTTAAACTTGATCTGCATGTAAAACACAGCAGCTTCTTTTTGACTCGAGTTAGTCTGACACTGATGGAGCTTCTTGCTGCAGTGTGTTTGAGTTTGGCTGATAAGAGTGACTGATAACAGTGGTCATGCATGTTTCCTTCGTGGTAAAAGTGCATCAGCTTTCTTCCTTTTCTCAGTAACATCCTCATTTTTGTGCTATGTTTCACAGCAGAGGTGTTAAGATGCAAAAAAAACTGTGAAAAGTTGCTGCTGTTTATAAAAAGACACAATTTAATGTCTTTTAAAAGCATGAACAGAATGAAATGTCTCCGTCGCTGTAGTGTAAAAATATCACAGCACTGTTGCAGTAATTTTACTGTGTTTATTGCACAGAGACTGATTCAGCTGTGATCTACTCAGCAGTGAGAAGTGAAGATGTCAGTTATGGACAAACAACCATCAGAACAAGGAGGCCCAGGTACAGCTGCTCTTTATCTTTGACAGAGACAAGCTAGCTGCTCACCCTGTTTACAGACATCATGCTAAGCTAAGCTAACCAAACCACATCGTGACTCAAGCTCAGACTTCAAATACATCAAAATACTCATCTTTATGTTAGAAAACAAAAAAAAAAGGTTTCTTGTAAAGTTGACCTTTTCCTTAAACTGTCCATTATAGCGTGGTCTTCCTACTTATCTTGACACAATGCTTTAAGTCAACAGATTGTATTCAACTGAATTCTGTCATCTCGCTTCTCTTAATTCAGATGCACAACCCCAGCTAGTGACTAATCAAAGGAAGTTGTTAATCAGTTTCATCTTAACAGGTGCACTTTGGGACAACAATGAGACAACCCTCAAAACAGGAATGGATTTACAGCTGGAGGTCACTGACATGTTCCCTTCTCATGTATTCTGACATTTTTAACTAGTTTTGCATTTGGTTATGGTCAGAACTGTTAGGATGAGACAACACCTGGACGTTACAGAGGTTACACAGATTGTTCAAATGACACACAGACACAGGTCAGACTGAAAGGAGGTAATCAAGGTGTTTAGAGATTCAACCAGCTCTGATTATAGCTGCAGATGCTTCAGAGTCACTGCAGGAAGGTAGAAATCTGTGTGGAGAGACAGGAGTAGGAAGTAAAGTGAGAAAAAACACACAAGAACAGATTCTTTCAAAATAAAACAGGAAGTGATTAACTATAGAGACGAGTAAACACAGATGGGGAGACACATAAATACTTAAGAAAACCAAAGAATCACCACAGAGAGAAGAAAAAAATAGAAACAAAGTGAAAATAGAAACATTCAGAATAACAATGAGTTCAAAGTGTGAGGAGGTCTGATGGGAATGACAGCATTAAAGTATGTTGTGGAAATTTCTTAACAAAGCCTGCAGACACGATGAGCGGTTAAAAACCCAACACTTTATTTCCCATGCATGAGGAGAGACGTCAGTCAGGGGGCACTGAAAGTAGTCTCTAACAATGAACAGTTCAGGTCCTTTTTATACACAGTCACAGAACAAAAGGCTTTTACAGTTGCAGTTCACACCTTGGCTCTAAGCAGACAGACTCTCCGTCACCTGTGTGAATCTCCCCCACTCTGGGGTCAAGTCTTCCTGTGTGAGCTTCCGTCTCCTGGGAGACATTCACCAGTTTCTCACCGTCTGTCTCCCAGCGTGAATGAGGTGTGAACCAGACATACTAAACTAAGTAACATGAAAGCAAGACAATACATTAAAGGACAATACACTAAAGAGAAATCCCACAACAAGTAACAGCGTTACTTTTTTCGGTAACTAGTAATCCAACTAATTACTATTTCTATCGTTACAACACTGCTACCATTATTAAGAAGAAAATGCAGACGGCTGAAGCTGTCTTCAGTTTACTGAGAGCAGGAAGGGGTGAAAAAATCTCACGAGTGCTGCTGATTGGCTGAGAAAGAGAAGTAGTCACGGTAAACCAATCACATGAGCAATTTAAGAAAACATAGCAACAAGATGCTGTGTCAGCCGAAGACAACCCTGATTCTCCATTTTTGTGTAAAAAGTGTGGATTTCAAACTGTTTACTAGTTTTTAATTTGTGTTGATCGGCCATGTAAAACCAGCCTCATGATAAAAACCATTTTTTTCCTGAATATCATCGTTTTGTTTACTGCAGGACTTTTCTAAGGAAAGTACCGTATTTCCCGGACTACAAAGCGTACCTGAATATTAGCCGCACAAGCTAAAATCAGGGGAAAATCCTGTTTTGTACATACATTAGCTGCACCTGACTAAAAGCCGCAGGTGTTTCAATGTTTACTTATCATATGTAAGAGAATATGCACAAAGGGAATTGTCAGGAAAGAGATGGCTGTTTGGAGACATCCCTTGTATTAATATTTTGAAAAACAAGTTACGGGTACATATTTGCATAACTTTTTAGGTATATGTACAAGTACCGGTAATTACAAGTACGAAACATGTACTGTGCTTCATAAATGAGTAACAAATGTAGTATATAACAATAACCTACAGCACACCAGAAAAATAGATTCAGCCAACCTTTTAGGCTCAGGTGCAGTGACACGGCTTTAACAAGAAGAAAAGTCAGTCATTCACCACCATCTTCCTGCGCACTAAAACCACCAAAGTCCTCTTCTCCAGTGTCGGATACGAACAGGCTCAGGATGGCTACGTCATCCACTCTCAGCTTCTTTCCTTCGTTGTCACTTTCAAAACCAAACAAATCCTCGTTGTCAGTGTCTGAGTCGAACACCCTCAGAAGGGCCGTGGCGGTGTCCTCCTCTCCATCATGCAGCAGTCCAGCCCTTCGAAATCCGTTAGTGATCATAGATGTTTTCACACTTTTCCACGCTGTCAGAATTCACTGGTGGAGTTGAACATAACTTGCTTTTTGGCTAAGTTTATCGCCGCTCGTCATCCACGCCTCCCGCTGAACGCGTAGCGCTACTTTGAAGTTTGTTTTTCGCGCTACTTCGTACGGCACTGTTGCCTGGCGGATGGACATGTGACCAACATACCACTCTTGAACCCCGATACTGTGTGTTTGATCACATGCCCTTCCGCCAGGCAACGTAGTGCCGTACAACAGCGGAAAAAACAAAACAAATCGTCTTACGATATCACAAAAATCATGGACAATGCATAGAACATATAGAAAAGCCGCACCTGACTAAAAGCCGCAGGGTTCAAAGCTTGTGCAAAAAGTAGCGGCTTATAGCCCGACAATTACGGTACTCTTCGAAACCTCTCCAAAAACAAAAAGAACACCTTTTCTATTGTTGGAAAAATGTACCAATCAATAAATGATATGGCAACATGGCATTTGGTTGTTTAGGGCAGAGGGGAAAGTTTTAGGAGTGAGAGAGAGAGTGAGTTTTGAGATGTGAGAGATTTGTGACGTTTAGTGTGTTTGGAGTGTGTAGTTAGTGTGTAGTTAGTGTGTAGTGTAGTGGATAGTTTTGTGTTGTGTGTCAGAACATTGAGGCGACTGCTGAATGTCACAGTTTCTGCCACAAAGCCACCAAAGGCAGATTACAGTGTAAACACTGTCTCCAGGTGGGAAACAGGAGGAGTGACGGTGCATTCACACCGAACACGATAGATGCGACCAGAGCTTCAGGTTTACATGTAAAGTCAATGGAGGAGCGCGATGAAGCGCGACCCAAACTTCAGAAGCAGATTTGCGTCCCAAAAGCGCTTTTCTGCCTGATTCGCGCAACCAAGTAGCGCGACTGACACGTTTGAAGCACGAAGTAAAATACGCGCTGCATTTTGTGCATTCGCACTTATCACACCTACTGCTCGAGTTGGAAAAATCTGAACTCCAGGGTCAAGTCGCGCCGCGACAACCAATCAGGAGCCTGGTGACGTGATGCTCTGACCTAGTTCAAAGGGGCAGGTCCAGTCAAAGCCCTTCATTCTAGCAGTCAGTAGTTTTCTAATGAGGCAGCAGGCTCTCCAGGGCAGAAACAATGTTCTTATTTTTCTCCTCCTTCTTCATGAAGCTCTTCCACTTTAAGCTGGATGCTTTTTATTCCTGTCTCTCTGTAAATAGTTATATTTTATATATTTATGTTTAATGTTTTTCTGTTTGAGCATCTTAATATTATTTCAAATACATTTTTGTAATGACTAATGTGTAAAGCGTCCTTTACGCCGCTGCTCTGCTCTGCACAGTGAATAGAGACTCTCTCTTCAAACGTTAGATCGACAGCTGCCGTCTTGCAAACATACCGTCTGGCACTACATCCTCCCACATTTCCACTTCACGCGCGTGAAAATTACATATTTTAAAGCACGTTCAGTTCGCTTTGGACGCGCATCGAGATGGGAATGTGCATGCGACCAGCGAGGGGCGTCTGGTGCTTTTTGGTCGCGTCTATCGTGTTCGGTGTGAAGGCACCGTGATACACCTGCTGCTGTCAGGCCTGCAGGTATCAGGCTGTGATGTTCTCCTTTATAGTGGACAGAAATTATTTTCTGGAGTGGCACAAATAATTTGTGGCATCTTATTTGATCCAGAACAGCTGATTGTTCAGTAAATAGTTTGAAAAGATTTTAAAATAACGCCGAGTTTATTTTTAGGTAAATGGCTGCATTTAACTTTGAAAAACTTGTGCATAGGCTTTTAAAACTTAAAATTTATATTTGTCTTGGTCCCTGTGTCTACCCAGCCGGCCCATAAGGCTACATATGTTTATTGTTTAGCTGCTCTCTCCCACTCGTCATTCTGCCTGGGCAGGCTCACTGTGGGCTTCTGCTTTTGGCCCACGCACATTTAAGGCCGGGGCTCAGATTCTCTCAGCGCTGGGTGATTGTGCGAGACACGTTAGTGTTACGACTCAAGCTTTCATGAACGTGTTCTTTGTGAGTCTGTTTCCTCGTTGTAACTACCCTCTCCTGTAAACAGTTTCCCTGGACCTTTGTAATCTGCCGTTTGGGATGTAACTGAGTTGCTGTGTGGAACCGTGAGGTGGAGCAGGAGTGAGAGAGAACCATTCCCTTTCTCCGACCTCCCTTTTGGACCCTTGGAACCCCGGATTTCCCCCACATGTATATATATCACACCTGGTCTTTGTGTAAATAAAGACCTGCACTGAACTGTGAAGTCTGCGCCTGAGTCCACTCTGTTGCATGTGACAATATTTGCATTTCAAGTTATGAAAATGATTCGTTAAACATGTTTGTGGTTGTTACTGTAAGAAATATAACTTTTTTCTAGACAGATTTTATGTTTTTTGTCTGATTTTAGATCAATATGTCAAAATCAAAAAATCACTGTAAATTCAGACATGTGAGGTTGTGCTGCAAACAATGATACCAAACAGCCAATGTAAAAAGCCTCAGGTCGGGGCCCACAGCAGCAGCACCGCCAAGCTGTGCAGAGCCCGGGGCAGCCCACCCACCTACACCACAAAGGAAGCTACACCCACCCCATCATCCAATCATCTGTCAGACTACGAGACCCAGGTTGGGTTCATTCTCCAACTCTCCTCTACCTCTTCCCCACCTGCAGGGTGGACTCCTGGAGAGCAGGAAAAAAAATTAAAAGTAATACAATAGTTGTTTTTCCTAGGAAGTAGTTACTTTTATAATATTGTAACTCAGTTATTAACTCAGTTACTTTTTTGAAGAATTAAGTAGTAACTATTACTAATTACTTTTTCAAAGTAACTTGCCCAACTGTGGTGAGGAGGTCTGATGTTCCAACAGTGTTCAGGCTGAGAATTATTACCTGCAATGCTCCAGTTTGACCTGATGGTGGCAGTGCTGTCTCACTGTTATAATGGCTACACTCAGACTAAGGAGAGAACAAGAGGGCTCTACTAAAATTGATGTTTTATGATGTGTTTATGAAATCATGGTGACGTCAGCATGATGTCACCATGATTTATGCTGTGAATTTATTTAAGTGTCCGTAAATATGAAACATGTAATTATCTCTGTTACACCTGACATCATAAGATGCTGCTGTTTGTAGACTTTAACAAAACTGTTCATGATGGAGATCAGTCAACTTTAAAACAAGGTTTAAGACATGAGGATGCCAAGATGTTATACTATTTTTAATTAAAAGCTATCAGGTCAAAGACAGGAAGCTGAGGAGACAAGGGGACTGTGTCAGGGGTGCGGTCTCTGGCTCCACTGCAGTGGAGGAGGTGGTGCAGTGGGCTCAAGTGGCAGTGCCAGGGTGGCTGGCGGGGCAGAATCAAGGATGCAAGATGGGAAATGAGAAAGAGGAAAGGAAGAAACAAGCAGAATAAGGAGTCATCGCACTGATGAAGCTTCACTGATGATCTGCTTGTTTCCATGTTAGTGTTTAAAGTCCAACATCTCCCTCTAGTGGTCATATATAAACCATGTGTGAGGATGGTGTTAATGTAAAATGTGAATCATAGTGTTCCAGTCAGTCATCAGTGTGTCTCTGCACAGCTGTAATTAAAATGTGTTCAGAGGGCCTCAGTGTCTGAATGGTTCCAGTTCAGCTCCATAACAGCAGCGTCCCTGGTTTGATTCCTGTGTTTCAGCTCATATCTGCCTCTCTCACTGAGGGGGACGTAACTACATGTGTAGCAGCAACCTTCAGTCCTTCTTTGTCGCTTCTGCAGGACGTAACGTTTCTGACTCGTGCCTTTCTTGGATGGCTTGTATACTTTTATGTCTCAAAAACGAGACAAATGTAAAGAAGAAAACATTTATTTGCTCCATACAAACAAAAAGTACAAAACAAAAGCCTCCAGCGCTCTGTTTATATTTCTGTTCTGTTCTAACTAAACAACAATCATAAAACTGTTGCTCCACGTTCTGCTTACTTGCTTAACCTTTCATCACCACCTCGTGCTTCACGACACCTACCAACACTTTACAACAAGCCAACAGATTAACAAAGCAGGACACATTTGTGGAGCATATTATTTTATATTACAACATAAAACAATCAAGATTATAACTAGAAACTCAAATTAAAGAGCATCACAATATACTTAAATATGGCCTAAACTGTCTAAGCTCCAACAGCATGGAGATGGATTTGTTCATCAACCAAACTACAGATCACTGAGACCAGAGGAGACTTTATTCTCTTTAAAGTTTGTGAATAAACTGAGAAGTTTCACTGAGTAGGATGTGATTTATTTATCCTCACATAAAACATTTAACGTTTTTAAACACACGGGCGTTGCAATGTGACTGTCTGTATATTTCAGAATAGTTTTGTTAATGAAGTTGAGATTCATGCATCATTATCTCTGGTAGTGTAGTTGTACCAACTGTCTCTGTACTAACAAAGGAAGAGGACATCTTCAGAGGAAGAGGGCGGGCTTTACTTGGTGTCAGTGAGAGAAATGAAAAAAAGCTGAAATGAGTGAGAAGGACGATGAAGGAAACATCTGTGCTGTGTCTGCTCTGTAAGTAGAATCTCTGTGTTTGTTTGAATTCTTGTACTTTGACTGTCTGCTCTCCTGATAACTGATGATGGAGGAGAAGACATGAAAAACAAATCAGGCTGAATTCAAGTTCAAAACACCACGAGGACCAACTGCAGGTCTGAACTGACTCTTTAGAGCTGAGCTCTCAGTTTTCTACATGACAAATGTGTAAAATTATAGAAGTTCAGATAAATCACTGCCCACACTGTTCTGTACTGATACAAGACTTTTGTTTATTCATGAACTATTTTTGTTTTTCTCTAGTAGGCAGTGAACAACAAGAACATTTCTTTGATTTAATTATTAATCTGTTACTTGTATATATTTTAAACATGTTGCTGGTGTTAAATAGAAAATCAGCAGATTCATCAGAGAGAGACGAGTTTGTGTGTTTGTCAGCTGTTGTTCTTTATGTTCACATTAAACAGTGTTGGGAAAGTTACTTTTAAAATGTATTCCACTACAGATTACAGATTAAAAATACATTTTGGAACATGTAATGTATTTTGTTACGTTACTCAATGAGAGTAACGTATTCTGAATACTTTGGATTACTTAATATGTCATCATGCTTTTTACAACTACATGAATGTACTATTGCTGTGATTTATTACTATTACTGAAGGTTACTCGCCATACCAATACCAACTAGATGTTTAAATCTTAATATAAAATGAGTAACAGCAGGTGGACATTAGGTAAGGCTGCACTTTTTGCAACGATTTCATATAGAAAACTACCAGTATATAAAACAGGTCCGCAGCTCTGAACAGTAGTAAAGGGACCTCTGACTAATACGTCGCGTTCGTGTCGGGCTCGTAGCTGAAAACTAGCTTTACTTTGTTGTCTGGGTCAACTTTGCTTGCCAGAGACAGAGAGAGGCGTTGAAAGGCTGCTGCAACGGAACTTATTTTTCCGGAGGAAAACACGAACACAGTGTACAGTTGAGTCTTAATAGCTTACTTGCAAATGGGCTCGTCAGGCACTCTTCTTGGCTGCAGTGGTTATTATTATATTTACATGCTTCCAGCTCCCGTTTTTGCTCCATGACAGCTCGGACTTTTCCACTTGCCTTTTTCTCCCTCCCTCGCTCACAGACACATCACATGTATGGTAGTCCATTCTCCCTGCAGCATGGACTACACTAGTAGGGGTGATATGGGCCGCCAGATTGAGACACAGACATTAGAGCCTCTCAGTGCGTGTTTTGTTTGGATTTCCACCAGGGTGGAATTACCAAAAATAGAGAGGGCATAGCCTAACATATGAAACAGTAAAAGACCGCCATGTAATCCATTTATTTCAACAAAGTAACTGTATTCTGAATACCACCTTTTAAAACGGTAACTGTAATGGAATACAGATTTAAATACGTAACGTTGGTACATGTACTCTGTTACTCCCCAACACTGACTTCAAATCAACCTGAGTGTCGTTTCTCTTTAGTTCTGATCTCACTGCTGAGCTGCACAACAAATCAAGGTCAGTAACCTTCTTCTGTCACAGTTTAAACCTGATAAATACTCACTGATATGACCTGATTGGGTTCATGTTTCACAATGTAAAGTCTAACAGATCATCAGTTTTTCATTTTAACCCTCACAGCTTGTCTGACTGTGAGTCCCAGCAGCTCTCAGTTCTTTAAAGGAGACTTTGTGTCTCTGAGCTGTGAGGAGGACGACAGCTCTGCTGGATGGACTCTGAGGAGAAACACAAGCAGACAACAGAGGACTCAGTGTGGAGATGGGTGGGGAAACCAGCTGGTTCTTCCTGTAAAATCAAATACATGTACCCATCATGACAGTGGAGTTTACTGGTGTGAGTCCAGAGAGGGTCCCATCAGTAACATGGTTAACCTGACAGTCACTGGTAAGCTGAGTGTGTGGAGTTAGTGTTGATGAAGCTGTGTGTAAATGGATGAAATGCTGTAGTTTGTCTCTGTGTTGAGGTGGATCAGTGATCCTGCAGAGTCCTGTCCTCCCTGTGATGGAGGGAGATGACGTCACTCTGCTCTGTAAAACAAAGACCACTCCCTCCAACCTCCCAGCTGCTTTCTATAAAGATGGCTCCCTCATCAGGAAGCAGCCTACAGGTCACATGACCATCCAGCATGTTTCCAGGTCTGATGAAGGCCTCTACAAGTGTGACATCAGCGGTCATGGAGAGTCTCCATCCAGCTGGATCACTGTCACAGGTGACACACTCACCTGTCTGTGTTTCTGTAGCTTTCAACATTCACAATGTGACGACAACTTAATGACTGTGTTTGCTTCATTTTAGACAAACACACCACCACACCTCCACCTACAGCCACACCTCCTCCTGTTCTTTCTGTGTTGTTCTTTGTTGGATCAGTCTGTGTTGTGGTTCTACTGGTGTTACTGGTTATGCTGGTGAGACGATGTGTTCACGGGAAAGTTGAAAGTTTTCACAATTTGTAATATTTTGTTTAGATCCTGTGGACATGACATCATTTGGTCCTTTTAGATTCTTACATAATATCGTTTTGTTTACTTTGGTTTATCTGAGCAGATAAAGAAGATGGAGACGATAATCAGACGCTTTTATTCTCTTTGTAAAACAGCTGATCAAAGTTTTCTCAGACAGAAAATATTGAACACAGACTGTCTTTGTTTTTCCTCTGTACTGAGTGTTTGCAGGATGCTGTGTGCCCAAATGATGCTCGTCTGCATTTCTGTTGGACCACATCTGTCCCACTGAACTCTCAGCAGTGCTGTCACTGAGCTAAAACATCACAAACAGCACAGACGTGTCTGATATCTGGTTTTAGTACAAACACGAGTTAAGAGGTTGAATTTGTTAACATGAGACAAAAAAGGGCAATTTAAAGTGTTTCTGCAGGTAAAACCACAGCAGCTTCCTTTAGACTGGAGTTAGTGTGAAGCTGATGAGCTTCTCACTGCAGTGTGTTCTGGTTTGGTTAATAATTGTGTTCATGCTGTGAGAACATGTTTGCTTTGAGCTCTGTGCTGAAGACTGTCAGTGTGCACTGGAAGAAGGTGCAGCTTTGTGGTCGTCCACCTGCCTTTTTCTCTGAAACTAAACCCAGTTCTTTGTGTCACTCTGAGTTAGGATGGAAAAAACTGTGGTTTATAAAAACGCTACACTTAATATCTTCAAAAGCTGCATTAAAACAACAAATATTTCTTTCACTGTAGTCTAATAACATCACAGTCCTGTTGCAGTTTTACCTGCAGTAATTTTAATGTGTTTATTGCACAGAGACTGATTCAGCTGTGATCTACTCAGCAGTGAGAACTGAAGACGTCAGTCATGGACAAACAACCATCAGAACAAGGAGGCCCAGGTACAGCTGCTCTTTATCTGTGACTGAGACAAGCTAGCTGCTCACCCTGTTTACAGCCATCATGCTAAGCTAAGCTAACCACACCATGACTCAAGCTCAGAGCTCAAATTAAGTCAGTTTACTTACTAAAAATCCAGTTTTGCCTGATGAGAGAACAACAAACACACAATAAGCTCCACAGTGGTAGACAGCTTTTTTATTTGGGCTACATTTGAATTAAAAACAAACAAACAAAGAAAACAAATAATTCTTGTTTCCATTATGTTTTCTCTCATTTCCTGTCCCCTCTCCTGTTCAAATGGCAGATGTTCATATTACCGTTCAGTGTCAGAATGACCCCTGTGAGCAGTAAACAGATCCCTAATATGTTCATCTCAGGCACAGAAGCTCCACCCACCTGTTGTTCAAACCTTCTGTTGATGTGGGGCACCCAATCAGAAGAAAGTTGTCTGAAAGGGGGAGGAGCTAATACAGCTTATTTCAGAGAGAGGATGGATTATATTAACGTCTATTGTGGACTAAAGTCACTTCAAGCTGCACAGAGCAGAGCAGGAGGACAGGAAGAGAACATTTACACTGAATCCAGTTGATTTTCAAAATAAAACACCTTGTTCAGGAAAAATGAACTCTGAATTACACCTGATGAGAGAAACTGGAAAAAAACTGCAATTTCAACATTCAAAGTGTGAGCCATATAGAAAGCTCTGTGATTGTATGTGAGCTGGTTCCCAGTAAAGTCTGAACTGGGACTGTGTGTGATGCAGAGAGGTGGAGATTGGAGGTCTTGATTGAACTACAAAGCTTGTAATCATGTTTCCTGTTGTTTGAACTGTGTGTGTTTGTGTTCAGACTTTAAACCAGAGCCAGACGTCGTCTACTCTTCACTGAAGTAGTCCACCAGTCCAACCACTGACGTCCAGCTGCTGGTCTCTAACTGGTCCCCCCAGCACCTCAGACCAGAGGACAGCCACATGTTACAGATTTTTATATGTTTTATGTCTTTTTATCACTGAATTAGACTCTGATGACCCAGAACTCCTTACTGGAAGTCAGTTCATTGACTTGATGTTTGTTGCCTTTGTTCCCACAGCAGTGATAAATAAACCTTTGCTCTCTGATTTTTTTTTCCTTCTGTGGTTCTGTGGGTTTGAAAAAGGCATCTGATGGAGAATTTGAGTTGTTCCGGTTTATTTGTGGCTAAATGACTCTCTTCACTGAAGAAAACAAAGAATAAAGACCTCAACCTAAAAACAGCCAGAGCATCATTCAGTGTCTTTAAACCACACAGAGAAGCTTCAGTAGAGGATGTTTGTGTTTGAGACTGAAGACTTTTAGCTCTTTGTTTCCTCAGTCACCTCAAAACCAACCAGCAGCCACTGACATGGTGAACATATTAGTTTTATTAATTGTTCAATTTTTTCTTTAAAAAATAAACATAATTCTGTAGTATAGTTATCATGGACATTGGCTGATCTTTTAGTTTTATATGATAATTTTAACTATGTTTAAACTCTTTTTAAAAATAATATATTTTGTTGTCACTCAGGGAAATTAAAACCATATGACTTTGTGAACAGGGGATAAACTAGTAATTAATTAATTAATTAATCACAGCTCAGAGGGAGGATTATGCAAACGTCACCGGCGAGTTAATCGGCCCGCGGCACGACAAGGGAAAACGGGAAAAATTGCCAATACCACGGACTTTAAAGAGGATGCTCCTCCGATCTTGTCATGTTACCCGGATCCTTTCGGCAGTAAGAAAACATCAGAAAAGTAAGATGTTGTGTCTACGTTATGGTGTGTGAAAATTCCTGTAAGGTTAAGAGGTACGTGGCTTGCAGGATTAGTTGCATTGAAGGGTTTCTGGCAGCGCAATTACAGCTGGGAAAGTGAATTCCAAAGCCAACCTTTAAAATACAAGAGGAAAAGCTTCAGCAGCTTCCACAACATGCATTTTTAATTTCTCTTGGATATTTGGACATATTGGGGCCCAATGAATGTAAAAACAAAGAATTTCAATATTTTTTTAACCTTATTTTTGTTTTTAAGAAAAATGAGAGCCACAAATGAGGATATTCATTTAAAAGTTTGATAGAACAGTAGCAGTATAATGTCCTCATAAGTGGATATCAGGCCCATGTAGAGCAAAATTGAGTATTTTGGTCGAAATAACGCAAAATGTGATGTCCACATATGTGGACGGCAGGTCCTAGGAGGTTAAAGTGACAAGGAAAACCAAGTTGGGTTATCTTACTAGAAAGATTGAAGAGATTGAGGAGCTTATGGAAGATGTTGGCAATTTCGGAAGTTAGCCACTGACTTCTCAAATGTTTATATCGAGTTTTGTGAAAACAACGATGCAGTTAAATATTTCATGACAGAGTCAGAACTTCTTCATGATCAGACACTGTGGTATGAGCCAAAGGCTATTTGAGGTGTTTTGTCGAGAAACTCGAGAAATGGTTGAAAAGAGTGGAAAGGCAAATAGATGAGGCAAGAATAATAATAAATAATTGATGCTGAAGTTGAACCTCCAGACAGTGCCTCAGTGATGTCATCCGGACACAGTAAGGGACCTCGAAGCAGCCGAACCTCTTCTGCTGTGTCTTCAACCACATCGACAAAAAGGGGTCGAAGATTGCCGCTACAATATGATTAGTAATAATGTCAGTCAAATTTCCAAACATACTCAGTTGAGTATTGATATCAGGTACATGTCCTGTTCCTTATATTTCGAAACTGACTCTAGAAAGGTTCAGACTCATGTTTGAGCAGGAACGCACACGACTGACAATCACTTATCCCCATCACCCAGATAAAATGTCCTTAATGACTTAGTGTTGGATGTTTATGAATACAAAATTCAATAAATATATGTTTACAAAAAATGTGCTTAATGGCCATTTCACTCGGAGTACGGCTATACTGTCGTAAAGACAGTCACATAGATGTCAAAAAGTGAAAACAAAGTGAAAAAAAATTATCGATTGATAAGGAAATTACAACTAAAACTGAAATATGAGGAGTCGTTCTGCAGGACGTGTAACCAGATCCAAGTAGTTAACTGAAATGTCAGTTACCCTGACAACAGTGAACATAATCTCCTGTTTTGAGCTTTGCTGCTGGATCGCGCTGAACCAGGGTATGACGTCAGCCGCTGGTCGGACTTCCGAGGTTCTTGAATGCACCACAAACCGCAGAGTCCGAGTGAGCCGCTGAAAGTCAAATCTGTTCTTCAAAGCAGACTTTCAGCTTTATTTCAAGCTTAAATATAACCTGATGTAGTCAGTATTTAAAGTCAGACTCTGTTATTGACTGAAAACAGCGACAGACTCAGACATTTAGAACAAACTAAGAGTCGGATCAGCACAAATACTGACACAGAGATGGCTGCTGGCACTGCGCTGCTCTGCTCCACTTTGCTGTTTGTCCAAATCTTCATCTCTGCAGGTGAGATTGAACTAAACTGAGTTTTTCTCTGAGATAACAAGAAGTTCAGGAGGATTATTTTCATCTGGATTCAGTTTGTCTGTGTGTGTGAAGGAGACACGAGGCTGTGTGGACACTTAACATCTGTAATCCAGCTGTGACAGAGACAAAGAAGTGTAATGTGTGTGTCAGTGTGATGTGTTGTAGTGTCAGGAGTCAGTATACAGCTACAAAGCTTTTTGTTCAGTGTATACAAACAGCTGTAGCTCCATAAAGGCAGCATGCAGAGACTCACAGTGTCTTATAATGAGAGGCTGCTTTCTCTCACACATTATGTTCACTTATTATCAGCACATGTTGTTGTTCTGTGGAAGCTAACATCTTGTAGTTTCTGACACTTTGCATGTTTAGCATGAGGCTAAAATTCCCACTCAGTGGGTCACTGGTGACCTGCTGGATGTTCAGAGGTTCATTAAATCCAACATGACTAAAAAGTCAAGTCAAGTCAAGTCGGCTTTATTGTCACTTCAACCATATACAGTTTGTACACAGTGAAGTGAAACAACGTTCCTCCAGGACCAAGGTGCTACATGCAACATAAATAAATTTACAACATAAATTAACAGAAAAACACTAAACTAGCTAACTAGAGACAAGACAGACTGACCTAACATAAATTACAACATAAATTAACAAAAAACAAAAACAAAAACTATCTAACTAAAACTAACTATCTAACAAGGTAGGTAGTGCAAAGGTAACAGTAAACATACTTGGTATGTAGGTAGTGTTGGACAGTAAACATAATAATATTGTGCTAAAAGAGCATTTACAGGTTGATGCTTTGAGGTAGTTGAGTTGAGCTGAGTGATAGAGTGATAGAGTGTGTGTGTGTGTGTGTGTGTGTGTGTGTGTGTGTTCATCAGTCCAGTCCCTTTTTGTTGAGGAGACGGATGGCTTGTGGAAAAAAGCTGTTGCACAGTGTCAGGATCCAAGGGGCCAGGAACACACAGGCACAAATGTAATCTTCAAAAAAATGGGTTTTATTATACCCCAAAAAGGACAAGAGGATTACAAAAATTCAAAATAACAAAAATAAACTTTTTTAAGAACCAAGTGGGCCCATAAAAGAGGTTAACTTAACAGAACTTTACTCAAAAGTCACTTAACAAAAACATAACTCAACAAACTGACCTGCCCAAATGAGAAACAGCTCCGGTTATATAGCAAATGAATAAACCATTATATACACCAAAGGTGAAAACTAAAGAGATAACAGTTAACCATCATTCAAGAAGAACCCCATTCCCCCTGCATGATCACAATAGATGGTCCAGTCCACTTTATTGGCTTCTGCATTTAAACCAGCTCCACCCACAGCCTCCTCTTTCAGCCAAACCAGGAAGGACTGGAGCGGAGGTCAGGTAACTCAGAAAGAGTAGAAATATAATCAATATAACATACCTATATAAAACAACAAACAATGCAAGCAGGGTCTATGCCACCATTTGGGCTATAGCTTAGTGCTGTCATGCATTACAGGTAAACTCAAAATAACAAATTAGTTAACTTATGATCACAGAAGCTTTAGAGCATAACGTAAACATAAGACAAAAGACCAAATGAATATTACCTAAGTATCTTAATTGTGTGGTTGCATGCAGCCATCACACACAGTCTGGATGTGTGTGCCCGAATGCTTCGGTACCTTTTTCCAGATGGCAGGAGCGTGAAGAGTGTGTGAGAGGGGTGTGTCCAATCAGCCACAATGCTGGTGGCTTTGCGAATGCAGCGTGTGGTGTAGATGTCCTTAATAGAGGGGAGAGAGACCCCGATGATCTTCTCTGCTGTTCCCACTATCCGCGGTAGTGGTGTGCGATACTGCATATTTTGGTATCGATCCAATACCAAGTAAATACGGGCCAGTATCGCCGATACCAATACCGATACCAATACTTTTCAATAAACAAGGTGGATGCCTCATTGAATTGCTAAATCGCAATTAATTTTCATGACCTTAAGTGTTTTTTGTGATTTTTCCTTTTGTATTATTAATTACTTAAAATCCGGGACATAATTAGGAGAAATAATTAATTTATAATTAAATAAAAAATGCTTTATTATTGTGGCAGCCGTCTGCGATGCTGCTGCAGGTGAGATGGACTCACCTTCATTGCATCTACAATCATGCCTCACCGGCTTAAAACCTGTGCGCTGCTTGTGCTGTTGTTGTTTTTGGTGTTGATGTGTATATCTGGCAGCAGGAGGGCTGCAGCCGTTTAATGTAGGCTACTGTTACAGCAACCGTGTGATCACTGTAAGGGTGGACAGCGCGCGGCTCGGGGTGAGCCGGAGGCTGGCGCGCCAGCGGGACCTGCCAAGCTGGAGATGGAGGTCGAGGTGCGCGGGGGTCCTGCCTGAGGGCGGCATGCTGTCCGCTTCGGCCGTCTGCCCAGCTGCCTCTGAGCCCCGGCTCACTTCCACTCCTGCTCCGCCGCCTCTGCTTGCCATATGGGTGGCCATCAGGCCAGCTCCCGGGCTTCCACCGGAGGCGCGGGCGACCGCCAGAGTGGACACTTCCCCGTCGCTGGGCCGGGGAATGGGGCGCCGACGGTCCGGGCCGATTCCCTCGCCTGCTCGTGGGGTGGGGTGAAGCTGGCAAGGGGGTATGTGGCAGGGCGTGTTCTGCGATGCCGCTGCAGGTTTGGTGGTGGTGATGTGTACTGCTGCCAGCGGGAGAGCTGCAGCCGTTGAATGTACTATTACAGCAACCGTGGGATTATTGTAAGAATAAATAATGCGCGAAGCATGAAAATGCCATCGGGTCTGCCGTGGTGGCGATCTTTTTTTTTTTTTTTTTTTTTTTTTTCTAAATCTTAAGTGCACGCAAACCAGTAAACAAATTAAAACAAATACTGTTGATAAACTATAATACAAAAATGACAATTAAAATTCTCAACAACTAAAACAATATATATTATTAATATGTAAACAACTTAACAACCCCAAAGTGTCTAAGTCACGTGATGTGTCAGCGCAACACCGAAACATAAGAAGGGGGGGGAGCAAAGTGTGCCTGCTCTCCGCTGTCACAGGAGCGGCGAGTCCAGCGACCTGGCTGTTTCGTTTTTGCCGAAAGCACAGCGTAGCAAGCAAGCAGAACTCAAAGTAAAGAATCGATCTAACCAGGCCAGTATCGATTCGATACCGATCCCGACTTGGGATCGATACTATCGATATTTGGATCGATCCGCCCACCACTAGCGCCGGGGATGTTTGTGTAAACAAGATCCAGCGTGTTTTCCCCTCTCGTTGCAAAGTCCACATACTGATGGAATCTAGGAAGCACTGACTTGAGATTTGCATGGTTGAAATCTCCAGCACCAATGAACAGTCCATCCGGGTGTGTGTTTTGCAGTTCACTGATGTTTGTATACAGTTCCCCTAGCGCTTCCTTAGCATTAGCGCTAGGTGGAATGTACACTCCGATAATGAAAACAGTGGTGAATTCCCGTGGTAAATAAAAAGGTCTGCATCTAACAGTCACAAACTCCACCAGCGATGAGCAATAGCTAGAAACTAGCACAGAGTTCTTGCACCATTTCGCGTTGATGTAAATACACAGGCCGCCACCGCGGGTCTTACCGCACAGAGCTGCGTTTCTGTCGGCACGAAACGAGGCCAGCCCGTTCAGCTGAATAGCGGCGCCCGTCTGTCGCTGAGCCATGTCTCCGTGAAAACAAAGACACAGCAGTCTCTAACCTCACGCTGTGTAGCCTGCTGGAGTCGGATATAGTCCAGTTTATTATCCAGGGAGCAGACGTTGGATAAGATAAAACTCAAATGTCAAAGGAAATAAACAAAATATTTAACCTCCTAGGACCTGACGTCCACATATGTGGACATCACATTTTGGGTTATTTAGACCAAAATACTCAAATTTGCTCTACAAAGGCCTGATAACCACTTACGAGGACATTAGGACTGTTCTATCAAAATTTTAAACGAATATCCTCATTTGTGGCTCTCACTTTTCTTAGAAACAAAAATCAGGTAAAACAAAAAAAAATCTGGTAATTCTTTGATTTTACATTCATTGGGCCCCAATCAGCCCAAATATCAAAGAGAAATTAAAAATGCATGCCCTGGAAGAGTTCGGGTCTTAGGAGGTTAAAGTCAATCATTCTGATCATAATTGTACTTTGACCTTTAACCTCTCTGCTCTGTGTTGTGTCCTTTCTCAGAGCAGAAAACCATCACAGCTGAGTCTGGACAGGACGTCACTCTGACATGTCGAGCTCCAAGCAACATCATCATCACAGCTGTAGAGTGGATCAGAGCTGACCTGTTACCAGAATATGTGCTTTTGTACCTTGATGGACACTTTATTCCAGACGACCAGCATCCATCTTTTAAGGATCGGGTGGATCTGCAGGACAGACAGATGAAGGATGGAGACGTGTCTTTGATTCTGAAGAATGTGACGATTAATGATGCTGGAACATACGAGTGTCGAGTTGATGTGAGAGAAACACGCTTATGGGATCTCAGCATCATTTATCTTAGTGTTGTTGATCCTCCAGGTGAGTGAGTAGAGTTGAGTGTGTGTGTGATCAGAGGTGAAGCTGCTTCCTGGTTGTTGATGTTTGTTTGTTGTATGGATGAGCTGGTGGATGTCAGAGGTAGACAGATGTTTCTCCAGCTGTTGTCTTTGTGGCTGGTAGTCTAGAGCTGTAGAGCAGCATTGTTTGGGTAAGGTTAGAGCAGAAACAAAGACATTTATGAATCAGTCTCTTCTTCTCTTGCTCTCTAACTCGTCTGTAAACATGTGTGGGGAAACTCAATGTTAAAGCCTACAGCTGGAGGGGGAGGGGAGGGGTGAAGCTGGTGGTTGTGAGTCTGTGAAAGTGAATCCTGCCGGTGCCATAGCTGCTGAAAACGTACTTAGTGCAGACACAAAACGTCCATCAGCTTCAAAGTGTGTCAGAAAAATGTCCACATGATGACTGATGGATGAGAGAGGTCCCATTTTTGTTGTTGTGCACAAATCATTGAACAACACAAACACTTAGAGCTCCTTTCAGTGCTGCCTGTTTTGTTACTGCACACATTTCTGATGGTCCTACAGTCCAACGTAGCAAACATCTCCCTGAAGCCTCTTCATAGAGACCAAAGGTTGGATCAGAGCAGCTGAAAGGACACATCTATGAATGCAGTCAGAGACTTTCTCACAACCTCACACTTCATCTGATCACATTTAGACTCAGATTTAGAGTCAATGTGGACACCATCATGTCATCTTTGGCTCCTCCAGCTGAGACACACCTTCACAGACACACAGCCCCTCCCCTCACTAACAGCTGGATCACTGTCACAGGTGACACACTCACCTGTCTGTGTTTCTGCAGGTTTCAACATTCACAATGTGACGACAACTTAATGACTGTGTTTGCTTTATTTTAGACAAACACACCACCACATCTCCACCTACATCGAGCAGCACACCTCCACCTACATCCACACCTCCACCTACAGTGAGCAGCTCACCTCCACCTACATCCACACCTCCACCTGCATCGAGCAGCTCACCTCCACCTACATCCACACCTCGACCTGGTTCCACCTCCATCACTCTTCCTCTGTCACTTTCTGCTCCTCCTCTTTCTGTGCTGTTGCCTGTTGGATCGGTCTATGTTTTGGTTCTACTGGTGTTACTGGTTCTGCGGGAGAGACGATGTGTTTACAGGAAACTTGAAGGTTTGTACATATTCGTTTTTATTCATTGTGGCATTTTGTTCACTTTCTGTGGTCATAATTTAGATTCTTAAGTCATAAACGTGTTTACTTTAACTCATTTCAGCAGATGGAGAAGATGACATCACCAGTAGCATCACATACATTGTTGTGAAATCATCAACCTCCAATCCAACAAATCAGAGATGGAGGTTTGTATTTTTTCCTTTTCCTGTGTTTAAGAGTAATCGGTTCAGTTTGTCTGTCTGCAGTCTGACACTCAGGCTTTAACATATCATCTTCATGTTGAGTGTGATGGAAGAACAAAATCATGAGAAGGTCACACCAAATGTGAAAATCAGTCAAAACCATTATATTACCTGTTTTTTATGGATCATCCTAAACATTTGCAACAACATTAAAGCCTTGGAAGACATCAGTGTTCTCGAAGCATCTGACCTTCAGCTTCACTGTTAGCACCAAGAACAAAGCTGACCTTAAAAATGATTCAAGAAACGACATCGAGATGAAGAGATTACATCTTCAAATCTAAAGTTTTTACAGCTTATGGAAGCCAAAGATTTCAAGCCCTGCTCCAATTATTTGGGTAAAGATAATAAATACACAGGTCAAAGGTCAGAGTCACATGAATTAGGAAACAGTTCAGTTTCTTCAGTCTGAAATGTTTCAGCTTCTTTGCTTGATCAGTGCTCATTTCTCTCTGTGAACGACTTTAGTGATTCCCCCATGACCTGAAGGTAAATGGCCCAAAGAGCCAATCAGCAGCTCTGAAACAGTTTCAGCTTCTTATCACAGTGAAGATGCAGTAAATTGTACTCGTCACCATGGAGACTGTTGCATCAAATCTAAATAAGAGTTGTATGCAGGCAGAGTGACAGTGTTGTAGATGCTGCATTTTGAAGCCTCAGTGTTTAAATTGTGTCCACAGCCGTGTAGACAGAGTGGGTGGATTTGCTTCTAGAAGGACTTTGTTGCAGCTCTACAGCAGGTGTTTGTTGTTGGATGACATCACATTCAGCTGTGACTGAGCCATAAATGTCAGAGCTCAGATGAGGCCCACACATGTGTGTTTGTCTGTACACACACAGTTAATATATGGAACATGTGAACATGAGACATATGAAGAGACTGAACAGATAAAATGTCCTTTATATCCATCAGTGACTTTTTATTCTTTTAAACTTGATCTGCATGTAAAACACAGCAGCTTCTTTTTGACTCGAGTTAGTCTGACACTGATGGAGCTTCATGCTGCAGTGTGTTTGGGTTTGGCTGATAATAGTGGTCATGCATGTCTGTGAAGGTTCTCAGTCATCCAGGTCATCGTAGTCAAAGGAGTTTGCAAAGAAAAGCGTCTGGACTTCTTTAAGTTGCTTGAAGACGTTTCACCTCTCATCCGAGAAGCTTCTTCAGTTCTAAGGTCAAATGGCCGAGAGTCCCAGATTTAAACCCAGTGGGAGTATCCCCCCAAAGAGGGACAAAGGACCCTAGGGCCACCTCCACAGGACAAGACTCAGCAGTCCATCTGCATCTAAAGGTCAAAGGTCACTCTTTCGAGGATGCCAATGTTCACATTTTGGACAGAGAGGACAGATGGTTTGAAAGAGGAGTGAAAGAGGCCATCTATGTCCACTGTGAGCGACCATCTTTGAACAGAGGCGGTGGTTTACGACACCAACTGTCTGCCATCTATAATCCAGTTTTGAGTTCCCTCCCCAGACGCCTTAACGCCCACTCACATCCTGGGCCATCTGACCTCAGGAAATCACATGACAAGGTGGGGCCAGGTTTCACAATGAGCTCACCCGAAACCCTGGCTGATTAGGTCCCACACCCGCTTTCACACCAGGGGGTCCTTTGTCCCTCTTTGGGGGGAAACTCCCACTGGGTTTAAATCTGGGACTCTCGGCCATTTGACCTTAGAACTGAAGAAGCTTCTCGGATGAGAGGTGAAACGTCTTCAAGCAACTTAAAGAAGTCCAGACGCTTTTCTTTGCAAACTCCTTTGACAGTGGTCATGCATGTTTGCTCTGTGGTAAAAGTGCATCAGTCTGCAGCTCTGTGGCCGCCCTTCTTCCTTTTCTCAGAAACATCCTCTTTTCTTTGTTCTCACTGTTTCACAGCAGAGGTGTTAAGATTAAAAATAAAAACTGTGAAAAGTTGCTGCTGTTTATAAAAAGACACAATTTAATGTCTTTTAAAAGCATGAACAGAATGAAATGTCTCCGTCGCTGTAGTGTAATAATATCACAGCACTGTTGCAGTAATTTTACTGTGTTTATTGCACAGAGACTGATTCAGCTGTGATCTACTCAGCAGTGAGAAGTGAAGATGTCAGTTATGGACAAACAACCATCAGAACAAGGAGGCCCAGGTACAGCTGCTCTTTATCTTTGACTGTGGACAGAGACAAGTTAGCTGCTCACCCTGTTTACAGACATCATGCTAAGCTAAGCTAACCAAACCACATCGTGACTCAAGCCCAGAGCTCAGACTTCAAATACATCAAAATACTCATCTTTATGTTAGAAAACAAAAAAAAAAGGTTTCTTGTAAAGTTGACCTTTTCCTTAAACTGTCCATTATAGCGTGGTCTTTCTACTTATCTTGACACAATGCTTTAAGTCAACAGATTGTATTCAACTGAATTCTGTCATCTCGCTTCTCTTAATTCAGATGCACAACCCCAGCTAGTGACTAATCAAAGGAAGTTGTTAATCAGTTTCATCTTAACAGGTGCACTTTGGGACAACAATGAGACAACCCTCAAAACAGGAATGGATTTACAGCTGGAGGTCACTGACATGTTCCCTTCTCATGTATTCTGACATTTTTAGCTAGTTTTGCATTTGGTTATGGTCAGAACTGTTAGGATGAGACAACACCTGGACGTTACAGAGGTTACACAGATTGTTCAAATGACACACAGACACAGGTCAGACTGAAAGGAGGTAATCAATGTGTTTAGAGATTCAACCAGCTCTGATTATAGCTGCAGATGCTTCAGAGTCACTGCAGGAAGGTAGAAATCTGTGTGGAGAGACAGGAGTAGGAAGTAAAGTGAGAAAAAACACACAAGAACAGATTCTTTCAAAATAAAACAGGAAGTGATTAACTATAGAGACGAGTAAACACAGATGGGGAGACACATAAATACTTAAGAAAACCAAAGAATCACCGCAGAGAGAAGAAAAAAATAGAAACAAAGTGAAAATAGAAACATTCAGAATAACAATGAGTTCAAAGTGTGAGGAGGTCTGATGGGAATGACAGCATTAAAGTAACAGCGTTACTTTTTTCGGTAACTAGTAATCCAACTAATTACTATTTCTATCGTTACAACACTGCTACCATTATTAAGAAGAAAATGCAGACGGTTGAAGCTGTCTTCAGTTTACTGAGAGCAGGAAGGGGTGAAAAAATCTCATGAGTGCTGCTGATTGGCTGGGAAAGAGAAGTAGTCACGGTAAACCAATCACATGAGCAATTTAAGATAACATAGCAACAAGATGCTGTGTCAGCCCAATACAAACCTGATTTTCCATTTTTGTGTAAAAAGTGTGGATTTCAAACTGTTTACTAGTTTTTAATTTGTGTTGATCGGCCATGTAAAACCAGCCTCATGATAAAAACCATATTTTTCCTGAATATCATTGTTTTGTTTACTGCAGGACTTTTCTAAGGAAAGTACTCTTCGAAACCTCTCCAAAAACAAAAAGAACACCTTTTCTATTGTTGGAAAAATGTGCCAATCAATAAATGATATGGCAACATGGCATTTGGTTCTGTAGGGCAGAGGGGAAAGTTTTAGGAGTGATGGCAGTGAGAGAGAGAGAGCGAGTTTTGAGATGTGAGAGATTTGTGACGTTTGGCGTGTTTGGAGTGTGTAGTTAAAGTGTAGTTAGTGTGTAGTTAGTGTGTAGTTAATGTGTAGTGTAGTGGATAGTTTTGTGTTGTGTGTCAGAACAATAAGACGACTGCTGAATGTCACAGTTTCTGCCACAAAGCCACCAAAGGCAGATTACAGTGTAAACACTGTCTCCAGGTGGGAAACAGGAGGAGTGACGGTGCATTCACACCGAACACGATAGACGAGACCAGAGCTTCAGGTTTACATGTAAAGTCAATGGAGAAGCGCGATGAAGCGCGACTGGGGGTCGCGTGAAACTTCAGAAGCAGATTTGCGTCGCAAAAACGCTTTTCTACCTGATTCGCGCAACCAAGTAGCGCGACTGACACGTTTGAAGCACGAAGTAAGATACACGCTGCAGTTGCTGTCAGACCTGGAGTGGCACAAATAATTTGTGGCATCTTATTTGATCCAGAACAGCTGATTGTTCAGTAAATAGTTTGAAAAGATTTTAAAATAACGCCAAGTTTATTTTTAGGTAAATGGCTGCATTTAACTTTGAAAAACTTGTGCATAGGCTTTTAAAACTTAAAGTTTATATTTGTCTTGGTCCCTGTGTCTACCCATCCGGCCCCAAAGGCTACATATTTGTTTAGCTGCTCTCTCCCACTCGTCATTCTGCCTGGGCAGGCTCACTGTGGGCTTCTGCTTTTGGCCCACGCACATTTAAGGCCGGGGCTCAGATTCTCTCAGCGCTGGGTGATTGTGCGAGACACGTTAGTGTTAAGACTCAAGCTTTCATGAACGTGTTCTTTGTGAGTCTGTTTCCTCGTTGTAACTACCCTCTCCTGTAAACAGTTTCCCCGGACCTTTGTAATCTGCCGTTTGGGATGTAACTGAGTTGCTGTGTGGAACCGTGAGGTGGAGCACGAGCACGAGAGAACCATTCCCTTTCTCCGACCTCCCTTTTGGACCCTTGGAACCCCGGATTTCCCCCACATGTATATATATCACACCTGGTGTTTGTGTAAATAAAGACCTGCATTGAACTGTGGATTTAAGTCTGCGCCTGAGTCCGCTCTGTCGCATGTGACAATATTTGCATTTCAAGTTATGAAAATGATTCGTTAAACATGTTTGTGGTTGTTACTGTAAAAAATATAATATGGAACCAGTTCTCTCCTGTAGTCTGGCTACACTCAGACTACAGGAGAGAACAAGAGGGCTCTACTAAAACATGTTTTATCATGTGTTTGTGACATCATGGTGATGTCAGCCTGATGACATCATCAGGTTTTATAGATCATGTGATGATGTCAGCAGTGTTAATATGTAAATCTAGTGCAGTATATTAATCTTTGTGTCAGTGTGAAGTCACATAATGTTGCACTGAAAAAATAATATTTTAAAAAGCTCAAACAAAGAAAGTGTTGACCTTTGACCTTTGTATTTATTATCTTTACCCACATGATTGGAGCAGAACTGGAAATCTTTGGCTTCTATAACCTGTAAAAACTTCAGATTTTAAGATTTTTTCATGCACTGTGTGATTTTTGTGACACTTTATGGTGTCATTGTGACGTCGTATTGAAAAAATAAACTGTGTGTTGTTCATCTCTCCATGTCCTTTCATATCAGATATTATACTCCACATGGTTTCTTTACATTAATTTTGAAAGTCAGCTTTGACCTTTGGCCCTAACAACAAAGGTCTACACTGCTCCTCTGGAGCCGTAAATGAATTAAAAGCCCCTCTGAAGCCTTTGCTGCGGCTTTTGAGCGTTGGGTCGTAACACTTCTCTTACTTTGTTTTTGTATCTCCTGGTCTTGTCTGTTGTGATTCAAGTGAATCACTATGCTGTAATGGTTGACTTGGGAACCTAAATCTGTTTGGCATCTTTTGGCCTTCAGACAACAATTCAGATTGTTACACTGCTGAACAGGGAAAAATATGCAGATTTATGGAACGTGTCCATAAAAGGCTGAAAATGTGTTTCACACAGACCTCATAGTCATCTGTGAGCAAGTCTCAAAGTCTGTTTATTGCTGCGCCACATTCACGGTCATATTGACTTTTCTGATAATAATCTGAGAGAAAGTGCTGAACTCCTCTGAGCTGTTACAGGAACAGATGTTGGCAGATGTGTCAGTGACAGAGTTACAGTCAGAGAGGTCAGTGAGCAGGATTTCTATCAGGATTCATGTCAGAGTTGTTATAATGATGTCTGCTGGTTCACACTCACGGCTGCTTTGGACTGATTCCAGCTCAAAGAGCATCAACATGTTTTCATGTTTCCATCATGATGAGGAGCAGAAACTCTGAGGATTCTCCTGAACTCCTGACTACAGTAAGTCATCCCACAGCTTCTGCTTTATATTCTACATATTATTCAGTAAATTATAGATTATTACTGATACTCAAGCTGTACAAATACTCTGGTAAAATTTGAAGGACTGATTAAACTTTGCTGAAGTGAACTACCTGTGGCAAACCTGATCTGGGCCACCAAAGGGCCGTCATTCTTTGTGGTATGTGAGACATGTGTAAGTTGTGTGCAGCCACGGGCCAGTTGCAGACACACTGCTGGCCCTGTGCTGGACCAGAACAGTTTCAGCTCTGGCCCCAGATGTCAGCCTAATGTGTACCTTAATCAAGCCGTGTAATAACAACATGTGCCAGAACATAACAGCACAAAAGTAACATGACAAAACTCTGTTCAGACAGTGAATGGACTGATTCTTATAAAGGGACCTTCTATTCTCACAGATTACTCACAGTGCTTTAAACAACATGCAACATTCACAAATCACACACTTTCTCTAAACTGAGTGCTTCCTAATTACATTCACACTCTTGATATGCAGACTGGAAAAGCCAGGGATCGGACCACTAACCTTCAGTAGGTGACCTACACTACCTCCTGAGCTTCTGCATAATGACTGAAATCATTATGCAAATGTACTGTTTATAAGGTTTGGGGAAACCTGCAGTCAGCTGAGACTGAAGAAGTCACTTGGATGAGTGACGAAACGTTTCTCCCACAAAACGCTACGTCCAGATGAACAGATTCAACTTTTGGAGATTTACTGGATGATTGAGCATCAAGACGAAACTACAAAGATTGTAATCATGTTTCCTGTTATTTGAACTGTGTGTGTTTGTGTTCAGATGTCCAGAGCCAGACATCGTCTACTCTTCACTGATGTAGTCCACCAGTCCAACCACTGACGTCCAGCTGCTGGTCTCTAACTGGTCCCCCCAGCACCTCAGACCAGAGTCCCTCTGTCCATCCATACATCATGTGTATCCATGGCCAGATCGTGGGGGCAGCAGCCAAAGCAAAGAAGCCCAGAACTCCCTCTCTCTCCTGGCTCTTCCTCATTGTAGACATAATTTGTTTTTATGAAGACACAATTTTTGTAGTTTTGACTCTATTTACCACCACAGTGAATTTTAACTTGAACAATCAGGATGTGACTGTAGTGTAGACTTCAGTCCTTAATTACAGACATTTAAGTAAAGTACTGTGTTACCTGTTAGGAATTACAGCAATTTTATAGATAGTCCTGCATTCACAGGGGCAACAACTTACTGATAGGAGTTTCATGGCCAGGTAAAGTCCGCTGCCTTGTTCCATCGATCCATGTTGAATGTATAATTTATAGCTTTTCACTGTTTTTACTATGTTCAGTGTGAGATCTCGAGAGATGTCAGCACAAATGACACTAAACCCATCAGAGAGAGCAAAACTGTAGGAGTGGCCAAATCAACAATATGATGCATCATTAAACAGAATGAATCCACTGACCAGCTGAGCCACATTAAAAGGCCCAGCAAAGTGCATGATGACAGAATTATTGTCATGGTTAAGAAAAACAACTACACAACATGATTCTAAGTCAAGAACAGGAAGAGGATGCAGACGTGTCATTGTCAAACTCTATAATCAAATGCTTTCAACAAGGTGCAAACCACTGTGCTGGTTCAGGAGATGGTTACACAGAAGCTACATTTAAAGAAAGTGTCCTCATTCAACCAATTATGGACCTAAATCCAAGTTTTTTCTTGGGCTCAGATCACAATACTGCTTATTTTCTACATACTTTCATTTTACAGAATCCAATTAAAGTTCCAGTTGTTCTGTGTCCTCAGTAACATCATCACTTATGTTGTATTCATGTTTTTTAGCTCTTGTTTCCACAGCAGCAGTTTAGTTTCTCAAATAAACTTTTGTTCTCACTTCTTTTTTTTTCTGGTGTGGGTCTGTGGGTTTCACAGAGGTGTCAGATGATTGTGGTTTGGTGGTGACTAACAAATACACATCTGTACTCTCTACAGAAAACTAATAAACATTAAACCACAACCACAGACCAGAAACAGCAGAAAGATCAGTCAGTGGCTGCAGCACAGGATGCATCTGTTTCATACTGATGATTTTTGTTTTTGTTGTTTTATTTATTTATTCAGTTTTATTGTTGCAATTTTAAGCAAAAATACAGAATATTCTCTGGCAGCAGCTAACATAAATATTTGCTCATTTAATTAGTTGTTGGTGATTACAAAGTCAAAATGTACTACAAACTAAGAACATGTGACTCGGCTGGACTTCCATCTAGATCACATCTCCTGAACCAGCACAGAGCTCCTCCTGTTAAACACCTCTGTGATGATTCAAATGGCCACGAATCATGTTTAACATCTGCTGCCATCTACTGGTGAAACTGGGTGCTACAGTAGAGCAGCAGCTTTATAAATCACAATACTTTAACCTCTTAAATCTGACATATTTGAGAAATGGAGAAACAGTTTTGTGAAGTCATTATATTGTGAAGAAATTGTGAAGACTTTCAACAGCTTATCTATAGTACACAATATCATCAAAGATTTCCCGAATATGAAGAAATCTCTCTGCAAGGGAAAGACTGAGAACTGGTGGTTCTGCTACTTTCTTTATTATTCTTTTTTTTATTTTGTGATGCTGTAAAAGCTGTTTTTAGTGTTTTTTGACATGTTGAACCAGTTAATGAAGTAAAGATTCATTGATTTTACTCATGCAGCTTCAGTCAGTCCAACAAACCCTGACTGGCGAGGTGCTCACTGAGACCGCCTCCCTGCAGCAGAGATGAACCTGAGATTTGAGTCTGTTCCTGTCACATGGATGGAGGATCGTTCACAGAGTGGAAATCTGCTCTGAAGCTGCTGTGAACTGAAATGATGTTACTCGTCCTGCACCGATTCACTCTGAACTAGAGTGTGATTTGAACAGAGAGCAGAGCGGGGACGAGATCAGGATATTTGTGACTGGTGGAGGGTGACCATAGTGACCACCAGTGAGTTATCAGCTAAAGCTAGTTAGCTCGATTATCAAGCTGCGTCAAAAGATGGTACAGGAGCTTCATACAGACTGTCATACCTGTTAATTAACATTAAAAAAAAAAAATCCAGACTGTAACTGTCATGGTCCTGAGTTTGACGACTCAGTGCTTTGTGTTTCCTTATAATACTCAGTGTTCTTGTTTATTCTGGTTGTCTTTTGTGCGCCTGCCCTGGTCCCACTTTTCTGTGTTCCCTCTGTCTGTCGTAGTATCTGCTCGGGAGTCTGTCTGTAAAGTTCAGTGTTCAGTCCGGATCTCTGTGTCTGTCGTCTATATCCTGTTTTACTTTGAAGGTCAATGTCTTATGTGAATGTGTCTAGTTTTGCTTCCCTAGTCTTGTTAGCCCTGATTTCTCCCAGCTGTGTTTCCCTCCTGTCTCCTATTCCCTGATTACTCCACCGTGTATTTAAGCCCTCTGTTTCCTGTCGTTCATTGCTGGTCCGTCTGTGTTGTCACCCTGCATTTCCTCCCTGTGTCGTCCATCCTAGTCCATCTCTGATTCCAGGTTTCAGGTCTGTTTTTCCAGTGCAGGACATCTTTAGGTTCTGTTTCATGCCTGCTACATTTCTGTTTGCTCTCCCTGTGAATAAAGCTCCCTCTCAGTAAAGTCAGTGCCTGCTCGTGGGTCCTTCCTCTCTTCACTTCCACACGGCTCACCTCGTCAGCCGTGACAGTAATAATGCAAACTTTAAGCTTTAATACAATTTAAACAGGTGGGCTATATAAGAACAGACACCAGTGTGTGATGATCACACACAGTGCTGTGATCTACAACCCACCTCAGGCTCATCCATGTTTTAACAATGCCAGTGGCATTTCTCCACTGCCTAAAAGGGGGCGCCACTGAGCCAATAAATGTCATAATACACAAACACATTGTGGTTAACGTGGAGTCATACAACATAAACACTGTTACATTAACATTTATCAGGCTGATGTTTGACACAGTAATATTTATAACAGTAGGTGTGACATCAGTGATTATCAGCTGCTGTCTGGACTGCTTACAGAAAACTTGTCCTTCATTGATAAACACTGGAAGCACATGCATCATGATGATTTATCTAAGTGCTGCAGCTTAACACAACTAAACATTTTTATTGTGAGCAGGCTGCTGAATGCTGAAAATACTGAGTCTGGACTTCAGGAGAAAACCAGAAACACAACAATGAACAGAAATAGAACAGAAATGGAGCCGACTGACTGTGAATAAAATATCTGACAGCTGTGATGAAGCTGTGTTAGAATTTAAATTTAAATTTTAAATTGAGTTTTTTTAACATTAATTGCAATGTATGCTTATAATAGAGTTGGTAAACTCATTAAAAGGATACAAGTATCATTTCCACTGTGTGAAGGGTTAATTAAGAGGGATACAAAGAGTTGAAGTGAGTGTTGAAGGTAAATTACTGCACGTTTACAAAACAGAGTTTCAGTCAGCAGAGGCTGCTTGGCCTCACGTGTATGATAACAGGGTGTCTGTTAAAGATGCCATCAGCATGAATATGAAACATCCCTGGTAACAACTGTAAGGTAGGGAGGAGTTTTCTCACACAGGACAAGATCCCTGACTGGAGGTTAGTGACCGCTGTGTGTGGAAGAACTACGAGGACAACAAATCAGGGAACGCTGAGTCTAAACCACAGCATCTCCACATCGATTTGCACAAATGTACTGTTTATAAGGTTGGGGAAACCTGGAGTCAGCTGGGCTGAAGAAGTGACGAAATGTTTCTCCCTCTGAAAACTCTGCGTCCAGATGAAGAGAATCAGCTTTTTTGGATTTACTTACCTGGATGATTGAGCAGCATCAACACATTAGGTGAAAATGTTGTTAAGTGCGAGTAATTAAGTGATAGATTAATGCAATAGGAAATTGTGCTTCTCGGATGGAGAGAAAGTGGAGAGTGATGGATGAGATGAGGCGATGGAAGGTGGAAGGGAGGCGAAGAGTGAGTCACAGGCAGAGCCTAGAGAGGATGTAGAGCAAAGGGCAAGTCAGGAGAAAGAGGCTGGAGTGAGAGAGTCAGAGCCCAGAGAGCTGGGAGTCCGAGAAGCTTCTTCAGTTCTAAGGATCAGTGGTGGAGAGTCCCAGATTTAAACCTAGTGGGAGTTTCCCCCCCAAAGGGGGACAAAGGACCCCCTGATGATCCTCTACCTAATCACATGAGCCAAGGTGTGAAAGCGGATGTGGGTCCTAATCAGCCAGAGTTTCGGGTGAGCTCATTGTGAAACCTGGCCCCACCCTATCATGTGATTTCCTGAGGTCAGATGGCCCAGGATGTGAGTTCCTTAGAACTGAAGAAGCTTCTCGGATGAGAGGTGAAACGTCTTCAAGCAACTCAAGAAGTCCAGACGCTTTTCTTTCCAAGCTCCTTAGTCTACGATGACCTGGATGACTGAGAACCTTCACAGACAAAACACAAGGAGGGGAAACGAGAGCTCACAGATACACAGAGGGGCACACAGGGGGTAAAAGTCACAAGGGGAAATCAAATAAGGAACAACTTAACAGAGCAACCCAGGAAGCATGGCCTAAATACAGAACAAAATACAAAAATACAAGAAAACTAAGAATGCTGGGCCAACATGGCCCAGAATCATGACAAAATGAGTAACAGTAGTTGGACATTATGTAAGGCTGCACTCTTTGCAGCGATCTCATATAGAAAACTATTCTGCGCGTATACAAAACAGGTCAGCGGCTCCGAACCGTAGTAAAGGGACCTCTGGCGTCGGGTTTGTGTCGGGCTTGTAGCTGAAAACTAGCTTTACTTTGTTGTCTGGGTCAACTTTGCTTGCGAGAGACAGAGAGAGGCGTTGAAAGGCTGCTCCAACTGAACTTATTGTTTCAGAGGAAAACACAAACACGGTGTACAGTCGAGTCTAAACAGCTACAACAACAAAGTAACTGTATTCTGAGTACCACCTTTTTAAATGGTAACTGCTCTTCTGCTCTTTTGATTAATTTGATTTGATTAATATTCCAGTTTCAGTTTATTTCTCACAGTTTTGTTTCCCTTTTGGTTTTAAGCGCTGCCACCGATCTTTACATTTTATTATTATCTCATAACTCTTTAATCAGCTACCATCTCTCCCATGGACTTTTTACAGTCTCAGATCAGCACAGCCCTCCAGCACTATCAGCAGCAGGAGCAGCAGAAACCCCTCAACAGCAACATTGTATCCATCAGGTAAACATAGGATACATTTTCTTCCTGGAATTGTCTCCACCTGATGACAGTGATATACTATGATGTGATTCCATATTAAATTCTTGATGAATGTGTGTTGTTGTTATTCAGTCTGGTTTTATGTGGCCCTTTTTAACTTTGAGCACCCCGCCCTTCAAACATCTCTGCACAGCTCTGATGGGAATGTCGGGTGCTCTGATGGGATTTCCTGTCTGTGATGTTTATTTCAGAGGATGGGTGGAACCTCAGTGAAGGCTGTTCAACAAACAGTTGCAGCTACAGAAAAGGCAGCATGCAGAGACTCAGTGTCTGATAATGAGAGGTGCTGCTTTCTGTCATATATTATATTCACTTGTTATTATTAGCACATGTTACCTCTGAGTGCAGAATGCAATGCATAATCTAAGAAGAACACTAAAAATAAATTAAGTTATAAATAATACAGAATAAATAATTCATGTGATGAAGCTATTTCTTCGCCTTCCTCAGCATATGTCTGAATGCATGACTTACAGGTTTTTACTGAATATAAAAGCAAACAAATCCTTTAACTTGAGCTCACAGAAAGAGAGCACACAGCCTCTGGCTCTGTGCCATTAAAAATGGTTGAGTCAAAGTCAATGACATCAAACATCCTGACAGTTTAGGTCTGAACATCTTTTTAGGGTGAGGTTCACATGGAAGTCTTCATGCTGACTTTTACCTGTATCACATACACAAATGTCTTATAACAGAAATGTCTGTAAGAGATTTTTCTTACAGCGCTGTCACCGATCTTTACATTTTATTATTATCTCATAACTCTTTAATCAGCTACCATCTCTCCTATGGACTTTTTACAGTCTCAGATCAGCACAGCCCTCCAGCACTATCAGCAGAGATTTTTCTTACAGACATTAAGAAACAGAGCTAACGAGTTGAATGTGTTTTTCAGCATATTTGAGACTGCAGTGAATGCTCACCCACCTACAGCCTCACCTGTAGTCAGTCTGAAACCCGGAGCCTCACCACTGTCTCTCCCTCCCTCTCCACATTGCCCTTTTGCCTCCTGTGAAAGTCTTGACATCCCTCCCCGACCTATCACTTTCACTCACACCACGTCCAATGAGAAGACTCCACTCAGGCAAGTCTGCTGGGCCAGAAGGGGTGAGTCCCCACTTCCTCAAGGCCTCTGCCTGTCCTGTCAAAACATCCTCCACAGAGTAAACTCTCCTCCTCTCCATCCTGTCCTGACCTTTATGGTAATAATCTGAAACTGCTGAGCAGCTCATCTCTGTTGAAGTTGTTAGGGTGACAGTGTCAGCTGGGTTTCTCTGAGTTACAGTCGGAGAGGTCGTGACCAGGATTTCTAACAGGACATATATCAGGATTATTCTGCTTACTTCTGTTTTACATGAAGTGCTTTGATTTACATCTGATTCCAGCTCAGAGCATTGACACATCAGTCTGAGATCCTGACATCAGTAAGTGATCTGAGACCTTCTGGTTTATGTTGATCAGGTTATTCGTTTGATGTTATTCAGTTTGTAATGAAGTTCAAAAGTTCCACATGTCACAGTACATCTGTTTATATTTATGGACAATCCCTGATCACTACAGCTAAATGCTGCCACCTCCATAAAACAATATACACTTTATACAGTGACACATTTTGAAGTCCTTCGGCTGATGATGGTCTTTAGTGTGTAGCTGATGATGATGATGAGATAGATGTTTGTGTTGTTCTGTGGCGATCATTCGAGAACTGAACCCGTTAAACACTCAGACCTGCTTTAGATTTTTTTCACCTCTTTTGTAGTGACGTGTTACGTATCGTACGTAATATCACGTGTTACGTATCGTACGTAACATATCACTACGTAACTGCGTGACATTGAATGGATGACATTGAACGAGCGGCTGAAAGACACAGAAACTCACGTAGTCAATTTAAACTCAGATTCTGTTACTCTTGGAAAATACCAACACACTCAACTGTTTAGAACAAACTAAGTGTTGGATCAGCAGAGCTAGAAAACGCGGAAATGGCTGCTGGACCATGTGCGTCACTCTGCTCGACTTTGCTGTTTATTGGCGTCTTCGCGTTTGTGTCTGCAGGTGAGATTTAACTATTAGAAACCAAAATGCTATTGAATAAAAAAGGAAAAAGGACTTTCAGTCTGGTTTACATCATACTAATACTTCCTAAAGAACTGTTTTGATATTGGTTCAATGTGTCCATGTGTGAAGCCACACAAGGCTGTTTGAAGTCTGTGTAAAGTTAACATCTGTGGCTGTAATCCAGCTGTGACAGAGACAAAGAAGTGTAACGTGTGTGTCAGTGTGATGTGTTGTAGTGTCAGGAGTCAGTATACAGCTACAAAGCTTTTTGTTCAGTGTATACAAACAGCTGTAGCTCCATAAAGGCAGCATGCAGAGACTCACAGTGTCTTATAATGAGAGGCTGCTTTCTCTCACACATTATGTTCACTTATTATCAGCACATGTTGTTGTTCTGTGGAAGCTAACATCTTGTAGTTTCTGACACTTTGCATGTTTAGCATGAGGCTAAAATTCCCCCTCAGTGGGTCACTGGTGACCTGCTGGATGTTCAGAGGTTCATTAAATCCAACATGACTAAAAACTCAAATTTCAAAGAAATAAACAAAATATTTAAAGTCAATCATTCTGATCATAATTGTACTTTGACCTTTAACCTCTCTGCTCTGTGTTGTTTCCTCTTTCAGACCAGAAAATCATCACAGCTGAGTCTGGACAGGACGTCACTCTGACATGTCGAGCTCCAAACAACAACTTCATAGTTGTAGAGTGGAGCAGAGCTGACCTGGGAGATGAATATGTGTTTGTTTATCGGGATGGGCGATTTGTTCCAGACAGCCAGCATCCATCTTTTAAGAACCGGGTGGACCTTCAGGACAGACAGATGAAGGATGGAGACGTGTCTCTGGTTCTGAAAAATGTGACGACTGCTGATGATGGATCATACAATTGTAATATCTTCAATGGAGGGACAACTTCATGGGAGAGCATCAACACTGTCAGCCTGACTGTTTCAGGTGAGTGAGTAGAGTTGAGTGTGTGTGTGATCAGAGGTGAAGCTGCTTCCTGGTTATTGATGTTTGTTTCTAAAGATGTTGTTGATGAGACTTTGTAGAAAGCAGCTGGTCTGAGTGATGTGATCAGAGTGCAGTAGATAATGTCTGACAGCAGTTTGAAGAGGAAATGGATTCTGTTCTGTTCTTCACTCATCACCTACCTGACAGCTGACACCTCACACCTGTTTCTCACCTGCAGGTCAGACAGAAGGACAAGAGAAGGATGAAGACAACAAAGATGGAGGAAAGGAAGACAAAGAGAAGGAGGATGGATCTGCTGGACTGACTGTTGGTCTGTCAGTTCCTGCTGTGCTTCTTGTTGCTGTTGTTGTTGGTTTCCTGATCTACAAAGGATGTAAACAGAATCCTGCTGATCCACATGAAGCAGAGCATCTTCAGCCTGATTGTGAGTCAGATGAACAAACACAAAGATAAATAAATGATGGTGAACATCCAGCAGACGGCTGTAGAAAGCTGGATGTTCAGAGTCTGATGTTATTTCTCTGATGATCATCATGTTCAGACTCAGACCAACAGTGTGTGTCTGTGCTGTCTGTCAGTGACTCTGAACTACAGTTTCTTCATCTTCAGGCTGTTCATGAGATTTACTGACACAAAGTCAAACTGTGTTACAAACACACATGAATTTCTGAGCTCTGATCTCAGAGTCAGTGAGTGTTTTTGTGTTGGAGCTTCAGCTGTTTGTAAGAACTTGTTCTGTGAGAGATGAACAACACAGACCTGAGATCAGCTGTTACACACACTGAATGAAGTGACAACACAAACGCTGTGTGATGATCTGAGTGTAGATGAAGGTCTGTGGATTATAGACGATCAATAATCTGCCTGATTGTGTTCAGGATCATTGATCAGTTACAAATGAATGAGCTGTGACTCAGTTTGATGTAGAAATGTTGTCTCAGTCAAACTGAGCTCTTTCATGTTTCTATGAACTTTGTGTGTGTTGAATGCAGCAGGAAGAAAAACAAAGTGTGTGTAACAACCCTCTCTGTAACTGATGCTGCTTATTTTACACTCAGCAGGTTTCATCATCTTTTCATTAAATACAGCTGAGAGTGTTTTACAGTCACAGTGTTATGATTGTTATGAAGCTACAGATTTATGGAGCTGCACACTCACAGATTTCTGTCTGATCCTGATACTCTGAAACTTTTATTGAACGTTTGTTACAGAACAAATATAAATAATGTTTATCTTCATATTTACATGTGTTCAGCATACGTTACCATGGTGATTTAACCAGGTTGGTGAGAGAGACGACTCTGACTGTTTGCCCGACACAGCTCACTAACACATCACTCTGGCTTCATATTTAAATTTTTCTGTTATGAAACATCAACATGTTAACAAACTATAAGCAGGAAGTGCTGAGTGTGGCATCAGGTTAGACTGAAGCTGAGTGTAGGAGGAGCAGCAACAGCTGCACATGTGCAGATGCTGCTGCAGTCACACACACCAGTGTGACAGGAGTGTGAGAGAGATTAAAGAGAAAGAGACAACAGAACATGTTCAACTATGAAAACTCCACTTTAAAACATTTAAATAGCTGCTGGATGTTCAGAGGTTCATTAAATCCAACATGACTAAAAACTCAAATGTCAAAGGAAATAAGCAAAATATTTAAAGTCAATCATTCTGATCATAATTGTACTTTGACCTTTAACCTCTCTGCTCTGTGTTGTTTCCTCTTTCAGACCAGAAAACCATCCCAGCTGAGTCTGGACAGGACGTCACTCTGACATGTCGAGCTGTAAATAATGAGTCAGAGAAAATGAACCAACAGCTTCATCAACCTGAGGTTGATCCAACACAGACTCAGACATTTCTCTCAGTCTGATCCTCTCTGAGTCTCAGTCACTCATTGTAAATGACCTCATTAATGTTTTCCTTCATAAATTGGTTCATACGTGCATATTATTCTGTTGTAGCTTGGACACAGCTAATGTTTTTATTTGGAAAGTAGAACGACCAGGTGTCAAACATCAGTCGATGTAAACTATACAGCAGCACGAGCTCCAACATACAGAGAGAAGATTTGCTCAACGGTTAAGAAATGGGAAAAAGGCTGTTAAGGTGGAATTCTAAGTTGCAAATAGTTCCCTGGCACCTGGTTGATGAGGGAACAATGTTGGTATCAAAGTTTATTGTTTAAATGTGTACTTTTGTTATTTCACGGAGCATAAAGCTGCTGACTGCTACTGAGTGTAACGGTTAAGTTTTCCCCCACTAGAGGGCGCTCACACCTCGGTACATGTGTCATGTTTAGTCAGCGATGCAAAGATTTACAAGATTCACTGTTATATGCTTTTTAAGGTCAAAGACAATCGTAATATGGTGTATTTTATCTCAGGGTATAGAAAAGGTAAGAGGCTAAATGTTAGAAGGGTTGAATAAATATACACGGCAAAAGCGCTCAATGTAGAGATTCAAGGGCCTTAAAGGTGTCATCATTTAAAGTAATACAATTATGATTAATAAATAAGGAAAAAGGTTAAAGATTAAAGTTACCAATGGTAATTTTATTCTGTACATTTTGTAGCTTTTACGGTGTGATCACATTCAAAGCTGTTCAATAAAAGGATTGTGAACCATCAGTTTGGAGACCATCTTTTCATCCTGGGATGCTGTGCTCGATTCTTCACTTTAAATTATTCCTTTTTAATTTGTGTCATTGGCAGAGAAGATAAATCATGTGACGTTCATCATGTCACATGTCACCACAGATTTAAATGTAGATTTGATGTCTCTGTGTGTTTGTTATTAACACTGTGGATTTTTCTCATATACTGAGGTTTGAAACATTTCTGGACTTAGTGAAGTGTTTCTGTCTGTGTAATAGATGTTAACCTGATAGTGTGGATTAAATGTTGGATAATATTGATGAATTTTGTCTGCATGTGTCGAAAATCATGCTAACAGCTATCACACTGTTAATTTTACAGAACGTGAAATATAAATCAAATATTTGTAACATTTAATTATTAAACAGTGAACATGATAAACTGACCCAGTACATGTAAAACATCCAGAGCAGCTCTATGGGCTCCAATTATGGTCATAAATATTTTGTATTTGTAAGTCAGACTGTGTAGTTGTGAAGTTTTCTGACCTTGGAAACCAAAATATTTGATAATGTTATGTTTGTGCATCTATAGATGAGCAAGCAAAAAACTACATGTTAACTCTACCAAGTTCCTGCTTGTGTGTGAGTTTCAACGTACGAGTACGACTTTTGACCTGATTTTCCTTCCTTTCACCTGATTGGTCAGTGTCATGCCAATCAGAGAACAGATGGGTTTGGCTTATGTCGTGGTTTCATGGTTTCACTTTACCAAGCTTCAGGTCCTGGAAGGGTGATACATTTTAAAGATGGAGGATGGCGACAGTACTGCTTCAGTGCAGTGTGAGTCAAGGCCCTTTCACATTGGATGCACCATGATGCGCTCACTGCTAACTAGAGCGAAGGATCCAACAGTTGTGTTGTGCTGGCTGCTGTGCTCTGCTTGTCATTTTTTTTGCTGCCACACTACGTGTACTAGACGTGCCTGCTGCTCCTTGTTGTTTCAAAACATATATCTCTCTGACTTTATGTCCTCTACGAGAGTTTGTGTTGTATTGTATTGATGTCTTTGATCATCATCATCATCATCATCATCACACAGATACCTGCTAATCAGTAACATCTAGATACAGTCATAGAGTCTCACCAAAACTGGAGCTCAGACTTCCTGGCAGAAGGAGAGAGGAGGCTGCAGGAGGAGCTGGAATCATGCAAAGGTGGATCCTTTAGGAGTCCTTTGACCTTCAGGTAGAAAAGGGGCGTGGCCACAGCTGGAATATACAGACCATGGAGGGAGGACTCCTGTGAGTGAGCTCTGATATCTGTCACACTGATTTATGCTGTGAATGTATTTAAGTGTCCGTAAATATGAAACATGTCATTATCTCTGTTACAGCTGACATCATAAGATGCTGCTGTTTGTGGACTTTAACAAAACTGTTCATGATGGAGATCAGTCAACTTTAAAACAAGGTTTAAAACAAGAGGATGTTAAGATGTTATACTTTTTTAATTAAAAGCTATCAGGTCAAAGGCAGGAAACAGAGGAGACAGGGGGACTGTGGCAGGGGTGCGGTCTCTGGCACCGCTGCAGTGGAGGGGTGGTGCTGTGGGCTCAAGGGGCAGTGCCAGGGTGGCTGGCGGGGCAGTTGCTGCCACTCAGTAATCAGACTGTCCCTATTTCAATGACAGTGGAGAAGCAGATGAAAAGCTGACCTCCAACATAAAGAAAAGATGTATTGTGCAAATAAAACCCAACAAAACTGCCACCTGAGGCTGAGTGGGGTCCATTCATTTCACAGAGACAAATTAGAGAAATGAGAAAACCCTGAAAAGCACAAGGAGAAGAACGAAGGATGCAAGATGGGAAATAAGAAAGAGGAGAGGAAGAAGCACGCAGAGTGGGAGGAGTCATCACACTGATGAAGCATCACTGATGATCTGCTTGTTTCCATGTTAGTGTTTAAAGTCCAACATCTCCCTCTAGTGGTCATATATAAACATGTGTGAGGATGGTGTTAATGTAACATGTGAATCATAGTGTTCCAGTCAGTCATCAGTGTGTCTCTGCACAGCTGTAATTAAAATGTGTTCAGAGGGCCTCAGTGTCTGAATGGTTCCAGTTCAGCTCCATATCAGCAGCGTCCCTGGTTTGATTCCTGTGTTTCAGCTCATATCTGCCTCTCTCACTGAGGGGGACGTAACTACATGTGTAGTATTTGCTGCTTCTGCAGGACGCAAAGTTTCTTGCTCATGCCTTTCTTAGATAGCTTGTATACCTTTCGGTCACAAAAATGAGGTGAATGTAAAACAAGAAAACATTTATTTGCTCCATACAAACCAAAAGTACAAAACAAAAGCCTCCAGCACAGTGTTTATATTTCTGTTCTGTTATAACTAAACAACAACAAACTGTTGCTCCACGTCCTGCTTACTTGCTTAACCTTTCGTCACCCCCTCGTGCTTCACACACCCGCTTCACGACACCTACCAACACTTTACAACAAGCCAATAGATTAACAAAGCAGGACAAATTTGTGGAGCATATTATTTTACATTACAACATAAAACAATCAAAACTAGAAACTCAAATTAAAGATGATAACAAAATACTTAAATATGACCTAAACTGTCTAAGCTCCAATTGATAAAAAAAAATTGTAGAAGAGCATGAAGAGTTAAAACTGTTAATACTTAGATGTCAGCTCAAAGTTCTTCAAGAACATTTTGCATGTGGTGAGAAATCTTCATAAAAACAGTAAGCAAAACATTGGAAATTACATTCAATATTACAGAGGCCTCACAGAGGTGCAATGGTTGGTTGGTTGATGCTGTTTAGTTGTTCTTTATGTTCACCTCAAATCAACCTGAGTGTCATTTCTCTTTAGTTCTGATCTCACTGCTGAGCTGCACAACAAACCAAGGTCAGTAACCTTCTTCTGTCACAGTTTAAACCTGAGAAATGCTCACTGATATGACCTGATTGGGTTCAGAATGGATCTCACATATAAAACTGATGAAATGAAGAATCACAGGTGGCAAAAGTATAGACATTCTTTGCTTCAGTACAAGTACAAATACTACTGTTAAAATACTCCAGCAAAAGTTGAATTACTGATTTAACATCTTTAAGTAAAAGTAGAAAAGTACAGGCTCTGAAATGTACTCACAGTAAGAAAGTGAAAAGTGGCTGTTTGGAGGACGTTTCTATTTTTGTGCAACGCTGACTGAACTGTGCCTTCTATTAATGTAATAATAAAATAACATCAGTGGTTGGGAATTAAAATGTTATTTTAGTTCTATTTATTTATTAGTTGTAATTCTAATAAATACTCTCAGCTTGAATCAGAACATGAGCAGAGAAAAAGAAGAAAAATAAAAATATATCTAATTTTTCTGTTTCCTACATTGTAGAGGGGACTTTGCCTTTGAACAGATGAAATAAGTCTGGAAGTGGCAAAAAGTGGATTCAGCAGGTGGAGGAACCATAAAATTGGTTGTGATGTCTCAGTGTGGGGAAACGAATCATAATTCACAATAATTTCTATCGAGAGCTTCAGTAGATTTTCTTAGTGTTCAGGCTGTGATCAGCTGACCTGCAGCTCTTTGTACACAACTGAATTCAAACAGATGTGAGCAGATGTTTCATGAGCTGTCCTGTCTGGTTTCATCCTCTACACTGACAGTACACTGTTCAACCTTTCTTTGTACTAGACTGTATAATGTTGGTGTGAATCTGGAATTCAGTGAATGAATTTAAGCATCATCTTCAACTTTATATTCATCTCTGCTGTGCTTGATGTAACCTTCCTGTGACAGTGTACAGACCCAATATCTGATTTAAAAACACGAGGAGCTTTAAATGAGCATCCTTCCATTTATATCTAACCTCTCTTCTTCCTCTCCTCTTTCTGATCTTTCTCCATCTCTGAGTGAAGTTAGTTCTCTGTCTTTTCTCTCCCTGTGAAATACAGCAGCTGCAACACACTTTGAGATAAACTGCACACAAACAGTTTGTGTGTTTGCTGATGTTTGTTGAGATGATAGAAATGCTGCATTTCAATTTTTTAATTAAACCTTTTTTTTTAACCAGGAAAAAATATCTATTGAGATTAGAAGGAAGTCATCTAACATGGATGATACAAACACACGTGTCAGTTGTGATAATTTAAATGAGTTAACCAATGCAGGTATGCCCTTTAATTACTTGTTTTATTAAGATTCACTGCTATAATTTGTGACACGAGTTACACCACTTCAGGACAACTTTGTAAGCAGCAAACTGAGTTTATTTGGGTACTTCAGAACCATGGCTTTTACATACAGTACCCAAGCGTACTCTCTTCTCTCCTTTTTTACAGAACATTTTTCTTTTCTTTTTGCCCTGACTGCCCTCTACTGGTGGAAACATGTAGCAGCCAAAAAACCCCAAATATATTGCTGAATAGCCCAAATACCAACAGATTTCTGCAATGTTTTAGACATATTTTAGCTTTACACTTTACCAAGTGCTACATTCCTCCCCTGCTAAATAAATGTTGTCCCAACATTGACAAAACATGACAATAAGAACCAAAAATAAACAAACGTGCTTCTTTTTTTTTGACAATGTCAGGATGATATGCATTGGGATAGGGTTTAGCAGTGCTTTAAGATCACTTTCACGATGCAATATTGGACCTCAGGTGACAGAATCACATGTTACTCACTTACCAGAGAAGCAGGCTCATAACAATGCTCAGTTGTTTCCAATAGTCCACATAGAAATATTACCCTCTAAGACATTACTATCACTTTATCACATGCTCCGGAGCCAGTTAACTTAGATAGTAACCATTTAATCCAAGGGTGTAGATTTGGCATGGACGGCTACATCTACGTCTGCAGTAACTGTGTCAGTCTGCTCCACTTTGCTGTTTGTCTCTCCAGGTCAGATTAAGCTGTTAGAAACCAGAAGTTCACAATTAGCCTCATCAAACATAACACAATCCAAATTCTTACGCTACCATCCCAAAAGCATCAAATACTTGTGTCACCATACTGGAAAGACCTTGTAAGTACTCATAAAGTTTTGAAAAATAACACCGTCTAAATTCGGAAAAACTCTTTCACAGTTCAAGAATAACTAACTGGTACATAAGCTGGATAGTAAGGCATTTGTAGAGCTGCCCAACGTACTCCAGACTGTTCATAGAATGGAGATGCTGTTTCACTGGCATACAATGGGTTAACACTGTGACCAATTACTCTCTGAGCTGGTTGGCCAAATGCATCATAAGTCAATATTTTCCGTGGACATCTCTCCCTTTGAGATCTTCTCGGCTGCGGTTCCGACAGTTCTGGGTTCATTTCACTGGGCTGATCTGGCGAAGCAACAGTGTCTGATGATGCTGAGATGTCATGTTCAGTGTTATGTTCTCCATTCACCATATCTGCTTGAAACTCTTCAGCGTCCACTCTAAGCTCCGTGCTTTTTCGCTGAAGGTCCTGGTCAAGTTCAGTAGCAGGTGCAAACTCCATCAAATCCCCTTGAGGCTGGCAGTTCTGGTGCCTCACTCTCTGAGACTCATACTGCTCCTCATCATGTGAACTCTCTACATGGTTAAATGCATCCTGTAGGTCTCTTTGTTTTTGTGTCTGTGTAGTGCGGCTTCGTTCAGTTGTTGTTATTTTGGGAAGCGGTAATGCATTACAGGGCATTAACATGTTGCGGCGAAGAATACGACCTCGTCCAGTACCACGCTCCGACTTGACCTCAAAAAAGGGCTATTTTCCCCCTTTGAGAGATCACTATGTGAACTTGTTCCTCCCAATAGGAGCGTAACTTTCCCGGCCCTCCCCTCTCTGACATGTTCCTGACAAGTACCCTGTCCCCAGGTGAGAGTACAGCACTTTGTCTCTTCTGGTCATAATGTGATTTTCCTCTTTGCCAGAGTCTTTTTAATGTTTCTGGATGCAATGTCATATGCTTCTTTCATCTGTTGTTGCCATTTGTGAGCATAATCCTCATGTGATTTGCATTTGTTTGTGTCACTCAGTCCAAAAATTACATCAATAGGGAGACGTGGATGTCTAACAAAGAGTAAATAAAAGGGTGAGTATCCTCTCGAGTCACTAGTTGTGCAATTATAGGCATGCACAACTTTGTTTACATAGTCACTGCAGTTTTCTTTTCCTCACCCAGGGTCCGCAGCATTGACAGCAGGGTGCGATTAAACCTTTCCACTGGGTTCCCCTGTGGATGGTAGGGTGCAGTCTTTGAATTGGCTATTCCTGTGTACTTCTGCAGCTGTTTGAATAAATGGTTTTCAAATTTTCTGCCTTGATTATGATGTAATTTACCTGGAAAACCAAATTTAAAAATGTAAAAATGTTATCAGCTGCTGTTTTGCCAGATTTGTAGGTTAGGCTTGAGCAAACTTGGAAGTTGTCCTGTAACACTAAAATATACTCATACCCTCCCCTGCTTCTTTCAAGATTGACATAGTCTATTGAAACCATTTCAAAGGGTGCAGTAGCCGGCACGTGACACATGGGGGCCCGACGCTGAACTGTAGGTTTTTTCTGAATATTACATTTGTACACCTGTGTGATGAAAAACTCAATATCTTTGTACATATTCAGCCAATAAAATCTACTCCTTGCCAAATTCATCACACAGTCCACCTCCAAGTGACCCATTTCGCAGTGAAGGTGTTTGTACACCAGTTCTTTGTACGATTCTGGAATCACAATCTGAGTATAAGTCACAGTCTTTCTTATCAGCAACCCATCATCTGAAATAAACAGCTTTTTCCACTCATGTAGTAGCTGTTTTACTTTAGGATTTTTGGTCGCTGATGTTTTGTCAAAGCTTGCACCTGTACTCTTTAAGTTGAGAACATAAGCTATGGCAGAGTCCTGCTTTTGAGCTTGTAATAGCTCCTTTGTTGTGATTCTGACATCTGGCTGAGTTTCTGTAAGTATTTTGTTTACTTCTGGATTGCACGTTATAGCTGATATCCAATCCAGTTGTTTTTCTTCCTGTGTTTCAATGGCATTCAGTACTACGCTTAACACTTCGGGCGAACACAGCTCAGTACATTCTAACATGTATGAGTCCATACTAGAAGGTGTTCTGGACAAAAAGCCTGCATCAATGTTACTTTTTCCGGGTCGGTATTTCAATGTTATGTTAAAATCAGCCAGCTCGGAAACCCATCTGTGTCCTGTCGCATTCAGTTTAGCTGTGCCTAAAACATAGGTTAAAGGGTTGTTGTCACTGTATACTGTCACTGAGGGAGCATAGAACAAATAGTCTCTAAAGCGCTCAGTCACTGCCCATTTCAGTGCCAAAAACTCAAGTTTCCCTGAGTGCCACCTGTAGTTCTTCTCAGCCTGTGTTAATGTTCTTGATCCATATCCAATTACTCTTAATTTACTGTCCTGCCTCTGGTACAAAACTGCACCAAGGCCTTCTTCTGATGCATCAATGTGCAGAATGAAGGGTTCCTCAAACTTAGGATAAGCCATCACGGGTGGATTAGTCAAAACATCCACCAAATAGTCTAGTGCTTTTTCGTGGCTGTCATTCCATATGATATTTTAGGTGGGTGGAGCATGCCCCGCCTTGGCTGACCATGCTGGTGTTTGGGTGTGGTCAACTAAGAGTAAATCATATAGGCACTTTGCGTGTCTTGAAAAATCTTGTACATAGCTTCGGTAATATCCAAAAAATCCTAAAATTTTTCTCAGCTCTTTAATGTTTGTTGGTGGGTTGTCCTTCAAAGCTCATACTGCTTGCACCTCTTCTTCATCCATTTTGTAACCGTCTGCTGAAAAGATTTTGCCCACATAGCGGACCGCATTTTTAAAAAAGTCACATTTATCAGGTCTTAGTTTTACTCCCCAAGCCTGCTGATGTTTGAGAACTGATCTCAAATCTTCAATATGCTGCTCAAGTGATTGACTGTACACTAAAACATCATCTAAATATGCAGTGCATATTTTGTCCATCAAGCCTAAACGTTCCTCCATACTACGTTGGAAAGCTGAAGGCGCATTGGTGGTGGAGGCATATGGTGAGGTTGGTTTGCAAATAAAGTCTTTCTTTAACAAGTCCTGAATGTGACTTTTTACTTCGTCATAGAGAGCATGTGGGACCGCATTATAGGATTTGGCTACAGGAATCTGATCAGTGAGTTTGATATCCATTTTTAGATTTTTTTTGTAACCAACTTCCTCTTTGTGTTTAGAAATGCGCCTGACTCCTCCCTTAACATTTCCATGACAGCTGCCTGTTGTTCTGTGTTAAGGTGGCCCAAATTGGCAGGTGGTTCCCACGGCTCTACTGGTAAGTAGGTGACTTCTAATTGTTTTTTTCTACAACAACCTATCTGAGCTTCTTTGAGATTCACAGGATAACTGTGTGTTACCCTCTCTATGTTACCTAGATGGGTTTTAGGTGGCAAAACAATGTCATGTTTGGTAACATTAGTAACATAGATATTGACTTTGCAGGTATTGCCTGATACAGACAGTAACTGGCAGTTAGATTTCAGATCCTCGTCTAAAGACAAGTTTTCATCTGGCTCAAAAAGCTTTTTACCTTTAAGTCTGTGTTGATAGAACAACTAACACTGTGCTTTTGTCCACTCGGTACAACAATAGCTTTGTGTCCTGATCTGACAGGATAAGTAACTATCTCACTACTGATGGTGTGAATAAGGTTCAACAGTGCTTCTGCTTTGCTTGATCATCAGAATGAGAATACTTTATTGATCTCTAGAGGAAATTCTTTTTCGTTACAGTGCTCCATTATAAACAACCATTAACAAAGACAGACAACGCACTAACTAAGAATAGCACAATATATACAGGCATATATATACATAAAGGTCACGTATTAATAAATAGCTGAAAAAGGAAGAACATGTGCAAAAAAATGTGCAACAAACCCCCACACTGTTTACTGTTGCAGTAAACCGTGTGTTAAGTGGATGAGTTGTACAGGGAGATGGCCACAGGCAGGAATGATTTCCTGTGTCATTCAGTGGTGCTTTTCTGTAATCTCAGTCTCTCACTGAACGCGCTCCTGTGACTGGCCAGCATGTCATGGAGTGGGTGGGAGGTGTTATCCAACATTGCCTTTATCTTGGACGACATCCGCCTCTCCGACACCACCTTGAGGGAGTCCAGCTCCATCGCCACTACTGGCCTTACGGATCAGTTTATCGAGTCTGTTGGCATCTGCGACCCCAGCATGCAACAGCATAGAGGATCGCACTGGCCACAACAGACTCGTAGAAAATCCTGAGCATTGTCCGACAGATGTTGAAGGACCTCAGTCGCCTCAAAAAATAGAGACGACTCTGGCCCTTTCTGTAAAGTGCTGTGGTGTTTGTAGCCCAGTCCAGTTTATTGTCAATGTGTACTCCGAGGTATTTATAGTCCTTCACAATGTCAACACTGAGCCCATGGATTGAAACAGGGGTCAAGTGTTTCCTGGTCTTCCTGAAGTAGATCCTACTCTTATTGAGTTTCTGAGTAAAGACAAGCTTTCACTGGATTGAGTAGTGTCTTTTTTTATCAGTTCCTCAATAGCATTAAACCCTATTATTGGTTTCTGCATCACATCCTGACTTACTAGGATTGGAACCTGAACCTCATTCTGAGCCACAGCTTTTCCTCTTGGATCACAAAGGCTAACTTCTACCCAACCCTGGAAAGGGACTTCAGATCCATTTACGGCTCTCAAGTCTAAAAGTTTATCCTTACTTAGTAAATCACTCATGGGGTGAACTTCTAAGTGAGGTAAATTGTCTGATTTCCAGCATGCGCTCATTATTGAAACTTGGGCTCCTGTGTCCTGCAGTGCCTGTGTTTTGCAGTTGTTCATTCTACACCATACTAGACACTTTTTGCACACAAGCTGTGCTACTTTTCTTTTTTTGTACTCAGATTGAAAACCTTTTTTGGGGGGTTGGTTCCTAATTTTAGGATTTCCTGAGTCAGCTGGTGATGCATGGGATAAGCTTTGGGCCTTCTCACATTGGGACAATGTGCACCAAATAAATGGCTCTGAAGGACTCTCTAGTAGGTAGTTATAAAGTTCATTAATAAGCCCCACGCCCCCGGCATTGGGGGCAAAAAGGAGGAGATCACGTTTAATCGGTTATAACTCCGGTTGAGAAATATAAATCCAGACATGTGTGGTATCCACAGAAACCTCAGAATCTCAGCTAAAATGTCATATAAACCATTTCTACAACCACCAAACACACCGAAAACAAGCCGCGATTAAACGAGCAGTTACGTAAATGCGCAGAAGTCCGCTAAACACACAAAACCGAACCAGAAATTCTTCAGACTTCATGTAACCGGTTAAAAATAGGCTGGTTAGCTTCCAGAGCTATCACTGACTCCACACACCAAGTTTCACCACGATCAGACCAAAATTCACTGAATTAGCCGCAAAAGAAGACCACAAAAACACACAGTGGCGCAAATGCGCTAAGACAGAAATTGGCTTACCGTCCCGATTTCCTCCGTTATTTTCGCCGGTAGCCGGTAGCCATGTGATAGCCGGTAATTACCATGCCAACCTAGCCGCATCAGAGCCGTTTTCCGTCAACAACCTCCATTTTAGACCCACCTACAGACACGTGACTGGACAGACGCCACATGCAATAAATTTGGACACACGTGGGTTTTGGGATTACAACGTCTGATTGGTTGAAGTGACTGAACGTGACATCGTTACTTTGAATCTATTGGCTAAAACAATTAAAAAGAGGTGTCAATCATGCAAATTGACCAAAAGAAACCAAAGTTACAGCCCCTCAGAATTTAAAGGGCCAGAGGCCAATGAAGCGCTCCATGCGCACGGCAGAAAAGGGCCATTAACATGTAAATGTGTGGTTAATTCTTCAAAAATATATTTTTAAAAAAAGCATTTTTAGGCCTGTTAATAAAATTTATTAATTTCTGCTCTTTAATACCTGAAAAAAATAAACTGGCATGGTGTCCAATTGTGTGCCAAAATTGGACATTTTTGTACAACGTCTGGATATTCATGTATTGACAGGGCTGTAGTTTTTCACTGTTTTACTTTAGAAACACAAATCTTTGCACAGATTATGCTTATATGTTGGTTACTGGATTTCTGGAACCAAATATGAGCTGAGACATATTTTTAAAAGGGTTATATGCTAAAAATTACAAAAAAAAATTAGGCGAGAATAAAATCTACTTACTTTTTCTGTGTTCCAGTCTCAGTAACTTTGACACAGTAATATCTGCTTTAAAATTTACACCTCTGATTAAATGTCCCAAGTGTTAGCTTCATTTTGATACCAAGATTGTAAGGACAGAGTTTGTAATTGCAGAGAAATAATCAATTTAATTTAGGCATTGCATTTTCGAGCAGGAAGCTCAGAAACCCCCTTGGGGCTTAATTATTGACTTCGGTAAACACACACAGAGGAAGAGAGTGATACAAGAATAGGTATTTAAGCTTGACATGCTAACTTACAGAGACGAGTCTCGGGGAAAATGGGAATCTGTGGACCAAGCATTTGGAACACGGAGAGTGGAATATGTAAACAAATCTGATCAGTTAAAGTAAAAATCTGTTTACCTGTAACACCCGTACAGAAGCCTGGAATCAGGGCCGTGCAGAGACGTTTAAAGGGGCAGGTGCTCAAAGCTAAAAAGGGGCACATTGAACCAGGCTGAATAACAACAACAACACACATTCATCAAGAATCTAATATGGGATCGCATCATACTATATCACTGTTGTGAGGCAAAGCAAACGTAGCCTGTATTGCTGCTGCTCCTGCTGCTGATAGTGCTGGAGGGCAGGGCTGTGTTGATCTGAGACTGTAGACATTAAAAAGTCCATAGGAGAGATGGTAGCTGACTAAACAAGTGTATGAGATAATAACAAAATGCAAAGATTGGTGACAGCGCTTGGAACCATAAGGCAACAAAAAACTGAGAAATAAACTAGACCCTGCCTGTGAATCACTCTTTGCCTCTCTTCCTCCTTCCATCCCCTCATCTCATCTATCACTCTCCACTTGCTGTCCATCTGAGAACAAGGCACAACTTGCTATTGCAATAAACTATTATTTAATTATCCACACTTAACAACTCTTACACTTAATCTATAATAAAATGATGACAGAAAAATGTTATAGAAGCAAAACATTGCAGTTGTGTTTATTATTATTTTTATACTGGAATACCTCTCCAACAACTGGTACATGTTAATGTTACCTGTGCTCTTTGTAATCCAGCTGCTGAGGGATCCACTGCCTTTAGTAACCTCACACAGCTGCTACTGTTTCCTCCTCATCTCCTTACCAGCCATGTCTGGACAATGTTATATTATGAGTAATAATTCAAAAATCCATATACATAAAACACACACATGCACACACAGTGACATTTTAGACCTTCTTCAGAATACTGTATATACTGTGGGCACAAGTTTCCATCATGGTGCTGATCCAGAATCCTTCCCTTATTATTTATTACTAGAGCTACAATAATAAAGCAATGAGGGAAAAAAAAGTAATAAATATGAAATAATGTATTTATGATGATTCCATTTGTTTCACTATCCACTCTGTGCAGGGAGAAAGCTTATTACATTTTTAAACTGTAGAGATACAATAATTTTACTGCTCTAAAATCAGCATTTTGTCTTATTTAAATATAAATCTAATATAATCTGTTTCTTAATGTATGTTCTTAAAATACAGTGTGTTTTTTAAAATATTATAAATATAATAATCCATAATTATGTGGACATGCATATTAGATCGTTTTAAGTGAAATATAAGCCCTCCAGAAAGGCAGGAAAAGCCCTGTAACTTACTTTAAAACTAAATATGTTCCCTAAAACGGTGACAGAGCTACAGACCCATGACAGCCTTACCCAGTCAGCCAGCAGCTATGACCAGCACTACTTGTGCAGTTAATAAAAGGACAGGTAATGTTTGTCGCGCTGTTGCACACACAGCACGCTCGCTTGTTTCAGTTCGTCAGTTGCCACAAGACAGCTTACCAACGTGTACGTAACAAGCTAACACTCCTGTGTGCTGTAGACTACAGTGTGCGCTGTACACCTACTTACTGGTTTTGTCGCATCAGTCTGTGTGTCTGAGGTAATTTGTAGCTGTGTCCCAAAACGTCGGCTGCATCCATCGAAGGACCCGGCCTTCGCGGTCTACGTGGGCCGGGTCCTTCGAAGTCCAAGAAGGCCGGAAGTGCGAGGCTGTGAAATGGGACGGTCTAGCCTTCAGATTCCTACAGCTCCGGACCGCAAAAAATGCGCGTGCTCTTTGTGAGCTCGTTCCCGGCTCGTAACCAGCGCGTTCTGCCGTCAAGGGCGATCATTGGTTAATGGTGATCATGTGACTGATGCAAGCCAGATCCTTTTATTTAGCAAATTGTGATTAATAGTTAAATATTATTGTTGAGGGGCACAGACAGGACTCCGCACGCACACATTTAAAAAAAAAACAATTAAAATTTTTTTTAAAAATTGCCTCAACAAAAGGGCACTTTGGGCACCCATCAGGAAAGGGGCGGGTGCTCAAGCCCCTTCCGCCCCCCTCTGCACGTGCCTGCCTGGAATGCACCTCCCTCCAGTCTAGTTTCTGTGGTCTGCACCTACTTTTGTATTTAGTTCAACAACATATCTCTCATATTATTTATGAGAAAGATTCAAGAACTGAACCTGTTAAACTTCTTTTTATTAAACTCTTATCATAATAAATGTGTTTCTTATTGTCATACAGTCCAGCCTACCAAACGTCACTATACTGTGATTTCTTTAACAGACTCATTGGAAGTTTGAACTGTATACAAACAGCTGTAGATAGACAAAAGGCAGCATGCAGAGACTCACAGTGTCTTATAATGTTCACATTATGTTCACTTATTATCAGCACATGTTGTTGTTTTGTGTAACCTGCAGGAACTCACTTGCAGGCTTTAGTTCACTAGCTGGGACAACATCCTTAGTTAAGATGAATGATGATGGATTAGGAACCGTGAACAGATGCTGTGGTTTGGAGATGGCCTCAGAGGGGACTGGCAGCGGCTCCCGGGCAGTTCCCGGTTCCCGGTTACTTCATTGCCATGAGACACTCTAACAAAAAACATCACGGTTTTAGTAACGCGGTAACGCAGCGTGCTTACGGGAAAGTAACAGTAATCTAATTACCCATTTTGCAATAGTAATCCCTTACTTTACTCGTTACTTGAAAAAAGTAAACGGATTACAGTAATGCGTTGCTGCCCATCTCTGGTCATGACTGTTATTAAATATATTTCTGCCATAAATCCAGATTATTCCTCATTAATTCAATATATTAAGAGTCCTAACCTCTTCAAAGACAGGTACAAATATTATGGTGTCACTATTTAAAGACTGGCTGCTCTCCAGTTTTTTTCATTTATTTATCTTTGGTTTGCAGCCATTGGAGGGCTCCAGTCCAGCCCACCAGCCGTCTCTCTCTCTTTCTCTAACCCAAAAGTGTGGAGTTACAGACCTGTTCTCTCACTCAGGGACTTTCAGCTTCATCTGACCCTCAAACGTCATCTCATGTTGTCTCGTCTGAAGCTCAGATTCTAATTTTAATACAGGAACAGAAATGTCTGCTGGAACTGCGTCACGCTGCTCCAATTTCCTGTTTTTCAGCGTCTTTGTCTTTGTCTCAGCAGGTGAGATTTACTGTTAGAAACTGAACATTACATGTTAATATTAATGTGTTTGAAAGTGACATAAGGTTAGAGTCTATGTGGATTTAACATCTGTAATCGAGCTGCGCCAAAGAAGTGTAATGTGTGGATGGGCTCAAACTGTGCTCATGAATATTTTGTATCTTTAAATCAAATGCAGAGGTTTGTAACCTTGTAAACCAAAATATCTGAAAAAATTATGTTTGTGCATCTACAAATGAGAATTTGTGTGTTTTAAAAACATATTTACACAAGTTACAAAGTTTGTTTTATTAAGGTCTGTTTACAGATACAAGGCAAAAAACTATGTGTAAAACTCTGCGCTCAAGTTTCCTGTTTGTGTGCCAGTTTCAACTTACGAGTATGAATTTTGAGCCGATTTTTCTTCCTTTCAGCTGATTGGTCAATGTCCTGTCAATCACAAATGTAACAATCAAATCAGAGAAGAGAAAGGCCACACAATCCACATGTCTGTGGATTTTACCGTTTAAAAAAAAAAAAAAACTAATAAAAAGCTACTACCGGGATTTTATTTTTATTGTTTTTTGTGTGATGTCAGATCAGTCAGTGTTACTACAGTATGTCGATGGAAAAAAAACAACTGCACATTCAGACATGTGAGGTTGGAGCTGTAAAGAATGATACATGCAAGACAAGAAAAGAAATGAAGGTAAATGTAAAAAAAAAAAAAGTGTAGTCCAAAATGGCCAATTCTATTTTGGACCTCAGAGGGTTAACCCAACAAATCATGAAATATTAAGTTTACATATTTGTTCATGACAGTGCAGATTTCTGATATGTTGTGCAAATTTAAGCAACAATCCTTTCTAACAAAAAAAGAGTGAAACTGAAAATAGACTTTTGTTTGTAAATGCTGTGTCTATAGTGTGTAGCTTTCTGGATTTTATACTTGTTTATTTATTATGAAGGAGATACAGCACATAATATCAAAATTCACGTTTTGTCATGTTTGGGTCAAATCTGACCGCTTTACAAAAGTAAAAACTCATAAATATTGTGTTTTACATCCAATTGCCTCGAGGCCTTATGACATCCTCCACACTATGCACTTGAACATATAAAAGTGATGCGCATCTCTTTCGTTGAATTTTGAGTGTTCTAGTCAACTTTGTTACATCTGTGGTGTTCGCGGTCAAAAGTTACCTCCATAGACAATGAATGGCAATTCTTTCAATGATGAGGATCAGCCAAGGACTTCAAAATGACGTCACTGTATAAAAATGAATATTGCACCATGGAGGAGGCAGCATTTAATGTTTCAGTCAGAATGTTTCAGGTTGGACTGAAACATTTTGGTAATCAGCACCCAATAAATCTCTCTGAAGGACTCTCTAGTAGGTAGTTATAAAGTGTGTTTACTTTGGTAAACACACACAGAGGAAGAGAGTGATACAAGAATAGGTGTTTAAACTTGACATGCTAACTTACAGAGACGAGTCTCGGGGAAAATTGGAATCTGTGGATCAAGCATTTGGAACACGGAGAGTGGAATATGTAAACAAATCTGATCAGTTAAAGTAAAAATCTGTTTACCTGTAACACCGGTACAGAAGAAGCCTGTCTAGTTTCTGTGGTCTGCACCTACTTTTGTATTTAGTTAAACAACATATCACTCTACATATCAGCCTACCAAACGTCACTATACTGTGATTTCTTTAACAGACTCATTGGAAGTTTGAACTGTATACAAACAGCTGTAGATAGACAAAAGGCAGCATGCAGAGACTCACAGTGTCTTATAATGTTCACATTATGTTCACTTATTATCAGCACATGTTGTTGTTTTGTGTAACCTGCAGGAACTCACTTGCAGGCTTTAGTTCACTAGCTGGGACAACATCCTTAGTTAAGATGAACGATGATGGATTAGGAACCGTGAACAGATGCTGTGGTTTGGAGATGGCCTCAGAGGGGACTGGCAGCGGCTCCCGGGCAGTTCCCCATGAAGTAGTGAGAAGTGAAGTAAAAGAGAAAAATAAAGCAGGGGCGCCTGGAAATCAGAACAGAGGTTATTAGTGAAGGAGGCATATTTACAGACTGATGGCCAGAAGGGGCGGGAATGAGGTCCCGCTCCTGTTTGCCCTGGTGCAGGTGTGCCACAGCAGTCAGTGCAAGAATCCACGAGTTTCTGAAGTTAGCTCTCTTTCTTTTCCCTCTCTGTGAAATACAGCAGCTGGACCTTTAGCTGCAACACACTGTGAGGCAAACTGCATACAAACAGTTTGTGTCTTTGCTGATGTTTGATGAGCTGATAGAAATGTTGCATTTGAAATGACCTGCTACTTAAAATAACTGCATGTCCTTCATGCTTCCCCCTCATTTGTAGCACCAGCTATATGCTGAACACACAGACACCTGCGTTGTTTCTGGCCCGCTTTAACCTTGAATTGAATCTTTATTTTGAACATGTAAAAAAAAATACAACCACATCATAGAAATAAAAAGGAGACAAGCAAACAAAGCAAAACAAAAGGAAAATAAAGCAACCACAACTACAAAAAACAACTACAAAAAACAAAGAAAATTAAACGCGACAACCAACCAAACAAAAACTAGAATTTATTCCAGCCATATTTTGACATCACGAAAATCCAGTAACAATGAAAATAGCATCACATTGAACCAATCACATGGCTGGAATAGAGTTAGTCTCATCGAGTCACTGTTAGAATCACTGAAATGAGACCCAGGAAGTGGTTACAGGAAGAAGGTGATAGACTGTCTGAAGCAGTTAGAACAAGACAAGGCTATTGACCGGACCTCATACCACAGGCTATACACCAAGTCTGTATGGTTTACCAAAGATACATAAACAGGGTGCACCTTTCAGGCCAATTGTCTGTATGATCAACTCTGTCACCTATAACATCTCCAAGTTTCTGGCTTCGATCCTCAACCCGCTGGTGGTCAACTCTGAACACCACATCCTGAAACCACATGCACTTACGCTGTTAAGTGCCAGGAGGATTGCCAGGATTTATACATCGGGGAAAAGAAACAACTTCTGGTAAAAGTGGATGGCACAACGCAGAAGAGCTACCTCATCAGGCCAGGACTCTGCAGTCTATTTACACCTACAGGCCAGTGGACACTCTTTCAATGATGAGGATGTACACATCCTGGACAGGGAGGAACGCTGGTTTGAGCGCGGAGTCAAGGAGGCCATTTACGTGAAAGGGAAAGACCATCTCTGAATCGAGGAGGGGGCCTAAGGGTACATCTTTCGCCATCTTACAATGCTGTGATTGCAGCCATTCCCCAACTCTCTGTGAATGGTACTCATGACCATTGATCAGTGTTCTTTGATCAGTGGGTTGTTGGTGGTCAGTAGTTGTTGATCAATGGTCATGAGAATTTGCATAATTAAGATTAAGGAACTGACCCCCCAGCCCATTGTTCCTGCAGTGGGCTGGTTTCAGTCATCAAGCAAATGTACTGTTTATAAGGTTTGGGGAAACCTGCAGTCAGCTGAGACTAAAAAAGTCACTTGAATGAATGATGAAACGTTTCTCCCACTGAAAATGTTATATCCAGATGAACAGAATTGACTTTTGGAGATTTGCTTACCTGGATGATTGAGCATGCATCAAGATGAATTTGGTGGTGAAAAATGTTTGTTATGTTAATTTAAGAGCTGTTAAAACTGACCGGTCAATTTTGACTGGGAACACTAAAGTAAGGGGGTGAATGATGTGGGCAACAGGAAAAAAATGTTATAGTTTATATGTCTGTGAAATATGTGTATACTGATTTGAAACATTTTATCTACATGTAACACCTGCATATGTGTTTTCTAGGAAAATTTCTATTAATTTGCCCCTAAGAAACTTACTGTCTTATATTGAGAGGGCTGCTTTCTCTCACACATTATGTTGACTTATTATCAGCACATGTTGTTGTTCTGTGGAAGCTAACATCTTGTAGTTTCTGACACTTTGCATGTTTAGCATGAGGCTAAAATTCCCCCTCAGTGGGTCACTGGTGACCTGCTGGATGTTCAGAGGTTCATTAAATCCAACATGACTAAAAACTCAAATGTCAAAGGAAATAAACAAAATACTTGAAGTCAATCATTCTGAACATAATTGTACTTTGAACTTTAACCTCTCTGTTCTGTGTTGTTTCCTCTTTCAGGTCAGAAATCCATCACAGCTAAGTCTGGACAGGATGTCACTCTGACATGTCGAGCTCCAAACAACAACAACAACATCAGATCTGCACACTGGAGCAGAGCTGGCCTGTGAGATAAATATGTGCTTTTGTACCGGGGTGGACAGTTTGTTCCAGATGACCAGCATCCATCTTTTAAGAACCGGGTGGATCTGCAGGACAGACAGATGAAGGATGGAGACGTGTCTTTGATTCTAAGAAATGTGTCGATTGCTGATATTGGAACATACGAGTGTCGTGTTTACATGACAGAAAGACACTCATGGAAGATCATCAGCAACACCACCCTGAGTGTTGTTGTTTGTCAAGGTGAGTGAGTAGATTTGAGTGTGTGTGTGATCAGAGGTGAAGCTGTTTCCTGGTTGCTGATGTTTGTTTCTAAAGATGTTGAGATCTGTGTTATGTCTCAGCACAGGGAAAAGAATCACAACTCACAATAATTTCTAATATGAGCTTCAGTGCATTTTCTTAGATTACTGTGTGAGCATCTGACCTGCTGCCCTTTGTTGAATTGGTCAACTGAATTTAAGTTGTTAGTTGTAGCCAGATGTGCAACTGCACAACTGTCAGAGGCAGATGAAACAATGGTCTCATTTGATGTTACATCTCTCTTCACTTGCATCCCGGTTACTGAAGCATTCAAGGTAGTTCGTTAGAAATTACAGGATGACCCCAACCCTAGCAACAGGACCACTATCAGCACCAACCACATGTGTTTGCTTTTAGAACTGTGTCTTCATTTCACATATTTTACAGTACTACAAGCAGAAACATTGGTGTTGTAAGGTCTGCACTCGCAGGCCTTCCTGGTTCGGAGACTTATCACCGTTAACAAAGAACGACAAAAAGAGATTAATCTAATCGGTTTTTCAATTGCAAGGGAAGACCGCTGGACCAGGGTCCTGGAGCTGGAGGCTCCTCACCCAATCCCAGCGAATGGTAAATGGCCTGTATTTGTAAGGCGCTTTACTTAGTCCTTAAGGACCCCAAATTGCTTTACATTACATTAATTCACCCATTCACACAATGGTCATGGCAAGCTACATTGTAGCCACTTTTGCTATGGCTCTTGGAGGAGGCGGACGCACTTTTACTCCTCTCCCTTATCTTCCCTGCTAGTTCTTATGTCCTTGTCTAGTCTCGTGTAGGGATGGGTATCGTTTAGGTTTTATCCGATACCGGTGCCAAACCGGTACTTTTGAAACGGTGCCGGTGCTTAAACGGTGCTCAAACCGGTGCTTAAAGAATGGAGAACACAAAATTGGTCCAAAAACCTCTCATGTTCAGCTGTTTTTTTTGTAACAAGATAACAATGTTAGCCTTTTCTTCAGCTATAGGGCATATATGGTATCACTCTTGGCTGGAAGCAGTGCTTAAACAATGGAAAAAACACAAACTTTGTCCAAAAACCTCTCATGTTTAACTGTTTTCCACCTTTTCTTTGGTCATTTTAGCCTTTTTGGCCAGGGTGAAGGGAGTATCTGCCATCAAACAAGAAGACAGCCGCATGTAACTACGACGAGGTTTGCTAGTTCACCTTACATGCATTAATGTAATAACGTGGTTAGTGTACTCAACGTAAATTACACACGAACAACATGAAGCTACTCACGCAGAGGAGAACGGCTGCTGCTGCCATCATCATCCGTCATCATTTCTGCTACACTGACAGGGCTAGGGGCCAGGACTCTACTCTTCGGGTTCTTGGGGGATGTTGCTAACTCTGGGTCCGATAACAGGCACCACACCTGCAGTAGATGTGCACGGTGTGAGGTCTCGCAGCAAGCTATCAAACACGGCGCATTTCTCGGCTTTTAAAAAAAAACGCTATGCATCGCCAGGTGTTTCATCGGATTCGAGGTGTTACCTCCTTTGACAGTATCACAGTATCACCTTAAAGCACTTGTTGCAGGCTGCTGAGTTTGCATCTTTTGCTGTGAAGTACAGCCAGACTTCTGAACGCTTCGCCTTGGGCATTTTTAATCTGTAGCTCTGCTCTAAAAGAACGTACGTACCTGGACCCGCCTACTATCCTCGGAAACGTAAAATGATTGGCTAGAATTGGCTCAGGAAAAAAAAGCACCGAAATAAAGCACCGAAATGTGCGCTGCTTTTCGGTCTGGTTACTACCGTTTACGTCAAAACCGGTGCCATCATGGCACCGGACACCGGTACCCATCCCTAGTCTCGAGTTTTTTGTATTACTTTCCCTGGAACTCTCTCTCACAGTCTGTGTCTAAAACCTAAAAGAGAATTATGGATTTGATCAACTGGTCTCTGAACGCTATTGACACCCTTTTCTCAATGAGAAGTCTGGGCTCGGGAGAGCCCGAGTGCCCTGGAGGGACTTTCCCAGCCGGAAACACGATGGACAGGTGGCAGAAATGGAGGATCGTGTGCCTGGCGGGACTGTCGATCGAGGATGCTGAAGATATCTACCTATTCGGAACCATGATAACAGGGTTCTTGCTGATCGGAGCTGGCTTGGCCCTGGCTTATCGGAGAATTAAGAAAGTGGAACCGGCTGTTCAATCCCCCACAAGGCTGCCCGCTGGGATTGAAACGATGGGACGAGGTGCGACTTCTCAGAAAGGGCTCACTGAATGCAGCATGGTTAAGAGCTTGGAGGCGCTTACGACTGCAGTGAAGGCTCAAAATAACACCTCTGAGCGTATATTGGATTTCATCAGGAAAGAATCCACCCAAAACAACAACTCAGGGCAGAAGCTGGATTACATCTCGGATCAGTTGGCTGCGGTCGTGAGGTCTCAGAATCTGCTCTGTGAGCAACAGAGTGACAAGATCACGGGATTGATGGTTAATAACATCATGGAGAAACTCACAGCTATTCAAAGGGAAATTGAGAGACCAGTGTCGGAGTGTTAAAAAACAGCTTGAAATTCTCATGAGTTGTTTGCAAAAGAAAAATCACCATCATAATGCGCCTACCCCTTCAGCGCCAGCTGTGGGCTCAAGGCTGGAGCTGAACAAAAACTCCCTGATAACGACTGTGTCGAGTCTGTTCCTTCCCATTCTATGCAAGGCCACCTGGGTTGGCTGGAAGACTGTTTACTTAGCCTGGCAGGGCGAAGGACACTGTCTCAGCTGAACTATAGACACGCACACACATACATATACTGATACTGATAAGCACTCATTGACGCATCACCCTCCCTACCCAACGCCACCTCCAACGCTTACCTCCCCCATGATGTGGACATCGGGTCAGCTGGTTGCGCAGTCGAAGATTGCAGCGGTCCCAGATCACATGTACGCACTGGAACACTTTCCCATGTTGCTTGTCTGTGTTTATTGTGTTATGTGTGTTGATATCTGTGCATTCCTGTATTATCCTTTTGTATTACACATTTCGATGTTTTTTCCTTGCTACCTGGCCTGACCTGTCTCCCCAATGTGATGTTTGTATTGTATGTACGGTCGGTGAGGTCTGTCATCTTGGTTGTGGGCAAAAGACCTGCAACTGACAAATAAAGGCTATCTCATCTCATCTCATCATCATCAGCTGCCCTGGGGTGCACTGACAGAGGTGAGGCTGCCAGACACTGGCGCCACCGGGCCCTCTTACCACCACCAGTAGGCAACAGGTGAAGTGTCTTGCCCAAAGAAACAACGACCGAGACGGTCCAAGCTCAAACTGACAACCTTCCAATTACAAGACGAACTGCCAACTCTTGAGCCACGATCACCCATTGAAAACTCCAACTTCAGCCCCTGCTTGCAGTCCTTTTATTGAAATGACACAACCTCCTATTGTAAAACCCCTATGGTGCCATAAAAGTTAAAAACAGTGTATGCGTGTGTGCATGCATGTGCGAGCACCTGTGTGTTTATGTGTGGGCATAGAGGGCTTCTTTCACTCCTCATTCAAACCATCTGTCCCCTCTGTCCAAAATGTGAACGTTGGCATCCTCGAAAGAGTGACCTTTATCCTTAAGATGCAGATGGACTGCTGAATCTTGTCCCGTGGAGGTGGCTCTTCTATGTTGTGCCATGCGCTTGTGAAGTGGCTGTTTGGTCTCTCCGATGTAGAGGTCTGGGCATTCCTCGCTGCACTGTACAGCATACACCACATTGTTAAGTTTGTGTTTAGGAGTTTTGTCTTTCGGGTGAACCAGTTTCTGTCTGAGTGTGTTGCTGGGTCTGAAGTACACTGGGATGACATGCTTGGAGAGAACTCTCCTGAGTTTGTCTGATACACCGGCTACATAGGGGATAACAACGTTGTTGCGTCTGTCTTTCTTATCCTCCCTCGCTGGTGTCTGATCTTCTTTTCTGTGCCTCTTTGCTGACTTTATGAATCCCCAATTAGGATAACCACATGTTTTAAGTGCTTCCTTTACATGTGTGTGTTCCTTCTTTTTCCCTTCAGGCTTAGAGGGAACAAGTTCTGCCCGGTGGTGTAGGGTCCTAATTACTCCAAGTTTGTGTTCCAGAGGGTGATGGGAGTCAAAGAGGAGGTACTGGTCCGTGTGTGTGGGCTTCCGGTAAACTTCAATGTTGAGGTTGCCATTCTCTTCAATGTGCACGGCGCAGTCCAGGAAAGGCAAACAGTCATCCTTTGTGTCTTCCCTGGTGAACTTGATGTTTTTATCCACGGCGTTAATGTTCGCAGTGAAGGATTCCACTTCTTGTGTCTTGATTTTGACCCAGGTGTCGTCTACATATCTGTACCAGTGGCTGGATACTCTCTCTTTAAAAGAGCCAAGAGCCTTTCTTTCCACTTCCTCCATGTAAAGGTTGCCTACAGTAGGTGGCATGGGGGAGCCTATGGCACAGCCAAGTTTTTGTCTGTAGAAACCCTCGTGGTATTTGAAATATGTAGTGGTGAGGCAGAGGTCTAACAGTGTGCAGATCTGATCGGGTGTGAAGTTGGTCCTGTCTTCCAAGGAGCTGTCTTCTTGTAGTCGTTTTCTGACAGTCTCCACTGCCTCCGTGGTGGGTATGCAAGTGAAGAGAGAGACTACATCAAAGGACACCATGGTTTCATCTGGGTCCAGGGTAAGTTTCTGGACCTTGTCAGTGAAGTCGGTGGAGTTCTTGATGTGGTGTGGGGTGTTCCCCACGAGAGGTGCAAGGATGGTAGCAAGGTGTTTTGAAATGTTGTAAGTGGCTGAGTTTATGCTACTGACAATGGGTCTGAGTGGGACCCCTTCTTTGTCATCTTAGGAAGTCCGTAAATGCAGGGTATGGCATCCCCTGGATAAAGGCGGTCATATGTGAGGCGGTCAATGATTTTGTCCCTTTCAAGGTCTTGAAGGCAAGCTATAACTTTCTTTTTGTAGCTGCTTGTGGGGTCTCGCTTTAAGGCTTCGTAGGTATTGTTGTCACTGAGGAGAGCAGTGATCTTTGTGTGGTAATCCGTTGTGTTTAGGACCACGGTGCACCTTCCCTTATCCGCTGGTAGTATAGTGATGTTGTGGTCTTTGCTCAGGGAAGCAACAACCTTCCTTTCTTGTATTGTACGGTTAGACGGAGGGACTTTGGCACTGGAGAGGGTGGCTGAGACTTTCATCCTGATCTGTTCCGCTTCTGTCTGTGATAATTTGTTAATCCGTATGATGGTTTCTGTGGCTGTGATGAGGTCCACACAAACATACAGAGTAGAGTAAGGACATTAGTGTGCTGCCCAACTTTCATCACAGACATATTTATTATTATATGGTCCTAAGTGTGAGTGCATACACTCACAAAATGTTTAGTTACTTCAGATCCCTGCAACAAGGCCAGGTGAAGTTTACTTTGGTGATTTGGACTATTCCATCTCACAGCTGTTGTTACATATTTTTACTTTATCTCCTGTACAGGCCAACACAATCTATTTGTCTTTTCAGGTTGTAGTATTACACAACATTGTCAGATCTAATAGAAATAAAATAAGTGTTTTGTTATTCATTCAATTTATTGTCTTTATTTATAACTGGCATTATTCATTTCATTTTATTATAGAATCTTACAAGAAAGAGGCAAAATTGTATTTCATTATGGTTTATTAGCTGCTTCAGTGAAAAACAAATCAACAATGCAACAAAAAAACCCCATTGCAAAACAACATACTGGAAAACAGTTATTCATCACTTGATTGCTTCAATACAACACTTGGGCACATATATGCGGACGTTTCATGGCTGTTTTGATATCGCTCTCTCTCTTAACCGATCAAATCTTGATGTGGTAGCAGCTTTAAACTCGGTATGACCCAGGTTGATAGAGGTGCCCAGTCTGGATTGCAGTCCTGCATTTTGTAGGCTGGTTTTCCTACAAAACACAACAAATATTAGCCTGCAAAGCCACAGTGAACAAAGCGGTATAGCACAACGAATTCAATTCAGATCAATATAAGACTTATTTGTGTCAAGAGATTTATTCTAAAGACACTTCTTCAGCTAAGAGTCTAAGGGTAGAAACACACACAGACGCTGTGGTTTTCACTTGTATACAAGGGCGGTCACAGAACGCTCACACCAGAGTGGGGGCCCTGTGATGCGCGCTCTGTTCTTGCACTTGTCTTTATTTATATGCAAAAATAATACAACAGTGAATACGTCTATTCATAGGCAGAGGAAAGTTAGTGCGTAGGGAGTGAAGATAAGAGCGGTTTAGGTGTATGAATGTGTGTTGTGGGATACAGAAAGACGCGGCTTCTCTTCTTGTTAGGGAGCGTCAGATAAGAGTGTCCAGTTCGCCTCTTCCTGGCAGGAGTGAAATAATAACAGCTATTATCGCTGTGAGAAAGAATTTATAAAACAGTCTTGTAGTGGACAACAGTCTAAGTCATCAAAAGGTCAACATACAGTATTCTATCATATGCAAACTTATATCATTAAAAGCTTATACTGACTACTAAGTACAATTTTCCATTGACATTCCCTCCTGTTGTCAGTATAACTTTGAAGTGAGATATCAGTATGTAACATCTTGTTGTACATTTTCTGTCACATCATCATTAATCACACAAAGTCTTCATGCTCCAACAGGTCGGGGTCATCATCATCATTTGTCACGGCTATGTATGCAGCAACAGTGGAAACAATTATACGGTTAATCATGAGTTTCAGACATGGCAGGATACATGTTACAAAAACACAAAATAAAAGTAAAAATACAAAAAGGGATAAATAGAATAAATAAGAATAAGAATACAAAGGAATTGCAAGTATTTCAAGTATTTCAAGTATTGAAGTCTATTGCACCGTTGGTTATTAACAAAAAGTATTACACAGTGAAAAGGCAGTAGTAGTCTTTTTAGCAGTCACTTGTATTATTTACATAGGCCTGATTTTGGGCCTGCTGGATCTGTCTCAAGGCGTTCAGGGCATCAGTCATGTTTGATGAGTGTACATTGTCTGATGTGTGTGTGTGTCATTTCTCACTCAATCAACAAGTGCACGTCTGTTCAGGTGTGTGTTTCTCTTCATTCTGAGTCAGTGTGTGTAGATGTGTATGTTTGTGTATGTTGGCGTGTTTATCACTTTCCTGTTCTGGTGTTTTGGGTAAACCACGGCCTGAAGCGTGTCCTGGGGTCCTGCCCTCCTCCTTTTCAGTCCGGTTGCGACCATTGCTGCTGCTGCTCATAGTTCAGTCTGTCCTGGTCCTGGCCCCAATTGGGGCAGTCCTTTCTCCAGTGTCCATGCTCACCGCAGGTGAAACCTGCATCTTCTTCTGTGTTTTGTCCATTCTGAGGTGCCTTTTGACCTCAGTTGCTCCTCCTGTCTCTGGCACGCCCTTTCTTCTGCTGCCCGATCATCCGTGTTGGTCCGTCACTGTCCTGTACAGTGTTAATGCAGAGTTATCAAGGTCAGCATTCTTTTGCTCGGCCTTACTTTTCATTCGGGCTTAATGGGCGTCTCGTCACAGCTCTGTCAGCTGAAGCTGTCTGGAAATCTCCCCCGTGTAGTGAAACGAGCCTTGGATTTAACACTCTCCGTCTCTGCTGCATGAGATCGCATTCCTGTAGCACTGTTGACATTTTTAGATTGTTGTTATGGGTCCAGCTGCTGCAGCATTTGGTCAGGGTCAGGGTCAGAGATGGTAGAGGGGAGAGCAGGAGTCCAGGTCAGCTTCGGCTTTCAGGACCGGCAAAGCAGCCTGTAATTAAACATAAAGAGAAAAAACAAAAACAAAACAAAAACAGACGAACAGGAAAATGATGTTGTATTGGCTGTGTTATTCAGAGAGGGGAGAAACACCGGGCCAGGCCCTGTGTCAGCCTTCTCTCCCCCTTTTTGTTTTTCCTCACAATATAATTAACTCATAACCCACCAAGTTGACAGGACAACACAGGTAGATATTAAAATTCGTAAGATCACGTTTAAAAGCACAAAAAAGGAATTTTCCTTCCTTCAGTAATCACTTGTATGATTCAATCAGCAGAAAACATCTCACCATTTGACTCTTAACCACTAAATTTGTTGTTTCATCACTGGTTGGTCATACCAGTCTCGTTCTTTTCGAAGTTGTTGTCCTGCAACCCAGAGAGTTTATTTGTTAGTAGTGGATAAACTTCAGCATTTGATAACAAAACTATTAAGTTTTCCCTGTTTTAACACTAATGAGGGATATAGGCACATGTATAGTGTGTGCTGTAGTGTAAGCTGTTCTTCATTGCATGTATGTGTATTAGTAGCTTGCATGCAAGGCCTCTGGGCCTGTCTCACCCAAAAGAGCATTTTCTCAACAGTTGCCTTTCACTCGCGTGTGTTAAGAAAGGCAAATGTGCTTGAAGCAGTTGTGAGATTATTATGCTGTTATATATTACATTATACCTATAATCAAAATGAGTGAATCATGATACTGCTGTAGGCCACATCACACTTCTGAGTTAAAAGAATGTGAAAATCATTAGATTTATTAGATAGGTTTGTATTATCCTATACTGCTGATTTACTGTGAGTGAGTTACACTGTTTCATGACATTTCATACTGCTGAGTTATGAAGAGAATATTGTATTCAGACAGTAGGGGCCTCTCTCTTTTTTTTTTTTCTTTGTGATAGTAAAGAGAACAGAGCACTTGCCACGGGAGCGTCACCCCCACCTTTGGTGGAAGCAGAAAAACAGGGAGCCAAGGTCATAACTCAGGCTCACAAAGAGTCAGAAAGAATGTGAATGCTTAGTTTGTGGCTGTGGCGCATTTTGTATGGCTTCTTTTCTTTGTTTAGTAGCTTTCTGCCTTCACCTGAGGGTGTGCCCTAAGCATGTGACTTCAGGTCTCCATAATTGGAGTTTATTTATATGTTGCAGTATTAGCCTGCTTCAACACTTAAGCAAAACATCACTCTTTGTTTTATTATTATTATTATTATTGTTATAAATTCTCCTTTCTCAAAAACAGAAAATGAAATTGTAGTTGTTCTTTGCTGAGAAACACAAAACCTTCCCCCCCCCCTTTTTTTTCAAAACAAAAATTACATTTCAAAACAAAACAGACAACCAGCTCTCAGCTGGCTCTGAACAGAAGTTACAGTGCTCATCACTCAAGCAACATTTCAAAAAACAAAAGAAACAAAAACAAAACTTAGCACACTACACAGAGAACAACAACAATACACAACTGAAGATGTTGTTCTTGTTTGTTCTCCTTGAATTTTAGAATAAAGTTATTACATCTGCATTAGTAAATCATATGCCTAATCATTATGTGCCACTGTGATCCACAAGTATGATCACAAATTTAGTCATTTTTCAACCCAACAAAACAAAAAACAAAACAAAACAAAAAACAAGTTACTGATGGCTTGAACGCTTTACACACGAGTCAGGATGCAAAAAGGCTGCTGCCAAAGACAAATCAGAAGCGTGAGGGAAAAAAAAAAAAAAAAAAAAAACTGAGCCCAGAGACAGCTTCATGTTTGAGCTTTAATAGCTGTTTCCCTCCCTCTGATGTGTTCTTATGCAGCTCCTGCTCTAAAAAATGTGTAACCTGCTCATCAGCTTAGCAGTGACCATATATTTAATTCAGCTTCTCAATTGTGTAGCTTTAGCTGTTGTATACAGGGTTTTTAGTTGTTAGTATAGGTGTGCTCTATATTTCAGCAATGTCTCATCTAGGATGACAGGTTTTCGTGCAGGTCAAGTGCCTCTATGCAGTTAAGTAGTTTACATATTTTCTTTATTTTCTTCATCTCATATGTCATTATACTGAATTTGAGCAAACCTTAAGCTTGATGCAGACTACTTTTAACAATTATCCACCTCACATCATAGCTGACTGAGGTGCCTCTTCATATTAATATTATTTCATTATTAATGTTATTATCTTTTTATATAACAGCAATAGTATATTACAATATTTTATTTATATTTTATTTGTGTCCACCAAGGGCTGAGGGTGAGCTGCAGTCTCACCCTTTCCCAAGCTGGAGACATTTTCCTTTTCACACATTTTCCTTGGCTGAACAATGACACAACCTTAATATACCTTATGCATCTCTCTATTTCATTTAATATGTGTTTGTGTGAGTTATGTATTTTCTTTCATTCTATTCATTCTGGGCACGGTCTTCATCCTAACTATGTTTCATTGTTCATACCAGTTTACAGGTTGTTATCCTTGCTTTTATCAATTTGAATACATTACAGTTGTTTTATTTAACTTTATTCCTCTTGCATTTATATGTATTCAGTTGGGTCTGTTTCCAGCCCTTTTTAAACTTATACTTGGATCTCTAATTTTTTACTTGGTGAGGGATTATTATGTTCTTCCTATTCTGAACTGCTTCTTTGTTTCTTACAGTCATGTGCAAAATGTCCCTCTTTTCCACACCTCCAGCATGTAGTACTAAAACCACTGCTTGGTGTGTGTCTAGGCCTGTCTCTACCTCTTGCTCTTCCCCTACGCATTCCTCTCCCTCTCTTTTGGCCTCTGAAACCTCCCCTGTAGCCTCCACTGAAAGCTGTGAGAACAGTGTCAGCGTCGAGGGCAAAAACCGAGACCTTCACTTTCTTTTTCACCACTGTCTGTGCATGGTTAGCATATTGAAGCGCCTCATCTGCTGTGCCCGTATCTTGTGTTACCCAATTCTTTTCTACATGAGACCTAATGGGTGGCAGTAATCCTTTAATGAAAGTGCGTTTAAATAGATCTCTATTTTCCTCTTTCTTTTTCCCATTTTCAGTTCTCCTTTCAGCTTCAGTTTCCCATGCTTGGAAAAGTTTATATTCTTCTTCATGTTTTAATTTCTTCTTTGGGTCTTTTGTTAATGTAATTTCTTGTTTCAGGACAGCTTTCAGCTGGGTAACAGCTGAGGGATTGCATTTCCCTTCCCAGCTGTGGTTTTTAGCTTTTTGTGGATTTCTCCACCTATTTGCACTTATTCTACCTGCTCCGGTTTGTTGTTTTTCTAAATATTCCTCATCAGGTGTTAATTTTGCTTGTTTATTCCCCATTGTCAAAGATTTTGCTGGGCTGTCACTGGCACGCTTGACTTCAGAGTGGTTGCTGATACGCCCTTCTACTTCACTTCTAAAAAATGAAGCGGTATCAGTTTTACGAGATAAAACTCAACCGTTCTCATTTGTCACCAGTACGTGAGCCTCAACAAAGAAAACCAATAAAATAGAAGTAGTTCAGCAGCGTATTGTGCTGTAAAATCAACTTACTTCTAGACACATACACACATATACACAGATAGACATTTGCGCGCTAATTTGTTACGAAGTATTTAACAGCTACCTCTGAAACTGGTCTAAACTTAGTTCTTTTTGGCCTTTTGGCGAACTTAACCTATTTTACGCGTTTCTTAAATAATTTGTCACGAGATAATTTCGGCTACCTCTAAAACTGGTCTAAACTTAGTTCTTTTTGGCGAACTTAACCTATTTTACGCGTTTCTTTAATAATTTGTCACGAGATAATTTCGGCTACCTCTGAAACTGGTCTAAACTTAGTTCTTTTGGCCTTTTGGCGAACTTAACCTATTTTATCATTTTATTTTACGCGTTTCTTAAAACCTTCGTGGCCGTTTTACAAAATAGTGTTTCTCTCACCCTCAGACGTCTCACTGGTGATTCGGATCGTCAGACTGAATCCCACCGCCGTGGACCAGACCGGCCCGGACTTGAACGTCCCGGGTCCTCCTCGTCTAAGAGGGCACAGACTTCGGTGCTGGCTCCACGGCGTCAGGAAACAGTGTGCCAGATCCTGGAACAGAGTCACAGATAACAGTTCTGATATTTCTGATCCGGCTCGAAGGACCAAAATAAATGTCAAGAGATTTATTCTAAATGACACTTCTTCAGCTGAGAGTCTAAGAGTGAAGAAACACACACTGTAGATCTTTACTTGCAAGGGCGGTCACAGAACGCTCACACCAGAGTGGGGGCCCTGTGATCAGCGCTCTGTTCTTGCACTTGTCTTTATTTATATATGTAACCCTCTCAAGGTTATCCACTGCTGTTCAAGTCAGTGATTTAATGTTTAATGTATGCAGTACTGATTCTGTCCAACAGAGGGCAGTGATGGCGCTATAGTTGTCCTGCACTGCATTATGCGGAAAGAAGAAGAGCTGCAGCGGAGCAGATAGCCGGCAAGCTAGAAGAAGAACGCACCGAGCGCATTGAGTACCGAAGAGAATAAGGACTGTTTTTCTAAGTGTTAAGGTTCTTACAGTTACAGACTTATTAGGATTTGCTTACCATGCATCCCTTTTTCCAGTTGTTTTTTTACTTTGTTGGGACATAGTGCGAGAGACAGTTGCTGGATACTCGATCGGCGATTGGAAGGTGAATCCAGTGGGTTTTTTTTCCAGAGACGCATCGCTCCACCCAGAAGGACGGCGAACGAGGATTTTACTCATCTTTGCAGATAAGCACTGGGCTTATCCACACACACACACTACCCGGGTAGATTGACAAAGTTTTCTCAGAGCTCTGAATTTATTTTATTATTATTTTTTACTTCAACACCATATTTTACTCTTTTTCCTTTCCTCACCAAACCAGAGTGGTTGGTGGAGGTAGAACTGTGATAAGAGACATAAATGGACTAATACTAATATGGAAACTGAATTGACTGACTGAAGGGGGATTGTATTGGGTTTTGTCTCAGAAGTGTTATTAACATTCTGCATATTATTGAAGTTGCTGATGGGACTGTTATGTGTTGCGTTGTAATAAATGCCATAGAGTGTTCTCTATAAGACAGCATAAGGAGGTGTTCTAGTTTTCTTGTTCCTCTTCTCCTCATTGAAAGTACCTAGAATATCCATGTCCCTAAGTTAATCAATTAAGGGATCGATTACAAAAAGTGGCGAGCCAGCCAGGAGGAGTAGATGGAAAATTAGTTTGAAAACACTTCCATTTAGCTGATTTTTGTAAGTCTTTGTTTAAAGTTTCACAGCTGTTGATTATTAAGTCTTACCGTTTTTCACAATGTATGCAGAACAGGAATATGGTACTGATATGAAGAAGTGTGTATACATTGAAGGAATTACAGCAACAACTACTGATGATCAAATTACAGAATTTTGTATGCAGTTTGGCTGTGTTGACAAAGTTCTTAGAGTAAGACAGACAGGGCAAGGTACTGGTGTTAAAGCCCTGGTGGAGTTTGAATCTGAAGAGACTGTCGTAAAGTTGGCTTCCACCCTCCCTCTGTATCTTCCCAGCGTTTCGAACCCAGACATTATGTGGCGTGTAGATGGTGCCTGTAAAACTGCTCAGTCTTCAAAGACAATGTCACCCACACTTTTCTCACGCCAACAAAGTGACAGTTCGGGCTCAGAAAATGAACCAGATTCTGATAATAGTTGGACACCCCTGCTACGTAGACAGACTGCAAAGAATAAAGAGATTGAAGAGGTTGTAGCTGAAACCACTTCTAAAGTAAAAGGACAGAGAACTGTCTCCAAGCCAACTCACCCTGTCTCTCAACTAACATTAGACAATGATGTGTACAACCCTCCTGAAGTCCAAAAGATAATCGTGGAGCATGTCATCAAAAGCGATGCCCCTCCCACTCCAAGTCAGGGCTCTAAAGGTCTTCGCCCATTTTCAGGAAGAGTTCCTAAACCCCAAAATGAAGTAGATTTTGAGACGTGGTCACTTCATGTGGAACTCATGATTCAAGATAATCTCCCACTTGATGTACAACGTCGTAAGATTCTTGAGAGCTTACTCCCCCCAGCTTCTGACTTGGTGAGGCAGCTTGGCCCACATGCGGCTCCTCGTGAATATGTCAAGCTTCTTGGCTCAGCTTATGGCTTAGTTGAGGATGGGGAGGAAATTTTTGCAAGGTTTCTGAATACCCACCAGAACACAGGGGAAAAGGCATCTGAGTATCTTCAGCGGTTGCAGGTGTTGCTCACCACAGCTGCACAGAGGGGTGGTGTGAGGAGTTCAGAGACTGGGAAACACTTGCTGAGACAGTTTCGCCGCGGCTGCTGGGATCAGTCCCTCATCTTAGCATTGCAGTCTGAACTGAATTCAGATACAGCTCCTGACTTCTCTGATTTTCTTCTACAGTTACGGACTGAAGAAGATAGAAGGGCTGCAAAATTTGATCGAATGAACCGTCATTTTGGGGGTGTAAAAGCTAAATCATCCGTACACATGCAGCTGGTCCCAGACATGTCTTCCACGCATGATGTGAATACCAGTGTACTTCAGACGTACATCACAGAAACAGAGGATTTGAGGAAGCAGGTAACTGAGTTAAAAATGCAACTTAACAAAAAGAAAGAGCAAAGGAAACAAAAACACGCTGAAAAGAGAAATCCCACCCTAAATGCCTCCGGTAGTATAACTCCAGTTACAGTACAAGCCCAACAAATGGCACCTAAACCCAGACCAAAACCTTGGTTCTGTTTCAAGTGTGGTAATGATGGACATATAGCCAGAGAGTGTGAAGGTCCTCCAAATAAGATCTTGGTTGATCAGAAATACAAGGAGTTGAGGGAGAGGCAAAGAGAGTGGGAAGCCAAATATGGTCATTTAAACTGGACCGGGTCGCAGTGGAGGGACTGACTGCACCCAAGAATGAGCCAGGATGTCCCATAAGGGTTCAGGACAAAGAAAAAGTCACATGTGAAACCCATTCCCAAGCCCAATTACTCTTTGACTGTCTTCCAAAAAGGCTTATTGGCCCAAAGTGTACTGCAGCAGTCTCCATTGAAGGAAGTCAGTGTAACAGTCTACTTGATTCAGGTTCCCAAGTAACCACAGTATCAAAGTCCTTTTATGACAGGAACCTTTCTAGTCAGAAAATCTTTCCCATCCAGGATCTGCTGGACATTGAAGGTGCTGGTGGTCAGGAAGTGCCTTATCTGGGATACATATCCACAACCATCCATTTCCCTGAAAGTGTCATGGGGAAATCAGCTGAGGTTGACACGCTTATTCTTGTAGTTCCTGATCACAGGACAAACATGGAAGTGCCCTTGCTGATAGGGACTAATACCCTGGATATTTTGTATGAAACAGTTGGCTTAGGAAAAGCTCAGCCAAATCATGTCTTACAGGAAAAAAACATCCATCACTCTCCACTGGTGAAGCATCTCTATCACAGGTTCAAAACCCGTCAAGACAATGGCAGAGTAGGGAAAGTGAAGCTGCAGAGCAAAAAGTGCATTACTGTTCCTGCAGGAGGAAGAATGGCCTTGAATGGATATGCAAGGAAGGTCACAACAACATCTGACACAACCCTGATGGTTGAGCCTCTAGAGTCAACCTTGCCTGGTGGGCTCTTGTTTTGCAGTTTTGTAATGACACGGCCTTTATGTTCATCATTTAAGGTCCCGGTTCTAGTTAAAAATGACACAGCACATGATATTAAAATACCTGCTGGCCAGGTTATTGCAGAACTCATCCTTCCAAAAGCTGTGTCATCCTTGACTGAAAGAACTGTCAAAACTCTGTCAGGTGACCAATATCCGTCGGTTCCAGCTACAGCTGCATGCAACTCTGTGTCTGTGTCTGACACAGGAACACTTACCTTTGACTTTGCTGAGTCAAGCTTGTCTGAGGAGTGGAAAGAGAGAATAACAAAGAAATTAAACTCAGTTTCTGAAGTTTTTGCTCTTCATGACCTCGACTATGGCCACACTACTCAGATTAAGCACAGAATTCGACTCTCAGACCCATCTCCATTTAAACAAAGGCCCAGACCCATCCACCCTTCCGACTACGAGGCAGTCAGACTACATTTAAAAGAGCTTCAAGATGCGAACATCATACGTGAGTCAGAGAGCCCCTACGCCTCTCCATTGTTGTGGTCAAGAAAAGAAATGGCAACATCAGACTATGCGTAGATTATCGCAAACTGAACAGTAAGACCATCAAAGACGCCTACGCTTTGCCCAACATTGAGGAATCTTTCTCGGCTTTGACTGGGTCCAAGTGGTTCTCCATCCTGGATCTGAAATCCGGCTATTATCAAGTGGAAGTCGAGGAAGAAGACAAATGTAAGACTGCTTTCGTGACACCCATGGGATTCTGGGAGTTTAACAGAATGCCCCAAGGAGTGACAAATGCTCCCAGTACCTTTCAGAGAGTCATGGAAAGTGTATGGGCAGCATGAATTTGAGTGAAGTTTTGGTTTTTCTTGATGATGTCATCGTTTTCTCTGCGACACTTGAGGAGCATGAGGAACGACTGCTGAAGGTCCTCCACAGGATGAAAGAATTTGGTTTAAAGTTGTCGCCAGAGAAATGCCAGTTCTTCAGGACATCTGTCCAATATCTCGGCCATGTTGTATCCTCAGAAGGGGTCAAAACAGATCCAGCAAAAATAGCTGCCCTCACTACCTGGCCAAGACCAGCTAACATCAAGGAGCTCAAGTCTTTCCTTGGGTTCGCTGGATATTATAGGAGGTTTATAAAAGACTATTCCAAGATCGCAAGACCCCTTAATGACTTAACAGCTGGTTACCTCCCACCAAAGAGAAAATCCAGTCTGTCTGGCCGAACCCATAAGTTTTCTACAAGTGTGGATCTCAAAAAGCCATTTAATGGCAATTGGACCCCAGCCTGTGAAGATGCTTTTGAGACATTGATTCACAAGCTCACAACAGCCCTGTTCTTGGGTTTGCCGATCCTAAGAAACATTATATTGTGCATACTGATGCAAGCACCCACGGACTCGGTGCAGCCTTATATCAAGAACAGGAGAGCAAGTTAAGGGTCATTGCCTATGCCAGTAGGGGCCTCTCCAGGTCCGAGCAAAGGTACCCTGCACACAAGCTTGAGTTCTTGTCTCTGAAGTGGGCTGTCACCGAGAAGTTTTTTGACTATCTCTATGGAGCAAAATTTACAGTGGTGACAGACAATAATCCACTGACATATGTCTTAACGTCTGCGAAGTTGGACGCAGTAGGGCATCGTTGGTTGGCAGCTCTTTCCAGTTTTGATTTTGACATCCAGTATAGAGCTGGGAAGAACAACCAAGATGCTGACGGGCTTTCCAGACGTCCGCATCCACATGACTGTCATGCCTCTGATCAGAGCTCTACTGATGAGGAAAATCGCATTGAAAGCTTTATTGCACAGCTCTTACGCCGCAACAAAGGGCCCGATTTTCCAACTGAGGCAGTAAAAGCAGTATGCGAGAGACATCAGTGTTCTTCAACTCTCGAGGAGGAGGCAGCGGTGCCATCGCCTGCACGAGTAGAATGTTTGGCTATTGGAACCTCTGCAATACCAGCAGATTTCTGTCAAACTGATGTAGCTGGTTCGTGCCCCCTGCCGCAAATGTCTCTTCCCGATTGGGCACGTGAGCAGAAATCAGATCCAGTCGTCAGCAGAGTAATGACTCTTGTGCTTGCCGGAAAACGTCTCTCCTACAAGGCAAGAAGGCACGAAGACAGAGAAGTTCAGTTAATGACAAGAATAATGGATCAGTTAGTTGTAATGGATGAGGTCTTATACCGAAAACGCATCATTCAAGGGGAATCCATGTATCAGCTCGTTCTTCCACAAAGTTACAGAGCAGTTGCCCTTGACCAGCTCCACAATGCTGTGGGCCATCTGGGTGTTGATAGGACTCTGGACTTAGTCCGAGCTCGGTTCTATTGGCCCCGCATGACCATCGATGTAAATGACAAGGTCAGGACATGTGAAAGGTGTCTCAGAAGAAAGGCACAAGTTGAAAGGAGTGCTCCTTTGGTGAACATAAAAACTAATCGTCCCTTGCAGTTGGTCTGTATGGACTACCTTACATTGGAACCAGATGAGAGAGGGACTAAAAACATCTTGGTCATAACAGACCATTTCACTAAGTACGCAGTTGCAGTTCCGACTCCTGATCAAAAAGCAAAGACTGTGGCAAAGGCCTTGTGGAGCAATTTTTTAATCCATTATGGATTTCCTGAGAGGTTGCACAGCGACCAGGGTCGTGATTTTGAGTCTGCCTTGATCAAAGATCTTTGCTCGCTGCTTGGGATAAAAAAGACGAGGACCACACCCTACCATCCCCGCGGCAATCCTGTCGAGCGGTTCAATAGAACCCTTCTTCAAATGCTAGGGACGCTGGAGGAAGAAGATAAAGTTCGGTGGAGAGATTTTGTGCAGCCTTTAGTACACGCGTACAACTGTACAAGGAATGATACCACAGGTTTCACTCCCTACCAGTTGATGTTTGGCAGACAACCAAGGCTCCCAATCGACATAGCATTTGGCCTGTGCCCTGAAAGATCCAGCAGCCTCTCTCACTCTGAATATATCAAAAAGTTGAGAGAGAGTCTCGCAGAAAGCTACCAGTTAGCCATTGAGCACAGTCAGAAGAGTGCTTTCCGGAACAAACAGAGGTTTGACAGTAAAGTGCGGGAATCCACCCTTGCTAAGGGAGATAGAGTCCTTTTAAGGAATGTTGCCATCAGGGGAAAGCACAAAATCGCTGATCGGTGGAGCCGAACCGTGTTCACTGTGATCAGACAGATTCAGGACTCGCCTGTTTTTGTGGTGGTGCCTGAAGGAACAGATGGGCCTGAAAGAGTGCTACACAGGGATCTGCTCTTACCTTGTGGGTTTCTCCCACCCACTGTGGAAGAGACAGCACCCAAAGTAACAGTGTCACGGTCTAAACCTGCAAACTCACCACCAGTTGAAACATTTGAGACTGATTCTTCAGAGACCAGCAATGAGGAGAGCACTGAAGATGAAGTTGAGTATTACTCTCTTCATTCTCTACCCTGTAATGAGCCTAATGTATTGCAAGATGGACTCCAAGAAGCCGACCAGATTGCAGTCACGGACAGACTGGCTGGAGTAGAAGTCCACGAAAAGTCAGCTACAGAGGGCATTTTGGGGCAGATTGATCAGCTTCACACTGTTGAATCTGAGTTGAGTCCAGAGCTCTCTACTCTAAATCCAGATGCTCACGAATTCCAGCCAGTGATGACCCAGAACGGAGACGATGAGAAGGACCAGGTTCAGGGGTCACCGCTACATGAGATCAGTTCGGCTGAAGACAGCCAATCTAAAGATCTCTCACGCAGTTTGGGTGATAGTCGTACCTTGATTACAGAAGTGAGCAACAAAATGAAAGTTGCGGAGGAAGGAAGAAAAGGAGAACCAAATCTCTCTAAAGATGTCCCTAATCTTGAAGAGGGTGTTGGACTAAGGAGGTCATCAAGGGAGAGATCAGCTCCAAAGAAGCTAACTTATCCAACGTTGGGAAATCCTTTGGTGACAGTTATGCACTCTATTCTCTCTGGGTTAGACCAAGCTTTCACCCAAGCTTTCACCCTCGACAGTGTACCCAGCGTAGATCAACTAATGCCCGGGACTGCTGAAACCGTGTAAAGTTCCACATGCAAGGATGCATGCGGCTTAAGGGGGGGAGAATGTAACCCTCTCAAGGTTATCCACTGCTGTTCAAGTCAGTGATTTAATGTTTAATGTATGCAGTACTGATTCTGTCCAACAGAGGGCAGTGATGGCGCTATAGTTGTCCTGCACTGCATTATGCGGAAAGAAGAAGAGCTGCAGCGGAGCAGATAGCCGGCAAGCTAGAAGAAGAACGCACCGAGCGCATTGAGTACCGAAGAGAATAAGGACTGTTTTTCTAAGTGTTAAGGTTCTTACAGTTACAGACTTATTAGGATTTGCTTACCATGCATCCCTTTTTCCAGTTGTTTTTTTACTTTGTTGGGACATAGTGCGAGAGACAGTTGCTGGATACTCGATCGGCGATTGGAAGGTGAATCCAGTGGGGTTTTTTTCCAGAGACGCATCGCTCCACCCAGAAGGACGGCGAACGAGGATTTTACTCATCTTTGCAGATAAGCACTGGGCTTATCCACACACACACACTACCCGGGTAGATTGACAAAGTTTTCTCAGAGCTCTGAATTTATTTTATTATTATTTTTACTTCAACACCATATTTTACTCTTTTTCCTTTCCTCACCAAACCAGAGTGGTTGGTGGAGGTAGAACTGTGATAAGAGACATAAATGGACTAATACTAATATGGAAACTGAATTGACTGACTGAAGGGGGATTGTATTGGGTTTTGTCTCAGAAGTGTTATTAACATTCTGCATATTATTGAAGTTGCTGATGGGACTGTTATGTGTTGCGTTGTAATAAATGCCATAGAGTGTTCTCTATAAGACAGCATAAGGAGGTGTTCTAGTTTTCTTGTTCCTCTTCTCCTCATTGAAAGTACCTAGAATATCCATGTCCCTAAGTTAATCAATTAAGGGATCGATTACATATACAAAAATAATACAACAGTGAATACGTCTATTCATAGGCAGAGGAAAGTTAGTGCGTAGGGAGTGAAGATAAGAGTGGTTCAGGTGTATGCGTGTGTGTTGTGAGATTCAGAAGGACGCAGCCTCTCTTCTTGTTAGGGAGCGCAGATAAGAGTGTCCAGCTCTCCTCTTCCTGGCAGGAGTGAAATAATAACAGCTTATTCAGCTGTGAGAAAGAATTTATAAAACAGTCCTGTAGTGGACAACAGTCTAAGTCATCAAAAGGTCAACATACAGTATTCTATCATATGCAAACTTATATCATTAAAAGCTTATACTGACTACTAAGTACAATTTTCCATTGACAATATCCATAAGTCTTAGGTACTTTTAATGTTGTTAATCATATTATTTGTCCATGTGATAATGTCCAAGCTATACTGTTGGAGTCAAATTGTTAAATGCTGTCATTGTTTTACTTAAATTTGTAAGTCTTAGTTCAAACATCATGATCAAAGACATTCTTTTGTTTCTGACTCCCTCACCAGCCTGTCGAATGGTGAGGGAGGCTGTAGTGTTTTATTATAGGGGACAAATCCTCTGTGAAGGTTCTGTTTTCTTGTTTAGTAAGCTTCCTGCCTTTTTGACCCTTTTGTGGGCAGGAGGTCACATATACACACCCCCAAACACACACACACACACGTGGATACGTACATGTACACATGCATAAACAAATCTTAATCTTATATACATAAAATACAGGATGAATGTACATAAGGTGCAATTCCAGTCTGGCTGTGGGAGCAACCTCTTTTATTTCATGAATTAGTCTCAGTCGCTCGTTACTTTAGTTTAAATTATTTATTTGTCAATTTATGTCATTGGCAGAGAAGCTAAATCATGTGAACTTCATCGTCTAACTCAGGGTCAGACGTGTATGGAAGAAATGAAGTTTGCTGGATGAGAATTATCATGTGCAATGCTCCAGTTTGACCACATGGGGGCAGTGCTGTTACACACTCAGACTGTAGGACATAATAACAGTGTTGGAGTGTGAAAGTAAATCAGCTTTAAAACATAAACTGTCTTTTTTTTCTGAGTATTTCCAGAGTGATTTCTGATGACATCAAACTATTTGTGTGTTTGTTGTCACAGCAGCAGCAGCCATCAGTGACACCAGCACACACAAGCAACACAACAGCAGGTCAAAATACTCAGAGGTACAATTCATTTCTAATGTCTGACCAGTTTGTAGTTTATGTGTCTGAGTTCAGTTTAAAAACTTAAAAAAACTGATCACAAGTTTCAAACAAACAACATATAAGAACATAAGATGGAAACAAACACACAGAGGTGTGAAACAGTGTTTGTTTCCTTCCTGGTTTTCTGTTTTTTGTATGTTTGTCACATTTAAATGTTTCAGATCAAACACATTAAAATATTAAACAAAGAAAACACAAAATTAAGTTCGTAAATGGAGGTGTTTGTTATTAAGGGAACAAATCCAATTCTACATGGTCCTGATGAGGGCTTATAGAAAATGTGAATAAGGACTCAAAGTGTGTGCAGAGAGCCGTCATGTACTTGATAACATGACAACAGGACAGCCCTGAGCCCTCAGAGGCCTCAAACCCATTAACTGCAGATGTTTGTCACACATATGATTCCATGAAGGGACAAATGATTGAAGCCTGCATGTATTTCTGTGCATTTCTTTAAGAGACACAGAGCTTTGGGATTATAGCAGAAAAAGCAAAAAGTGGAATCAAAACATGAAAACAATGTGTTTATGTGGTGGCTGTAGCTCAGGCGGTAGAGCAGGATTGGAAGGTTGGTGGTTCAGTTCCTGGCTTCCCCGTAGTCTGAATGCCAAATATCCTTGGGCAAGATACTAACCCCGTGTTACTCTCAGATGCATCCATCAGAGTGTGAATGTTAGATAGGCACTAACAGCTTAGAAGAAGTGAATGGATTAGTTGTATGAAGTACTTTGAGTGCTCAGATAGAGTAGAAAAGCGCTTTATAAGAACCAGTCCATATACCATGGTGGCTCACACACACACACATGGACATCAAGTCATGACATGGAGCTTTCTTTCTGACTTGATGCAATAACATGATTCTGCTCAAACATCTATATACTCATATTCATGAATCCCATGACAATTGGGGGGTTTCATGATTTCTTTGAACTTTTGTTTTTCCAGGGTGTAATTATTGCACTTCAATGTTTTTTTCAATAATTTTACAATGCAAATCACTTTGTATTGTAAATCCTAAAAAAATCCTAAATGTATCCACTGTAACTTTTCTGTTGAGAGGAAGTTTCTGGGTGTAATTATATTTTTTTAAAGCGGAGATTCTCGTGTGGAAAACAGCAAACACGACTCTCCAGCTGCCCCGGAGCAGACAGCAATCATTGCACTAGACATGCTTTAGCATGTTTCAGACACACCTTCGTGCTCAGTGCAGCCATTACCTGTTTTCTCTAAAAGACAAGAAAACCTAAATGAATCACACAGATGTGAACTACAAAGACTGTTTCACTGTAACTGCAGGAAGTCTAACAGTAAAACATCCCTGCCTTATGCCCGTCGGCCTGTGGCAGTTGCTGCTGGGAGCGGTTATTACTGAGAGGGAGATGTTATCAGAGCTGTCATCGGCTCAGAGTCGTTATCACAGCACCAAAACTTTGTCTCTGTCAGTGAACTGGGATGAGCTTCTTCTTCTCTGCTGGATCTGAAACAAAGGCAGCTGTTACTGTGTTAGATTAATGTCTGAATGTTGAAACATCTTATTAAAAGTAAAGATGTGCGCATACAGGCACGTGTCACAGTGATGGCTGAGGATCTGACAGTGAGTCGTGCTCTGTGCTCTTCTGCACATCACAGAGGTCACTTTATAATCATGCAGCTCTCACAGAGTCTCAGTCCTCAGAGTCCCCTGGCCAGCATGAGATTCCATATTTTCTTAAAACAGAGCCTAATGGGAGCATGTAAAGGGAAAAAAGTACTGGGCCAAGGATTGATCCTTGAGGGACCCCACAAGTAAGGGGGTGGATGTGGATGAAGAGCCACCAGAACAACCTCTGTCAGTTAAATAAGACCCAAATCATTCAAGTGCAGTTCCGTTAATACCCACGCAGCTCTCCATCCTTGACAGTAGAATCCCATGATCCACTGTATCAAATTCAGCACTCTGCTCTAAAAGCACTAAAATGGCAGAATTACCTGAGTAAGCAATGAAAAAAGATCATCAAGAACTTTTAAAAGTATCGTTTCAGTTTCTATGTAGCACGTTGAAACCAGACTGAAATGTTTCTGAGATGCCATTAATTTCCAGAAAAGCCTGAAAACAATTTTCTCCAGGACTTAGGACAGGGAGGGGAGTTTAGAGAGTCTTCTTAAAGATGGTGAAAGATGTACTCTTAGCCCCTCCATTTACGGCCATTTACGTGAAAAGAGACCAACTCTGAATGGAGGAGGGGGCCTAAGAAGAGTCTAGGAGGAACTTTTACCTTTTTCTGATGATTTGTAACCAGCTGACAGGTGGAGCGTGATCATGGGAGGATTCATGGACGGTTCCTGTGAACACAGTTGAACCATGAGGACACCTTTACTCATGGCTGTCTGTGAGCTCCTGATGAACACATGAATGGAAACAACAGCATGAAAAATAACCTGAACATTAATAAACACGTAGAGAAGGAAACATCATGATGGCAGCTGCTGGATTCTGTCAGCTTTTTATTTCAGGTTGTTTATATAATCGCTGATCCTATAAAACCCAGAAACAGCAAATTATTCTCTGATCATCATTTCAGAGCATGTTGAAGTAAAGGCTGTGGTTACAGCAGATCAACAACTTCGTTCTTCTTTCTTCTCTTTGACAAAGACAAACATCTTCAGGACTGAAAGGTTACAGGATATTTGACACAGTGATGCTGATGCTATCAGATGGTCACTGTGACAATGATTTCTATCAGAGAGTTTTCCCTGAAATGTAAATCAGATGAATTTTCCTCCATCATCTTCTCATTGATCTAAAGGTTCTCACAGCTTTCAGAGAAAAACATGTAAAAGCTCATCCTCAAGTTTGATGATGTTTGAGCCTCTCGTTTGTGCTGCTTTTGGCACAATGCTGGTCTTAGTAGACAAATTAATGAACAATCTTGGTAGATCATCACAATAATTGACATAGAAAATTACATCCATCTTATTTTTTATATTTACCTGCTGTGATCCAGAGTAACTCCTCTCCTCCTCCCTGTTTAGGATTTCTGTGACTGCAGTAAAATATCCTCCATCACTTATGCCCTTACAAATTCATTCATGGTCATTTTAAAGGCTGCAATACAACAAAAGGCATTGATGATTACACAGAACCTTAAACACATTTATCAGCTCATATACTGTTAATCTTTAGAGAGCTTATCTAAATCTATGTTTTAAATGAATTATGTTCATGAATGAATTAAGATGCAGTTTGCAGTGGTTTTTTTCCAGGTCTTTCTGTTTCCTTGCAGTGCAGACACAGCTCTGCAGCACTCTCTACATATGTCTGTGAAGGTTCTCAGTCATCCAGGCCATCGTAGTCTAAGGAGCTTGGAAAGAAAAGCGTCTGGACTTCTTTAAGCATCTTGAAGATGTTTCATCTGAGAAGCTTCTTCAGTTCTAAGAGCAACTGGTGGAGAGTCCCACATTTTTAAGACCTGCTGGCAGTGTCCCTAAGAGGGTTGTGGACCCCCTATTGTATAACCTTGGCTGATTGTGATCTACACCCACCTACACCTTGGCTCATGGGATTGGGCAGATTAGGCAACGGGAGCTCCACGACCCTCTTAGGGACACTCTCTTTAGGGCTTCAAAATCTGGGATTCCCAACCATTTGAATTTGGTCAATGTCTAATTAAATTCACATTCAGATAAAAAGGCCTCAGACAGCACTCAGTATTTTCTCACATATAATCTGATGTTAACTATCGTGGTCCCTCAGTCCTCGCCACATGACCTGATCTCATCTTATTGTTTTTGTTTTCTGCCTCCTCCCTGGTTTGTGTTTGTACTGGTCTTTGTGCATTGACAATATGAGGCCTAAGAGGAGACAGTTAAGTGACGGAAGTGACGGACAAGGTAAGCGACTCATGTTGTAACTGACGTCAGACGTCGGAGATTTTGGCGGAAAATTAAAGCGAATGGTAGTTTAGATTTGAACAAATTCCTTTAAGCTTCAGTATGACCAAATACACTTATCAATTGTCTTATAACTAACAACATTTGTCTAAATCATCTCCAACACCCTGGAGAACAACGGGGAGAGTTTGGAGGCTCTCCAAGATTACATTGATCAGTGCTTTCAGGATCTTATGATGAAGAAGGCCCAGAGTGCAGCTTCCCCAGCCAAACCTGACATGCCGTCGAAAAGACTTTGCCCGGCAGACTCCCCCGGCACAACATCGCCAGCCGGCAAAGATATTGCCGACATATTGGAGTCAATCGACCAATGATTGTCCACTTTCGACGCAAGGCTGTCCTTGGTGGAGATTCTTCACCGGGAATTTAAATGCTTGCGAGAATCCCTGGAGTTCAGCCAGCAGTAGGTGGAAACGCTCGCTGCTGAAAATGCCACGCTAAGGGAGGCGGTGAAATGTCACACAGACAATGTTACTCAGCTAAATAGAGAAAATAAAAAAAATAAAAGAAACAGTTATTGATCTACATGCTCGTAGCATGCGTGATAATCTGGTATTTTCTGGTATTCCAGAAGCCGCTGGAGAGGACGCGGAGACTACAGTAAAAAGCTTCATCAAAACCCACCTGAAGCTGCCGGAGGACACGGTGAAGAACATCGTCTTCGATAGGGTGCATCGCCTCGGCCTCATGCGGGCTGCAGCCGGGAGACCACGTCCTATCGTGGCCAAATTCGGCCACTTCAAACAAAAGGAACATGTGAAAAGCCGCGGCAGGGAATTAAAAGGAACGGACTTCAGCGTGAACGACCAGTTCCCCAAAGAGATCCTGGAACGACGCAGGGTCCTCTTCCCAATCCGACGCGGCTTCATCCAGAAGGGCTCCCGCGCTGTCATCGCTGTGGACCGGCTGTACGTGGACGGACAGCTCCACCGCGACCCCGGCATCACTCCGTGGCTGTATTAACTTCACACCAGATAAGATTCCGCTACCCCATTTCCCCATCCACTCACACTAACTTGCATTAACGTCTGTTTAACTTACCGGTATCAAATCGCATCTTAGGTGTGATATCATAGCAGTATTAACACCGTCACTCTCCGTCAATGGTTTGATTGGAATGTTTCCGGTTTTTTTTCCTTCTCGTTTTTTTACTTCTCTTCTTCCCCCTCTTGTTTTTATGCTGCTCACCCTTGTCCTTGGTTTCTTTCTTTCTTTTTTTCTTATCTTTCACTGCTTCGATCACCTGCTTCCACACTCATCCACAAACAACATCCTTTATTTCGACACATACGCACAGCACGATCACGCACAGTCATGCGCTCAACGGCAGCACATTTACATCAGTCAGACAGCGCACACAGTCGTATAGGATACACACACTTAAGCCAAGCATACTCATATTAGTAAATATGCAAACACATAGTCAGACTCAGGGAGCATCTCGCCACACATTTTTTCTCTCTCTCCCTCTCTTTATTTATGAACAAGTGATGTATTCTCTCCCTGCTGCTGCGGAGTCGGGGCGGTCTGCTTCTCCCCACCGCAGGGAAAAGGGTAACACCACCTGGGTCTGGGTGCAGTTTCCCCCTCCAGGGGCAAGGGTACCTAGACCCGGTTCTTAGAGTACGCTTGGGGAGTGTGATTGTGTGTACAGTGTCTCTCTATGTCTGTCTCCACGTTGGTTGAGTGTTGAGTAATTGCTTATGAGAGCATGAGGGTGGGAATGGATGTTTGTATCTGTGTGTGCCTGTATGTCTGTGTCTATATGTCACGTTGGGTATCAGACGCCACCTCTCTGGGGACATCTCAGGCCCTCCAATGTATGGAGGCCTATCTCCCCCCACCACTTCCCCTGCCAGAGGCAGACGCCCTCAGACATCGGTGCGTTGGTGGTTCTTTGTGTCCGGGGATGGGCGTCCAGGTACACACCGGCTCACTCCTTGGTGGCTGCTTGTCGGGGCCTGGAGCCTGGGGCTCGCTCGGGCCACTCCAAGGGTGGGGTGCCCTCTCCACACACCCTCTTTTTCCCCCTCTTTCTTTCTCCCTTTTCTTTTCCTCATTTAAGTCTGTCCCGTATCTAGCAAGTGAAAATAAAATAAAAAATAAAATAAACAATAAAAGGTGAATCAAATAGACCATTACGGCAAGGCTGGGATGGTCCATTTGGTAAAGTAAATCCGTTGGGCATCTTTCTTTGCCTTTAGACAATAATTCTGATGGCAAAAGAACCAAACGGGACAGGCAAAAAAAAAAAAAAAAAGACAATATGAGGTCTTTGTCCTGCCTTCTGATTTCCACACACCTCCACATAATATTTCAAAACTCGAAAGGGATTGAGAAGTGAAATAGTGATAATAGTAAAATAGTGAAAATGCCAGTATCCAGAAGACTCGTGTTTCTAAGCCAGTTGGCACCCGTACCGTAATATACATAAGAAAAGTGCAACAAGATTGTAGGTGAGCGTCTAGCTTGACTGTACTTTGCATGGGAGGGCTCACTTGACCACAGTCTTGCAACAGTCTGCTTCCCCATAGCTGTCGCATTTGACAGAGTTCTGATGGTCTCTGCTGAAGCTAATATATTGTTAAGTAATGCAGCTGCTTCATTTAGCAACATGGCTGCTAGCAGGTTGCTGAGTAGACAGCTGTATGTTTGAAATGGTCCACTTTTCCCTTCATTTTCCTTGTGAGGAAACAACTTCCTGTACAACTGAAATGCCTTGGTTTTCAGTGGAGTGTATGAGAGTGTTTCAGTAATAATGTCCCTTACAGCACCTCATAGATCTGACTGAGCTCAGGCTCCATTTTCTACAGGGAGATGCTCAGAGAGCAGGTGCTGCACAGAACACACCCTGTTCAACCTGTGTGTGTGACTGACTCCAGCTCAGACAAAAGGCTGGATCAGCTGGTTCAACAGATCAGCAGTTTGCATAATTTTCATCTATGCAAACACCAAACAAAGTCCTGCACACAGTGTGTTTAGTATGTTATCTATTAGTAATCATCTTTAACTCTGTAAAAGTGTCCCAAAATGTTGATTCTGTTCATCTGGATGTAGCGTTTTCACTGGGAGAAACATTTCGTCACTCATCCAAGTGACTTCTTCAGTCTCAACTGACTGCAAGTTTCCACAACCTTATAAACAATAACTTTTTCACTAAGGAGCGCAGCAATTTCCTAATGTTGTAAACCTGCTCAACATTTGGCAATAAAACCCTTTTTGATTGATTTGATTTTGATTTGATTTGTACAATGACCAGTGTTGGTCAAGTTACTTGAAAAAAGTAATCAGTAACTAATTACTGATTACTTCCCCCAAAAAGTAATCCCGTTACTTTACTGATTACTTATTTTAATTAATTACTTATATACTTAGCTAGTTTTTAAAAACACAATTTACAACCTGAATAGGTAATAAAGTGATAGATCTTTCAGCCCAATTCTACTTTTTCTGCATAATCCATCATACAAAATGTAATCAAATGAAAATGTCTCTTTTTAAAACTTTAAATCTTTTAACTTTATGCATCAAGCAAAAACTTAATTATATGCAACATTCTCTGACTGGAAGAAATTTGTTTAACATTTAAACCTATTTTCTGCACATTCCAGCACATAAAATAAAATATTTTTGTGTGTTTACACTCACTCTTTCAAATAGATGCAAGTAAAACACAGCAGAAAATAAATAAAATCAAAGACTAGCGGTCCTGTTGCTCTATTTTCACCTGTAAAGCAGGAGTGGGGTAGGCGGAGGTTTACCCTGGTGCAGGTGTGCCACAGCAGTCAGTTGAAGAATCCGCCAGTGTCTCTGTGAATTTTCCATTACGTCGTAGCGCACTCGCTGCTTGCTTGAAAGTTTAGGGGTTTTTTTCGCTGTAAAAAGGAGTTTTCTTCCCACGCACAACGGACACTAATGTTTTTGTCACTTTTTATGGAATCAAACTCAAAGTAAGGTCAGTACTTCCACGCTTTAAACGCTGCACGCTCATACTCTCTCCCGCACTGGATATATTGTCCATTGTTGATCTGCACACAGCTGTTGTCAGGAACGTCGCACTCGCCTACGTCACTGTCATGAGACATTCTCGCAAAAAAATCACGGTTTTAGTAACGCAGTAAGGCAGCGTTCCTACGGGAAAGTAACGGTAATCTAATTACCATTTTTGCAATAGTAATCCCTTACATTACTCGTTACTTGAAAAAAGTAATCAGATTACAGTAACGCGTTACTGCCCATCTCTGACAATGACTGAAACCAGCTCACTAAATGAACAATGGGCTGTGAGGTGAGTTTCTGATCATTAAAATGCAAATTGTTCCATTCACAGAGAGTTGTGGAATGGCTGTTATCAAAGCATTGTAAATTCAATCAATCAGTTTATTTATAAGCACAAATAAAAACAACACAGGTTGACCAAAGTGCTGTACAGAATAAGAAGTAAAACAAACACACAATGAGAACAAAACAAAACCTCAGTCACAATTAAAAGCTAGTCAGTAAAGATGTGTTTTCAGATGGGATTTAAAAATGTCTAGTGTTGGAGAGATCCTTATTTGAAGAGTCAGACTGCTCCAAAGTTTAGGTGCAGCAATCACACAGGCCCGGTCTCTGTGTTGTTGTGAATGTATTATTGTGGGATCTACTGTACAATATAAATTCAATTCAATTCAATTCAATTTTATTTACATAGCGCCAAATCACAACAAAAGTCGCCTCAAGGCGCTTTATATTGTACAGTAGATAGCACAATAATAAATACAGAGAAAAACCCAACAATCATATGACCCCCTATGAGCAAGCACTTTGGCGACAGTGGGAAGGAAAAACTCCCTTTTAGCAGGAAGAAACCTCCGGCAGAACCAGGCTCAGGGAGGGGCGGGGCCATCGGCTGTGACCGGTTGGGGTGAGAGAAGGAAAACAGGATAAAGACATGCTGTGGAAGAGAGACAGAGATTAATAACAGATATGATTCGATGTAGAGAGGTCTATTAACACATAGTGAGTGAGAAAGGTGACTGGAAAGGAAAAACTCAGTGCATCATGGGAATCCCCGGCAGCCTACGTCTATTGCAGCATAACTAAGGGAGGATTCAGGGTCACCTGGTCCAGCCCTAACTATATGCTTTAGCAAAAAGGAAAGTTTTAAGCCTAATCTCGTCACGCTGACAGATCTCTTCTTGTTTAAATAAATGTTATAAATAAACTGATGGCGTCTCTTAGGATTCACTTCTGTGTCTGAAACAGTTTTAGTTATAAACCAGGAGACGGTCTGAGGCTGATTTTCACTTCACTCTGATGGTCACAGAGAACAAAGAGCTAAATTCAGGAAACCAGGATAAGATTTACAAATAAATACTTGAAAAACACATTTTGTTAGAAATCAGCACATTTAACAGTCGTGTGTAGTGTTTATAAAACAGAAAAAGACAAAATCCTCACACACTGAACTTTAGATGATTAATCTTCCTGCTGCTAATATATGAGTGATGTGTTTAAACTGAAGCAGCAGATTTACTCTCTTTTAGAAACTGTCAGACTTTAAAGGTTAAAGAAAGATAAGAGTCCACAGGAGGCAGTGTGTGTACAAACTCTGATCAGACGGGGTGGAGGTTCATCCACCCAACACGTGCTCCATGCTGCTGATTGTGATTCGGTGGAAGCAGATGATGTAAGTGTAAAAAAAATGAAGAAGAAGGTCCTTTCCCATCAGGTGGAGAGCAGCAAAAAGAAAGGAATGGTAGCCAAGAGTTATAAAACCTCATACATACAGTATGTTTATAGATGATATCACTATTTTGTATTTTCAATTAAGCACATGCACGTAAAAATGCTGCACCAATAAAAGAAGCAATTGTGTGTGTCAAACAAAGCCCATGAAAAGGGTTTAAATTGGATGTTTCAATAGAGAAACTGCAGACACGCAGTGAAATTTAAGAGCATCACAGTTTAAAAATGTATTTAACACTGAAAAACAAGAAAAAACGTTTTATGTTATGGTCATGAATGTAATATAAACAAATGAATAACAATTTTATTGTCTGTTTGTTTCCCAAAGTAATCAAACCCATATAACAAAGCAGCCGCTAGAGGGAGCTCTAGGGCAGTTTACAACCATAATAACCAGTTTAACTTGTAAATGGCAGAACAAAATGAACAACAATTTTATTGTTTGTCAATGAGACCACATTGTGTGTTATTTTACTTTGTACAGTAAAACGGTTCTATTAAGCATAAAACTCAACAAAGAACTCAGATAAAGTACCCTTTATCACTATTTATACATTTTAATGATTATGCCGTCACTGAGGTAATCAACGCTTAAGTAGTTAAGACCAAATTTTTGTCCTCATGTAGCACAATTTTGTTTCGATACTTTCTTTTTATTGTGTTTCTTTTTAACAATATACAGGGGAGATGGGGGATAACAACAAAGAAAAAAGAGGGAGAAAAAGACCGTGTTACTACAGTTAGATCCTTTTTCGATTTCAATGTGATAGTTTTTTCCTGTCGACTTTATATATTCAGTCCATTTCTCCGACTTTCGATAGTATTGATCCTCATGAGTCCTTATTCTGTAAGTCAATTGTTCCATGATTTGTATTTTGTCTATAATTTTCATCCATTCGTCCTGTGATGGTGGGTCTATTTGTACCATTTTCTTGTATTTGCTTTTTTACAGGCTGCTAGCATAATTTTCAATATGTATCTATCTTCTTTCAAGACGTTTCACATAATGACACCAAGATATAATAGTGTACAAAACTTGGATACATAACCCAGAATTTTACCTATAACTAAGTGAACATCCTCCCACAATTTTGCGATCTTAGGACAGAACCAGAACACATGTGAATGATTCACATTTACGTCTCCACAGCTTCTCCAACACGGCTGTGGTAATGAAGTGTGTTTGTTCCTAATTTTTGGTGTTAAAAAAACTCTAATTACATTTTTCCAACAATGTAATCTCCAGACACGTAATGATGTCGTTGACTGCTGTGTTTTCCAGATTTGTGACCATTCCTCGTCAGATATATTCACTCTCTCTCTGACTGCCACTTCAGTTTTACATACGCTGTTGTAATCCCTCTTACCTCCATTATATGCCTGTAAATTGTAGAGATTATTCTGAATTTGTTTGTGTTGCAGGTTTCAGTTATGGTTTTAATTATTGAATTTTTGTTCAGATTTACACTGTTTTATTTCTTTATTGAAAAAATCCCTAATCTGCAAATATCTATGGTGATCTTGATTACTTAGATCATATTTTTATTTAATCTCCTGGAAATTCATGAAGTTCCCATTTTTAATTAATGTGCATATTGCTGTTTATCCATTAGGAATCCAATGTTTAAATCTCTGGTCAATAGAACCAGGGATAAAACCCTTGTCATCAGTTATCCACCTAAGCAGTCTGAGCTCTTTTTCTAGCTTTTCGTACCAGATTAAACCATATTTTTAGCATAAACTGAGTGACTATATTCACCTGTTTAATTACACTCATTGCTTCTTCTTTGTCTCCAATAAGACTTTGAATTTGTCTTCCTTGTACTGATTTTTCTCAATTTTTCCATTTAGCAACATAATCTTTGTCACACCAACAGATTACAATTTGTGCAGCATGAAAATATCCCTTAAGGTTTGGGAGTGCCAAACCCCCCTAATCCTTACTTATCTGTAGTGTTTGATTCTCAGTCTGTGATCATTCCATATAAACTTGGAAATGATTTTGTCCCATAGTCTGAATTGTTTTTCAGGTATTTCAATGTCTAATGGAAGGGCAGCCCACCTGTCCAAATCGCTCTTAATTTCTTTGTCTAGTTCGACGTAATTATGTTTACATAGATCCTCAGTGTTTTGTGATAGAGTGACCCCAAGATATGTAGAATAATTTATTTAAAACATTTATTATTATGTTGAATATTTTGGGAATGTTAAAAACACTTGTTGTTGAGAGCTAATATGCACCTCAGAGAAGAATGTATTCCTCCAGAGTTCATTATGTTTGCCAAATATATTCATATTCCACATCAGAATCAGAATCTGAGAAGCTGTATTAATCCTAGAGTGAAATTGAGTATTCATAGCAGCACACATACAACAGACAACAAAACAATTGTATATAATGTTGGGGCGATCGTGAGTTAGGAGTTCGCCTTGTAATCGGAAGGTTGCCGGTTCGAGCCCCGGCTTGGACAGTCTTGGTCGTTGTGTCCTTGGGCAAGACCCTTCACCCGTTGCCTAATGGTGGTGGTCAGAGGGCCCGGTGGCGCCAGTGTCCGGCAGCCTCGCCTCTGTCAGTGCGCCCCAGGGCGGCTGTGGCTACAATGTAGCTTGCCATCACCAGTGTGTGAGTGTGTGAATGGGTGGATGACTGGATGTGTAAAGTGCTTTGGGGTCCTTAGGGACTATTAAAGCACTATACAAATACAGGCCATTTACAATGAAGTGAGGGAGTGGAGCTATAAATAGATTAATATATATGAAAACAAACATAAATATAAACATTGGGACACAAGTATTAACTCTAATGTTTCAGGGATATAGCAGATAATATAAGTGTACAGGTGTGCAAGTAAACATTGTGGCATACAAAGTCTCAAAGTGCAGTAAATTATGTTTAAACCAATTCAATATGTGTGTCTGACACAAGTGGATGAATGAAAGAGTCTAATATCAGCAGGAAGGAAACCCTCATGTGTCATTCCCTCAGAGAGCTTAAAGGAATTTAAGGTTAAAGGAATTTTGGTGCTGAAAATGCTCTTCAGATTGTCTCGTGTGTTATGGAGGGGGTGGGAGTCATTGTCCTTGATTACCAGCAGTCTGTCACTGATCACCTCCTCCAGGGTGGAAGCATCACATCAACAACAAACTCTGCCTTCCTGATGACTTTTAGTTTGTTTACATCCTTTTCTTTCACGCCTGTATTCCAGCTTGAAAAAGCAGACTGATTGAAGATCAGCAGACCACTGCATACACTGAACAACCAAAGGCTCTGTAGGAAGTAAAGCCACCCTCGACCCTTTTTGTTGACAGTGGGTGTGTGGGCAGACAACTCTGGCTTGTCACCCAGTTTGATTCCCTGGTATTTGTAAGATGGGACTATCTGCACATCAAGACCATCAAATGTGACATTAAAAAAATGACATGATGACATTGCCCTCGGTCAGTTTACCGAGCATTTCTCAGTTTTGTACTTTATAGTTCTGTTTATTTTATCACTGTTAGTGAGTCATGGATTATTTAATGTTATGCTGACATTATGTGTTCTTTTGTTTTCAGCTTCATATTGCTTTTCAGTGTAGTTCACTTTCAGTGTTCCACACGTGGATGGAGGACCTGTTAAAACACTCTAGTGTTAAGTCACTTTTGTCTTCATGTCTGTTTACAGTTCTGTCAGTGTCAAGCTCGTGTGTCTTAGTTCAGGTTTTGTTTTGGTGGCCTCTTGTCTCTGTCTTGTGTTTAGTCTTACTTCCCCTGTCTTGTTATTCCCGATTTATCCCTGCTGTGTTACGCAGCGTCTCCAATTCCCCTAAACACCATCCTATGTATAAATGTGGCCAATCTCCCTGTCTGAAGCATCAATTCATCTATATATTGTGTTTTCCTATGCCTTAATTGAGCGTTCCCTGGTGTCTCCCAGTTACAGTGTGTGTTACTACCAGTAAGGTGGGTAGTTCACGAGGTGCCAAAAACACACAAAAGGAATATATCAGAATGAATATATCATTTGAATTTATACAGTTTAATTCATTCTGGTGTTAGCAATTAAATTTTATGTGTCTAGCACCAAATCACAAAAGCAGTCATCTCAAGACACTTTATGTTGTTGGGTAAAAATCCAACAATAATACAAAGAACAGCCCAACAATTTAATGATGTCATGGTTGGCTGTGTGGCAGGCAGGCAGGAGAGGTGGATCCAAAATGCAGGACTCAGACACGGGAGTTCAACTTAAAGCGCAGCTTTATTGCTGGGAAAAAACCTTGAATTAACTAAACTCACCAAAAAGACAACAAAAGACGGAACAGAAGAACTAAGGTCTGAAACACTGGAAAACAAAACTAAACCTGAGCAGATGACTAAACGCAAGGAACACTGGAAACAGAACACACAGCTAGTTGAGGGTACGACACGACACTGAGCAAGGGCAAACACAGGGCTAATATACACAGGGTAGTAATGAGGGAATGGGCAACAGAAGGGAGACACAGCTGGGAGAGATCAGGGCTGACGAGACAGGGGAACCAAGCTGCACACACTAACATAAGACAAAGACTTTCACAATAAAACAGGAAACATGAACCCAACACAAAGACGCAGACTCGACACTGAGAGACAGACAGAAAATGACACCTGGCACTAAACCCACACAAAACATGAGAACACAAATCCTAATCACAAATAAACAGAAACAAGAACCAAGTAATCATCATCACCACCACCACCATAATCAGCAATACAAGAGAATGAGAAATCCATCATTCAAAAATAAACCAAAACATAATAAACTCAAAATACTGGGTCCGACGGACCCAGAACCGTGACAAATGACCCCATACACTGTAAGAAGTCATCTATAGAATTTACCCAATAAATCTGAGGTAACAATTTGCATAGACGTTTTTGTGGTAGATTTAGTTCAATATATTGTGTATAAAATAGCTTCAATAAAAAGCTATGAAACACTTAATTAAATTGGGTAAAATTTACCCCATATTTATATATACATTCAACAGCTACTTACTCATTGAAATTAGGTAAAATTATCTCCTGTTTGCTAGTTGGTAATACCTGATAATTACTAATAAAATTTAATTATTATCAGTTGATAAACATTACCTATTCATATAAGGTAAAATGTACCCCCCAAAAAAGATATTCAAATGGTTCATCATCTCAATGTTTTTATTCCATAAAAACACAGAATAAAGTGCAACACAACAGCTAATGCAGACAACACTTTCAAAGGCCACTTAGTCCATTTTAAAAGCCAAAAGCACAGAAACTCTACAAGGTTGTTTCTGTGCATGTACATTATCAAACATATGTATAGATAGAACAGAACACTAACACCAACATTCAATAGTTTCTGTGCTTGCTGTCAGAAGAAAAATTACAGCTCCATCAAGCTATGTCTGGACAAAATATCCTCTGGGAACAAGAGGGGAAATGTCTGTGCATTGCATAAGCTTATTTTTGAGGCCATGGACCTTGTTCAGTAGTTTCGCCCCGTCAGGTTCCAAAAATAGTTTTTGAAAAGTGTCAAATGTGTTCTTCAGCTCCTTCGGATATTCGAGGTTGAGGGCATATATCAGTCCCATCAGTTGTACACATGCCTTTGTTCGGCTTCCACATCCCGACATCACTTGGTTTCCCTCAATCACAATGAACACATCTGATGGATCCTCCTCAGCCATGATGTTGTGGATCACGATCACCTTCATCATATTGTCTGTGTAATCCTCACATTCCTACATGTTAAAAAGAAAGAAACAAACAGCATACACATGTTTTATTTTATTTAAGATGCTTTTTCAATATATTTCAGTTGATCTAAAGAGGGGAGCGGACAGAAGATGAATGGAGAAGGGGAGAACAGGGGATAGGAGAGGACAGGAGAGAACATTAGGATCCCTTGAGTTAATAAGTAATCTGTTATCAATATGACATACCTGGCAGTCATGAAAAAGATCTTCTTGTCTTTCCCCGAGGTAGCTAATGAGGCAGCAGATAACAACATCCCTTTTCTTCTCAATGCTCTGTGTCTGTAGGGAGATACAATTTCGTGAAAAGACTAAGTCGAGTGATTTACTTACATTAAGACTGAATTCAAAACAAAAACATGGCTGATGCCTCTCTCCAGCTTTCAACAGGTGAGAGGCTGGGTACACCCTGGACAGTCAATCACAAGGCAACATAGAGACAGACAGGATAAACGACCATGCACGCACACACACACTCAAACCTAAGGACAATTTGGAGAGACCAGTTAACCTAACAGCCATGTTTTCTGACTGTGGGAGGAAGCTGGAGTACCCGGGGGGGAACCCACACATGCACAGGGAGAACATGCAAACTCCATGAATAAAGACCCTGGGCCAGGATTTGAACCCAGGACCGTCTTGCTACCCAATGCAGCCCTCCATAATTACATATTTGTGAAAAAAGTCAAATAACATACGTCATTCAAAGTGTCCAGCAAAGGTCTCATCTTGGAACCAGCAGCTCCTCTTTTGGCACGCATAAGCTGCAAAAGACCTGGTGTGTACTCATCAAGTTTCAGGATGAATGTCTCCACCAAGGAAACTGTGGTGATGCGTCTGAACTCTTCGATGATCTAAGAAGTAAGGGGACAAAAACAATGAAATTTTAAATGACAGACTAGGTCTCATAGTTATAACATGAATGTTTTTTTATTTATTTGTTTTGCTGCTGAAAAATCTCCCTATAGCTGGAGTTCATGATGCTGCTGTGTCCTAGTGTTTCCACGCAATGCGATCAGCTGAGCGGATAATGAAGCATATACGTGAGCAAAGCTGTATCTGCATGACAGAACAAGCGACTACTGCCGCGCACATTTTTAAATACAAGCAAGCTTCAGAGCTTTTTCAGAAAGTTCTGGTGCTGCTAAAACAAAGCCGCCAGTTACAGCTGGGAGAAAGCTTTCAGTGAGCTCTCCGCGATGATGAGGAGCTACAGATCAATGGGGAGACGCAGAGAGATGCAACAGCTGACTGTTGGGAATGATCTGCCCAATGTTCATAGAATCTCAAAGACATGCAGGATTTAAGTTTGTTTACCTGTTTTATGTGCTGACCCAGAAGCAGAGCCACCACAACTTAAGGATTGCCCCTCTCATTTCTCAAAAAAAAAATCGTCTGACGTCCATTTTCTTTTCCATCAAGGCAGGAAAGTAGTTTGCAAAGACCGTGATTGTAATTATTGGGGGTGTCCAAATTCACGGGCTGCATCCTCCTGGGGACGCATTTGTAGACCGATTACGCCACAGCGACGCGCCGAAGGCTGACCAAATTCGTGGCCTCCTCCGAATGTAGCCGACAAATGCATCCTCCTTTTCCTCGAATTTGAAGGATGGGTCGGGTGTGTCCTTCGTGGCCCACCATATCCCAGAATTCATAGCGTGGCCCAGCCAAACTCCAGTTTCCGGCAATGGCGGCCGCTACTAAGTTTTAAAATTACTGTTATTAATCCTTCTGGGTCACAAAATAAACCTTTAACATATTTTCAGGCGAGAATGTGGGTGTGCAAACTGCAACTATCTGCTCCGTTTATCGAGACATTGCATATTTGCAAAAGTGCTTCGAGGGCAGCACGGTGGCACGGTGGTTAGCACTGTTGCCGCACAGCAAGAAGGTCCTGAGTTCAATTCCACCATCAGGCCGGGGTCTTTCTGTGTGGAGTTTGCATGTTCTCCCCGTGTTTGCGTGGGTTCTCTCCGGGTACTCTGGCTTCCTCCCACCGTCCAAAGACATGCAGCTTGTGGGGATAGGTTAATTGGATAATCCAAATTGCCACTAGGTGTAAATGTGCGAGTGAATGTGAGTGCGAATGGTTGTCTGTCCCTGTGTGTTAGCCCTGCGACAGACTGGCGACCTGTCCAGGGTGTACCCCGCCTCTTGCCCTATGACAGCTGGGATAGGCTCCAGCGCCCCCCGCGACCCTGAAAAGGATAAGCGGAAGTGAATGGATGGATGAAAGTGTTTCGACGTTTTCGGAGATGTCTGTTACCCACCAGCTCGATAGCTAGCCGAGAGCTCGAGGGTTACTAGAGCCGCCGAGAACGGCACAATCCCGGCACATCATTTTCAGATCACCGCGGTCTTTCGCTACTCTAGTTAAACATAGGTTTACATCCGGCCTATCCGACCTTCTGAGGACCGTCCCATGTAAGCCGGTGCACCGGGTCCTCAGGAGAATTCAGCCCATGAATTTGGACACAACCTCAGCGTTCCGATTACCAGTCCGGGACTGGTCATGCATGCTGACTGATAAAAAGCGCACCACGAACACATTTCATTGCAACTTACCGACAGTTGTCTAGACGGTTAACAGACAGATTCAAAGTTTTATTTCAAGTAATGGTCCATTACACAGACGCAAGCAATACAAGTGAAGTGTAATAGCTCATTACTTCAAAAATTACCATTTGCATGCGCTATTATATATTATTCACCCTGTTTAAATAGCTTACCTTCACTTCTGTGGTTTGATGGAAGCCGGAGAAAGGACCCAGAATTTGCTTGCTGCCCCGCTCAGTCAAAAAGCGCGGTCTGGCACATGCGCAATTAGGAACATAAGACTCATTATTTGGGGGTATATTTTACTGCATTTTTTAATGTAATGTTGTTACTGTTAGGAAAAGGGTATAATTAACCCATTACTTTATAATTCCTTGGCTGAGTGCAATAATGGAGTAAATTTTATATGATTTGCATAGATTATATATACCTCTCTCCAAAATAGCTTTTATCAGTGTATGAGGAAGCATTTAGTCAAAGTGTCACGGTTTGCGGGTGCAAGCCGTGTGGGAATTAATTAGGACCAGGCAGCGGCAGCTCAAGTGCAGGTGAGAATTTATTAACAGTAAAATAAACAGAAATGGCGAGTGACACTAACAGGTAAACCTAAACTGGGAAAACTAACAAAGCAAACCAGAAACGAAGATGCAGGGAGGTCCGAGGAAACACACATGGAGAGACGCAGGGAGATCCAGGGGAAACAACACAGACGAACCAGCAACGAGGACAAGTGAACACACACAATAAATACACACCAGTAATCAGGGGGATGGGAAACAGGAGGGAACACACCTGGGAGACATAACAGCTGACGAGGTGGGGAAACGTAAACAGGACACACTGACATAAGACACAGACCGTCACAATAAAACAGGAACTACACATATAAGGACACACACGGGCCGAACAGAGAAAACACTAAACAGAAGAACAGAACAAAAATCACACTAAATAGAAACACAAAATGCTGGCTCAAACGGACCCAGGATCATGACACAAAGTGAGAAAGAAAAACTCCATTTGTAAAGGTAGAAACCTCTGGCAGAACCAGGCTCAGGGAGGGACAGCCATCTGCTGTGACTGGTTCAGGTTGATGGGAAGGAGGCAGGACAACATACACACTCTGGAAGAGAGCAAGAGATACATACTAACTAATGATTAAATGCAGAGAGGTGTATAAACACAGAGCGAGTGAATAAGAAAAACTACATACATCATGGGAGAGCCTTCAGTTTTCAGGCCCCTCTTCTGTGGAACCAGCTTCCAGTTTGGATTCAGGATACAGACACTATCTCTACTTTCAAGATTAGGCTTAAAACTTTCCTAATTGAATATACCAGGCACTGCATCTACAAGGACAGCACTCCCTTCCACTCTTTACTTGAAGCAGCTAAAGGTGAGTTTTTTTTTTCTCATTTAGTCCAAAGTTCAATAAGGCAGATCTGTAGTCAGTCATCTGCCTCTTTTCACAGGTGTTTGGTTTCTTTCTGTTCTTTACATCACTACCACTTTCCCACGCTGTCACTCTCAATACTTTTGTAGTTACTCTAGTTCAGTCATTTTCTTGCCTGCCCTTCAAACTTCATGCAACTCACATCCTCCCCATCTAACACAGTTTATTTTGAGGAGATAAACAGTCCGTCTGTAACTCTCCAATTGTTTAGTTTGTCTAATAGTAAAAACAGAAACACTGTAGGATCACTGGTGGCTGTTCTTACATGCACACAGAAATGAAAATGAAACACAGGGCTCTAGAGTGTGGTCACACTCTAGAGCCCGTAACATTTTTCAGTGGTGCGACAAAAAAAAAAAAAAAAATGTTAAAAAAAAAAAAAATCTCTGCAACTCTCCGTGTGGTCAACAACAGACACACGTTATGCCCCTATCGTGGACTAAACCAATCCGAGATAGTCAGGGGCGGGACCTCTCTGATTGGCCGTGGTCCAGTTGAAAGTGCAGTCGGAAGAGGGAGGTGAGTAGCTTGAATAAAGCGATATCGATTCATTAAATCCTGAATTGACTTTTAAATATAACTGTGTTTTGCCAGAAACGCCAGATTCTCGGATTAAAGCTCACAAAACTATTTCAACAACCACCAAACAGCAAATGAGAGCAGGTACACGGATTCCACACAAAGACGTAAACACAGACCCCACGCATCAGAATCAGCTTTGTCTTTCTCGGCTTTCTCACCCCACGGCCCTAACACGGACACGCTGTCGGAGCTCAGTGATTCTGATGCGTTGGGTCCGCTCTGTGTTTATGTCTTTTTGCGCTGATTCTAAGCTGCAGGTTTTGTCTCTCCAACCAAAATTCACCGAGCCAGCAGCAAAAGAAGCAGCAAGCTACGCTTCATATTTGATGATGTCGTCATGAATTCCCTCTGACTTTTGCTGTTTTGCTTCCACCACGATAAAAATCCCACTTCATGCACAGCTCTCTCTCTCTCTCTCTCTCTCTCTCTGTGTACTTCAAGAACAGTTTCCCGTCTCAAATCTCTGTTTTCTGCATTATTCATTCGCTTATTACCCACCAGTCTACCGTTGTTTACAGCGCTGTCTTTTTCTTTTTTCACTTAAATGACCTCGGACAAGAAAGCTTAATTTCTGCTGTTCAGTACTGAAGAAATTTGAACTTTTTAAAATTATGCAAAATTGCAGAATATTGCAGAATATTTTTAAGGTTATCTGCTATAAAAAGCCAGACCAGGAAAATCTCCTTCATGTTTTTCTGTGTTTTATTCTCAGTTACTTTGACACAAAGGCATCTGCTGTGATGGTCACAATTCTGATGAAGTCTCATGTGTATCAGTACTGATAAATGATCAGAATTATAATATTTCTGACTGTCTGAGGCAAAATTGAAACGAATCAGGACTTTGAGAACCGGAATCGAATGGATTATAGAAATCAGTGATGATACCCAGCCCTAGTGAGCAGCCTAGGCCCAACAGAAGTGGATGTAGCTGTGGGTAATAAGGAAAGATGAAAAGAACTATTGATAACTTTTTTGTTAAGTTAAGGCCTGATCCGTCTGAAATTCATAGCCAGCTCTGAAACGCTGCCATTAATCTATGAATGCTGAAAAAGCAGCAGTGTATCCAGAAAACACATTATATACTGCAATAAATGCACTGCCCAAGTGTCCCCTCTCCCCACTGCCTTTCAGCAGCAGGCAGCAGCAAACAGGTCGTCAGAGGAGGCCGAGATGATGATTAAGTTTAACATTTTCTACAATATTGACAAAGCACTTTAAGCACAAGTTTGTTAGTTAATCATTTAGAAATGAATATTGTCTGTATGGACTGCAACTTCCCCCCAAAGAAAGTGCACAGGTAAAACTGCGGTGTTAAGCGATGCGGTTGAAAAATTTGAGTGTGCCTAACTTTTGTGCCGGTACGCCTAACTTTTTATAGTTAGGCGTACCGGTGCGCCCATGTCAAAAAGTTAGTCTAGAGCCCTGAAACATGTTGTTTCTTTTATTTTTGAGATCTGACACACACACAGATTTACCCACATATGAGACAAACAAAAACCAACAACAAGGAAAAAGGAAAAATGAGCCCTTAATACAGACCATGAGCAGGGACCAGGACAAACCACAAACCAATCACTGCTTTAAGACTGAGCCAGTTGCTCCTCTGAGATTTTTAGGGCGGTTCCCCTCACAAACTTTATAGTGTAAGACGTCACTGTGTTCACTTTGGTTATTAACCAGTTTGTGGCCTAAAATTTAATTCAACATCATTCCACTTTATTTTATTTCAATTGGCAAATACATTTGTAGAATGCATGTTGATGTTCAAAATAAAAATGTAAAAAAAGATTAGAAGAAAACATTGATTATAATTACAGAGCTTCTGTTAAAAAAAAAAATCAATATCATGGTCCACACTCAGATTTCTCAGACCATTCTACTTAAATACTTGGACTTAACAGAACTCACTGCTCTCAACTATTAATTTAAATTTGTAATCAGACGAGACACAGTCTGTGAACATGGATTCAGAAACTCATGTTAAACTGTATTTTATCAAAGTTGTCAAAATTTTAAAGAAATTTCATATTCAAATACATCATCTCCAACAAAATGTCGACTGTGACAGACAAACAGAAAAATCAGAATATCAGACAGCTACACCCTCAGCATCCACACAGTCAGACCATGAAACCTATAAATCATGTCTTTAGCTCATTAATCCACTATGTCCAGTGACTGCCATCTTAGGCCTTTTCCCGACTGATTATCAATCATGGAACACATAAAAACGACTAATAGTATGTATTACACAAAAACAAGCTAACAGCTAACTGAATTGGGTTTCGGTACAGATGTATGTTCGGTATCTACTGTGATATTAAAAAAGTCAAATAGTGTCATTTAGCTGGTTCAGGTATGAAGCCTGGAGTTTGTCTCATCCCCAAATCATTAAATATGGTAAATGGACCAGTTTCATAAAGTGCTTTTCTACTCAAGCATAAAGTGCTGATATTACATAGAGATTTATTCCAGGCTGCATAGAAAGGCTTTTATTAACATCAGGTGTAGCCTCTGCACGAGGGTGGAGCCTATTTACTGCCTTTAACTCAGATAAAACCAAATCTGATGTTCCAACAGTGTTCATGCTGAAAATTATTACCTGCAATGCTCCAGTTTGACCTCACGGTGGCAGTGCTGTCTCACTGTATAATGGCTACACTCAGACTACAGGAGAGAACAAAGGGTCTACTAAAACTGATGTTTTATGACGTCTTTACGACATCATGCTGATGTCAGCTGATGACATCATCAGGTTTTATAGATCATGCTGATGTCAGCAGTGTTAATATGTAAATCTAGTGCAGTATATTAATCTTTGTGTCAGTGTGAAGTCACATAATGTTGCACTGAAAAAAATAATATTTTAAAAAGCTCCAAGAAAGTGTTCATGATCTCCAATGACTAATATAATGCTTTAATGTTTGGAGATGGAAACTAAAGCTTTGTCCTCATTCACGTGACCCTGACCTTTGACCTTTGTATTTATTATCTTTACCCACATGATTGGAGCAGAACTGCAAATCTTTGGCTTCTATAACCTGTAAAAACTTCAGATTTTAAGATGTTTTCATGCAGTGTGTGATTTTGTGACACTTTATGGCGTCATTGTGACGTCGTATTGAAAAAATAAACTGTGTGTTGTTCAGCTCTCTTCATGTCCTTTCATATCACACAACATGACAGTGGTTGTGTGTCTGTTGTCACGGCAGCAGCAGCCATCAGTGACACCAGCACACAAAAGCAACACAACAGCAGGTTCAAACACTCAAAGAGCTGCATTACATTTGAATGTGTGACTGGTTGCTGAGCTGTTTGATGTTATGTGTCAGAGTTCAGCTTCACATGTTTGAAATAATAACACATTTCTGGGAGCAATAATGACAGAATAAGGAACAGGACAGACGATGACGACCTTCTTCTGTTGGACATGTGCACATCAGTTATATGCATTCATCCAGTGCTGTTTCACACACACACACACACACACACACACACACACACACACACACACACACACACAACAATCAGTGCTTCTTGTTGCTGTTGTTGGTTTTTAGATCTACAGATGTAGACAACAACAGTACACTACACTAAAAGCTCAACTTGCCAAAAGTACAGCAAGGATTTTGTGGAAATGTTCTATCCTGTGCAGAAAAAAACAAATTTACACTCAAAATTGCTGCTGGATTTATGACTCAATGTGCACAATCATCAGTTTTATTTTGGTTATTTTGGGATTTATTTTTATCTGTAAGGAAGTTGTGGAAGTAAACTGTTACTCTGATACCAACAGACACAAGACTAAGACCCCTTCACAGGGATGTTGACGGGGGTTGTGATATCTACAAGACAACAGGGCCATAAATCTGCTGTTATGGAAAGCAGCCTTCTCTAACTCTACAGGCCTCATTGGACAGTGATAGATGGTTGTCATGGTAACAGGAGTGTTCCTGACAGAAGGGGCATCCGTGGTTCGACCATGGTTCAGGGGGTCTGGGAAGATCATCTTTTAACCGCAAGGTTGCCGGTTCGATCCCCTGCTCTGTCTGTCCTGGTCATTGTGTCCTTGGGCAAGACACTTAACCTACCGCCTACTGGTGTTGGCCAGAGGGGCCGATGGTGCGATATGGCAGCCTCGCTTCTGCCAGTCTGCCCCAGGGCAGCTGTGGTCACAGCTGTAGCTTGCCTCCATCAGTGTGTGAATGAATAGTAGAATTGTAAAGTGCTTTGAGGGTCTTGAAAAGCGCTATAAAATACAATCCATTATTATTATCATCTCCAAATAAGGAGATTCCCAGAAAGCTGTAGAAGAAGAAACATAAGCCAAAGTGCTGGATTCAGCCAAATAAGGAGGACTGTGGCCTTTCTCCAACTTTTGAACAATGACCTTAGTATCCTGTTTTTCACACATAATGAAAAGCATTTACTGCCTGGCAGCAACAGCCTTTTGTCTCTGAGCCGGAGCGAGAAAGTCCATGGCGTCATCTAATACTAATTTTAAGTTCTAACCATTTTGATAATAAATTGTGAAAACTTATTATTGAAGTGTGTTTGTTTTCTCTCTCACATAAAAACCTACAGTTACCAAATCAGACTCATTCTAAATCAACCAGCATTGAAAAGCAGGAGCAGTGACAGTATTCATTTTAAAGTCTGTCTGAATTAAACTCAGGTATAAAAATCTTGATGAATGACTCAAATGTAAAATGATTCATTTAATCATTACTGTCAAAATCATATTAAGCAAACATTAGAAATAAAGGTTCCTCGTGAGCTCCCACATGAGCTCTCCTTACAGACTGGAAGTTTGTACTTTGGAATTTAGGCCCAGTTTCAAGGTCATATCAGAAAATATTTACACAAAGCAGACCCGCCTCATCCTCTGTCCTATCCTGTCTTTTATAGTTATAGTAAAGGCTTTGCTTCACTCAGTATCAGAGTTACAGTCAGAGAGGTCAGAGACCAGGACTTCATCAGGATTATTCTGTTTACTTCAGTTTTACAGTTTGATTCACACTCACAGCTGATTTGGACGGATTCCATTAACACGCTTTTTTCAAGTTTTCACATTTTGATTTTTTTCCCATCACAATGAGGAGCAGAAACTGAGGATTTCCCTGAACTCCTGACAACAGTAAGTGATCTCACATCTGCTGGTTTATGTTGTTCAATTCAAAATCCTCACATACAAAGTCTTAAATAATCAGGCCCCATCTTATCTTAATGACCTTGTAGTGCCATATCACCCTATTAGAGCACTTCACTCTCGCACTGCAGGCTTACTTGTTGTTCCTAGAGTATTTAAAAGTAGAATGTGAGGCAGAGCCTTCAGTTTTCAGGCCCCTCTTCTGTGGAACCAACTTCCAGTTTGGATTCAGGAGACAGACACTATCTCTACTTTAAAGTAGAGGCTAAAACCTTCCTTTTAGCTAAAGTATATAGTTAGGGCTGGATCAGGTGACCATGAATCCTCCCTTAAATGCTGCAATAGGTGTAGGGGGACTCCCGTGATGCATTGAGTTTTTCTTCCATGTGTTAAACTCTAGCTCTCTTCCAAAGCATGTCTTCTATCCTGTTTTCCTTCCCTCTCCCCATCCGGTCGCAGCAGATGGCCGCCCCTCCCTGAGCCTGGTTCTGACGGAGGTTTCTTCCTGTTAAAAGGGAGTTTTCCTTGCTCGGTCATAGGGGGTCATTTGATTGTTGGGTATTTCTCTGTATGGACTATTGTAGGGTCTACCTTATAATATAAAGCACCGTGAGGTGACTGTTGTTGTGATTTGGTCCTGTATAAATAAAATTGAATAGAATTGTTCAGGTTATTTAGTTGATGTTAATCAGTTTATAATAATGTTCAAAAGTTCCAGATGTCTCAGTGCATCTGTTCACAGTTCTGGACAATGAAGCAGCAGAAACACACACACAGACATAAACAGCAAATATTCTGCAGACAGAGGATGTTTGTGTTTCAGCTCTTCCTTCTTGATGGAAATGAGAAGAATGTGAAATCAAACCAGTTTGTCTTTCTGTCAGGTTTAAACAGCATTTATTATTAATCCCTCATGACTACAGCTAAATGCTGCCTCCTCCATGAAGTCATTTTGAAGTCCTTTGGCTGATGATGGTCTTTAGTATGTAGCTGATGATTGATGATGAGATACATTATGTTTTGTGTTGTTCTGTGGAGATCATTCAAAAACTGAACCTGTTAAACACTCAGACCTGCTTTAGATTATTTATTTGTCACATGCATGGTTATACAGATATAACACACAGTGCAATGTGACCTGAAACGCTCCTCAACTGTGCAAAAAAGAGAGAACTTTATACACAGTGAATGAGTGTATATATATATATGAGTATATTTTCTGACCCACTTTACGATCGTTCTACAGTTCAACGTAACACGTGGCTCAACTTTCTTAAGATATGAATCTGACATTTTGAGATCAAGCGATTGGCTAAAAAACAAATTTTGATCTTTATTTAAACCTTAAATGTAATCTGATGTAGGTTTAAACTCAGGTTCAGTTATTCACTGAAAATACCAACAGACTCAGACATTTAGAACAAACTAAGAGTCAGATCAGCAGAAACAGAGAACACGGACATGTAGGGAACTGAGGACTTAAATACTCTGACTGATGAGGATGATAATGAGAGACACACAGCTGAACATAATCTGACACATAGAAAGTAGAACTAGAACTAATGACACTGAGGCAGAGACAGAGGGCTGGCACGGTGAAGCGGGAAACATGAATGTGGAAAATAAACTGAACATGAACTGAAAACACTGAGTCAATGACCCAGGAACCCTGACAAATTCACAAAATACAAGATTACATGACTGGACTTTTTCACTCATTTCTATTTCAGTCCTGCCTGACATTATTCAGTGAAACTCAAGTGACTCTTTGACAAGCCAATTACCTCTAACCTGTGAGTTACTCAAAAAGAAACCTGCCAACATAAGGCATGTGTTGCGAAATCAGTTTCACCCCGGTTCTTTTTATTCCTCGGGCATCCAGAGACGGGACCGGACTCAGTAGTCATTTTCACAAAAACTTTTATTCATCTTCAGTTAAACATGCATCTTCTAGAAGGGGAGATGTGCAAGGCCGGTGTCCCTCTGCAGATCTTCCACCTCTTTGTTAGTTACAGTCAGCTTTATAGAAGTGACTCCATCATAAAACCCCCATGGTGTGCTGCAAACTCTGTGTTTGTGTATGTATGCGCGAGCACGTGAGTGCCTGTGTGTGTGCATACCCGTGTGTCTATGTGAGTGCACGTGAGTGACTGTGTGCACGTACCTGTGTGTATGTGTGAGTGCACGTGAGTGAGTGTGGGTGTGTGAGTGTAACAGTCAAAGCACTGTGTGTGTGTCTCTGTGTACGTGACTTCCTGCCGGTCATAAAAGTAATCTCCTCACTCAATCTACACCAAATTCCTTTAGACAACATACAAAACAGAGTTAACATATTACAAACACTGAGACCCCCACTCTGCATCCACTAGGCCATTGGCCTCTTGTTGTCTTACATTTACATTTACATTTAAGGTGGATGGTCTCCTGCAAACCTACTTCCAAGTTATGGCAATTATGAACTTTTATTAAAGGTACAAGCATCAGCATCCCCCAACTGTAGCTTCCTGTCTCCTTTTATGACAGCAGATCCCCAGTGTCAATAAATTCCTTTCCCTGTACACAATTACACACTCTCTCAGGCCTACAGCTAAGCCAAACTAAAACACACAAACAAATCCTTCCCAAACTGTTTAGGGCTGTATTTGCCCCAGTGGTGGTTCTCAAGGCTTCTTGAAGGAGCATCCATATTGACTTTAAATATTTCAGCATTATATACTTAATAATACTAGAGTTTTTGTTTTTGCCTAAACAATTATTATTATTAAAGATATTACGTATTTGTTAAATGTGATTTTGTGGAAAAAGTATACTTCTCAAACCTGTGTCGTGACAGCTTCAGCCTGCTCTGTGGGCACATCTGAGTGTGGCGGTTCTTCTTGCTGATCCTTAGAAAAATAATAAAATTACAACTTTACACAGAATAATTAACACTGAACACATAGAGCACATGAAAAATATCTGTCTCAAGCAGAACTTCAGTTAATCACTCTCTACATTACATGAACAGGTTTTGACAATATAATTTATCTTTATCTAGTTTTATATGTTGTCACATTTAGAAAGAATGGTAAGTGATAGAAATGTAACACATGGATAATCAATATAAATTGATCGCCTTCTATGACAGCAATAACTACCAATATTTGTAATTAATTCACTGACATCATGTATTTTATGAGCTAGCTGTGGGCATGTATAAAGTTTACAAAGGGATATCATGATGATGGTTCTAAAAGTTGTGGAAGAGTAATAATGTTTTTAATTATAAAATGTATTATGGCCAGTGTTGGGAAGGTTACTTTTAAAATGTATTCCATTACGGATTACAGAATACATGCTCCAAAATGTATTCTGTAACGTATTCCGTTACGTTACTCAATGAGAGTAACGTATTCTGAATACTTTGGATTACTTAATATATTATCATGCTTTTTACAACTATGTGAATGTACTATTGCTGTGTGATTTATTACTATTACTGAAGGTCCGCGGCTCCTAACCATAGTAAAGGGACCTCTGACTAATACAGTGGGTTCCGTGTCGGGCTCGTAGCCGAAAAATAGCTTTACTTTGTTGTCTGGGTCAACTTTGCTAGCGAGAGACAGAGAGAGGCGTTGAAAGGCTGCTCCAACGGAACTTATTGTTTTCGGAGGAAAACACGAACACAGTGTACAGTCGAGTCTTAATAGCTTACTTACAAATGGGCTCCTCAGGCACTCTTCTTGGCTGCAGTGGTTATTATTATATTTACATGCTTCCAGCTCCCGTTTTTGCTCGATGACAGCTCGTACTTTTCCACTCTCCTTTTTCTCCCTCCCTTGCTCACAGACACATAACGGGTATGGCAGTCCATTCTCCCTGCAGCACGGACTACACTGCCCATGATGCTACATTCTTTAGAGCTATTCCTTTAGCATTCTGCCTATTAGCTTAGCACAACAACAACAACAACAACAAAAAGGCTGTAAGCCTTATTACTAAGGCTTATTAATATTATTATTATTAATTAATTATTATTAATATTACTTATTAATCTAATTACTAAGCAGTAATGCTGCCGCCTGGAACAACAGAACGTAGCTGTCAAACAAAACCCAAACAGTCCTGACCCGCGACAATATGAAACAGGAAAGTAACGCAGTGTAATCCATTTATTTTAACAAAGTAACTGTATTCTAAATACCACCTTTTTAAACGGTAACTGTAACGGAATACAGGTACTCATATTTTGTATTTTAAATACGTAACGGCGGTACATGTATTCCGTTACTCCCCATACGGTAAAAAAATACATTTTTCCTGGCCAAAATATATTTCAAATATATGGTAAATATATTTTGTATTTGTGATGCTCCAAAAAATATATTTTTGAAATTGAAAATATATTTCTTTCAAACCAAAATACATTTCAAAACATATTTTAGGGTGAAGAAAATACATTTCCAACCTTGCAGTAGAATGTATATCAAAGTATCCTTTATTTAAAATGTATTTAGTGCAATAATGATGATAATGATAATAATACTAAAAGTAACATGTTTTATGCACATCTGCAAAAAACAGTTGGATTCAAACAAAACAGAGTCAAAGGTCTATCACGAATTAGGTTGTTTATTCATTTGCTTACAGTATTTCACATTACACAATATCTCACTATAATGTAGCGTTCATTGACTTTGAAATTATCTGTCAGTGATACAGTAAACAAGATACAACAACTGCTATGTACACTTTAGTTTTTGACAATATATACAATATAGTACTTAAAGGAACACACTCCACTTTTTTTGGAAATAGGCTCATTCTCCATCTCCCTCAGAGTTAAAAATGCAGCGTCTTCTTTTTAGATCCGTATGTTAATAGAACTCTGGAGCGTGATCTTACGGGATGGGGCGTAGCCAGGATTTTTGGTCGAGGCGCCATATTAGCAGGCCAAACAAATGCTTGCTGTGTGGCCGGTTGTAATGTTAGATTGCACTACCGGCAAAGGAATAAGCTTGAAAACAGGCTCTCTTTTCATTGTTTCCTCACCTGGAAGCATCATGAGGGAGCTTATGTGTTGGATGTTACCAAAAGAAGGCGTCTAGCCTGGATAGCAGCTGCGAAACGAGCTGATATTCAGTTCTCTACCATCCCCAGATATCTGTTGGTGTGCTTCAGTATTTTCATTCAGGTAAGTTCTAAATAAGTTCATATTATTCTTTATAGCCTGTTAGTTTTATTTTCAATGCGCTCTGAGATCATAGCACAAACTTAGAACAAACATGCAGAACTACCTTCTATTTATAGAGTTGCTAATTATTTGGCATTATTGCAGCAAACCAGCCTATGAAATGAATGAAACAAATCCTGACTGGGTTCCAACACTACACACGGGGCACTACAAAATCCCTGCTTCAAACTACATGCTACACACCACCATACCAATCAGATTACTTCTTCCATGTGTGGGTAAAAAGGTGACCCTCCTGGATAAGATGGCAAAGGTTTGCTGCGTTTTGGTGAACATGTGCCCCAGTGTGGTAGTAAAACCAGGGAAAAATGCTCTTGTTAAATACTCTTAAGTCTTGTGCTGTTTATGTAGTGATAAGTTTTCAAAAGAGACAGTAAATTACAGAATGCTAGTAGTGGGTGATATTATTTAAATGCTGTCATGATTTTATGTGAACATTTTGTCATTTGTAAACTATACATAACATTGATTCTACATTGTAACTGATTTGATGTTCTACAAAGTGCTTTTAATTAAAAATAGGCAAACATTTCTTTGTTTCTTTATTCAACTTTTGAACAGTGTTACTTAGTAAGTACATATTCAGTAAATGCAAATTATTTACATGCCCCCCTAAATTAAAATATTATGGGTTATTCAGAACAGAACTATGCTTGGAAAATATTGTCCCATCAGTTGATCCAACTCCTCCACAGTAGCAGGTGGAACTTTTCTTTTTTGAGGACGGCTTCTTTTACCTGTCACTACAGATGGTCTGTTTATGTTTTGATCGAGAGCCTTTTTTGGGCAGCTGAAGAGGAGAAGTCTATCTTATGGCCAACCTCTGGCTGTGTCTTGGTCATATTACCAGGCAAAACCCAGTATGCAGGTTCATCTGTAACAGTCCTTGTGCCACAAATCGGCACTGTTGCTTCTACATTAAACAGAAGAGCAGGGACATGGCTGCAGGTCTCCACGACTCCGGCCATAAAGGTGCAGTGGGCGGCTTCAACCTTCCCTGTGATGCTCACAATCACCTGTGGCTGCAATGCTGCAATTCAGTCTTTAAGAGTGCAGTACCTGAAACACACACAGACAAAGTTCATTTAAAGACAAGAACTTTAATAAGCCAAGGCCGACATGAATGTGTTTTATCTACTTTCATATCCATTTATCATAAATGTAACAAATAAAGTGTTTTTATGTATCCATCTATAGAACGCTGCATGTTATATTCTAAATCTGCCTGTTTCTTTTTAGAAACCTAGCAGCAGAAAATGAACCTAAAGTATGTAATGCAAGGATGTAATCACTTTCAAGAGGGAGAAAGCATAAAGTTCGACTTTAAGTGACAATTATGGACACCTAATATGATAAGGAGATTCTGCAGGTCATTAATCAATGTATAAAACTAAAACAGATTGTATTTTTAGTGACACAGGACACAAACAAGGAAGCAAGATGTGTAATTAGGATTATTTATAATAAATATGAATTAATTAGGGCAATTTCTTTAACCATAAAGAATAACTAAATCCTTCAGGACAATGTCACATCAATGCACTGAACTCACTATGTTATCCCTCTAACACAGCCTCTACATGTTCTCACTGTAATTTCCCCCTCATGAATGAATTTATGCTGCACTAATTTGAATGTTCGGGGGGAATCAAACGCATTTTACTCGCAGTACTCAAGCTGACTTACCTTTGCTTGAATGACGGCGTACTCACAACGTGGAGGCTTAAAAATAGCCAAATCTTGTACCCAGTCCTTGGTGAATTGGATGTGCGCCTCCAGAGATTTATAATTGCGAAATTGGTGCGCCGTGTATGCGCTGACTCCACAGACAAGGTATGAGAGTAGATCATGCTAAGTCAATAGCGGTTTGGTCTTCAGGGTTTCTACTCCACGGCAGTATTTCATACGGGTCCACATTTCAACAATCAAGTACCGTCTCTTTGCATCTGGACACAATCTGTCTCTATACCGTCATTTTCTTTTGAGCTACGTTTCAGAATGGTTCGTGGCAATCTTGTTTTGATTCGCAGCCTGCCAAGATGGTGCTGCGCTCCCACAATGCATTGCGACATTACGTCAACTCCAAAGCCCTTGCGTGCAGGAGTATGCGCATGTGCATTGCCATGGTGGTTTAAAAAATAAAGATATAATGAAAAGTAATTAATAAAAATTTAATATTTAAACATTCCCACAAATGTGCAATGAACGTGCAAAAACTCTCTTTATTAGTTGTTGCTGTTTCTTTCTTTTTTCTTTCTTTTTTTTTTTTTGAAAATAATGACCTCTCTGAGGCGCGAATTCCGACAGCGAGAGGAACGGCCGGATACAGGAGACGGGAAGAACAAGCCGATTATGTTCGCGTTAATTAAGTGGTTGGAAGATGTAAAATTCTCAATCCTGCCAACTGAACATATACGAGATTTAATGAGGATGAATAATTAGCCGGCATGGAGGAAACGGACCTTTATTTGGTGGAGTGGCGACAAGAAGCCAAAAGACGGGTGGCCGGTCTATGAAGCCTCCATCATCAAGCTAGCAGGTGCCTTTTCTCATATAATATTACTTTATTCTCGCTTATTTGGCACGGAAGCGTAGAGCTGCCACCCAGGACAAAGAGAAATATAAGTATATCACGTTATAACGTGAAAAGTTTATCGTTCTAACAATATACTATCATGTTTATACAATATACTTTTCGTGTTTGGACATTGTATGAACAATGTACATAATTATCACATCCGTACAATATTGTGCGAACGTGATAATTATAACGTGATATTATATTATACAAACATGCAAAGCATAATGTTAGAACAATAAACATTTCACGTTATAACGTGATATAGCTCTATTTTGCTTTTGCCTGGGTGGCAGCTCCACGTTTCCATAATTTGGTAATCAAAATATGTAACTTAATTAATTATGTTGTGACGTACTTTTGCCTTTTCTTATTATTCTGCCTTCTCAGAAAGGGAAAAAAATACAAATAAAATTGTTTACACTTGTTATATACAATAACTATCAAAACCTATTCACATTTAATTTGGCTTTCACAGAAATCCCACCTCTCCTTCTGGCTACAGAGGACTTACTTACCAAGGTTAGAAACAAAGCACAGTTATGCTTTATTAATGTTCGCTAATTACAATGTTCCACATTTCCTTGCTTTTTAAGTCATTTTTAGGCTTTTTAGAGTTGTTGTTTTTTGTTTTTTTAGCAGTAATGTTTCTGCCTATTTATTTCAGCCCATGAAATCGAATGCAGATCTTCCTGATGTGAGATTTACATAAATGTAAGTAATTTTGTTTGTCATTGTCATTAATGTTGTTGCTGTTGTTGTTTTTGTGAAGTTTGCAATATAAACCTAGCAAGCATCAGTCAGCACAGTGACTAACCTAAACAGATTCTTGCTTTATTCACATATATTATATGTAATTATATATACCTGCACATTGTACCTAGGGTTGCAGCCACTTGGCCCCACCCCATTGTTGTGACAGCCCTGACTGTACACTGCATCTGAACAGGGAACAGTCTGCCACATTAATGTATTTTTAAGTGACTTGTTTGTAATACATGAATTTGCTTCTTACAGATGTCAAAGTCTCAACCTCATGCTGCCCTCCCCCATCCTCCTAAAGTAAGTATTTGTTGTTGTAGTTTTTTATGCAGTGTCTGTGTCACATGCTAATCATAATTATTGAAATAACTGTTTTCTAACAGATTTTCCAAAACACTAGTTATGTTTGTTGTCATTCAGACTAATACTACTGCTTAGACATTGCTTAGTGGTCATGCATGTTTGACAAGCTTGTTATGATACCAAAACAGTAGGCCTATCACAATAATCGATATATTGACTTAACACACAATACATGTACATGACCTCAATAATTGTTGATGATGCAATTTATCTGCCATTATATTAAAAAAAAATATAATAATAACAACACAATAACATTAAATAACATTGTTTTCTATTTATTAGAAAATTTACTATTTATTCAATTTTTTATGGTATCTAATATTTTGATACCTAATTTCCATGATCTAAATATTTTCAAAATTAGATGTTGGTTTGTCAATTGAAAGTGTGTAGATCTTGCATTATTATGGTGTTATATTATGATTATACATTCAAAGACATAAAATGGTCTTAAAATCACAATGACATAACTTGTCGCTATTGTTTATGGGGCAATATACAGACCAACAAAAAGTTGTTATCGTAACAGGCCTTCAAAACAGACGGTTTTATGATTGATAAATTCAAAAAATAAATACATTTAATTTCTCTGAGATTCTCTAATATTCAGTTACAGTTCACAACACAGCTACCTGTACATGCAGTATTATACTGTAAATATAAATCTCTGCATTTAGCATCCCACTAGAAGAGTCACAGTTACTGCCTCTTTTTTTTTTTTTTTTTTTTTTTTTTTTTTTACAAATACCTGTACTATTACTAACACATTTACTGTTTTACTTTTAGCCTGTGGATACAAATGCAGATTTCCTTAATGTAAGTTGTGCATTTTAATTACATCATGTTATTTTTATTATTATTTATTTATTTTATTTTACATTCAAATATTTCAAGCTTCTTGGTTAAAGAAGCTTGATTGCTAGTAGGTAAAGAATAGTTCACCTATAATTGATATTCCCAATTAATTTCTCACCTCTGATTGAATGCCTTTGTTTGTTTGCCTTTTTTGACTATAACAAAACATTTTTGCAGGATATATATGGTGAATATATATGCATAGATACAGTCGTAGTGCTTGACACATGCACACAGCAGTAGATGTACTAAAAAGGAAATAGTTACAATCATGATGTTGATTGCTGATGTCAGTATATATATTTTAGAGGAATGTTTTGTTTTTCACCCAAAATGAACTATATTGCTTCAGAAGAGATTTATTACCCTACCTGACTCTTATATATTGTTTTTTGTTTGTTTTTGTTATTTTCAGGTTCAATGGTGCGTGTTCTTCTAATGGCCGCCTTCCCACTGGAGGTTTTGATCCACAGCAATTTAAAAGGTAAACAGCTTTGAAAGTCAGTTCAAATGGTTAGCTAATAGTATTCTAAAAAGCCTACTTCTCTGTCACCAGTTTCTTTACCAAAAAGTACCCATAAAAGTATCTCTCAATAGCATATCATTGTAGTTCAAATGTTTAGTTGTACAAATATCAGATTTTTGGAAATCTAAAACTAGTCAAACACTCAAATGTTTATGCCTTTTATAGGAGGACAGAGCAAAACGGACATCGGCACAGAGTGAAGAACTGCCCTTCACAAGGACACTATGACAGCCATATATAGTAAGTGAAGACTTTCTGTGTATCTAAAATTGCATACAGCACAAGTAACTTACTGTTAGCGCCATTTATAGTTATTACATGTTTTATTTTGAAAAGCCTGAAAAAGATGTGGTGCTTTTGTTGTGAAAGGTTTTGTGAGAAATAAAACAAGCGAATGGCGGAGCGACACGATGGTTTTACTTAATGTAATGGCTATGTTGTTTCTTCTTGGAGTTCTCTATTTTTCTTATATCTAAAATAAGAGTCTGGATGGACAAGAGGCTGTTTTACGCGTCGTTGTTGTACAAACCGACGCGTAAAACAGCCTCTTGTCCATCCAGACTCTTATTTTAGATATAAGAAAAATAGAGAACTCCAAGAAGAAACAACATAGCCATTACACTTGCTTTGCAACCATTAAAATAGGTTGTAAAGTAAGTTACCAATACAAATAGGTGATGATGCATTGTGGTGGGTGGTCTCAGACAAAGAAGGTCAACAGATTTATGAATGCTGGAGGGTAAGGAGAGACAACCAAAAGGGGTGTTAGCATTACTATAATGTGAACTGGATAGACTTTCCATCTAGGAAAAAAAAGAGGTAAAATTATGCGTAAAATATATCTGTATTAATATCTGTATCTATATAAACAGAAATATCTGTTTGCTAAATGAAGCCAGCTAACATAAATCATATTTTTATTTTAACTCTGATAAAAGTAATAGAACTGTGACTTTTGTTTGTTACAGTGGCGGTAAGGAAGAGGTTTCCCAATGTGTCCAGAAGGGCTTTGAGGATTGCAGTGAAAGCTGGGGGAACTGAGACTGCTGGAAAAGGAAAAGAAATTACATTTTAAGTATGTTGACTTATGTTAATACAATCACACAGAAAATATACACATACACACACACACACATATATATATGTATATATGTGTGTGTGTGTGTGTGTGTGTGTGTTTCTTTTAGAATGTTTAAGTATGTAATGAGAATAAAATTATAAAATTAATATTCTTTGCTTGATTGATATGCTATATGTATGTTTTAAACATCAAATAAAGATTTCTTTCAGCTGTTACATGTGAATGTTTTCTTAGAAATATATGAAGGGTTAAATTGATATATTTTTGAATGATTTTAAATAAGTTTAAATTGTATTTTGAAATATATTTTATAAATATATTTCAAAATATAAAAAAACAGCCAAAAAATATATGTGTTAAAACACATTTCAAAATATATTATAAATATATTTTTTAAATATATTTCAAAATATACAAAAAATGGCCAAAAAATATATGTGCTAAAATATATTTATATTTTAAAATGTATTTTAGCACATATATTTTTTGGCCATTTTTTGTATATTTTGAAATATATTTCAAAATGTATTTTAAAATATATTTTTTTACCGTATGGGGATCCCCAACACTGATTATGGCACATAGCATGATTATTTAATATATACAAAACACTTTTAAGACATGGATTACTTAGAATTACTGTCCAGTCATCGACACTTAACATCTTACATTTCTTTCATTAAGATGTTGAAAAGGAATTAAATCAAACTATTGACCACAGAAACGTTAACAACATCATTAAATTATTGGCTGTATTAAAAAGTGCTCTTACTTGATTTGAATGATCCAAAAAGATACATTTAAGTTTGAGTACAACACATAACGTTTCAATATAAAAAATTTAATATGAGATGCATAGATGAAAGAACTGATGCTACCATGTTTTTGACTTGTTTTGCAGGTTTTTCCATCAGAGAAGTAACGTAGAATCCTTTTTACTTCCTACTTTTTTTCTTCCACTTCTCAATCTCCACTTGGTAAAACTGAAAAGTACAATTTTGCGATACAGACAAATAATTTTTATGTCAGATATTCAGAAAGAGTAATAAAATCAGAAATGTCACTCTCACCACTTGTAATGCAGTTCTCAAAACAGTTTTTTTTTCATAACACAAAGTCACAGTCGCATTAACAAATATATTTAAGACTAAAGCATGCACAAGAACACTCACAATTTCTACTGTGAATGAGAATATGCAATACTGATCTGAGAACTGCATTATTAGCAGTGAGAATGACTTTTTCTGTGTAAAAGCTGCACCAAATCAATCCCAAACTAGTAATTCACCTATTTAATCCTCACCTTCTTTCTTTTCTTTCCAACATCAGCACATTCTTGTAGAGCATCATGCGTCCGTTGGTATATCCTCACAAAATCATCTAGTCTAGTGAGACGCCGTCGTTCAAACTGAATTCTTTTCAGGTCCCATTGACTCTTTTCCATTATGCCTTGCGTCCGATCGTCTTCAGTGTAGTTCTGAAAATGGAAATTAAATCATTTACATTTACTTTTGAAGGTTTCATTTACTTTGCTAACTTATTCTACCTGCTTCTTCAACTGCGACACATTATTGTACCCTTTACTGAGAAAATTATATCCTGGGCCTTTCCCATGCCGTCCAAACTCTCCTATAGACAAACAGCATTTTTATCCAGAAAGCGCTTCAATAAATAAATATAACTGTTGACTGACCAAAACAAGACAAACCAAGCAGCATTCCAGACCACAAAGTGGCATGTGGTAGAAAGTATTTTGAAATACTTGAAATGAATGCTGGTGCATGGTACACGTTCGGTGGTCCAGTAACATGAAGAGGGGCTCTGGCAATGACTTCTGGGAATTGATGTTTACGCGACAAAGGACCTATATCCACCTGAAATAAAAATTTAGATGTCATATAAGTATAAACATGTTTTATTACTACCAATGTTACTGGTGTCACACAATGTCATGAACACAGTTAATATCTCAACCATTGACAGAAAAAGCTGAATTTTATAATTACCTTCTAGTCCTCTGGAACGATGCCTGTGTCTCCAACATCAACGTTCCCCCTCAGATCCATCAGCATTTTGATGTTGTTTACGTGTTTTTTAACTTCTAGTCCACTGCATGGACTTTTGAAAAGGAGTGTTGCACTTATAATTATGTCATCCATTTCTTCCAAGTTGGAAGAACATGCCAGAAGTCCAAATATGTGCCTGCCTAATTTGTAATTATGGGGAATTCTATGTGAAATAAAGCATATAAACAATAAACATGTATATTATAAACTACATTATTTCACAAGATTTAAAGAAAATCTTTAAATCTTTGCACCAAGATACACAATAAGAATGTCAAAGCAATAATACTAAACACAAGCTAAGTAGTGTAACAAAGTCTAGTCATTAACAGAAACCATAGAAATCAAACTGCAATTCAACCATAAACTAAAAGGACCAGAATCCTAACACCATATATTTGTGCCCTTAATATATATAAAAACTGAAAGCACACAAATAACACTCACACTCACAGACTGTAGCACATGTACCTCTTTTTGCAAAGATCCTTTGCGTTCTTCATTATGTGGCTTAAACATTGGTGGAGAATGGTTATATCAAAGTTGTCTTTGTCTAACTGTCCAGTGATACGTTGAAAGTATCTCTCCAGAAGCTCTTCCAAAGTTGCTCCACAGAATGTCACTGAAATGGACTGTAGAAGCACAAGAGAGCCATCACATATAATCATCCCCGGCCTTTTGTTTGCCCTGCTTCAATACATTCTTGTAAGCTCTGTTTGAAAAGCTTGAAGAAAATAGGTCACAGAAGCAGTGGTGTGATCACATGTCACATATGTTGCTATTGGTAATGGTGATGATCCCTTGATTGGATTTCTCATGATGACTTCATAGACATAGCACGGAGCAGCAGAACTATCTTTACAGATAATGCTTCCTAAAAGATGTCTTCTTTGCACCTCTGGTAAAAGACTGAAAGAGTGTTTTTGGACAACAACATTATCCCTTTAGGATGCAGGAGGACTCTCTGAAGGACTTCATTTGGAAGTCCTTGCTGTCTGTCTATCAACATCTGCAGACTGCCCATCTCATTTAAATGTGGTCTCTGTGTTTTTTTCTGAGACCATGAAATATTTTTAAGGACATCTTTAGATGGTGCCTCATCCCAACACCCTGACTCTAACACTTTGTGGAATTTTATTAAGAGAATCCAGGTAAAGACTTTGTGGTAATTTTGTTTCTGTTTTTTCCACAATTACATTTCTGGACTGTCCACACACAGGTCTTGATTTTATTTCTTTTGTGTTTTGGCACACCTGACCTCCTTGGAAAAACACTTCAGTCTTCAGGGTTTTCTCATCTTTAACCTCCACTTTTACAGTCACTGGACAATCCTGAAAATGACAGTATGACATACAAGAGAATACAGGTGCCTGGCTTGGTTGACTGACTTGTTTTGATACTATGCCTCTTAAATCCAAAACTGCAAAAGGGGCGTACTGACTTTATGCCTGCGGCTACAACATGACTCCACTGCAGACCTTTGAAAAGCCTCGATTTCTGTGTTTTTTTTAGGTCTTTTCATTTGTTAAGGTTCAAAAATATAGGGAAGGACACACAGGAGGAATGCAAGTAACCACACTGGTCCAAAGGGTAAAGACGATGATTTTAATGAAATGACACGCGTGGGAGAATGAGCGGACTCTGTAAGCAGACAGCCCCACAATCTCATCCTCCTAACATCAAAATACAGTTTTATATGCATCAGAGTATATTTAGTGACGCCCCCTCATTGCGTCATCACATACATCAGCTTCAAAACCACAAATGTTCTATTTGACAACTTAAGGCACAATTAAAAGTACATTGGCTTCCATCTTCCTTTCTATATATATCCTTTCTACATATATAATCTCCAATATTATCCATTTGAGTCAGCGAGACTTTTAACATCCTCATAAAAGCTCTCCTCTACCCTAGAAATAAATCTATTTACTATCTGTTTCTAAAGCCTACATTATAACAACATTCTAACATTATGTCACTGTGACATCTTATCCTAAAAATCAAAAAGAAATCCCACATTTTCTACTCATAAAATCTTCACTATTTTCCCCAAAGCATATCCTTTATTCCCACAGTTTCCCCTTTAAGTTTTGTATACAACTTCTTATTAACACCAGCAATTTATCTTCTAAACAGAATTCAGTTCATTTTAATCCTTTCTTTTAACAAATCCTCAGTTTTACTATATCTAGATTATCAAACAACCCCAATCATTATAAAATCCTAGTAAAACCCCTTTCAAATTAAACAAATTAAATCTTAAATCCCTCTCTTTTTTGACACATCTCATGTGGCAAAAAACTCAACATGCTTCACCCAAGCTTAGGAAATTAAAAGGAAAAAAGGTTAGTCATTTCATTTCTCAGAACAGCTCAGCAATTCTCCTCTCCGGTGTTTTGCTCCAGCCCTGAAAACCTGTGTTTAAGGAACAAAATCAATTTAATCATCATGTCAAATCTTCTCCAACTCGTTGCTCCATTGAACTCTGGATCCTTGGAACTTCCTGGAAACAAAACCTGTACTTTACATTTCATACTCTCCCTCTATGATCCAGTCTGCGTCATGACAAAAACAAACTTAAACAAAACAGTTATTAATCATGAGTTACCTCAGTTAATGGTAACTTGAATCTCATCAAACAATGTTCCCCTTTTAGCATTTTGCATTCTCCCAACAATATAATGTAATCCCATAATCTAACCCCAGTAAAAAGAAATTTTCTCCAAACATACATCAGCAACCCAAAATCAGCATCCCCTTTCTTTTCCTCACATAGTAAATTTGTCCACATTTATTCATCCCCACCTTAGTCTAGTCACTCGCATTCACTCAAATGCATTCACACATGATATTTTTTGCTGATCTGCAGCCTTCTGCGCACGTCATCAAATGCTCCACATCAGCAAAATGAGCTCAATCATTTGTTTTATTTCGTTTTCCTTTTTAGGAGAGTAGTTCTCTATATTTTTGACTGGATTGACACGCTGCAATCATTTTTTAGACAGAGACTTGCCGCCAATCAGTCTCTGATTGTAATCAATTATAATTCTGTAATGCCCACCTGATTTTCGTACTTGGTAATTTTGTCAACGCCGTCCGTTCACTGTCTTCCAGGCCTGCTTAGAACAAAAATGAAAAAAGAGAGCTGATTATTAGCTCATCAAAGTACAAAACAAAATCACCTGACAGGTTTTTTCCTGAGTGCACTACTACAAAAAATTTTTGGGGCCCCTCTCAGACATATCCATGTCTTAATCAAACACCCTCTCTGGAAATAAAACAACAGCCTCAAAAATCTGAAACAATCTTAAATTTCACCCATTCAACACACCGAAAACCTCGTCAAAAGATCAAAGACCGTTTGCACAATGTCACCCTTCCTCACTTTGCCATATGTTTTCATTCAGCACAAGATAAAAACCAATTTCAACAACGTATCATCCTTAACTTATAAATTTCCTGTCCAAATCTGCCCCTCTGAACAGACCTGACCACCGTAATCAAATATCCTGATACTTTACCATTATATTTCGCCCAATACTCTTCAACAGCCACCGCTCTCTCTTGAACTGAACTGAAAGCCTCCAACACACACGCACACAGGAAGTGTCTCTGCTCATAGACTCACAGCTCAACAGCCAACTTAACAAGAGGAATACATGTTTAAACCTTATCACATTATTGAATTATTTTCATTTTCTTTCTATACTAATCACTTACTTTGATCAATCAGTGCAAGAGCACTCCTAAGTAATCACTTCTCTTTTGTTTTGTTTTTTTCCATAACTCACTCCCTTGTCATACAGCTTCGTTTGAGTTATTCCACAACAACTCTATTTTATCCAAGTGTGTTTTAAGTGTATTTTCTTCAACATTCACACCATTTTAACCCTTATGAACTTAACAGGCTGATTTAATTACATATGTTTGTGTTCTTAGCCAAGTTTTAATCACTATCTCTGCATTACTCTTCATGAGCTTATCTCTGTAAGGTTAGTGCATTTTCTGTTTGTATGTGTGATTTTTATAAATGTTTCTTTTGCAGTGTTTCAAACTCCTTTGACAGGGTGTATTTTCTCTCTCTGGTTCATCACTGGTCATTGTTAATGACATTTCCCCTTCGTCTGTGCCCAGTGGCCTTACCTGTTAAATCCCGTCTCCTCCAGTGACTCCAAGGTCACTCCGGGACTTAGGTTCAAGCAATCGTGACTGCGCCTTGCCTTAGGTTGTCCCAGGGTTTCGAGGTGGGATCTTACCCGTCATGGGCTGTCCAGCCTTCCATGCCCGCCTACTACAGGGGCCAACTGGGCAAGAGTGTTATCAGATCTAGGGGACACACTGGTTCTGGAAATTAAAGGAGTGTAAACTGCTTTCTTTATTAAACTTTCCAACAATAATTTCACATGTAACAGTTTGTGTACGTGCGTTTTCAATTCATTAATGTAATTGTTAGTTCATGTATTTATTTCTCTCGGTCTGTCTCTTTTCTAAAACCTGTAATTAATATAATTTTATTACTTTATTACTTTTTCTTAAAACATGCATTCGCTTCATCTTCTTAGAATTTAACTCTGTCTATTTCTCTGGGTGCTCCCCTGACATCATCAGTCACACACACACCTTCCTGTTTCTTCAGGCACCAGGCAGACTCTGTCTCCCTTTAAATTTCACAGTCTACAAACAATCAGTAATTCTACTAAATCTTGATTCAAAAACAATACACTTTCATTTCATTCACACACATTTAAATAGAGCTCTTTCAAACATCAGGACAATCAACACTCCTTCTCACACAGGACCATTCTTTAGGTCAGTTTCATAGCATCAGTCACCCAATAATCTCTTAACTGGGTTTCCCAAGTATATATACTTATGTATTTTCAATCGGAAAAATAAACTCAACCTGTCATAACATCTCTCATGGATTTCTTGAATTAAAAGCACTTTCAAACTTTAAAACATCCTACTTTTCATCACAAAAGAAATATATTTCCCACTCCTTTATTTCATACACACGTTTAAAAGTTTTAACCTCTTTAGTCATTCAGTAATCGTCTCACACACTGCCTTTTCTCTCTCAAACTTCCATTTTCCACTCACTCAGACAAGTCATGCAGAGTCACTCAAATCAAATACTGACAGCATTCACACAGTTAAAATCACTTAAAATACACTTTCATACGAGTATTTTAAACATGCCTTCCATGATCAGAAAGGGCAAGTCAAAAGAAAAAAGAAAAAGAAAACTGAAACCTCTGATCGTCTCGCAGCTTCTCCCCACACACACACAACTGAAAAATAAAACACACCAACATTTATGGCTCACGAAATATACATCTATCAAAATTCAGTCATTTACTATACATCCACACTAATATATTCAAACTGTATTTACACTCTCATAATAAGCAAAACCAACCTCTTATATACAGGCATTTATCGAAATTGGTAAACAATAGTCATAAAGCTCAAATTTCGAAACTGAAACCACCCTCTCTGCGCGTCTCCGCTGCTCATTTGCATTTACACACCATCAGTGCACATCCGGCTGTGTATTACTGACACAGAGACTGATCTTACTCATAGATCTCATATTTTATATTACAGACGTCTTTAATTACAACTGCACAGATTTTTTAGGCCTTGTCGCTCCTACAAATTTCGAAAATTTTCCATAACCGACTCGAACGGGCAAACCTTCAGGTTTTTTGCGACCAATTTAACAGACCAGACTCGAACTGCTCTGTCCAGATTTCTAGCCCTAACTTAATTTACCGGTAGCCAAAAAAGCGCAAGAATAGGGGACTTGAACCCCTAGCAATTTCGGAGTTTCCCAACCTCTCCCCCGCTGTCGACGGTACTATCCCTACTGTCCAGTAGGTCTAAGGTCAGCGTCCTGCCTTAGCGCAAGCGTTACCAAGGAGAAAATGCGCTTCTTAACAGACGCCGCTGTCGTCCTAGAAAAATTTACAATAATTTGAAACAACAATCTACACCCGGATCAGGATTAAGATTGAGGCAGATCTCCCGTTGTGGACATAAGGGACTTGAACCCACGAACTGACCATCACACGTAGATCAAATGACCAACGGGGCTTCACCCCACACAATGACCAAATTCCCTATCATTCTAAGTTCACTTAGCAGTCCAACTGCTTGGCAGTCCAACTGCCTTAACTCTCTTCATTCCTTTATTCTCATTAACTCAGTACTGTCACTTATAAACTTCCATTTCATTATCATTACTTCAACCTTCAATTTTTCACCAAAATCAAAGCAGACATCTACCAGTAGTTTCAGTGAGTAGACTTTCAATTTACACAGCCCAATTTGACACACTTTGGTTCATAAGATCAACAGGTGGTGCCTACCTTTTGTTATATGCCGGCTTGTCACTCACTTAGACCACTGACCAATGCCTGAGCGCCTGACGCCTCGGACCTTTCTCCATCCTGTCTCACTTCCCCCCTCGGACGAAGCCCCCAAATGTTAAGGTTCAAAAATATAGGGAAGGAAACACAGGAGGAATGCAAGTAACCACACTGGTCCAAAGGGTAAAGACGATGATTTTAATGAAATGACACGCGTGGGAGAATGAGCGGACTCTGTAAGCAGACAGCCCCACAATCTCATCCTCCTAACATCAAAATACAGTTTTATATGCATCAGAGTATATTTAGTGACGCCCCCTCATTGCGTCATCACATACATCAGCTTCAAAACCACAAATGTTCTATTTGACAACTTAAGGCACAATTAAAAGTACATTGGCTTCCATCTTCTCCCCGGTGGTTTCCCGTAAGCCAGCTCAGCTCTCGCATCGTGCATCTACTGCTTCATCAGTCAACTTTCACCTACACCCTAACAGTGTGTGTGTATGTGTGTCTGTGCGTACACGTGCGAGGGCGCGTGCATGCTGTGTACTGCGTACGTGTCTGGATGTGTATGTCTCGCCCTTAAATGCTCTCTTTGCTTTCAGTTTCACTTCTGCAAAAGCTGCAACTTCAAAGACATAACTTCCTGTCTCATTTTGGCACAAAGTGTATTTTCCTGTCTCTGCCCTCTACACAGAGATCATAAAAGCATTAATAACATTTAAATTATAGATTCAACTCAACCATTTAAAATGGTTCTTCTTTGGACCTGTAATAAAGGCTAATATAATACCAATATGTTTGAACATCTGAATGCATCTATGAAAGCAACATCCCTATTAACATGAAATGGTAATGATGATTATAAAAATAGCAGCAAATAATAGCAGTAAAATATTTCTATTCCTGACACATTCTTTCTGATCAATGAAAAAAAAACATGGCAGTGGCAAAGAGCATCTGAAAAAGTCCTCTTCAGCGTTACTGCTGTCAGTTCTATTGGTAGAAGAATTTGTATATTGTGTATATTTGTAGATAGTTATTATTTCATGTGATAAATAGTTTACCTTTTCAAGTGATGAAGATGATTGTGAAGGAGAAACATCACTGCGTGGTTGTTTCAGTTCAGCAGGAACATTTTGAACAATGCCATTGTCCTCACTGGCCTCCAAAATATCTTTTGAATAAGAGTAGATTTTCCAAACAAGCATAATTTGTAACTAGAGACATTGTGTTCATAGAGTGAAAGTAGTTTAAAGTAATGAAAAACAAAATCCAACGTGTTTGAGGGAATACAGAGAGTCATTGTCTTCCTTTGAAGGTGGAGACATCTTCAAGTCACCAGTGTTTTCTTCATCCTGAGTGTGAAATAATTAATAACACAAGAGTTCACTTAAATAAAGAAATAAATGTTTCAGTTTAAAATATTTAATCTAGCTCCTACTCTCTAGCACAAATATAATAGAGGTTTAAATTTCAGTCTTTATTGATTTATTTGGTGCTGTTCTCACACAGGCAATGTCATTCTCAACACAGTTAATGCAGTTATCAAAACATTTAAGGCATACTGCATAAGTTATGCTCACAAAAACCAGTAAAATGACCAAAACCTTTCACATATATCAAAACATGGAAAATCAAATTGTAAAGGCCTGGAAACAGGGAGACAGTAATGCCAAATCAGCTGCTCTGTATTGCACGGTGCTGGCTGGCCCAGCAAGTTATATCACAGAGTTTAATGTGTTTCTTCAGCACCACACTGTTGTGAAGCTGATAGTTATTCATATGGCTTTTATATGAAAATTTGATCTTATGCAGTAGTGAGCTAATGCAAGCACTGTAATTTGACACCCACAAATATAAAACATATACACAATTTAGATTTGTTTGATGAGGGATTTCAGCACGAGCCAGGCAGTGCTATAGGTATTGCTTGTTGATTAATTCACATTTTTGAGTAAATTGTGAAATCTGTATGAAACTGTGGTGGATAAATGTGTAACTCCCAAACAGAAAAACATAGAAATGTCTTTAATAAAAGAGAAGCAATGAAATCCAACAAATGAATATTCTTACTTTTGCCGGTACCTGATTTGAATGGGTGCATCACAGTGGGCAAATCCAAACACACTTGCCTTCCAGACACAACACTTCCTGGGTCTCTATCCATTCATGAAGTATTTCTCACGTGTCAGGTGATCTTGATAACCACTACACTATGGAGTTACCACCACAAGTTTGATCATTAATTGAAAACCATGACTTAATGTCTGACCAAGTGTTTCACCATGTGATATGATGAATATTTACATAAAAATAAAAAAATGTAATTTGTGAATTCAAAATAACCTGTAACATCAAACAATACGGACCAAAGATGAGCTCATCTCTTTGGAGGTCCCACCATCACCTTCAACATCAATAGTTTTTTGTTCAGTTTGGACGTCCAGGGTTTTCTGTTTAATACATATGGAGTAATTACATTTTCATCCATCTGTAATGTCACACAGTATCCTTCAAAAAAATTATAGTTTTATATTAAATTTTTTTGTATGATTTAACATCTTTAAATCATTAAGTTAGACTAATGTCAACATAGATATGATAGAGAACTTACCTTTTGATATTGCAGAACGACATGATTACGTTTTTTCTGATTTTTACAGTTATTTGGTATTCCTAACTCTTTACACACGTTACTCCAGAATGCATCTTCTCTGTGAACACTGTGTTTCTTTCTGTTGTCACCTGGTTCTGAGAAAGTGTCAAAGCACTTTATTATATTCAATTCAATTCAATTTTATTTATATAGCGCCAAATCACAACAACAGTCGCCTCAAGGTGCTTCATGTTTCAGAACAATTTCCCGTGTCTGTAAATAAAAATAAAGAAAATCAATAAAATAGAATCATCTATAATTGTCAATGTAATTTTTATTTTTGTGCATTATAAGTGTGTAATATCAAAGTTTATTTAATAGGATATTGTTTTCAATATATTAATTAAAGTTAAAACTGGCCTTTCCAAAAATCTCGATATACCACATTTATTACGTAACTTCTGCATACTGAACAAATTAGTACTTAAATACATCTAAAATGTAAATAGAAAAACTTAATCACAGTAACCAAAAACCATAAGAAAAACATAATTAAAGTTTTTGTCAAGTAGGCAAGCCCAATGACTTGCGGCTAAGGCTAAGTTTATGCTTACCTTATCTGTTGTTTTGTGTTGCTCAAGATTGTCTGGTGCTGAACAACAGAAACTCATATGAATCCTCTTTGAAGTATACAAACTTAGCTTGTGTAATACAATCAAGCAAAATCGTCAGTTTCTACATTTCTATTGTAGCAAGATGTGCACGTGTCTCACTGCCACTGCAAGTACCTGACTCCTTTGACCATCCTATCGCTATTACCCTTGGTCAATGTCCCAGATCACAGCGCAAAATGTACTTCAAATAGGTGTGACAAAGTGAATGAGCAGTTGCATTTCTCCCATAAGTGTTGACCTTTTTTTTTTTTTTTGCACATTATGCACATTATTCTATTTCTATTTATTTGCTATGATTTGCTATTTGTCAAGTAACATTACTGCACTCACTATCCCAGGTTTGTTTGTGTAAGCGTTCTGTTGCCAGCAAAATCAAACATTCTGCAAATTAAGGCAAATACACAGTTACATGTTTCTTTATATTTTATTATGTTACAGATTAAGACATTTGTTCATACTTACTTTGTTCTTTCTTTTCAGTCTTCACGAGTAGAGCTGGGTATCGTCACTGATTTGTAGAATCGATTCAATTCCGATTCACAAGGTCCCGAATCGATTCAACTTGAATCTGGGAAATTTTGCCTCAGACAGTCAGAAATATTATAATTCAGATCAGTACATTTACATATTTTTGTATCTATAAAAAGGAAGCTGACACTTGCAAGACTTTATCAAAGGTGTGAGCGTCACAGCAGATGCCTTTGTGTCAAAGTAGCTGAAGATAAAACACAGAAAAACATGAAGGTGATTTTCTTGGCCTGGGATTTTATAAAAATATTCTGCAGTACATCAAAAACGAAAGAAAACCATTAATCAACTTATGAACATTACCTCTGAAGTTACAGCGGTTTTATTAGAGACACGGCTAAGCGGTTTTCATTTTGCATAATTTTAAAAAGTTTAAATTTGTTCAGAAGTCTATTGAACAGCAGAAATTAGTTGTTGTTTTTTTCGGAAGTAAGTAAAAGGGAAAAAAACAGCGGCCGACAGCGCTGTAAACAATGGTAGACTTGTAGGTAACACACAAGCGAATAATGCAGAAAACAGATTTTTAGACGGGAAACTGTTCTTGAAGTACAGAGAGAGAGAGAGAGAGAGAGAGAGAGAGAGAGCTCTGCATGAAATGGGATTTTATCGTGGTGGAAGCAAAACAGCGAAAGTCAGAGTGAATTCATGACAAAGTTTATGCGTAGTTTGGATCTTCTTTTGCTGCTGGTTCAGTCAACATTGTTTGGAGAGAGATAAAACTAACAGCTTCAGAATCAGCGCAAAAAGGGCGTGAACACAAAGCGCGGACCCGCCGACAGATCAGAATCAGCGAGCTGTCGGCTTTCAGCCCCGACCGTGTCCGTGCCGTCGGGTGAGAAAGGCGACATCTCACTGATTCTGATCCGTCGGCGGGTCCGCGCTTTGTGTTTACGTCTTTGAGCAGAATCCGTGTACCTGCTCTCATTTACTGTGTTAGCTGTTTGGTGGTTGTTGAAAATTTGTGAGGTTTAACCTGCGATTCTGGCGTTTTTGGCAAAATAAATTTATAATAAAAAAATCGATTCAGGATTTTAATGAATCGATATCACGTTATCCAATCCAGATTGATTTTAATCGAGAAATTGATAATCAAAACCCACCCCTATTCATGAGGGTCAGGTGTGGGGAAACGCCTGCCTAGCATTTCCTCATTTTAAGTCTTGATGATGTCACACATGACATCAGCAGGTCGAACCAAGTGGAGGGGTTTCTTTGTCCATAGAAATGCTTCCTTTTGTTTGTTTCAAGGTCTGAAGGGGTTTGTTGAATCTTTTTTTTTTCCGTTAATACCACCATTTTGTTGTGTAAATGTGCTAATTAGAAGTGTAAGGTTTTGTGTCATTTTTAATTATCTGTGTAGAGTTTTAGATCCCTCAGTTCAAGTTTGTGGTACTGGCTGGTAGGGATGGGTATTGATTAGATTTTAACGATTCCGATTCCATTTTTGATTCTGTTTAACGATTCGATTCTTTATCGATTCTCTTATCGATTCTTTTTTTTTTTTAAAGGAGAACACTAAGGTCGATTAGCTTAGAACTTTGTTTTATATCTTCTCTTTGAACAAGATAGAAATTTAGGAGTAACATGGCTTATAACATAAATTATTCTTTAGCAATTATACAAGAATATACAGCAATGTCCCTGCCTACAATTAAACACATTCACTTACCGAAAATCAGTGCAAGCCTTTGACCACAAACTTAGTCACTGCTCGGTAACATTCGTCTATCCTGGCCTGAAAGGAGACGCTACTGGTAGACTGCAGCGAGAACTGCCAGCATCTGAGCCAGCCAGACTCTGTCTGTCTCTCATCATGGTCACCTAAATGCACAGTAATGGCAGGTTTTGTAATGAGGCAGATCGCGCTAACATAATATGCACTGTTAGTTGATTATAGGGCTTTGGAGTTGACGTCACGCCGCAGTGCATTGTGGGATCGCTGCGCCATGTCAGTAGGCCGGAAAGCAAATCAAGCGCACAGTGTTGGAGTATTGGAATCGGGACTGACAGAAACATGCTCAAAATCAGCGCAAAAGACAAAGGGCTGTATCGCGACCGATTGTGCCCAGACGCCAAGAGACGGTACTTTGAAAAAATTGCGTGCATCGGTAATGTGGACCCGTATGAAATAAGGAAGTGGAGTGGAAACCCAGACGACCTACCGCCTTTGTCCTATCCCGATATCTTCGCATACCTTGTCTGTGGAGTCAGCGCATATGCAAACCAGTTTAAGAATTATAAATTCCTGGAGGCCGACATCCAATTCACGAACGGCTGGGTGCAAGATTTGTCCCTCTTTATGCCTCCACGCTGCGAGTACGTTGTCGTTAAGACAAAGGTAAGTCGCTTTGAACTTGATAACTTTCTAAACAACTTCCTTGTTACAGTTTTTGATTTGCACGTACAGCCAACCCATCTATATTAGCCTCTGTTAATTACAGGCCTTTTATTAAAATGTTTTTGTGTGTTTCAGGTACTGCACTCACAACGTCTGAATGAAACTGCATTACAGCCATGGGTCATTGTGAGCACCAATGGGAGAGTTGAGGCTGCTCACTGCACATGAATGGCAGGAGTTGCAGAGACCTGCACCCATGTTGCTGCTCTTTTGTTTAAAGTCGAGGCTACAGTGCGTATCAGAGGCACCAGAACTGTAACAGACGAGCCAGCATATTGGGTATTGTCCGGAAATATGACCAGGATACAGCCCGAGGTTGCACACAACATTGACTTCTCATCAGCAGCTGCCCAAAAACGTGGTCTTGATGAAGTCATAAACACACCCTCTGCATCAAGAGGCAAAAGGAGGCGATCACAAAAAAGGCACATTCCTATTGCAACGCTGGAGGATTTGTCACCATTACTGGATACGCTGCAGAAGCACAGCAAAGCAGTGACTCTGTGTGGAGTCGAAAACTATTACACCAACTACACTACACAGTCACCCACATTACCCCAATCACTGGCGTGTTTACACAACAGAGACGCTGAGTCCCTTGGCCTCCCTGATCTTCAGGTGCACTGTCTAAAGTTTCTTACGGCAGCAAGTGTTACAGAGGCGCAGGCAGAAGAGATTGAAGCACAGACTAGATCGCAGCACATGACCCCTGCATGGTTTCGCTGGCGTGCAGGGAGAATCACAGCTTCGGCTATGCATGCTGTTTTGGCTACAAGTTTGGACACTCCAGCCCATAGTGTTGTGAATCGTGTGTGTTACCCAGAAAAGACATTTTCTACTGTGCAAGCAAGGTGGGGTATCGAGCATGAAGAGGATGCAAGAAAGGCCTACAACGAGATAACGGCATCGCATCACCGCAATCTGCAGGTACGTTTATGTGGTTTCTGTGTGAACACCAATTTTCCGGAAGTAGGAGCATCTCCAGACGGACTGACAATATGTGACTGTTGTGGTAAGGGGTGCCTGGAGATAAAGTGTCCTTTTAAACAACGAATGGCCAGCATTAAGGAGGCTTTGGCTGCACAGGACAAAGACATTTGCTTGGAGGTAGCTGCTAATGGTCTTCAGTTGAAGCAGGCGCACCCATACTACTGCCAGGTACAAACACAAATCTTTGTTACGGGCGCCAACCACTGTGACCTCGTTGTGTGGACACAGAGAGACCTTGCTGTGATTCGCGTCTTCCCTGCTGTGGATTTCTGGAAACCGCGCTTAAAGCAAGCACAAGACTTCTTTCGTATAGTGTGCCTTCCTGAACTTGTTGGGAAATACTTCTCGAAACAACGTGCTGCTCTAAATAGCCTGTAATGTTTCATGTTGTGGTTAAAGACTGATGACAGCTGTGTGGTGCGATGTAAATAGTTTGCATTTCATTTTTATGTGATTGCTGTGTACATGTGAATAGATCAATAATAAAGAAAAACAAACAAATATACTATTCTTTTTTGTTTTAATAAAACAACTTCACACAAAGTACAACTATTTACAATGTACTGTACATTCAAAAAAACAGCTGTAAGAATACTCAACAGGAGCAAGTGTCACTTGGCCCAGGTTTGACAACAACACTGGGGCACATATTAACAAAAACACAGCAAACCTTAACGATCTTATCAAGAAGTGTTGTGTCTTCACCCTCACATGATAAGAGTAATCGGATTGGCATTGTAGTGTGTAACATTTTGAACTTGTTGCGCAAACTACCTATTACTCGCTCAACATGAATTCTCAGGTGGGCAATTGCTCTCGTTTGTTCAACGTCCCTTGCATCAAGTTGACAGTAGCCTTTTGTGAAAGCTGGAATCTTGACCTCCGCACACATCATTCCTACAGCATCTCTGATGTCAAAGCCTCTGTCAGCCAATACTATGTCCCCTGGTAACAGCTTTTGAAGAATGCCACATCTCTCTGTGATGTGTTTATCTGATGCACGACCCCCCCATCCCCTGGAAATGAAAGAAATAGCTCCATGGGGTGTAATCCCAATGAGGTATTTTATGGTGTGTGTACCCTTGTAATGAGAGTATGTTTGTGCGCATGCCTTTAAATTAGATGGTCTTTCTGTTTGAATCTCAAAACAGTCTAAAATGATGGCTACTCGTTTTCCAAAAGTTTCAGTAAACTGTGGAGGCATTGTGGCCTGCAGACAGTGCCTCTCAGGCCAGTGCACCAGTGCTCCTAAGCGGGCATACAAAACATCAATGGTATCGGTGAAGACAGAAGACAGTGTTTTGTGGGACACATCGAATAGATGACAAAGATGCTGGACTAGAAGATCAAGTCTCAGACGCATTAGTGTGAGTAAGAGCATTTGGAAACCTGTCAGTTTCTTCGATATTGGCAGGAAATCTTTGACAGTGTTGAAGAGGGACATTAAGACAGCATAACAATGTAGTCCAGTGTAATGTCTTGATGCATTCTCAATCATCCAGGAAAGTAAATCTCCAAAAGTTGAATCTGTTCATCTGGACGTAGCATTTTGTGGGAGAAACGTTTCGTCACTCATCCAAGTGACTTCTTCGGTCTCAGCTGACTGCAGGTTTCCCCAAACCTTATAAACAGTACATTTGCATAATGACTGAAACCAGCCCACTGAAGGAACAATGGGCTGTGAGGTCAGTTCCTTAATCATAATTATGCAAATTCCCATGACCATTGATCAACCACTGACCAAAACCCACTGATCAAAGAACACTGATCAATGGCCATGAGTACCATTCACAGAGAGTTGGGGAATGGCTGCAATCACAGCATTGTAAGATGGCGAAAGATGTACCCTTAGGCCCCCTCCTCGATTCAGTGTAATATCTTACTTTTTCGGTATCGTCCTTTAAGAAAGTTTCATTCAGCTCTGTCTTTTGCAACTGTGCTCGAAGCAGTCTGTTCTCCTCCAACAGCCGGTTTATTTCTGCTCTGCCCTGTTGACTGCACACACAATCCTTCGTCTGCCCTTCACCTTCCGTGACGCTGTCACTCCCATCACCACTGTCCACATTTGCAGCTAGTACGTCAACCTCCACTTGTCCAACACAACTGCTGTCCACTGCCTCCATGACATGGTTATTTTGTTGTTGTTCTTCTGTCAGACCTTCATCGATCATCAAGTCTGTAACAAAGAAATAGTGCATAGACATAAGGTTAATGTACATCAATATTCCAATGACAGGTGTGTGATTCATCTTTAAGTTATGTGCGGATTAGTGTACCATAAGAGCAATTTAGTATGTTTTAGAGGGGGGGGTTTACCTGCAATGGGTGCTCTTTTTCGCTTCCGCTGCATACGCCTTGCGTGCCGGTCCGAGTCTGACACAGGTTTGTCGTCGTGCCCCATGTGCAGTGTTCATGCCCAGTCTGGATTTGTTACATCCATTTCATATGATGGTTTGCCTGCAATAATGCTAAATCAAAAGCTACTCAGTCGACATGACGTGGTTCTGCAGCATCACACATTAGCATGTTTTATCTCATTATCTATGACAGCAGCGCATTGAAAAAAACACTAAAAGCCTTTTAAGAGTGATATGAATTAATTTAGAACTCACCGGAGAGAAAATGCCGCGAGCAAACCAACAAAAAGCTGGGGATTGCACGGAACTCGATATCCGCTCATCTCACCGCTGCAATCCATGCCTGGCGTCTTTGTTTGGTGATATCGGATACATGGGATCCCTCACGTTGCCGCCAGGATGGAAAATGATGAAAAGATAGCCCATTATCCAGTTTATTGCCTTTACGATCGTGAGATCTAACGTTGCAACCGACTACACAACACGTACGAACCATAGCTGAAGCTGTATCCTTTGTCTGGCCTACTGACATGGCAGCAGGGGGCGTGGCCCGCCTCCTGTGACATCACGCTCCAAAGCCCTATTTACCTGCCGCATTAACGGGAGAGGACGTACAAACGTTACTGCTGCTGCTGGGTTGATATTCAGTCCGGAGCGGAATTAAAAACACGACATTCATTTGGGGTTATCGCGTGTTTTGTGAGCAAATGCTTTTGCATATTCGTAGTGTTTCCTCCCTTAAATGAAATATCTACTTTGCAAGTATTGCAAGTTGCCCTGTTGTCATCCGTTCTCGTAAAGTATAACCAAACTTTTTAGCGTTTGAGCCGCCATGTTTCCTTCCAGGTAAATGACGCTCCGCAACGTGGTGACATCATTCTGGGCGACTGGAATCAATAAGGGAATCGATTGCAAAAATGGCAAACGATTCCAAGGAATTGAAACAGTGGGAACCGGTTCTCAACAAGAACCGGTTTTCGATACCCATCCCTACTGGCTGGGCTAATTGAAGGGAAATTGATGGCACTATTTAAAGCCAGTCTCTGCCAGATTCAGATGAGAGAGGAAAGGTGAGCTGTGTTACCAGATCCATGTACTATTGAGTTTTGTTAATTGAGTTACTTTAGGGGGAAGTTTTGTTAAGTTACACATTGAATGGAGTTCACTGTAAATAAATTGCTCACCGTTCCAGTCCGACTACTTCACAAATGGTGGCAGCAGTGTCTCCAGGCCAGTAGGTAGCAGTTGTGCAGAAAGGCACTAGACCAAAAAAGCACCAAGTGCCAATGGACTCTGCAAGTGAGGAGCCTCCAGTGCTCAATCAGCTAGAGGCTGCAGAACAAGAGCAAGGTATTAAACCGCACAACCTTGCTGAACTTTCTAACCTCCTCCGTGGTTTATGAGGCAACAAAGTGACAGAGAGGCCCAATGGGAACTGGAGAAGCAGCGGCAGGAAGATCGCTGGCGGAAAATTCAGCACCATTTCACTCAGCTCCAGCAGAAGTGCAATCAGAACGTCGAGAGCACCAGCTGCTGTTGGAAGCACCCTGTTGGAAGACGCGTTTGAGGCCTACTGCGGAGCATCCGGCAATGCCTAGGCCACAATCGAACGTGATGGAGGCCACTACAGCAACTCAGTCTTCCTCCTTAACAAGACCATCTGCTTGGAAAGGGCCTAAAATGCAGCCTTATAACGAGGACGAAGACATTGCACATTACCTAACAACTTTTGAGAGGATCGCAAGCGGGTGCCAGTGGCCACATGAGGATTGGGCACTGCATCTTGCTCCACTTCTCACTGGTAAGGCATGAGCTGCTTTTGTAGCCATGGACATTGATGAGAATATGGACTATGTAAAGGTGAAGAAAGCTCTTCTTGAAAAGTTTGACATATGTGCAGAGACTTACAGATTCAGATTTCGCTCACTACATTGGGCGATGGTGAGACACCTAAAGAGTTAAGGACACACTTGAAAGAACTGTATGATAAGTGGATAGTTCCAAAAGACAAGTCCAAAGATGAAATTGGTGATGTCATTGTTTTGGAGCAGTTCCTGAGAGTTCTCAATCCTGAACTGCGCATGTGGATAAAGGAGGATAACCCAACCACGTCTAAGCAAGCAGCAGGGCTGGCTGATGCTTTCCTTGCAGCCTCTCGGCCACTAAAGAACTATGCAAGTCCCAAACAATTAGCCCCAGTGATAGCGGGTAGGACAGAGAGCGGGAACAGTCAAAAAACTAGGAATTTCAGGCAGGGTTCCCACAATTCCACTAGTAGCTGGGCTAGGGAAATCAAGCAATATGGGCCTTTAGTGTGTCATTCCAGTGTTGCCAACTCCTCAGTAAAGAAAATCTCTATTGGCTGTCCTAAAAGTCGCTAGAAGTGATGTCATCGCCTAATGTGCATAATTGGTCATGCTAATGTAATTGTAACCTACATTGTTGGAGAGAGAAATAACATTATGGAAGAGGCATAAAGTGAGTATAAAATGTCCTAATTGCATTTAAAATTTATTTAGAACTACAAATTAAATTTCTTTTAGCAATTATTGTTTTTTAATGTCACAATTCCAACCCTGCTCCTTTATCCAGGCTTGGACCGGGAAAAGTGACCTTAAATTGGCACTCTGGAGTTGCTTTGTGTGTGTGCGTGTGTTTATAAGTAGTTTTAAACCTTGTGGTCCACCAAACAACATAACAGTAAAAGAAGAACTGACTGCATTACAGTCAGTGCGGGAACTGCGGCTTCACTCATGCACGATTCATTTGCAGTTTGGACGCATAGGTGTGAACATCTCCTGCCCTGATAGCAGCTGGGGGAGGACTATCCTCTGCCTGTGAGCGCTTTGGCACAGGCGAGGTGCCCACGGCAGCACCGCTGCTTGTTGAGAGTTCTGTTTTATATTACTGTGAAGCACTTTGTGGTTTTTATCCTGTGAAAAGTGCTATATAAATAAATTGATTTGATTTGATTTGATTTGAAGAGCGATACGCGTTTTCACGTCAAAAAGTCGTCATAAATAAGTCTCCAATAACACCAGAAAAAGTCGCCAGATTTGTCGCTAGTCGCTTTTTAGAAAAAAAGTCGCTAAGGGGGTCTGAAAACTCGCTAAATATAGCGACAAAGTCGCTAAGTTGGTAACACTGTGTCATTTTTGTGGTCAAACGGGTTATTTTAGGGCAGATTGTCCAAGTCAGACTGTCCGTAACACATATATGTGCTTTTCTTCAAGGGGTGTTGAAGGTCAGGAAGAGCATGAGCGCACCACATGCGTTTTTATTGAGGAAAAGCCAAGTGTGGCTCTTCTGGATTCAGGAAGCAGCCATACCTTGGTTAGGCAGGAATGTCTTCCCAGGGATGCTACTTTTTGTGGCAAGGAAAAGGTTTGGTGCTTTCACGGTAATGATGTGGATTACCCAATTGCCAACATTAATATTCAATTGACGGCAAGCTGTATTTACTTTCAGTGGGAGTTATGAGTAAACTGCCATATCAGGTTGTTTTGGGCTGTGATCTTCCCATTTTGCGAGGTCTGATAGCCAGGGGAGAGGAACTTTGAGCTCGCTAATCCGGTTCTCCGAACACACCTGTTGTTGACGATTAGTACAGCTGGATGAAGTAATGCGAGATCACTGGGTGGCTTAAAAGGTGCTACGCATCGATAGTAGAAACATTGATCGGCAACCCTTTGATTGGTCGGCGAAGATGTCGAAGGAGCGCGCTCAGTATTTTACGGCAGCAGAGCAAGAACTCTTGATTGAGGGATATCAGGAGTTTCAGAGTTTAATTAAAACGCAAGGGAACACTGCAAAGGCTGCAAAAGCAAGGAGAGAGGGCTGACAGAAAGTTGCTGACAAATTAAACTCATAAATAATTTATTATATTATATTACATTATATCCTCTTTCACATTAGAGCCACAACAGGACTCACTAGAACATGGGAACAAGTAAAAGTGAAATATAAGAATATTCTACAGAATGGTAATATTTATCACTTATATTGCTTTTAGTCTCTTGAAAAGAGACCCTGAAATAATCTGTTTGTTTGTTTATAACAGCAACCAAGAAAAGGGCAGCGCAAATAAAGACAGGTGGTGGTCCTGCACCCCCTCGTGTGTGTGTATGTGTATGTACATATATATATATATATATATGTATATATATATATATATATATATATATATATATATATATATATATATATATATATATATATATATATATATATATATATATGTATGTGTATATATATATGTATATATGGAAGGTTCCTGTCTGTCCCATCTATCCCGCAATATACGCTGAATTCTGAAAACTCTCCTCATCAATCTTGCACCTTCCTTGCTCGCATACAAAGAGACAGGACATGGCTGCGACAGACTTCCCAAATCCACCTTCGCTTTTATAGCCGTGGTCTCTCATCTTGATTACACGAAGTAATTTACTATTACTACTCTAAAATATGAATTACATCTGAAATAATCAAATACATGTAATAGAATGATTAATAGTACATTTCCCTTTTTTTAGGAAATGACCTGTATGTATCTGTATGAAATCAATAAAAGAATCAAATACTGCATTATCTTTAGTTACATTGATAATATTTATTTATGGAGAAACAGTGGAGAAATATTGCTGTTGCTTTCGTATAAATGAAGCGGACATACCTGAGTTGCCGCGATCTAATCCTGTTTACATAAAGTAAGCCTGCTCCCGACCAGGTTTACGCTTACGGATCTGTTGCTATGACAGCAAGTCCCGGATGAGCTTCGGAGAACCGAACGATCCAAGATCACGCGAAATCGTCAACAATCAAATCCAGCTAACTTACTTAGCGAGGTACGAAGAACGGACCCCAGGGTTAAAGGAATTTAGTTGCTGAAAATGCTCTTCAGATTGTCTCGTGTGTTATGGAGGGGGTGAGAGTCATTGTCCTTGATTGCCAGCAGTCTGTCACTGACCACCTCCTCCAGGGTTTGAAGCATCACATCAAACTCTGCCTTCCTGATGACTTTTAGTTTGTTTACATCCTTTTCTTTCATGCCTGTATTCCAGCTTGAAAAAACAGACTGATTGAAGATCAGCAGACCACTGCATACACTGAACAACCAAAGGCTCTGTAGGAAGTAAAGCCACCCTCGACTCTTTTTGTAGACAGTGGGTGTGTGGGCAGACAACTCTGGCTTGTTTTGGGCTAACCCTAACCCAGGGGCCTGTTCTTCGTACCTCGCTTACTACATCCAAGATCAAATGACACATCCAAGATCAAATCATCGCGCTAACTTTGAGCTCGCTAATCCGGTTCTCCGAACACACCTGTTGTTGACGATTAGTATAGCTGGATGAAGTAATCTAAGATCACTGGGTGGCTTAAAAGGGGCTACGCATCGATAGTAGAAACATTGATCGGCAACCCTTTGATTGGTCGGCGAAGATGTCGAAGGAGTGCGCTCAGTATTTCACGGCAGCAGACCAAGAACTCTTGATTGAGGGATATCAGGAGTTTCAGAGTTTAATTAAAATGCAAGGGAACACTGCAAAGGCTGCAAAAGCAAGGAGAGAGGGCTGGCAGAAAGTTGATGACAAATTAAACTCGTAAGTGACCCATGATATTACATTATATCATGTGATATTATATTATACCATATTATATTATATTACATCATATCCTCTTTAACATTAGAGCCACAACAGGACCCACTAGAACATGGGAACAAGTAAAAGTGGAATATAAGAATATTCTACAGAATGGTAATATTTATCACTTATATTGCTTTTAGTCTATGACAAGAGACCCTGGAATAATCTGTTTGTTTGTTTATAACAGCAACCAAGAAAAGGGCAGAGCAAATAAAGACAGGTGGTGGTCCTGCACCCCCTCGTGTATATATATATATATATATATATATATATATATGGAAGGATCCTGTCTATCCCATCTATCCCGCAATATACGCTGAATTCTGAAAACTCTCCTTATCAATCTTGCACCTTCCTTGCTCGCGTACAAACGGACAGGACATGGCTGCGACAGACTTCCCAAATCCACCTTCGCTTTTATAGCCGTGGTCTCTCATCTTGATTACACGAAGTAATTTCCTATTACTACTCTAAAATATGAATTACATCTGAAATAATCAAATACATGTAATAGAATGATTAATAGTACATTTCCCTTTTTTTAGGAAATGACCTGTATGTATCTGTATGCAATCAATAAAAGAATCAAATACTGCATTATCTTTAGTTACATTGATAATATTTATTTATGGAGAAACAGTGGAGAAATATCGCTGTTGCTTTCGTATAAATGAAGCGGACATACCTGAGTGGCCGCGATCTAATCCTGTTTACATAAAGTAAGCCTGCTCCCGAGCAGGTTTACGCTTACGGATCTGTTGCTATGACAGCAAGTCCCGGATGAGCTTCGGAGAACCGAACGATCCAAGATCACGCGAAATCGTCAACAATCAAATCCAGCTAACTTACTTAGCGAGGTACGAAGAACGGACCCCTGTACAGGCTCTTGGTAAATGCATTGAGGAAATTAATGACTGGTTGTGCCACAATTTTCTCCAGCTAAACAAAGACAAAACTGAAGTAATAGTCTTTTGTGCCAAAGAAAAACGATTACAGGTCACCAGAGAACTTCAATCTTTACACTTAAAAACCACAAACCAGGCGAGAAATTTGAGTGTAGTGATGGATGCAGACCTAAACTTAGAAAAACACATTAAGACAATAACAAAATCAGCTTACTATCACCTCAAGAATATTTCAAGGATAAAAGATCTAATGTCTCAACAGGACCTGGAAAAACTAGTCCATGCATTCATCTTTAGTTGGCTTGATTACTGTAACAGCATCTTTACAGGTCTACCTAAAAAATCAGTCAGACAACTACAGCTCATTCAGAACTCTGCTGCTCGAGTCCTCACTAAGACCAAAACAGTGGACCACATCAGTCCAGCTCTGAGGTCTTTACACTGGCTGCCTGTCCGTCAGAGGATAGACTTTAAAGTCCTGATGCTGGTCTATAAAGCTCTGAATGGTTTAGGACCAAAATACATCAGTGACCTCCTGACCCAGTATGAACCTTCCAGATCTCTCGGGTCATCTGGATCCGGTCTTTTATCAGTTCCCAGAGTCAGAACCAGACACGGAGAAGCTGCATTCAGCTTTTATGCTCCTTATATCTGGAACAAACTCCCAGAAAGCCTCAGATCAGCTGAAGCACTCAGTTTATTTAAATCCAGGTTGAAGACTCACCTGTTCTCAGCTGCTTTTGAATAAAGCACAAAATCCACACTTTTAAGCTTAAATTTCAAAATTTACATTTTAACTACTGATTTTATCTACTGTTTTGATTTTATCTACTGTTTTGATTTTTGATTTTATATACTGTTTTGTTTGTTTGTTTGTTTGTTTGCTTGTCTTAATCAATTTTAAATCATGCTTTTTATCTGTTTTGTTTTTAATGCCTCTGTAAAGCACTTTGAATCACCTTGCTGTTGAATTGTGCTATATAAATAAACTTGCCTTGCCTTGCCTTGCCTTGTCACCCAGTTTGATTCCCTGGTAATTGTAAGATGGGACTATCTGCACATCAGGACCATCAAATGTGACATTAAAAAAATGACATGATGACATTGTCCTCGGTCAGTTTATAAAGCATTTCTTAGTTTTGTACTTTATAGTTCTATTTATTATATCACTGCTAGTGAGTCATGGATTCTTTAATGTTATGTTGACCTTATGTGTTCTTTTGTTTTCAGCTCCATATTGCTTTTCAGTGTAGTTCACTTTCAGTGTTCCACAAGTGGATGGAAGACCTGTATTCTGCCCTCACTGCTACACTGGACACAGTTATGCAGATAGATAAACTCCTCGACAACTGACAGGTGTATCGTCCCTTTTATTGACGCTGCCTTCAATTATCAACAGAGTGAAACTACAAACAGAAGAAAATAAGCAATATTCAGTCTATATATTCACACGATAATGCAAATCAGTTGACTAAACTAGCTAACATTGGAAAGAAAGTAAATCTGAATACAGTACACCTTTAACCATAAAAGTGCATAAATAATAGCATATATAGTTGCATTAACTCTTGTTCAACTTAAATACTCACAAGTGATGCTTTCTGTAACACAACGAAGAGGATGGATGCAGATGTTTATCAGAACAACATGCTGAGTCAGTCTTTTCTCAAAGTGTGCTGCATACTAACTCTACAGCTAATAACAAACAAAACTTGGCATGAAAGAACTGTAGTGACTCCTGCTGGTGGGAAGAAGAACTACACCAGCACACTCCCCGTCTGACATCAATTGGATGTCATCACCATCTTTAAGGATCAATGTCTCTATTAGTATTTCGCAGCAGGAGTACAGTCTCTGTCACTGGTCGTAAGAAGGTTTTAGATGTACCTCCAGAAGCGACCTTTACCTCAATCTTTCTGACATGTCCGTCTTGGCTAGGAAAGGTCTCAACAACCACCCCCATGGGCCAGTGGTTTCTTTTAGCTCCACTGTCCTTTAGAAGAACAAGATCTCCCTTTTGAAGATTTCGACTCACAGATTGCCATTTCCTTTGCTCTTGGAGTGTCGGCAGGTACTGTGTTTTCCAACGGTGCCAGAAGACATTTGAAAGATGCTGCACTTGTCTCCATTGACGTCCGAACAAATCTTTATTACCAAAGTGCCCGGGTGGCGTAGGTGGTAATCCAGTTTTCTGCGTAAGGAGGGTAGCAGGCGTAAGAAGAAAGGGGCAATCTGGATCTGATGAGACTGGTAGTAGCGGTCGAGAGTTTACGATAGCGGTTACCTCTGCTAGAAGGGTGACGAGAACTTCATGGGTCAACGGGCGAACTGGGTTGACAGTTAGCATAGAGTCCAGTATGCGCTTCACGATGCCAATCATGCGCTCCCAACTTCCTCCCATATGAGAACTATGAGGAGGGTTGAAGATCCATGTGCATTCATTCTTGGATAAAAAGTCTTGAATTTCCTGGTTGTCGCAGTGTTTTGAAGTTATGCCGAGCTCCTTGCACGCTCCCAGAAAGTTGGTCCCACAGTCGGACCTCAACTGCTTTACTGGTCCTCTGATAGAGATGAATCGTCTCAGAGCATTGATAAAACTAGACGACTCCATCGTCTCGATGACCTCAACATGAATGGCCCTGATGCCCAAGCAGGTGAAGATGACGGCCCAGCGTTTGCTGCTGGCAAGACCTCCTCTTGTTCTCCGAGAGCTTACTGTCCACGGTCCAAAGACGTCAACTCCGACGTAAGTAAACGGGGGGCAGACTGTCACACGATCAGAGGGTAAGTCTGACATTTTTTGCTTTTCTGTGTTCCACCTGAGCTTGCGGCAAATTACACAGTGGTGGATGACTGAGCAGATGCTCCGTTTCCCACCAACAATCCAGAAGCCAGCCGATCTCATGGCTCCCTCTGTGAAATGGCGCCCCTGGTGCTGCACCTGTTGGTGGTAGTGTCGGATTAGTAGGGTAGTTAAATGGTGGTTACCTGGGATGATAATGGGGTGTGCTTCGTCGCTTTCCATGCTGGCTTGTGAAAGGCGACCACCAACCCTGAGACAGTCTGCATTGTCTTTGAAAGGAGAGAGTTTTCTGAGAAGGCTCTGTTTCGGAATGTCCTTTTGGGCTCGAAGACATGTGAAGATGTCAGGGTAAACCTCGTGTTGAAGACCACTCAGAAGAACGCTCTTTGCCTTACTGTAATCTTCTGGACTAAGACTTTTGCAGATATGCCAGCCATGACACTTTTTTGGGGGAGTGCTGTTCCTGTAACACCTTGCAATATGAATGAGCCTTGCTATTGCTCTCAACAATGACCCCCAAGTAGAGAAAGACACAAATCGTCTCGTTTCGAGGAAAGAAGCCGCGACATTGGTTGAAAGTGATGTCACTGTTGGACGGATCTCAGGATCTGATTCAGGATTGACTAGTTCAAAGGTGTGTTTAGTCACTTCAGGAGTTGATCCCAGTAGGTAATCTGGTCCTTCGAGCCATGGGCTTGATGAGAGCGCACTAGCTGGGATTGATCTTGAAGCTATGTCGGCCGGGTTAAGGTCTGTTGGAACGTAGTTCCACTGCTCTGGGTTGGACGATTTTCGAATCCTCTGTATGCGATTGCATACGTAGACGTAGAATCGTCTGGATTCATTCTGTATGTATCCGAGTACCACTCTGCTGTCCGTGAAAAATCTTGTAGAATGGAAGGGAACATCGATTTCCTCTGTGATAATGTCAGCAATCTCGACAGCAAGAACAGCTGCACATAGCTCGAGCCTGGGGATTGTTATTTCCTGCTGCGGTGCAAGTTTCGCTTTGCCAAACACGAATCCCAGTTCGCTTTTGCCTTCTGAATCTGTGAGCTTGACGTAGGCTACTGCAGCGATAGCTTTTGTAGACGCGTCACAGAATATACAGAGCTCCCTTTTTTCTGCACCACTGAAGGATATGGAGGTGTACATTCTTGGTATTCTGACTTCTTCGAGAAGTTTCAGGGACTCTTTCCATGCGCTCCACTCTTGGAGCAACTTTTCTGGGAGTGGATCATCCCATTGACATATGTCTGTGGAAAGTTCTCTAAGGAGAGCTCTGCCTTTGATGCTGACCGGAGCTGCAAACCCAAGAGGGTCAAACAGACTGTTGACAACTGAAAGTACCCCTCTGCGGGTATAGGGCTTCTCAGCAGTGGACACTTGAAACGTGAATTTGTCTGTTGCAATGTCCCAGCTTATTCCGAGGCTTCTTTGCATGGGTGGAATGTTGGCTCCTAGGTCGAGGTCTTTTAGACCCTTGGCTAGATCGTCTTTGTGGAATGCCTTCATTACGTTCACGTCATTGGATGCAATCTTGTGTAGCCTCAGATTAGATGAAGCCAGAGTGTCTTGAGCGTTTTGCATAACAGCAATGGCATCAGTACTTGATTGGAAGGAGGCAAGACAATCATCTATGTAAAAATGTCGCTCCACCAGATGTTGTGTGGTGATGTCTTGCTTGTCTCGGTCTTCTGATGCCCTTCTGAGTCCGTAAGTTGCAACCGCGGGCGACGGGCTGTTGCCAAAGACATGTACGGTCATTCTGTATTCCACAATCGGTTGATCCATGTCATTGTTTTGGTGCCAGAGGAATCTCAAAAAGTTCCGGTGGTCCTCCCTGACCACGAAGCAATGGAACATTTGTTTGATATCGGCTGTGACTGCCACCTTTTCTTCACGGAGTCGCATCAACACACCCAACAAGCTATTGTTGAGGTTGGGCCCAGTAAGAAGAACATCGTTGAGGGATACTCCATTGTGTTGCGCACTTGAATCGAAGACAATGCGTATTTGTTCCGGTTTGCGTGGGCGATACACTCCGAAGAAGGGGAGGTACCAACACTCTTCTTCTTTAGTGAGTGGTGGCGCTATCTCAGCGTGGCCGTTATCAAACAAAGTTTGCATGAAGTCTGTAAACTGACCTTTCACCTGAGGGCGTTTGTTCAGCATGTGGCGTACTGACGTAAGGCGTTGCATAGCTTGCCGCTTATTGTTCGGCAGGCGTGGCCTGGGCGAACGAAAAGGTAGTGGCGCAACCCAACTGTTGGCACTGTCCTGGTAGACCTCCTTGTCCATTACCTGTAGAAAGGCTCTTTCTTCCTGTGAGTAGCCGAGGCTCTCGTCCAAACTCGTTTGTTTGAAAACTGTTTCTCCAATCGAAGAGTGCTTTGTTCGCATTGGAGAGTTGACCTTGTTGTAGCCTTGCGAGTTGAAACTTTCCTTTACTTGAATGGCATTTTTGCATGGAAGGAAGTGACTTGGACGACCATTGTCTAAGATGTTTGTTTTGAAAATGTTAGCACGCGCGGGTTTGTGAGCTCCACCCAGGCAAACGTTCCCAATGATCACCCATCCAAGAGCTAGCTTCTGTGCAAATGGCGCGTTTGGAGGTCCATTGCGCTGGTCGAGAACTTTGTGTGCTTGAATAACGTCCCTTCCAATGAGCAGCAGGATCTGAGCGCTCTGGTCGAGAGCTGGAATTTCGGTTGCAATTTCATGAAGGTGGGTGTGGTTTCGAGCAGCTTCAGCTGTGGGAATCTCACTGCGATTGTCGGGTAGCATATCACACTCGATAAGTGTCTGGAGCTCAAGACGTGACGTACAGTCTGCCGATTCTACAATGAAGTTGAAAGCTCTCCTCCCTGTCACTTCCTCCAATCCGGCACAGGTTCTCAGTTTATATGGAAAGGAGTTCCTGGTGACTCCAAATGTGTCAAAAACCGATGATTTTGCAAGTGACCTATTGCTTTGGTCATCTAGGATGGCGTAGGCCTTAAGCTTCTTTTCAGGTGAATTCTTTGGGTAGATGAACACAAGGCAGATCTTGGCACATGAGTGACTTTCAAATTCACTTCCACAGACTTGTGTGCATGTCGAGATAGCTGTGGGGCGTGTAGCATTGCACTCCCCGCCGTCAGCTTTCACGGGCTCTGCAATAGTAGCTGTCACAGTAGTCGTTGGTGCCAGTCCCGGATGCAGAGCTGTAATGTGTAATTTTGAATCACATTCTGTACAATGTATTTCTGACTTACATGTCTTTGCCTGGTGGTTTGTAGAAGCGCAGCATTTGAAGCAAATCATGTTTTTCTTAAGATAGGCCTTTCGCTCCTCCAGTGGCATTTCCCTGAATGCTCTGCATTTTTTGAGAGCATGAGGTTTTTTGTGGATAGGACATTCTTTATTTGGGTCCTCAATGTTTGTAGGAGTTGGTTTCAGCTCCGTGCTGACAACTTCGGTTCTGATGACTGAGATAGGTTCTCTTTTAGTGTGTTTTTCGTAAAGTTTGTTTGTCTTTGAAAGGGCAGGAGGCGGCTGCACAGACTGCCTAAAGCTGGGGTCGTTCCGCATCTTTGCTTCTCTACTGATGAAAGCCACAAATGCAGAGAACGGCGGAAATGATACACAATGGTCCTCTTTGTATTTAGAACCATAGTTCATCTATTTCTCTTGCATAGCATAGGGGAGTTTTTCCACCACTGGATTAATGCCTCTCGCTGTATCGAGGTAGAGTAGACCTGGAATGTAACCTTCACTCTTTGCAGCATCTATCTCTAGGAGCAGGTCTTGTAGTTCTCTCAACAGTTGTGGATCTTTGTATGAGATTTTTGGGAAACGGTCCAGTCTGTCGAGCAGTGCGTTCTCTATAGCTTCGGGGGAGCCGTAGCACTCATTTAATCTTTCCCACACCTTAGCGAGTCCTTCAGAGGGATTGTTAATATGAACAGCTGTTAAACGATATGCATATTGGACTGATTCTGCGCCGAGCCATTTAATCAGCAAATCCAGTTCCTCACTGGCCGTTAGGTTTGTACATGCTTCGGAGTTTTTACGTGTTTTGGAGTTTTTACGTGCTTCGGGGTTTGTACATAGGGTTGCCAACCGTCCCTTTAAAAAACGGAATCGTCCCGTATTTAGAAACAAAAGTACACGTCCTGAAAAGGGATGCACTTTGTCCCGTAATACAGTGAGAATCAAAAGTAGTCTATAACTTTTAATGGAATTAACGCTTTGTTTGAAAACATAATTCCCAGCCCCTCTCCTGCTTTGTGACCAATGAGCTGACAGCACACTTATGACAATTCGAGTATGACAATTCAGATTACCGCTTATTAGGAAAGGTCGCTTATGGAGAAAATACCGGAAGACAACAGATGACCACAACAAAAAGCATGGCCAACAGGGAAACAAACGCCGAGTTTTGCAAGTCTCTGACGACAGTACACCTAAAGCTGGGCAGACACTGTGCGATTTTTTCAGTCATGTTATTCGGCTCCTGCTTAAACTGCACGATTGACTCGCAGGGGTTATAAGTTCGTAGGTCATGATGCAGAGTCTCACACTATACGGCCCGATGCTCTGATGCGACCTGAGTGGTCACACTGTGCGTCCATAAAATGAAGGTTATAACAGAAAATCTGTTGCTCGCTCTCCCTCTCTGTCTTTCACTCACACAGACACACACCACCACCACCATCAACATTGTTTTGGGTTTTTTTTTTCTCTCACCCTCTCTCTCTCGCACTTTTTTCCCGCGTAACTGCGCACGCGAGCCTTGTGCTTTGCTGGGCAGAGGGGGGAGGGGCGGTAGTTACACTCTCAGTAGCACAGGAACAGAGCGTGAGGGAGAGAGAGAGAAAGAGAGCCAGGGACAACAACGTCACATTAGAAAGGTATAGTAATCATCCAAAACTATTTTCAGTTGCAGATGATAAAGGATACAGAAAGTTTATTCATGCAGGCCCATATGACAGAGAATATGCGTCTTCTTTTTGTTTTCATATTTTAATTTATATTTAATTGTGTTGTGGTTTGCAGTGTTTTGTGTTGTTTCACTTTAAATTTGTTTAAAAGGAAAAAGCTGAAAATTTAAATAGTTAAAAGTTGAAATGTGAATAGTTGGTTTTTGTATTATATGATTTATTTATTACATTTTATGTGGAGTGAATAAATAAAAGTATATTTACGGTGGCCCCTAGAGACAAAGCACGTAAAAACTCCAAAACACGTACAAACTCCTGAAGCACGAACAAAATACAACAGAAGTGCTGAGCTTTGTTACCTAGTGGCAACACAAGCCAGGAAGTACCAACGACCGGATTTGGTGTGTGGTAGTAACAGGTAAATGAACATGTAGTTAATGCTAGAAATGTGTTTTGGAGTTTGTACGTGCTTTGTCTCTAGGGGCCACCGCATATATTTATATATAAACATATATAAATAAAACCAATTCTTTTTTTACATTAGTAATTCCTTTTGTGCATAATTTTATATTATTGTTAATAATAAATTAATTAAAGCAACAAAACAACCTGAAGAGCCGGTTCGGAGCCGAAAGAGCCGGCTCTTTTTAGTGAGCCAAGCTGAAAGAGCCGGTTCTCTAAAAAGAGACGGAAATCCCATCACTAGTGAGTGAATAAGAAAAACTACATGCATCACGGCAGAGGTTTATTAAAGCAAAGAAGGGAAGATTTGGAGTCACCTGATCCACCCTGACTAGGTTTTAAGGATAATCTCAAAAGCAGAGATAAGTGTTCGTCTACTGAATTCATATTGGAATTGCTTTTTCCATAGAAGACGAGCCTGAGAGCTGAAGACTGTCTACTTTTCAACCTTAAAATAGGAACCAAAAGTAAGCTTGCAGTTATTTAAACTTTAAATTTAATCTCATGTTGTGAAGTTTTAAACTAAGGTTCTGTTATTCACTGAAAATATGACAGATTTAAACAATAAACACAGAGTTGGACCAGAAGAACTACAAGACTTGGAAATGGCAGCTGGACCACAGTGGCTCTGCGCAAATTTGCTGTTTGTCATGTTCGTCTCTGCAGGTGAGATTTACTGTTAGAAACCAGACTGTGGGTGGACACTTAACATCTGTAATCCAGCTGTGACAGAGACAAAGAAGTGTAATGTGTGTGTCAGTGTTATGTGTTGTAGTGTCAGGAGTCAGTATACAGCTACAAAGCTTTTTGTTCAGTGTATACAAACAGCTGTAGCTCCATAAAGGCAGCATGCAGAGACTCACAGTGTCTTATAATGAGAGGCTGCTTTCTCTCACACATTATTACCTTTAACCTCTCTGCTCTGTGTTGTTTCCTCTTTCAGACGAGAAAATCATCCCAGCTGAGTCTGGACAGGATGTCACTCTGACATGTCGAGCTACAAACAAGAACATCTACACTTTAGAGTGGAGTAGAGCTGACCTGGGAGGTAAAAATGTCCTTTTCTACTGGAAACATCACTTTGATCCAGCCAACCAGCATCCATCTTTTAAGAACCGAGTGGATCTGAAGGACAGACAGATGAAGGATGGAGATGTGTCTCTGATTCTGAAGGATGTGACAATTGATGACACTGGAAGATACGAGTGTCGTGTGGTCATGGAACAAACACGCTCATGGGGGTTCATCAGCATCATCAACCTAAGAGTTGTTGTTCCTCCAGGTGAGTGAGTAGAGTTGAGTGTGTGTGTGATCAGAGGTGAAGCTGCTTCCTGGTTGTTGATGTTTGTTTGTTGTATGGATGAGCTGGTGGATGTCAGAGGTAGACAGATGTTTGTCCAGCTGTTGTCTTTGTGGCTGGTAGTCTAGAGTTGTAGAGCAGCATTGTTTGGGTAAGGTTAGAGCAGAAACAAAGACATTTATGAATCAGTCTCTTCTTCTCTTGCTCTCTAACTCGTCTGTAAACATGTGGGGAAACTCAGTGGCTCCACTGTGAGAGTCACCTCAGTCACTAAGCAGCATATCAAAGATATTACATTCATATGAATTAATTACATGCTGTGTGGTTAAATGTTTGTGCATGTTGGAGGTATTTCTCCTCTTTGTTGTGATCAGTGTTGTTACTCAAATAAAGTAGTTATTACACAGAACACTTTAATGCAGTATTTTACTTAGTTACTCCCAAGAGAAAGTAATTAGTTACACTACTCATTACTTTCACATTTCTCCCTAAATTCACCTGAAACACATTTTCTCATAGTTACCATTTAACGATATAAATGTATGAGCTACAGACCAACACACCAACACAAATCCCTGAGCTAATGCATAAAATCTTTCTCTTAGTATTTATGTATGAACACAACAGTCTCCTCAAGGAATTTAATATCATAACAATAATAGAAAGAAAACCCCAACAATCAGTGACCCCCTTTGAGAGAGCGATTTGGCAACAACAACTTAGTTACTGAATGACTATATATATAATAATGACTGAAACCAGCCCACTGAAGGAACAATGGAGGTCAGTTCCCTCATCATAATCAGTCATTATGCAAATGTACTGTTTACAAGATTGGGAAAACCTGCAGTCAGCTGAGACTGAAGAAGTCACTTCAATGGGTGACGAAACATTTCTCCCACTGAAAACGTTACGTACAGATGAACAGAATCAACCTTTGGAGGGTCCCTAATAATAATTGTACTTTGACCTTTAACCTCTCTGCTCTCTGTTGTTTCCTCTTTCAGACAAAATCATCCCAGCTGAGCCTGGACAGGACGTCACTCTGACATCTCAAGCTCCAAACAACAACATCACAGCTGTAAAGTGGAGCAGGGCTGACCTGGGAGATAAAAATGTGCTTTTGTACCGAGATGGGAAGTTTGAAACAGACAACCAGCATCCATCTTTTAAGAACCGGGTGGATCTGCAGGACAGACAGATGAAGGCTGGAGACGTGTCTTTGATTCTGAAGAATGTGACGACAGCTGATACTGGAACATACGAGTGTCGTGTGGCTCAAAAATCAGAAGAAAGGATGAAGCTCAGGAGTCGTCGCAGCCTGATAGTTGCAGGTGAATGTTTTGTTTTTGTTCATTTGTTTGATTTCATATAAATGGTGAATGTTAAAAGTTTAACATAAATTAAATCTCAAAATTAAAAGGAATTAAATATTTAAAGTAAATTATTGGTCATATTTATACTTTCATCCCTTTATACCAGGGGTAGGCAACCTTTCTGATGGCGAGTGCCATTTAAAATTTCCTCAGAGGTCAGTGTGCCATATGATTGCATTAGCAATAAATTTAATAACGCTCTATATTAACAGTTACACACTATATAGAACCACTTTATAGATTTATATTTGTTCGCAGATGTTGGCAGCTATCAGCGAATAGTTATCAGCTATTTCGAAACAAAAAAAAGACACTTTTTATCAATAACAAGAACTCCATGACGGCAAATGAACTGTACAACAGAAAATACAAATGCTATTTATGTTCTCCTCACAACAATGATAAGAAAAAAAAACTGGGCCAATATGATATGTTTGTTAATACAGGGATACACATGTTAATGTGATCTCTGGTCTCCCACTCAGAGACACAGGTCTCCGAGCGGCTAAGCGAGGACACTCTTCATGTGAGAGAAAATCTGCTCACACAGATATGTAGACCCACGTACTGTCAATAAGGCCTCTGCAATGTTCTGAAGACAGTTAAACTTGTCAGGTAGTGATGTCCAGCAGGTGAAAATGCAGCTCCATGAACACGCACAGCTGTGGATTCCAGCTGCTTCGATGTTGCATTAACTTGATCAGAAAATAAAACATTGGTCCATACACCTGAAAGTCCCAAAAACGCATTGGGAATTCTGTCTCGAGTCTACGGATGTATCCGTGTATCTCCGTGGTGCTGATGCTGTGCTAAGCGGAAAGCTCCTGAAGCTTTTGAAGTGTCGGAATGTGGAAAGCTAACAACGTCCCCCCTCAAACAAGAGAGATCAATGATCAGCCGATCAGCTGATCATTGATCAGTTTCATGATTGAAGTAGCAACAGGAGGGGGAGAGAATGAGAGAAGAAGAGGCAGCTGTGCAGCGTAACGACAGATAAACTCCAGCTTTGTGTCTTTTTCCATTGTAGCTGAAGTCCGGGACAAACTGTGTTCCTTTTAAGCTCAATACGAAACGCGTAATATTTTCTCTGAATACGAGATGATTCCGTCTTTTTACGGGACGGTTAGCAACTCTACTAACCTTATGAATAAAATAAAGTTCGCTACAACAATGCTGATGAAAACTCCGTCATGCTAGCTAGCACGCAATACGAGTTATTGTAACTGACTGTAAAAAGTCAGCACAACGAAAATAAACTCCACCTAAACTTGGTTTATATCTGACCCAGATAGACTGCAGGTCATAACTTCTTACCTGAAGTTCAGTTCACCTGACACTCGGACCGGTGCTGCCTCGGGTCTCTCCTCCTGCCTCCCCTTTCCCTCATCCACCTGCTGGCCTCATCCACTTGCTAATGTTACTGAATCAGTGGAAGCTCCGCCATAGCCACCACCAAACAACTGAGTTATTTTTACACACCGGCCAGAATCTGGCCAATCCACCACCTTTCATTGTTTATACCGCTACAAAAAAAAAAAAAAAAAAAAAAAAAATCATCGGCCCACCAAGCGTGCCATCAGTTAACCCAGGGGTCGGCAACCCTGGGCACACGTGCCACAGCTGGCACGTGTGCCCAGGGTTGCCGACCCCTGCTTTATATTAACAAACTGGTTAAAAGGCTAGTTTGGAGCAGCACTGGGAATAAGACGATGACCCATTGACAGTCTTTGATAACACTTTAACCTCTCTGCTCTGTCTTGTTTCCTCTTTCAGAGCCAAAAACTCTCCCAGCTGAGTCTGGACAGAACGTCACTCTGACATCTCGAGCTCCAAACAAGAACATCTACACTTTAGAGTGGAGTAGAGCTGACCTGGGAGGTAAAAATGTCCTTTTCTACCAGAAACATCACTTTGATCCAGCCAACCAGCATCCATCTTTTAAGAACCGAGTGGATCTGAAGGACAGACAGATGAAGGATGGAGACGTGTCTTTGATTCTGAAGGATGTGACGATTAATGACACTGGAAGATACGAGTGTCATGTCTTCATGACTGAAACACGCTCATGGGAGGTCACCAGCTTCATCAACCTAAGAGTTGTTGATCCACCAGGTGAGTGAGTAGAGTTGAGTGAGTGTGTGATCAGAGGTGAAGCTGCTTCCTGGTTGTTGATGTTTGTTTGTTGTATGGATGAGCTGGTGGATGTCAGAGGTAGACAGATGTTTGTCCAGCTGTTGTCTTTGTGGCTGGTAGTCTAGAGTTGTAGAGCAGCATTGTTTGGGTAAGGTTAGAGCAGAAACAAAGACATTTATGAATCAGTCTCTTCTTCTCTTGCTCTCTAACTCGTCTGTAAACATGTGGGGAAACTCAGTGGCTCCACTGTGAGAGTCACCTCAGTCACTAAGCAGCATATCAAAGATATTACATTCATATGAATTAATTACATGCTGTGTGGTTAAATGTTTGTGCATGTTGGAGGTATTTCCCCTCTTTGTTGTGATCAGTGTTGTTACTCAAATAAAGTAGTTATTACACAGAACACTTTAATGCAGTATGTTACTTAGTTACTCCCAGGAGAAAGTAATTAGTTACACTACTCATTACTTTCAGATTTCTCTCTAAAATCACCTGAAACACATTTTCTCATAGTTACCATTTAACGATATAAACGTATGAGTTACAGCCCAACACACCAACACAAATCCCTGAGCTAATGCATAAAATCTTTCTCTTAGTATTTATGTATGAACACAAAGCCGACAGCTCAAAGCAGAGATGAAAACCAGCACAAAGAGACTTTAAAGCGATCGCCAGGGGCGATTTTTGCCCATTTTTGGGGGTGCCTCTATTCATTTTGGGGGTGCTTCAGCATTTTAACAACAAAAGTATAGATAACCCCTCCCCCCTCCCAAAATGGTTTGTTCCAGCTCACCTCTCCCCTGCTCTGGCTCTAGTATCCTCGCTGCTGGAGGGATGGTAGCTGAGACGCAGCGGAGCGGAGGTATAAGTGCCTGGCGTAAAACAGGACATATTAGCTGCATTTAACCTTCAGTTACTCTTTATATAGTTGGTAGGAGTCAGACCATGTTCTGAAATGTATACAGCCTTTTTAAAATCTAAAACTTAAAATTGTTCGTAGCCTACTTTTGTTACCACTGTCCTGTTGAAATGGATACTAACTAGCTAGCTGACTGGATGCCCATTAACCTTATAACTCCTGTTGTCTGTGTGTGTGTGTGTGTGTGTGTGTGTGTGTGTGTGTGTGTGTGTGTGTGTGTGTGTGTGTACAGACAGACAGCCAGGTTCATAATGGATATTAGGAAGTTGATGTGTTTTGTTTTTTTGTTTTTTTAAAAAGGAGCCACATTCAGGTAAAAGTGTAAAATCAAATGATCTGTCAATCAAGAATAATGTTGGATCAGTGTTTCAATATTTATATCTTTTATTAGATGCACATGTGGTTTGGTTATTTTCCTTTTGGTTGAAAGTACACTGAGAGAGAACCTTTCGTTAGTGATGTTAATAATATTTTTTTTTCATATTAATGTAACTTTTCATCTAATTGAATACAATCTATTTGTGTATGATTGTCAGTGCAAAGAGGGAGAGAGGAAAGAGGGAACATGAGGAGAAAGTACAAGGTCAGGAAGAACCAGGTAAGAAAACAGACAGGGAACAGTGACAGGCAAAACAGAAACTGTTAAACTGACAAAGAGAAAAAACCTGATTTTACTCGTACAGTCTGGAAGTTGTGTCCTCCCTATATTAAAGCTGCTATACAGAAGCTGCAAAACAAACTGGGTTGAAACATTTTTGACCCTCTTTAACAACATTCCAACATAACATTATCATTGATTGGGGAGATGAAAATTAATGATATATTTTTATGTGGTTCAGCCACAACTCTGCTAAAACCTCAGCCAGTAATAGGTAGGCCAACTTTTGGACTGTCCAGTTGTCTGTATGACTGCTGCAGTACGTACATCACATTTGCACACTATCAGAAAGTGCCAAACGGTGCCCTGGTGGAGTGAGGAGCTGTAAAGAGAAGCAGAGCGCTCTGTTTATATTCTAAAAGTGTTGTAAGCTTGTTTCAAAGATTCTGTACTGCAGCTTTAAATGTTTTCCAAAAGCAGACATACACTTATCAGTGTTTCTCAAACTTTTTACAGTGTGAGAAAATGTCAAGCTCTCCTAAGTACAACGATGAAAGCATGAAACTCATAAATCTTAGAACACAAAATTAGTCTTATTGAATTAGTAAAATTAGTGTCTGCAGTAAAAAAAAATTCATACATTGTATACATTCTACCACAGGCAAAGTTGCCTCCATTTTTATAATTTTTTTTATTAATATTTTGTAATAATTTTTTGTGCTTTGGGATCATTTTTTATGTATCTGTATTATATTATACATTCACATTAAAAGTGAATCTCTGTCCATAAATTGCACTAAGTTTACTTTTTGCTCACTATGAGCATCATTCATTATTCTCCCCCAGTAATTAAGGTTAGGATATGTATTTTTTTTATTCCAATCCATTCTTCTTTTGCAGCATTTAAATAACCTTTATCAGATTTGATGGTTTTGTTACAGACTTTTCAAAAGTCGTTTTGTTTTTCTTTCACAAATATGGGGATTAAATTTGTGTTAAAATGTACAAAACACTGATGTCATGTTTTGTGACGAGGACCCAGGCACAGAGAGACTTGATGAATTTAAGAATCTTATAATTTTATAAAGAAATTTGCAGACTTGCACAGAGATGGTAAAATTTTGATGACTGATAACGGAGACGAAGACAACAGACGATGAGGACAGGGAGGAACAGGGGTTTAAATGCACCAAGGAGACAGTCAGAGGGAACTGGAGACATTTAAGGATGCAGGGACTGACAGAGACGGGGAAGAAGTCTTATCGTGATGTGTAACGTTTATCTTGCCTGACTGGGCAGCTGTCTAGGTGCTTAGCACCCCCAAAGCTCTGATCCTAGAATCGCCCCTGGTCAGAACATGGTATGAAATGTTTAGGTATAAACTAGCGAGCTAACTTCCTGTTAACTTCTAACTCTGTTAAATTTAATAAATTCTGTTTTCATGGATGCCTGGATGTTAAACTTAATTGTTACACCCGATAAAGCAGCAACGCTGATGATTTAATTAAAGATGAAAGACTTTAGACCGTTTTTAACTCTTAGTGTTCGTTTGACTTTGGGACCTGAACTGGACGGGGTTTTGGACCCAGATTACTCCGCGAAGCTCCTCACTACGGCAGCCGTAATGCTCTGACAGTCCATCAAGCAGTGCGGCTTACCAAAGTTGTACTAAAACATTTTTTAACAGATTTCTGCACGCCAAAATCGGTTCGAGGCCAGTAAGCACAACCAGAATTCAAGGCACACTCTCTATTTTTGAGAAAATTAAAGGATTTTAAGTGTGCCTTATAGTGTGGAAAATACCTTATCGCGATATGAATTTTAGGCCATATCGCCCAGCCCTACTCACAACCTCACACTTCATCTGATCAGGTTTAGACTCAGGTTCTCTGTTAGTCACTGAGTTTACAGACTCACACATTTATAATAATGTAACATCAGCAGTAATAATAACACACAAACGTCTGCAGTAACTGTGTCAGTCTGCTCCACTTTGCTGTTTGTCTCTCCAGGTCAGATGAAGCTGTTAGAAACCAGAAGTTCAGAAGAATTATTTTCATATTGATTCAGTTTGTGTGTGTGTGTGAAGGCATCATCAGGGTAGATGGAGTCTGTGTGGGCTCAATGTCTCTCACTGTAATCTAGAGCTGGGCGACGAAATGATAAAGATAATTATTGCAAAATAACTTTTCCTCTGTAGAAACATGAAACATACTCAATAGAAAGTCTGATCAGCTTTAAACTCAGATTCTCTGTTATTCACTGGAAGTACAGACTTTTATTATGGAAGATTGCAAGAATTTAATAAATAGAAGTAATAATTAAATAATAATTAGCTCCTTATTTATTGTAGGTACAGGTACAGTATGTACTCCTTAATTCCTTTAAGTAGGTCTACTCCGAATTTTAACCTCTCTGCTCTGTGTTGTTTCCTCTTTCAGGTCAGAAAAACATCACAGCTTTGTCTGGACAGGACGTCACTCTGACATGTCGAGCTCAAAAAAAGATCACTGTTTTAAAGTGGAGCAGAGCTGATCTCGGGTCAGAATATGTGCTTCAGTACCATGATAATCAGTCTGTTCCAGATGACCAGCATCCATCTTTTAAGAACCGGGTGGATCTGCAGGACAGAGAGATGAAGGATGGAGACGTGTCTTTGATTCTGAAGGATGTGACGACTAATGACACTGGAACATACGAGTGTGGTGTCTTCATGGAAGAAACACGCTCATGGGAGGTCATCAGCATCATCTACCTGACTGTTGTTGATCCTCCAGGTGAGTGAGTAGAGTTGAGTGTGTGTGTGATCAGGGGCCCGTTCTTCGTACCTCGCTTACTACATCCAAGATCAAATCATCGTGCTAACCTTGAGCTCGCTAATCCGGTTCTCCGAACACACCTGTTGTTGACGATTAGTACAGCTGGATGAAGTAATCTGAGATCACTGGGTGGCTTAAAAGGTGCTACGCATCGATAGTAGAAACATTGATCGGCAACCCTGTGATTGGTCGGCGAAGATGTCGAAGGAGCGCGCACAGTATTTCACGGCAGCAGAGCAAGAACTCTTGATTGAGGGATATCAGGAGTTTCAGAGTTTAATGAAAACGCAAGGGAACACTGCAAAGGCTGCAAAAGCAAGGAGAGAGGGCTGGCAGAAAGTTGCTGACAAATTAAACTCGTAAATAATTTATTATATCATATTCCATTATATCCTCTTTCACATTAGAGCCACAACAGGACCCACTAGAACATGGGAACAAGTAAAAGTGAAATATAAGAATATTCTACAGAATGGTAATATTTATCAGAGGTGAAGCTGCTTCCTGGTTGTTGATGTTTGTTTGTTTTATGATTTAGAGCAGCATTGTTTGGGTAAGGTTAGAGCAGAAACAAAGACATTTATGAATCAGTCTCTTTTTCTCTTGCTCTCTAACTCGTCTGTAAACATGTGTTAGATTTGTATTGTTGGATTGTCATATATGCTTAGAGTTGTATAATCAATGTCATGTTGGTAGAGGGTTGATCCTTAATAGTCTGCAAAGGCATTGTGTGCATTCCAGAGTGTTCTGGCATTCACACCCACATCCTGGAAGCATGGGAGAGGGCATACCTTCTCTTATTGTTTTATGGTAACGTATCTATGTCTGTTTTAGTCTAAGTGCCTTTTGTTTAGATGAACTGCTGGACTTCCAGACCAGCAGGTTTAGGGAAGTCATTTATGGGGTCACACACACACACACACACACACACACACACACACACACACACACACACACACACACACGCGTATACTTGCACACACACAGACAGTACTCTTTGTTCACATGTATACCTATACTCTGTCTGTGCTTCCTGTTTTATTTTGACAGTCTCTCGTCCTGTGTTCAGTGTGTTCAGTTTTGCTTCCTCCTGTCTCATTGTGTCTGATTACTTCCAGCTGTGTTCCCTCCTGTTTCCCATCCTCTCGTTATCCTCTGTCTATGTAAGTCCTCTGTCTTCCTCTGCTTGTTGTTGTGTCGTCCATGTTGCTGTGTTGTCCTGTGTGCCTCCTGTCCCTCACGCCTCCTAGGTTTGGGTCCTACTCCTGCTGCCACACAGCCAGCCTCGACAGTCGAGGACAAAAACATAAATAAAATTCTGTATCAAGTCTTGTAATCATTTGGAGTGACAGCTCGGTGGTGTGGTGGTCAGCACTGTTGCCTCAGAGCAAGACGTCTAGTCTCAGTCTGGCTGAGCACTTAGTTTGTGAGTCAAAAGTGGCCTTGCTTTACAAGCCTACATTACTAAAATACATAACACAATATAATCAGAAAAGAAGCACTAAGAATTATTATTATTGTTTATTCCTTAGTCCTGAGTTTGAATCCTTTCTATGTAGAGTTTGGATGTTCTCCCTGTGTTTGTGTCTGTTCTCTCAGGATACTTTGGCTTCCTCCCACAGTCCAAACACATTTAACTGATGATTCTAAATAAGTGTGCTCTGTGTTAGCCCTGTGATAGACTGGTGACCTGTCCAGGGTGTATCCTGCCTCTTGCCCTGGGACAGGCTTCAGCCAAAAAATAATTCTTTAAATGAACTTAAACTAATCATGGAAAGGATTTCTACGTTAATAAATGTCTTTCTGTCAGCATTAAGTACTTTAGTTGGACTAATGTAATTTGTGTGGGTTGGATCAACTCAGTTAATTAAGTTGATTCATCATTAATTAATTAAGTTGGTCCAAACCAAGTACAATAAGTTGGAATAACAGAATTACATAATGTTAAAACAAAACAATTAAATCATGTGGAAATCCTTTTTATGACTTTTGTATTCAAATAGTTATTTTTTGAGTGTAGGAGGCTGAGGGGTAACAATGGTGCCCACCAGTTTTATTTTAATCAATGATCCAAGAAAATCTACCAGGGTGGAAACTTTCACACTTTATTCACATGTTTTATCTTTTTATTTACTTTTTCTCCTGCAGTAGAGGAAATGGATTCTATTCTGTTAGTTACTCGTCATTTACCTCCATCCACAGCTGACACTTTGTTTCTCTCCTGCAGGTCCATCAGGAGGAATTATTGGACTGATCGTTGTTGTTCTTCTTTTTCTTGTCGGTGTTGTTTTTTTGATCTACAGAAAACATAAAGTGTCTCGATATTCATACAAGGTTCCTACTGAGAATAATGAGGCTCCTCAGTCTCCACAGCAGGACTGTGTCAGAGGACAGACAGAAGTGAACTATCCTGAGCCTCCAGCAGACGGACATTAAACATCCACAATTAGATTTTTCTGATTATCATCATGTTTATGGACATAAAGTGGGAGTGGATTCCCACAGATTTTGCGTGTCAGTGTTGGTGTGGGAGTTTCACCTGTGATACAGAGGAGCTTGTTTCTATGGAGCCAGCTGCAAGGAGAAGGGTCTCCCCTGGATGCCAACACTGAGCTGAGCTCTCCCAGTAAAATATTACAAATAACATAAAATGTGTCGGTGCTGTAATATTCAACTTGTTTGTTTTTTCATTCCAAGGTGAACTGTTTGTTGTGTGTCAAGCAACTGCTGTACAACAACACCTCATTTGTGGGTTTCTCTTCAGTGTTTCTTTCTCAGTCCTTACATGATGTTCACGTCCAATTTGAGATAAGAACAAGATAAACTTTATTCTTCAGCCTGAAATACAAAAATACACAAAAATGAAACTATAAGAATTTTATATTGTTGTACTGCTGCTACATTTTTGTACACTGATGCTGAGTTTTAGCACCAGTGTATTCAAATCAGTGTGTTTTTCTAGGACAGTGGTGACAGAGGTCAAAGGGGACTGTGTGTGTTCCCACCACATTTGTCCACGTTACCACGGAGACAGAAAACTGCAGGTCTTTGAAGGATCATGAAGGAATCTCCAAACAGGATTAGGAATAATCATATATGGTACACATAAGGAACAGGGCTCATGCAGAGGTCATAGGGTGCCTTGACCCAGGAACAAGATCTGTAACAGGAAGTAGAGCGGGTTAGCACTGTCCTTTCACAGCAAGGAGGTTCCTGGTTCAAATCCCAGCATGTACTCCTTATGCCTGTGTGGGTGCCCTGAGTGTAATCGACGTCCTCCACAGTCCACAGACATCCATGTGAGGTAAAGGGTGATTAAACTGTCTGTGTGTGTTTAGTAGATAAAGTGCTGTATGAAAGTCTAGTTACGAGTGGTCAGCAGGACTAGAACAGCAGCAGTGGTTATATAACACAGCCAGCAGCAGGATACAATACTAAATGGGCCGTGCATCACAGTTTAATGTGTGACTGGTTGGCTGAGCTGTTTGGTTCAGCTCAGTTTAAGATTTTTACAATAACATGTTTTTGGGTGCAATAATTACAGAATAAGGAACATTGATGGTGACTAACTTCTTCTGTTGTGCGCTTTAGTTATAATGTTGGATCCAGTCCTTTTGGGTGGGTTGTTCCTGTCCTCTGTAGCGGTTTACTGCTTTTTCCAAAGCTTTTATTTCAGAGCCTCCACCCACACAGAGTTTAGTATCACAGTGTAGGAAGTGACTCTGCAGAAAGAATTTCATACTCTGACCTCCAAACACTTCCAACAATCTGACTCTGTGCTTTGGAATTTAGGTCACAGTTGAAACTTGGTATTATAATTTCAAACCACGCCTCCACAAATCAAACACTCTTCCTCTTCACTTTTCTTCTCAGCACATCTGTTTACAGTTAGAGACAAACAGACAAAACAGTGCAGAAAACAACCATTTACAGCTAAATGCTGCCTCCTCTTTAGTGCAGTACAGAGAATTCATGTGTTTACAGCACACGGCAGCTTTGTTCCTTATTTTGATTCATATGTGTGAAATAAATAAAACAGTTTTTGGTTTGTGACTGATGGATGAGACGGACTGTGTTTGTGTTCTGTGGAGATCATGTTAGAACTGAACCTGTTAAACACTTAAATCCATTTTATATTTCTGACTGTTTTGTTTTGTTTAATCAGCCTTGTGCTCTGTTATACAATGATTTGGGATGCTTAGATAAATTACTATCTTAAGCATTTTGACCTGTATATCCCATTTGTGTTGAACTATATATAAAGGTTAAGTTTATATTTGCGTCATACATTTAACTACTGATGCATCAACACCTGTTCAGCAGTTGTTTTGCAATCTAACAATTTGTGCAAATAGACATCTATAACAGTTTTATGTTTCATTTCAACAGCTTTATAGATTAAATGATTTGTAGAATCAGGTTAGCAGCAATTATTTATGAACTACGGCTCATTTTGACAACACAAAGTGTCCCAAGTTGTAGAAATTTCTAATTAGCAAGATTTAAGTTTTATTTTTGGTCATGCAAACTGTCTTAAAGTCAAAAATGTCAAGCAAGAGTAATTATCTCTTACTGTAAAGCTGACATAACAGGCGTTACTTCTAACTTTATGAACTCAACTCGGCCATAAACCTGTCAAAGGTGACTGTAATGAAGATCTATAATAAGGTCTGGGAAGAATGACCAGAAAGTTATGCAACACAAGCATCAAGAATCAATATCCTAAACTTTCTGCTTTTCTCTTAGTTTCTTCTCTGTCGCTCTCTTACTTTGTCGTTATGTTCATTTTCAGCTGGTTCATGTGTTCCCACTTCCCTCATTAGCCTCTTTTGTGTATTCAGTCTGTGTTTTCTCATTCAGCCTTTGTCAGGTCGTCTGTTGTTTTCCATGCCATGCTCCTAGGTTTCCATGTTCCATGTTTAGGTTATTTATGCCCAAGATTATCTGTGTCCATGTTAGGCTCTTTCATATTGTGCTTTAGTTCACCAGTTTAGGTTTCAGTTTCGCCCAAACCCTTTTTGTTTGTAGTTTTTTGCCAGACCTCAATAAATGGCTCACTTTTTAAATTATATATTACAATTCTGTTATTATTATTATTAATATGATCTTAATTAATATTAAGTTTTGTTTCATGTTCATTCGTGTCTGCATTTTGGGTTCACTCCTCACTCCATACAGTCTGCCTCAGCCAGACTGTGACACGAGTATGTGTCAGCATGACCTTGTGAAAACTGCTTAGCTTTGCTTAACAATGTTTCACTATGTTATCTGCTAACTGTTGGGGAGTAGAAGGACGAAACCCCCAAGATGACCGGTGCCAGGAGCTTCCAGGGGAAAGAGAGTGGGAGTTGCTCTCTGCCCAGTAGCTTGAACACAGCTCTTTCCCTGTTACAGACTTTCTTTATAAAATTCCACCGCAGCAAAAATTTCTGGCACAACTTCACCTGCTTCCAAGGTGCATGAAAGAATTCACAAAGCAGGAGCTCCAGCAACACTTGAGGGAAGGTGAACAACTTTAATACTTGACCAACGCGTTTCGGCTTGTGGTCTTCATCAGGGTCATAGTAAAACATTCTAAAAAATTGCTTAAATACAAGACAGGAAACAGAAAAAAATGTAAAATTAACCAGTCAAAACTTCATAGATAGGTCAGCTGACATATAATAGGTAGGTATTGGTTAATTGGCTATATCACGCCCAAGTAAATAATTTTTTTTCTATTTCCTGTAATTCAAATTTTGCTCTTTTTTTTTTTATTACTTGTAACTACAAATCTGTGATTACAACCTCTCAAATCAGTGAAGTGCTCAAACGCCCTCTGATGTAATAAATTCACTTTGTGTGCTTCGACATTTGTAACACTTCTTGAGGAATGTATTGCAAAACTCACACTTGTAGCTGAAGGAGGGTAGGGGGGTAATGTGGGTTTGGGGGTGGAGGGAACAACTGGAGTTTGACCAATCAGAATGCAAAGATCAAGACCGAAATCAAGACTGTCCTTTGCCCACCATGCTAGATACACAGCCACAGAGCACAGACTCATGTTAGTGTGAAGCTGATGAGCTTCTCACTGCAGTGTGTTCTGGTTTGATTAATAATCGTCTTCATGCTGTGAGAACATGTTTGCTTTGAGCTCTGTGCTGAAGACTGTCAGTGTGCCTCTCAGAAACTCCACAGTTCTTTGTGGTCACTCTGAGTTTCACAGCAGAGGTGTTAGGATGGGAAAAAGGAAAGAAACGATACTGCAGTTTATAAAAAGGCAACAATTTATATCTTCAAAAGGTCACATAAAACAAAATAATAAAGTGTATTGATATCACAGTACTGTTGCAGTTGTACCTGCAATAATTTTCATGTGTTCAGGCTGATTCAGCTGTGATCTACTCAGCAGTGAGAGCTGAACACGTTAGTTATGGACAAACAACCATCAGAACAAGGAGGCCCAGGTACAGCTGCTCTTTATCTGTGACTGTGGACAGAGACAAACTAGCTGCTCACCCTGTTTACAGACATCATGCTAAGCTAAGCTAACCACATCTAAAACCACTAAAACCATTTCAAACTGCACAGAGCAGGAGGACAGGAAGAGACTGTGATTGCAGCCATTTCCCAACTCTCTGTGAATGGTACTCATGGCCATTGATCAGTGGGTTTTGGTCAATGGTCATGAGAATTTTCATAATTATGATTAAGGAACTGACCTCACAGCCCATTGTTCCTTCAGTGGGCTGGTTTCAGTCATTATGCAAATGTACTGTTTATAACATTGGGGAAACCTGCAGTCAGCTGAGACTGAAGAAGTCACTTGGATGAGTGACGAAACGTTTCTCCCACAAAACGCTACGTCCAGATGAACAGAATCAACTTTTGGAGATTTTTATGTTGTTTTATCCCTGAATTAGACTCTGATCACCCAGAACTACTTACTGGAAGTCACTTCATTGACTTGATGTCTGTTGCCTTTGTTCCCACAGCAGTTTCTCTGCAGGATTAATAAACTTTTAGTCTCAGATGTTTCCTCCTGTGTTTCTGTGGGTTTCAAAAATGCGTCTGATGGAGAATTTGACTTGTTCTAATTTGGTTGTGGCTAACTGACACACACCTCTCTTTGCTGAAGAAAACAAAGAATAAAGACTAAACCACAACCTCAAGCTAAAAACAGGCCGAGCATCATTCAGTGTGTTTAAATCACACAGAGAAGCTTCAGTGCAGGATGTTTGTTTTTGAGACTGAAGACTTTTAGCTCTTTGTTTCCTCAGTCAGCTCAAAACCAACCAGCAGCCACTGACATGGTGAACATTTCAGTTTTATTAATTGTTTAATTTTTATTTAAAAATAAAAACAATTCTGTGGTAGTTAAAATGGATATTTGCTCATTTTTTTTAGTTTTATATGATTAATTTTATCTATTATTAAACTGTTTTTAAATGATATATTTTGTTATCTGTCAGGAAAAATAAAACCATATAACGACTTTGTGTACAGGGAATAAACTGTTTCTTTCCTTCTTTTGTTTTTATTTAAATAAAAAGGAAATGTTGCAGTTGTGTTTTATTAAATTACATAAACAAGGAGGTAAATGTGGGGCAAGGACAGGTGAGCAGTGTTCTTTAACAGTTGCTGAAAGTCACTTCATTGACTTCTACCATGTTTGCCCATGTAGATGATTTATTTGACATTAGTTTATTCACAGTCATGAAGGGAAAATGTCTTCTGTTCTTTGGTGGACTCTTTAAACACACATTTTACTGAACACTGTGGCTAAAAGTATAAAATACAGAAATTGTTGTTAAAGGCAGCTTTGTGTTTTTAGGGCTCTGAATGTTGTAATTTTTACAGTAAAGAAAAAAAAACACGTAAAACCTGCTCAGAACAAAGTCTGGATTTTGGTCTTCCATGTAAGTCCAAGACACTCAGACGCAGGTCAGACTTCAGTGTATCTGAAATGAGGTAATCAAGGTGTTTAGAGAGTCAGTCAGCTCTTATTATAGCTGCAGATACTTCAGGGTCACTGCAGGAAGGTAGAAATCTGGAAGTAAAGTGTCAAATGAGATCAGATTCTTTCAAAATAAAACAAGAAGTAATCAAATAGAGACAAGATGCAAACCCAGGCAGGGAGGCACATAAACATTAAGGGACCAAAGACTCACCAGAGAGAGAAGAAAATAATAGATTGAAAATGAAACTAGAAACATTGAGAATAACAAATGAGTCCAAAGTGTGCGGAGGACTGATGTTCCAACAGTGTTCAGGCTGAGAATTATTGCCTGCAATGCTCCAGTTTGACCTCATGGTGGCAGTGCTGTCTCACTGTTATCATGGCTACACTCAGACTACAGGAGAGAACAAGAAACTCTACTAAAACTGATGTTTTATGATGTGTTTGTGACATGCTGATGTCAGCCTTGATGACATCATCAGGTTTTATAGATCATGTGCTGATGTCAGCAGTGTTACTATGTAAATCTAGTGCAGTATATAAATCTTTGTGTCAGTGTGAAGTCATATAATGTGTCACTGAAAAAATAATATTTTAAAAAGCTCAAACACAGAAAGTGTTCATGACCTCCAATGACTAATATATTACTTTAAAGTTTGGAGATGGAAATTAAAGCTTTGTCCTCATTCACGTGACCCTGACCTTTGACCTTTGTATTTATTACTCCATATGTTTTCTTTACATTATTATTCAAGCTACAACTTTGAGCTTTGGCCCTAACATCAAAGGTCAAAAGCTTAGCTGAGCTAGGCTACACTGCTAACACACAGACAGACAACATGAAAGTGTTTGTTGTCATGGCAGCAGCCATCAGTGACACAGCACACAAAAGCAACACAACAGCAGGTTCAAACACTCAAAGAGCTGCATTACATTTGAATGTGTGACTGGCTGCTGAGCTGTTTGATGTCATGTGTCAGAGTTCAGCTTCACATGTTTGAAATAATAACACATTTCTGGGAGCAATAATGACAGAATAAGGAACAGGACAGACGATGACAACCTTCTTCTGTTGGACATGTGCACATCAGTTATATGCATTGATGCAGGGCTGCTTCACAAGTACACACACACACACACACACACACACACACACACACACACACACACACACACACCAATCAGTGCAAGAGCACAACTACAGAAACTAGTTATGATCTATGTAGAAAAGTATAATGCAGATTAAGTACATGATATATGACACAGTGATGCTATCAAACAACAACACAAAGAGTCCAGATGAGCAAACAGTCACAGCTCAGTGTGACCAGGATCGTCTGAGCTCCGTCCTAAACCTGAACAGCTGTTCACCAGAATCCTGCTGATTGCTGCTCAAAGCTGCTTCCAGAGAAAGTGAAGCTGTGATCAGTGTCAGTGTGTTACTTTATTACAAAACACTAAAATGTTACTTTGTGTCTCTGAGGGTTTCTGTCACATGTGAGTGTGTTCTCACAGCAGATCATTGAGTCGGCCTCAGATCTTCTTGAATCTGTAAAAACTGGAATCACAGGCTGTAGAATCACAGAGCAGCTGACTGGTGTCCTCTAAAAGTTTCACCTACAACATTCAGTCAAAGAGGAAAAACTCTGATCTGTGCTGACATCACTTCCTGGTTCAGACTGAAGGAGAGGATGAGGAGTTCACGCTAACACTTAAACACTGAGATGGTGTCACATGTTCATATGGTGCACACAGCAGTGGGACAGCACTTTGTAACATGTGATGGGACTTTGATAAAGATGAAACGTTCTTCTTATTATTGTGACTTTGAGACATTGATGTCACATGTTTTACTCTCTCCACACTCAAAGAGCTTCAGAGTGTCTGATTGAAACATCTTCAGGCTCTGACCTCAGAGGAGGGACCAGAAGGAAACTGTCAGATCATCAGTCTGATCATTATTGTCTAAACTTCATTAAGCAAACCTGAACAAATATGAGAACATGTTCTGCTTTCCTCTGACCTTTTACTTTGTGTGTTCCTCTCATCTTTGGTTGTTCAGAGTTTTTGGAGACTTTTTCTAAACCTTGTTGTTGTAGACAAGAACTGACTTTAGACAAAACCTTCAAAATAAATAAAGGTAAATAAATGGCTGATAATTTGTTCCACACAAACCACATAGACATCTGTCAACAATCCTCAAAGTCTGTGATCTGATCAAGCAGACGTTAAATGAGCCATAACGGCTGATTTCAAACATGAACACAGTGCAGAGCTGGAGCAAAGGTGGAATTCACAAGACGTCATCTATAGATCTAATTTCTGTTCAAGAAACTTTGACATGAATGAGAACGTTAGAATATGTGGTGGCGCGAATGACGGGTAACCAGGGACGGTAACTAAGATGTTGACAATGCCACCTGGGGGAGGGAGTTACACCCCAGGAAAGATTTCTCTAGCCAAAGTAAGTGTTACACTGGCAACCAAAGCCCACAGACTCGTTATTAACAGCAGAGGTGAGACAGATGAATTTTACAAATCAAAATTTATTAAGAAGAACTACTAAAAGCATAGAATTGCAAAATCAGAAAGGTACCTAAGGTAGCAGGGTTGAGACGGCAACATAGTTAATTAAAACACTTTATTAACAACCGATGATTAAAATGACCGGACTCCCTACCACGATGCTACCCTAAAACCATCACAGCATGATAAAAGAATAACTAAACAAAATAGTGGAGACAGGGAGGAGTGTCCAAGGGTGCCACCAATTACTCACCTGTGTAATTCCACTGCAGACCTCACCGTCACTCACACTGAACTCTATGGTGCAACCTACCTATGCCCGGTGTGTACACTCGCATGCATCGGGGAGGGGATTCCACCTCACGTGATTAGCCCCTCAACAAGCAGCCGCACCTCCACTAAAGCAATAAAACAAAGCATAAAACGTTACACACATTAGTAAAAGAACGAAACGCTTGCTGATTGGGACCCACACCCGCTTTCACACCTTGGCTCATGTGATTAGGTAGAGGATCATCAGGGGGTCCTTTGTCCCCCATTGGGGGGGAAACTCCCACTAGGTTTAAATCTGGGACTCTCTACCACTGACCCTTAGAACTGAAGAAGCTTCTCAGATGAGAGGTGAAACGTCTTCAAGCAACTCAAGAAGTCCAGACGCTTTTCTTTCCAAGCTCCTTAATCAGTCCTTTAAGCCTTTCACACATAGTGGTCACTGCAGTGGACAAAAATGTGATTGTTTGTCTTTTTTCAGTGTTTTATTTGTTCGTGAGTAAATCGGTTTGGCTGAAATTAAAGTTATTAGATTAGATTAGATAAAATAAAACTTTATTAATCCCCCGGGTGGGTTCCTCCTTGGTTTTCACACAGCTGAATAAACATCAAACAGAAAACTGATTAAACAGAAGTGTGAGACGGTTGAGAATTTACATCAGTGTCCTGTTATATTTTAGATAGCAAGGAGCAGACGGCCGAGTTTATTAAACTCCACCGAGACCGCGGCGATGCAGATCTAAAGGCTAGACCGTCCCGTTTCACAGCCTCGGTCTTTGAAGGACCCGGCCCACGTAGACCACGAAGGCCGGGTCCTCCGAAGGATGCGAAGGTTTTGGGACACAGCTTAAGACAAGAGAGCTTCAGCAGAGCAACAGGATGGAGAAGCCAGACGGATTTCAAGGCTCTGGAAGTGGAACTGGTGTCAGATATGAAGAAGCTGTAACCAGTAAGAAGACTTCTGACAAGTGAAAAGAGGGATTTCTGTGATGGTTGGTGCTACAGCATCTGTTTCAAGACTGTCGTACATGTATATAATAGATGAGGCTTGATTTTAATTTGTATTATTTTTGTAATTAAATTATTTGCTGCACTTACGTTTTGGTCTCCTTAGCAACCACCCCCTTTTATTTTTAGCTGGTCTCCACCTGTTGGAAAAGGACCTCCCTCTTCTTTCTCTTTCCCCTCATTACAGTTACACTGGAGGCGTTTTCACATGGATATTCTTTCTGTCTTTCATAGAGCTGTTCACCTTCTTCTGAAATCCCTGCTTTAAACATTTTACAACAGGAGCAAAGTGGCAGAGACTTCCTGTCTGTTCCATGCTGAAACATCTCAGATGTCATATTTGGGGTAAATGTTGCTGGTTTATTGTACTTATGACAGATTATTAAAAACAAACAAAATGCTTTTGGCACAGACTACAAGAAATGATTAAACAGGAGTGTGAGATCACAGAAATCCCTCTTTTCACTTGTTAGAGGCCTTCTTACTACATACATCTCCTCCATATCTGACACCAGTTCCATGGACACTTCCAATTATCATTATTTAAACACTGTTACATGAACTGTGTTTATTTTCCAGCTTCTTCGACCCTCGTTTATCCTCCTACACGTGTGTCCGAGCTGTCAGACAGTAAATGAAGGTGACACACGGAGGAGCAGGAGAAATGAAGCTGCTCCCGCTTCTCCGTTACTCCTCACAGACAGACAGAGGAGTGCCGTTATCTCTTCATCTCACTCTCCTTGCTCCTCTTCTTTAACTCTGCAGTGAACCTGTTGCAATATCACTTCCTCCTTCCTCCAGGAAATTAAATATGTGGAATATACAGGAAGTAAAATGGCCAAAGACACGTGAGGAAAATAAACTTTCAAAGTAAAACAGGAACTAGCTCGAGTCAGCAAACTATGAGCAGCTTGCTGGGTGAGAATTATCACATTCAGTGCTTCAGTTTGACCTCATGGTGGCAGTGCTGTCTCAAACTCCCCCAAACTCAAACCAGGGCGCTCTGTTTGTTAAGAGGAAACATCCTTGGATACTTCACAACAGTCTAAGAGTCAGAGCTGCAGATGCGGATGTGGAAACATGTGGATCACTCTGCTGGAACTTCCTGTGTGTGCTGTTTGTCTCTGTGGGTGGATGGAAGCTCAGTGTTGACTAAGAACATCCTGACACAGTTTATGTCTGAACATCTTCTTAGAGTTAGTTTCACCTGGAAACCTTCATGTAGGATTTTTACCTGTTTGACAAACACAAATGTCAGAGATTTAATCACAAAGGAAAATCTGCTGCTTGAAGGAAAAACAGTTGTGAATGAAATTCTGTTTGTTCACTGGTGACCAAAGATAACAGCTCATTATCTCAGATGTCAAAGGAAATAATCAACATATTAAAACTTAGATGAAAATCCTCTTTTACCTTAAAGGCTGTCGTCATTATTTCTACAGTGTCAGATTTGTTCCAAAAACTCATACTAACAAAAAAATGCCACCTCCCCACAAATGGCTGTAAAAATACTTAAATTATTTAGTAATATTTTTTTTTCCTTTAAATGACTCAGTGTTTTCAAACCACTTCAGCCTGAAATATAAATATCCAGTATTAATTATAGATTCTGGATTTTAACCCTTTAAAGAAGAGAGACTCCAGCTGACGTGGAGCAGAGGCTGCAAATGGACACACTGTGGTCTTTACATGTCAGCTTCACACATGGTGCTGCAGCTCTTCTTGTTCTGTCCATGCAAACGTCACACTGCCCTTACATTTGATGATGGGAGGGGTTTGCAGCGTCACTCTGCAAGTTCTAACTGATTCATTCTTTGGCCTGTAAACAATGCACAACATAAGCCTGCAGTTCCTCTGTTCCTCTCTAAACGTTTCCAGTGCAGGTTTGTCACACAGGAACCTGAGACTGCTGGAACGTAGCAGAGTGTTGCAGTCGTAGTGAGAGACCTAAATATGGAGATGGAGAAGTCCATCCTGTCACTGCTTCAACCATCTCCTCTCTCACCTTCAGATGAGTCAGAGTTGGACTCCAGCTGGTCTGTTTCCACCTCTGATCCTTCCTCAGAGGAGGACGAGGAGCCATCTTCACAGTCAGAGTGCACTCGGTCATTTCCACAGCCTCCAGTGTGCTGTACGGCTTTCCATCTCCAAAATGACTGCTCCTGCTTCTAACTATGCACACACACACACACACACACACACACACACACACACACACAGACACACACACACAGACACACACACACACAGACACAGACACAGACACACACACACACACACACACACACACACAGACACACACACAGACACACACAGACACACACACACACACACACACAGACACAGACACACACACACACAGACACACACACACACACACACACACACACACACACACAGACACACAGACACACACACACACACACACACAGACACACACACACACACAGACACACACACACACACACACACACACACACACACACACACACACACACACAGACACACACACACACAGACACACACACACACAGACACAGACACACACACACACAGACACAGACACACACACACACACAGACACACACAGACACACACACACACAGACACAGACACACACACACACAGACACACACACACACAGACACACACACACACAGACACAGACACAGACACACACAGACACACACACACACAGACACAGACACAGACACAGACACACACAGACACACACACACACAGACACAGACACAGACACAGACACACACAGACACAGACACAGACACACACAGACACACACACACACAGACACAGACACAGACACACACACACACACACACACACAGACACACACACACACAGACACAGACACAGACACACACAGACACAGACACACACACACACAGACACACACAGACACACACAGACACAGACACAGACACACACACACACACACACACACACACAGACACACACACACACACACACACACACACACACACACACACACACAGACACAGACACACACACACACAGACACAGACACAGACACACACACACACACACAGACACACACACACACAGACACACACACACACACACACACACACACACAGACACACACACACACACACACACACACACACACACACACACACCATTATTCAACATCAGTAGTGGCTTACAGTTGATCTTCAGCTTTTGGCCTTAAGATAAAATGTGGTGGTTTTTGTGTAGCTTATAAATTTTAAGCCATTTTAATAATTATGATCATAACCCAATTCCTCATGGTGCAAACCCTCAGCTGTGCTGCTTTGTGAGCCTCATTTGTAGAAAATGTCTTGAAACTTCTCTGTTCACCATCTGGAGGCTGGGAGGAAGAGCTGGTCGTCCAGTCGGGGTCTTTGATTCTCTTCCTCTGTGGGTCTGGAGCAAACGTCTTGTCTCCAGCCCAGAGTAAAGGGGACCATCTCCTGGGTCTGGGGGCATTTTACCCCTCTGGGGGTGCTGGTGCCTGGTAGATTATGTTTGGGGAGTGTGAGTGTGTTTACAGTATTCAGTTCTGTTTGTCTCCATGTTGGGCGAGTGCTGAGTATTTGTATATGTGTGCATGAGGGAGGGAATGTGTGTTTGAGTCTGTGTGTGTCTGTTTGTCTATGTTTATGTGTCAGGTGGGGTCTTAGACTCCACCTGCCTTAGAACATTTCAGGCAGCCCCCACAGGTGTGTGGGCCTTTCTGTTCCCATCACACTCTGTGCCAGTGGCTCCTGCCGGTGCGTTGATGGTTATTATTATTAGTATTATGTATTATTATTACAGTCATCATTTCTTCTTTACTCTTAGTTATGCACATGTTGGTTGTTGCTGTCGTTTCTCTGCTGTGTTGAAGTTGATTCTCTGCATTTTCTCTCTATCCTGCTTCTTCTGTAATAAAATAAAAAAAATCCTGATAAAGTTCTAATAAAATGACCATCACGTGGAGCATTACAGTGAATGCTGTAATGCTCCACGTGTGAAAGTAAATCTGTTCAGACAATCCTGATTGCTACACTGTTGGACAGGACAGGGGGAAAGTCTCAAAATGTGTCCCAGAGAGAGCTCATGTTTCTAAAGTAGGAAAGGCTGCAGAATCAAAGAGCAGCTGAGCGATGTCCTGTAAAAGGTTTTAGTTAAAGAGAAAAAACTCTGATCTGTGCTCTGGTAAAAACAGGAGAGGGATGTGGAGATTGTTAAGATTCAGAAGTTAAGGAGAGATATACAGGAAATCCAAATAACAACACTTGTCTGGCAGGGTGGAGTCAAACGATGATTTTTAATAAAGACACGCAGCGTGGGGAGATGTAACACTGTACGCAGACAGCATCAGATCTCCGCCCAGCAACTACACAAGAATAGTTTTATAGTATCAGGGTTTAACGCCCCCTCTTGTGTCAGATAAACACAATACATGCATACGTCAAATCAAAACCACAATGACTTTTAACATAGTTTAAAAGAACATTGTCTTCATCTCCACGTCCTGCCCGCGCTTATCTTCTGGAACATCAGGCACACGTTCTGCACAAACTGTCACATATGCACGCACAATTTTGCAGCCACAAGCAAAACATGATTAAACTTTCACCTATAAATAAGTCTATCTAAGATGTGTGCGTATGTGTGTGTCAGCCTCTGCTTGCACTCATTTTCACCTCTCACCTCTTCAGCTAAGACTTACACAACTGAAACTATATGTGTAATATATCAAATACATGTTTTAATCAAGAACCTCTACTAAAAGCTTAATCAAAAGATATAGATACATAAAAGATGCTAAAGAATAACCTGATTGTTCATAACCTGCTCAAAATACTCACAATACTCACCCACTCAGACTCCGCTTTCGGTTTCACTTTTGCAAAGCATGGCGTTTCCTGTCAGCCTGCAACTCAGTCTTTCACAAGAGTATAAAAACATTCAAAAGCCTTTAGGATTATAGATTCAACTCAACAGTTTAAAGTGGTTCTTACTGGACCTGTAATAAAGGCTAATATGATACCAGTATGTTTGAACATCTGAATGCAATATCCATAGTGTTATTAATGGAATGGTAATGATGATTATAAAAATAGCAGCAAATAATAGCAACAAAATATCCGTATACTCTACACTCCCTCTCCTGGTGACTCTCTTTAGAGGGTCACCACACTGCACTTGTGTCATCTCTCTGACCCTCTCTCGCCGTCCTCTGACTTAGCAGATCAGACAACAACCTCATGTCATCTAACTGGTCCAGCAATAAAACACCAGCTCCCCCTTGAGAACACTCATGCTTGAGGTTAATCACACCAAAGTATCAGTGAGCCTAAAGTTGGTCCGAGGCCGGAGAGAATTGGAGTGCGAGCAGAGCTCAATCAGCACTCCTCCCTCACCCCTGAACTCACTCACACCCGGTGAGCGACCCCTTACACTTGTGAATCTCCAGTGATCTGTCCTTTTATGGGTCCCTCTCTTTATCTTCTCGTGTAAGGGATAAAAAACACCTTCTCCCTACTATGCTCTTCCCTGACTTATGTTCGTCAATTTTCTCTTTATTCAAAAGCATGAACCTAATTGTCTTCTGACTGTCTGACTTTTGTTCATATATAGTCTTAAACATCACTCATCTCAGTCCACAGCATTTTAACAGTCTTACAGCGCTGCTTTCACGGCTCTGCATATGTTTCCTGCTGCTCCCCTTATCTGATCATCAACACCCTGTACACAAAACTGTCGCTGCTGCAAGTGCCTCCACTCTGATCTAAAGTCACCTTTCACAAGAAAAATCATCATAAACACTTATTATACTAAGGGATCCAAAAAAACAACCATTTTAATCAACTAAGTGTAAGCATGTTCACACTGACTTCATTTTAAAACTCACATTCCTGTGTCATAACCTGTTTTGGTATAGCATTTTTCATTTTGCTCCTCTTAATGTAATGGTACATTCTAATTATACTTTATCAGACTTAACCAAAATATATAAGCTTTTCCCCCTTTGGTCCTGGTTTAAAGCAAGAAACCTTGGTCACTTCAACAAACATATGTTATTCTGTAACTGCATTTTATATGCTAAGACTCATGTAGAGCTGCATGTGTTATCTCAATATTTTACATGTCACACAGTTTAGTTACAAGCAAAATTCAGGTCCTCTTTTCTGTCACTTGTTACTGGGCCAACTCAAATTCAGATAGAAGCTAAAGGAATTTCAGGCCTTTGGCCTGGAATCAATACTATCCTGTGTGTTTATGGAAATCATTTATATGTATATAATCTTAAATGCTATTGATTTGGGTCAGCGGCACTTTTAACATTCTCATAACAAGCTCTCCTTTACCCTAGAAATAAATCTATTTAATATCTGTTTTGTTACGTTCCCCTGAGGGGTCTAGGTGGTGAGAGGGAAGTAACAAAAAGTGTCCGGGTCAGAAAAAGGAGTCAAGGAGGCAAAAGGGTTAAATTAAATAGTTTTATTAAAGTAGCTCAACTAAAAGAGACGGACAAGCCGCTATCACCATTTAAGAAAACAAACAAAACTCAGGCGTTGGTCAATAAAGTAAAACGTAAGCCAAAAAGAGAGCAGCTCACTAGCTACAACCACCACAAACACACACAGCTCACTAGCTGTACACCGCTCACATGGCACTCTGGCCCAGAGCTCACCTTTCCCTGGGCTTAAATACTTTAAATTACTGATGTGAGTCAGCTGTGTAAAAGGGAAAGGTGGCACTTCAGGCAGAAGAGGTGGTGGGACACGCCCACACAGGCACCTTCAGGAGGAGGCCCTGCTAGGGCTGTAACAGTTTTTTAAAGCCTACATTATAACAACTTATTCTAAAAATCAAAATGAAATCAAACATTTTCTTGTAGTAATTGGGGAAATATGCTTTTCTCCCCAAAGCATGTCTTTTATTCAAAGTGTCCTGCAATTCCCTTTAATTTTGGTGTACAGCTTCCTATGAACACCAGCATTTTATCTTCTAAACAGGATTCAGTTCATTTTAATCCTTTCTTTAAAAATAACAATTTCTGCCTCAGTGCTACCATATCTAAATTATCAACAAACCCCAAAATATTATTAAGATCATCCTAAAACCCATTTCAATCCCCCCTTTTTATTTGGACTTCACATGTGTGTCCAAATAAAACTCAAAATGCGTCACCCGGGCTTAAGAAATTAGGGGGAAAAAAGGTTAGTCATATCATCTCTCCAAACACCTCAGCAATCCTCCTCTCAGGTATTTTGCTCCGGCCCTGAAAACCTGTGTTTAAGGAATAAAATCAATTTAATCATTATGTCAAATCTTCTCAAACTCCTTGCTCCATTCAAAATCTGGATCCTTGGAACTTCCTGGAAACAAAACCTGTACTTTACATTTCATAACCAACTCTCCCCCTTATGATCCAATCTGTGTTATAACAAAAAATAAAACTTAAAACAGAACAGTCATCAATCATATGTTACTTCAGTTAACGGTAACATGAGTTATATCAAAAAATGTTTCCCCTTTAGCACTTAGCATTCTATAATGTAATACCATAATCTAACCCCAGTCACTAGAACAGAAATTCACTCAAAGCAACTCAAAAGTCAGCATCCCCAGAATTAAGTCTTCCACTCGTCCTGCTTATGACAAAAGCGAAACAAAGCATCCCATTTCTCTTGCTGACATGGTAACTTATTTGTCCACATTTATTCATTCCCACCTTGGTCCAGTCACACACATTCACTCCCATGCATTCACACAAGATATTTTGCTGATAGTGGAGCCTCCTGCGCAAATAATCAGATGCTCCACAATAGCAAATTGAGCTCATTCATTTGTTTTATTTTGTTTTTTCTTTTTAAGAAAATAGTTCTTTATGGTTTTGACTGGATTGAATCGCTACAATCCTTTTAGACAGAGACTCACAACCAATCAGGTCTCCTCCTCAGCCAATTATAATCTGGAAAGCCCACCTTATGTTTGTTCCCCCAAGAAATTTGTCAGCGCTGTTAGTTCACTGTCTTTCAGGCCTGCTTCAGAACAAAAATGAGAAAAAGAGAGCTGATTATTAGCTCATCAAAACACAAAACAAAATCACCTGACAGGTTTTTTCTAAGTGCACTGTTACAAAACTAATGGGCCCCCTTAGACATGTCCATGTCTAATAAAACTCCCTCTATTAAAATGCAAAACAACCCAAACCTAACTGACAAAATCAACCCATCTCTACAACATCTTAAATTTCACCCATTCAATACACCGAAAACCTCGTCAAAAGCTGCACAGTTTCCACACAACAATGGTCCCCCTTAAGCACTTCACCCTACTTAGATTCAGCCTAAGATATAAACACGTTATAACAATGTGTCATCACGAAATTATAAATTTCTTGTCCAAATCTGCACCTCTGAACAGTCTACGTTGCTTCCTTTCTTTAAGGCCTGAACCACACGGACACACAGGAAGCGTCTTCGTCACCAGTCATTTCAGCTAATTTGCATACTGAGTCATATCTCAACAAGTTGCCGTGACAAGAGAAATGCTTGTTTAAACCTTAACACATTATTGAATTATTTTCATTTTCTTTCTATAATAATCACTGGTTTTGATCACTCAGTACAAGAGCACTCCTAACTCACTCTTTTAAAACTACTTTAATCACTTTTCTTTTCCATAACCCACTCCCTTGTCATACAGCTTCTTTTGAGTTATTCCTCAGCTTCAAACTCAAGTGTATTTTCTTCAACATTCACACCATTTTAACACTCATGAAATTAGCAGGCTGATTTAATTGCATGTGTTTGTGCTCTTAGCCAAGTTTGATCAGTGTTGATGCATTAATCCTCATGAGCTTGTCTTTGTAAGGTTAGTGCGTTTTCTGTTTGTGTGTGTCATGTTGTATTTCTTTGTATTCCAGTGTTTCAGACTCCTTTACAATTCTCCACTTAAACAGTCAGTTTTGTCTTTCCCAAATTTGCTAACCCAAATTTTCATTTCCCACCTTAAGTAACAGCATTCCTTGTCTTCAGCCACGAGTCAGAGCTTGCTCGTCACGTTCAGGAACACATGGCTGTAAACAATTCAACCAGAAACGTGCCTTAACATGTCCAGTCATGTTAACCTATAACTTCCTTCCGACCGCTGCATTTGGAAAATTGATCCAGGTCTGCTTGCCCCTGAAAATAACAAACTGAGACATTTTCATTATTATCATCAGTGCTTAAACGACCCATTTCTCTCTCTCTGGTCAGAAATACCAATTATGTCTTGTATGTAAGCATGCTCTTCCTTGCGTTATGGGGTCATGTTAATTCAGTGTAAGCTGTTTCCTTCGTTTCATGTCCTTCATTGTGTTCTTCATTGCATTTTTATGTATTCATGTTAATGTACACTAAGTGTAAGCTGTTTCTTCATTGTATCTTACGTTATAATCAGGTTTACTTCATGCATCTTTTCTCTGAGTTCTGGATTCAAACTATCTCACTTCTGCTTCTCTCCAAAAATAATTTCACATGTAACAATTTGTGCATGTGTGTTTTCTATTCATTAATATAGTTGTCAGTTATTTTCTTTCATTATTTTTACCTTTTCTATTGTTTACCTCTTTGTTGTGATGTGGTGGACATCCCTAAATCATCATGACTTCAGGCTTCAATTTCAATTCAATCATATCCTGTATACTCGCACTCGAACTTGTCCTGGCTCACCTCCCACTGGTCCTTGTCCCTTTTTCACAGTGTCCTTGTTTGGCCTTCAAAGCTCCAACAAACACAGTCTGTTTCTTCTCTGTTTTGATCTTTCAGTATTCTTCTTTTACGTTAGGTTCCAGCCCGGCAAAATATCACATTCAGTGCCTTCGACTCAGTGCCCCCCAGTCATGTGACACTGTTCTTTACCAGCCTCCAGTTTCCCCCTGCATGTTTTATCACGGGGTTTCCTCATTCTGCTTCTGGAGTCGTCAGTCAGTCTTATTTTTATTTGCTCTGTTTTTCTTCTCCATTGATCTTTTCAGTCTTCTCTTTCAAAATTACTTCAAGCATGGTGAATATGAAACTCAATGCCCAGCGCTTTTCCATAGTTCTTTATCCCACTGTTCAACTGCCCAGCCTGTAATTCACAGAACATGTTGCATCACTTGCTTTTCTTACATGCTGCTGCTGGTGTCGTCAGTCTTAATGGTTCAGTTCCACTGCCTTTTGCCTCCTGTTAATTCTTCAAGTCCACGATGTTCTGTCGGTCTTCACCTTTTTAGATCCAATTAAAATCAAGACACTCAAAAAGATGCTCTGTAAAAGAGTAGAATTCTTGGAACAGAGTTTAAAAATGGTAAATGGACTGTATTTATATAGCACATTACCAGTCCCTAAGGACCCCAAAGCGCTTTACATATCCAGTCATCCACCCATTCACACACTGGTGATGGCAAGCTACGTTGTAGCCACAGCCACCCTGGGGCGCACTGACAGAGGCGAGGCTGCCGGACACTGGCGCCACCGGGCCCAAGGACACAACGACCGAGACTGTCCAAGCCGGGGATCGAACCGGCAATCTTCCGATTACAAGGTGAACTCCCAACTCTTGAGCCACGATCGCCCAGAGTTTAATACACTGAATCATATGAACAGCAGGAAAAATACATACAGACATTTAGCAAGAGAGTTACATAGCAGAAAGCAAGTAAAGCAAAAGGTGTACAGCCTTAAGCACAGACAGCAGAGCAGCACAGAGACGGACAGAGAGCAACAGCAGAGGGGAAAGTGCTGGGGTGTCCTCTGGTCCCCTAATATACAGGGACCAGTATCCCCGCTCCTGCTGAGTAACTTTCCCACACCCCCAAACACAGCTGCAGGGGTCAGGTACAGGCCAGGGTAACGGGCAGGGCTCTGGCTGAGGGCCCTGCCCAAAGGGACACCCTTAGGTTAACCCTTTGCTTTGCCTTCTGACAATAGGTCACAGCCAAAGGTCAAAGGTCACACATTAATCCTAATTATTAAATTTTCACAATATATAATCTTATAACTACATAGGTTCTTAAAACACTTCAATGTGTGTGTGTGTGTGTGTGTGTGTGTGTGTGTGTTCTGTTACAATGTTACTGTTTTGGTTGTGCTGCATGAAAGACGTTGAGTATTAGGGAAGCTTAGTTAGCTGGAGAGTAAATTATGCAGGAGAACTCTCAGCACCATTAACTGCCCTGTTACTGTAAAACCTTAATAAACCTCAGTGAAGCAAAATGTCTTGTGCTTAAGACTCTACATGAAAGTTAAAATATATATGTTCAGTGCACATAGATATATAGTGTATGTAGTTACATAGTCTTACACATATCACACAAAAATCCACCACAATCCCCTCCTCCTGTTTAGGAATCTGAGTGAAATTACAGAGCTCTTCCCCTCTGACTACATCAACAGTCTGAAGAAGGTTTTTCTCTTCTCAGTAACAGAGTCACAGTTGGATCAGTCGGGTCCTGTTCTGCTACTTTCTGCTTTGGGACTGATTCAAGAGAAAAGAACATTTTTATTTTATTGTTCCACCGTGATGAGCAGCAGACACTGAGGATCCTCATGAAGTCTTGATGCAGGTCAGTGATCTGAAACCTTCTGCTTTAGATTATTAATGTTAGTCAGAGAGTTCCTGATAAATATGTTAACATTAGACATTAGACCTGTGCATGTGGCAAACACACAAGACACAGAGAGACTCACTGCAGTCTGAACTGGTTCAGGTTTGATGATGAAAATTCCAGATGTCTCAGCACATCTGTTTAGAGTTAGTGTGATTAAAACAGTTCAGAAAACGACTGAAACACAAACACATGAGAGCTTCTGATTTTGTTCTGTGGAGATCGTTCAACAACTGAACACTCAAACTTTTCCACTTTTCCTCGTTTGTTGTGACGCACTTATTTCTGCTCATCCTCAGTCCAACCTACCAAACGTCACTCTAACGTCACGTCCTCAAAGACACGGAAGAGTTTGAACCGCAGCTTTAACTTTATTTAAACCTTAAATTTAATCTGATGTGTTCAGGTTTAAACTCAGGTTCAGTTATTGAGTGAAAACACCAACAGACTCAGACATTTAGAACAAACTAAGAGTCAGATCAGCAGAAACAGAGAACACGGACATGTCTGCTGTAACTGCGTCACTCTGCTCCACGCTGATGTTTGTCCTGTTCGTCTCTGCAGGTCAGATTTAACTGTTAGAAACTAAACTGAGTTTATTTCTGAGATAAAGAGTCTCAGTCTGGTTTACATGCTGATAATATTTCTCTAACAATTAGTTTCTGATTCATTCAGTGTTGCGATCGACACAAAGCTGGGTGGAGTCTGTGTGTGTTGGTGCAGTTTGCAGCACAGACACAAAGAAGTGTAATGTGTGTGTCAGTGTGATGTGTTGTAGTGTCAGGAGTCAGTATACAGCTACAAAGCTTTTTGTTCAGTGTATACAAACAGCTGTAGCTCCATAAAGGCAGCATGCAGAGACTCACAGTGTCTTATAATGAGAGGCTGCTTTCTCTCACACATTATGTTCACTTATTATCAGCACATGTTGTTGTTTGTGCAACAGAGTTATTGTAGTTTTGGATTTTCTCATTAGTTTTTATTCCATTTGGACTTTTTGTGTTTAGTTCAGTTTAGTTTCCAGATGATTTTCTTCTTTTTCAGGTTTGATTATTTCTTGCTTGAAGAGTTTTTAATGGTTTTATTCTTTTTTCATTCTTACTGTTTGGAGGTTTGTGTCAGAGGCCAGATTTAGGAGCATCAGTACAGCTGTTCCAATAAAAGCAGTGACTCAGTCTGACAGACATCCAGAGTCTCAATGAACTCGTCCATCAACAACATTTGATCAAACTAACAGATTCTAAAACTAAAGATTTGTTTTTATTTGTTCACAAAATGGTTTCAGATGATGTTTTTCATCCATCTCAGTCTTTCTCATGAACTTTGTCTCCAAACCTCTCAGCCTGAGCTTCCCTCTGATCAACTCGTTCATAATCTCGTCCTTTCTGCTCTCAATGAAAATCTGAACATGTTCAGCTCGGCCTCCTGTCTTTGTGTCAGAGTCTCCAAAGCAAACATCACAGCAGCTCACTGCCATCTTTAAACCTTCCCTTTCACTCTTGCTGCTGTCCTTCTGTCACAAATCAGCCCTGATGAAGATGCTCGGGATCAGGTGAGGAGGAGGAGAAGACTCGCTGTGGTGACGCCTGAAGGGAGCAGCTGACACAAGAAGAGACACAATCAAAGATCATCATCTAATAACAGAAGACAATCTTTTATTGTGTGTTTCTGATTGGCTGCTGTAGAAGTGAACAGTTGTACTTTGACCTTTAACCTCTCTGCTCTGTGTTGTTTCCTCTTTCAGACCAGAAAAACATCACAGCTGAGTCTGGACAGGACGTCACTCTGACATGTCGAGCTCCAAACAACAACTTCATAGTTGTAGAGTGGAGCAGAGCTGACCTGGGAGATGAATATGTGTTTGTTTACAAGGATGAGGGGTTTCATTCAAACAGCCAGCATCCATCTTTTAAGAACCGGGTGGATCTGCAGGACAGACAGATGAAGGATGGAGACGTGTCTTTGATTCTGAAGGATGTGATGATTAATGACACTGGAACATACAAGTGTCGTGTTGTCCAGATAGGAACAGAGCATTTGAAGCTCATCAACACCACCTACCTTCATGTTGATCCTCCAGGTGAGTGAGTAGAGTTGAGTGTGTGTGTGATCAGAGGTGAAGCTGCTTCCTGGTTGTTGATGTTTGTTTCTAAAGATGTTGTTGATGAGACTTTGTAGAAAGCAGCTGGTCTGAGTGATGTGATCAGAGTGCAGTAGATAATGTCTGACAGCAGTTTGAAGAGGAAATGGATTCTGTTCTGTTCTTCACTCATCACCTACCTGACAGCTGACACCTCACACCTGTTTCTCACCTGCAGGTCAGACAGGAGGACAAGAGAAGAATGAAGACGACAAAGATGGAGGAAAGGAAGACAAAGAGAAGGAGGAGGATGGATCTGTTGCACTGAAAGTTTCGTTGTGCTTCTCGTTGTTGCCTTTGTTGGTTTTTTGATCTACAGAAAATATAAACAACAACAGAGTGAGGAAACAAACCAGCCTCCTGTTTAAGTGCAGCAGGTTTAAATGTCTCAGAGTTTTTCCAGCGTTGATTCTGCTGCTGCTGTTCAGAGTTCTGGGTGTTGTCAGTGTTTAAAATCCTGCAGAAACAGATGATCTGAGCACAGACAGCAGGCCCACAGTACTGTAGGTTTATTTCATTTTAATCTTTAATGGCTGCTTCTGTTTTTGCTGACAGCTCATCTCAGTGGACGAGTTTCATCTTTGAAAGCAGTCTTTATATTCCAGCTCTGTACCGTATTTTTCAGAATATAAGGCACACTTAAAATCCTTTAATTTTCTCAAAAATCAACAGTGTGCCTTATGTATGAATTCTGGTTGTGTTTACTGACCTCCAACTGATTTTATGTGCTACACGGGGCTCAAAAATCTGTCAAAAAATGTTTTAGTACGACTTTCGTAAACTATGAAGCCGCACCGCTTGATGGATTGTCAGAGCATTACAGCTACTGTATCAGGAGCCTCGCGGAGTGATACGTGCTGTGCTTCAACATAATATTACCGTATTGTGTGTATGAGGACCCTAAAATGGCAACTGTTAAGAGACATGCTTACGAAACAGATTTCAAACTCAAGGCAGTCAAAGCTTTGTAGCACACACCTCTGGAGTTCATATTTTAAAAAAAATTTGCAAATATTGAAATAAGACGTTGTTTAAAAATAAATTAAAACAAACTCTGAAAGTTCTGTCAGCAAAAACAACTTGACTTTTCTCCATTTACCCTTGAAAAAAATGAAGGGAACTCTTGAACAGTTTTGACTTTGATCGTATTGTAGTCACATTTGATCTCATCAAATTACACATTTATAAAATATATTCACACCTCTGACTGGAAAGTATTACTAATTTATTTTATTTTAATTGCTAAAATAGTTGCACATGTATTAATATTAATTATTTTTATTCATTTGTTTTGTCTGCTTAACTTTATAAATGTGTCGCACTGATTGGTTGGTTCCTGGTCATCTTCACTGGTGCTCCCACAGCAACAACACAACTTGAAGACTCAGTGTTCACACAGTGTCTGTAAGCTGCTATTTGACTTTTGTTAATGTGCTTTTGTTTTTTAGTTTATTCATAATGTGACTCTAAGTAGTATTAACATTAACATTGACCTTTTTCTTAAATGACAAACTGACCAAAACTGTAATCTGTGTGTTTGTAATTGCAGACAATAAAATGTGTTTGCAGAGACTTGCTGAAGTGTGTCTGTATGTGAGAGATGTGAACATTTATATGTGGAACAAATTTGCACTAACAAGCAGTTGAACAGAGGAGTGACACCAGGGTGGAATCTCACCCCTGTCTAAGCTAGAATACTTAAACAAATTGGAAACAGCATTGTGTTGAAAAGTACATCTTTAAAAAAAAAAGTTTTAATTTTTATTAAACGCCTGAAGGCTGCAAAATTTGGGTAATTTAGTTACTACTATGACAAACTGATCCAGTACATGTAAATAATAAAAGCAGAACACATTGAAACAACCAGACTAGCTCCAGCTAGCATGTGGATGCTAGCCTCCATGTGAAATACAAAGACAGTTAGTGAGCTGCAACAGCTCACAGAAAGCATGAAGTGGACACATCTGACAGAGAGTTTCATTCAAAATACAAGACATGAAAAAGCTGGACTACTCACAGCTGCTTCATATACACACAGAGGGAAATAACTACAGATGTTGATGGTCCTTCAGAGCAAGAAGGGTCTGGCTGCAGCTACTGTGGAGCGCCATATTGTGATCTCCACAGTAGCTGGAAACACGTGGTTTTGATACAACAAATAGTATCAAAACCACATTTTGCATTTCCTGCTGTATTTTTTGTGCCTACCTTCTACTTCATACATTTTAGCTTGAGTATCTGTACTTTGTGCTCCTTACATTTTAAAACCAGGGTCATTACATTTGTCCCCTTTATTCATGTCTTTCATTCCACCTGCATCAACATTGTAAAGTTTGTCACAAAGAGATTTATATATTTATAAATAATAATATTCTCTACTGCCTTTTTATTGCCCAGATTTTAGTTTGTCTTTGTTAAATTGTCTGTTATATGTCAATAGATATGTAAGTCACAAATAAATGTGTCTTGTAAATTCTGTTTTTGTAATGAATTTTCTCCCAAACCCTTACATGCTAACTGTAACGTCTTATTTCTGCTAAAACCTGAACTTAAATGTGTATATGGTGTTTATCTGTTTTTCTCTCTGGTTTAGATGCACATATCAAATTGGAATTCTGCCACTAAGCCAGAATTGCAGGAATGCATGACGTGTTGGCTGTTTCACTGCCCTCTGGGCCCCACTCTCAGCCCTACTGTCAGGGCAAAGATTGAGGAGCATATAAATGGACACATTAAAAATGATTTGCCTTTCAAAGTTATGTTGGTATTAAATGTACTTATAGTTATAAATATGCGCTTCTTTTCAGCACTTCTGCTCTTTGTTGACTCGAAGTTGCTATTCACATACAATTCAGTGCATTCATCAGCAAGAGAAAAACAAATGTGTTTTTATTAAATATATTTTTATTTCCAGTTCACCACATTTCTTGACAGCTCTTGTGATCCACACCATTTTGCTTTCATTATTGAGCATGGCTTGGATATTTTTGTTAATATGTACAATCCGATTGTTAGATAAACTGATTGCATTCTATAAACCTACTTTTAAATTACATCTGTTTTTTTTTCTCTCTTACACACAAAATGATATGCCAGCTGCCGTGTAGGACGACAGGACACTTTCACTGCCCTCTCTGTAACATGACAATCATACTGCGTGGGGATATGAAAATGCATTTGTTGTCTTGTCAGCATTCTTCAATGCCAAGTTATGCCTATCAGGACTGCTCCCCACTGAACTCTAAGAGGAGCCCCGTCTCCCTTCTGATGTCTTGTCTCTAGTATGTAAACTATTTTCTGAATCTTCAGTAGAACATTCATTGGTTCTGCCCTCTGTGCTAAATGAAACTGCGACTTATGGAAGGTCCATGAAAATGAAACGCCCTCACTGTGGCCTTAGTCTTCTTACAAAAAACTTCAAGGCTCACATGATGAGGAGGCATTCAAACCGATCGATGTTTGTCTGGCCTGTCATCTGCAGTATGTGTGTGTCAGAGGAAAACATGGGGGAGATCTCACAATGTCAGATGTGAGCTGGGGGAATCTCAGCAATACCAGTTGCTGGCTCAGCGGAGCGGACTAGGCTTCAGTTTATGTGAGCACATTTGCTCACTAGATTACTGTAGAGAAACTGTGAAAGAGGTATTTCTTCAAGAGCACATCGTGATGGAAATGGTGGACCTGAAATTCGTTGGAGAGGCCAAGGCTGCGGCATGCATAAGGAGACAGAAAGCTGGCCAGATGGTACATGCTCCACTTTGTGTGAGGGTAGATGTTGGTGGATCCTCAACACAGATATGTCTCTCTGTACAGCCCGAAATATACAGTTTCTGCCATCTTGGCAGAATTCTTCTGCTTCTAGAAGGACTTTGCTGATTTGTGATGTTTAGCATGTTTGGAGTGTGTAGTTAAAGTGTAGTTAGTGTGTAGTGTAGTGGATAGTTTTGTGTTGTGTGTCAGAACATTGAGGCGACTGCTGAATGTCACAGTTTCTGCCACAAAGCCACCAAAGGCAGATTACAGTGTAAACACTGTCTCCAGGTGGAAAACAGGAGGAGTGACGGCGCGTTCACACAGAAAGCAATAGACGCGACCAGAGCTTCAGGTTTGCATGTAAAGTCAATAGAAATCTGCTTCTGAAGTTTCACGCGACTGGGGGTAGCGTGAAACTTCAGAAGCAGATTTGCGTCGCAAAAACGCTTTTCTGCCTGATTCGCGCAACCAAGTAGTGCGACTGACACGTTTGAAGCACGAAGTAAGATACACGCTGCAGTTGCTGTCAGACCTGGAGTGGCACAAATAATTTGTGTGACATCTTATTTGATGCAGAACAGCTGATTGTTCAGTAAATAGTTTGAAAAGATTATAAAAAAACGCCTTGGCTTTATTTTTAGGTAAATGGCTGCATTTAACTTTGAAAAACTTGTGCATAGGTTTTTAAAACTTAAAGTTTATATTTGTCTTGGTCCCTGTGTCTACCCATCCGGCCCCAAAGGCTACATATGTTTATTGTTTAGCTGCTCTCTCCCACTCATCATTCTGCCTGGGCAGGCTCACTGTGGGCTTCTGCTTTTGGCCCACGCACCTGTCTCCAATAACTCTGCTGTTGTGTTTCTTTGCCATTTAAGGCCGGGGCTCAGATTCTCTCAGCGCTGGGTGATTGTGCGAGACACGTTAGTGTTAAGACTCAAGCTTTCATGAATGTGTTCTTTGTGAGTCTGTTCCCTCGTTGTAACTACCCTCTCCTGTAAACAGTTTCCCCGGACCTTTGTAATCTGCCGTTTGGGACGTGACTGAGTTGCTGTGTGGAACCGTGAGCTGGAGCACGAGCGCGAGAGAACCATTCCCTTTCTCCGACCTCCCTTTTGGACCCTTGGAACCCCGGATTTCCCCCACATGTATATATATCACACCTGGTGTTTGTGTAAATAAAGACCTGCATTGAACTGTGGATTTAAGTCTGCGCCTGAGTCCACTCTGTTGCATGTGACAATATTTGCATTTCAAGTTATGAAAATGATTCGTTAAACATGTTTGTGGTTGTTACTGTAAAAAACATAACTTTTTTCTAGACAGATTTTATGTTTTTTGTCTGATTTTAGATCAATATGTCAAAATCAAAAAATCACTGTAAATTCAGACATGTGAGGTTGTGCTGCAAACAATGATAAATGGCCTGTACTTGTATAGCACTTTACTAGTCCCTAAGGACCCCAAAGCGCTTTACACATCCAGTCATCCACCTATTCACACACACATTCACACACCGGTGATGGCAGCTACATTGTAGCCACAGCCGCCCTGGGGCGCACTGACAGAGGCGAGGCTGCCAGACACTGGAACCAGTTCTCTCCTGTAGTCTGGCTACACTCAGACTACAGGAGAGAACAAGAGGCTCTACTAAAACATGTTTTATCATGTGTTTGTGACATCATGCTGATGTCAGCCTGATGACATCATCAGGTTTTATAGATCATGTGATGATGTCAGCAGTGTTAATATGTAAATCTAGTGCAGTATATTAATCTTTGTGTCAGTGTGAAGTCACATAATGTTGCACTGAAAAAATAATATTTTAAAAAGCTCAAACAAAGAAAGTGTTCATGACCTTTGACCTTTGTATTTATTGTCTTTACCCACATGATTGGAGCAGAACTGGAAATCTTTGGCTTCTATAACCTGTAAAAACTTCAGATTTTAAGATGTTTTCATGCAGTGTGTGATTTTGTGACACTTTGTGGCGTCATTGACGTCGTATTGAAAAAATAAACTGTGTGTTGTTCATCTCTCTTCATGTCCTTTCATATCAGATATTATACTCCACATGGTTTCTTTACATTAATTTTGAAAGTCAACTTTGACCTTTGGCCCTAACAACAAAGGTCTACACTGCTAACACACAGACCGACAACATGACAGTGTTTGTGTGTTTGTTGTCACGGCAGCAGCAGCCATCGGTGACACCAGCACACAAAAGCAACACAACAGCAGGTTCAAACACTCAAAGAGCTGCATTACATTTGAATGTGTGACTGGTTGCTGAGCTGTTTGATGTTATGTGTCAGAGTTCAGCTTCACATGTTTGAAATAATAACACATTTCTGGGAGCAATAATGACAGAATAAGGAACAGGACAGACGATGACGACCTTCTTCTGTTGGACATGTGCACATCAGTTATATGCATTGATGCAGGGCTGCTTCACAAGTACACACACACAACAGGAAGCAGTTACTGCTTACAGATGAAGGTCATGTGGAGTTAACATCTGATTTACTGTTGGCTGGTTTTATCTGTGAAAACACATCAAATGAAATGAACTGAAGACTGTCAGACTTTATCTGACAATATAAAGAAGAAAATCACCTCCATCACAAAGAGGAAGTGTACTCAGTTACTGCCCTGTACTCTCATTACAGTCATGTGACTTCCAGGAAGTGCTGCAGCGCTGCATGCTCTCTCTCCCTGCAGACTATTTTCTGCTGCTCGTCTTTCATCAGTTTTATATCAGCTTTCTTCTGCTGCTTCTCTGTCACTGAAACTTTGGACAAACTTCTCCAGAATAGCTGTGGTTTTATTATGTCTTATTATTACTTACTGTTATTTATGCATATGTTGGTAGTTGCTGTGGTTTGCCTACTGTGTTATTTTCTCTCTCTCCCTCTCCTTCTGTTAACTTTCTCCCTTATGTTACCACCCGGCTCAAAAGCTGCAACATAAATAAGGAGACAAACACCAGAATTTCAGTGAAAAGAGGTTTGATCTTAAAACGCAAAGCAAGTTGGCTAAAACAGCTGGTATCACCCAGGCAAGGACCATTGAGCCTCTCTGAAAGCCTGTCTCAGGTAAGCTTTTATCCACACCTGACTAGGTGTGGTCAATGAGCAACAGTTGAACACACCGAAGAGATTAGGGGCTGCAGAGGGGCGTAACACCTCCTCCCTCAAAAGGTTCCTCTGGAGCCCTAAATGAATTAAAAGCCCCTCTGAAGCCTTTGCTGCGGCTTTTGAGCGTTGGGTCGTAACACTTCTCTTACTTTGTTTTTGTATCTCCTGGTCTTGTCTGCTGTGATTCAAGTGGAACGTTATACTGTAATGGTCGACTTGGGAACCTAAATCTGTTTGGCATCTTTTGGCCTTCAGGCAACAATTCAGATTCTTACACTGCTGAACAGGGAAAAATATGCAGATTTATGGAACGTGTCCATAAAAGGCTGAAAATGTGTTTCACACAGACCTCATAGTCATCTGTGAGAAAGTCTCAAAGTCTGTTTATTGCTGCGCCACATTCAGGGTCATATTGACTGTCCTGATAATAATCTGAGTGCTGAACTCCTCTGAGCTGTTACAGGAACAGATGTTGGCAGATGTGTCAGTGACAGAGTTCCAGTCAGAGAGGTCAGTGAGCAGGATTTCTATCAGGATTCATGTCAGAGTTGTTATAATGATGTCTGCTGGTTCACACTCACGGCTGCTTTGGACTGATTCCAGCTCAAAGAGCATCAACATGTTTTCATGTTTCCATCATGATGAGGAGCAGAAACTCTGAGGATTCTCCTGAACTCCTGACTACAGTAAGTCATCCCACAGCTTCTGCTTTATATTCTCCATATTATTCAGTAAATTATAGATTATTACTGATACTCAAGCTGTACAAATACTCTGGTAAAATTTGAAGGACTGATTAAACTTCTTTGCTGAAGTGGACTGCCTGTGGAAAACCTGATCTGGGCCACCAAAGGACCGTGATTCTTTGTGGTATGTGAGACATGTGTAAGTTGTGTGCAGCCACGGGCCAGTTGCAGACACACTGCTGGCCCTGTGCTGGACCAGAACAGTTTCAGCTCTGGCCCCAGATGTTAGCCTAATGTGTACCTTAATCAAGCCGTGTAATAACAACATGTGCCAGAACATAACAGCGCAAAAGTAACATGACAAAACTCTGTTCAGACAGTGAATGGACTGATTCTTATAAAGGGACCTTCTATTCTCACAGATTACTCACAGTGCTTTAAACAACATGCAACATTCACAAATCACACACTTTCCCTAAACTGAGTGCTTCCTAATTACATTCACACTCTTGATATGCAGACTGGAAAAGCCAGTGATCGGACCACTAACCTTCAGTAGGTGACCTACACTACCTCCTGAGCTTCTGCATAATGACTGAAATCATTATGCAAATGTACTGTTTATAAGGTTTGGGGAAACCTGCAGTCAGCTGAGACTGAAGAAGTCACTTGGATGAGTGACGAAACGTTTCTCCCACAAAACGCTACGTCCAGATGAACAGATTCAACTTTTGGAGATTTACTGGATGATTGAGCATCAAGACGAAACTACAAAGCTTGTAATCGTGTTTCCTGTTATTTGAACTGTGTGTGTTTGTGTTCAGACTTTAAACCAGAGCCAGACGTTGTCTACTCTTCACTGATGTAGTCCACCAGTCCAACCACTGACGTCCAGCTGCTGGTCTCTAACTGGTCCCCCCAGCACCTCAGACCAGAGTCCCTCTGTCCATCCATCCATCTTCTCATGTGTATCCATGGCCAGATCGTGGGGGCAGCAGCCAAAGCAAAGAAGCCCAGAACTCCCTCTCTCTCCTGGCTCCTCCTCATTGTAGACATAATTTGTTTTTATGAAGACACCATTTTTGTAGTTTTGACTCTATTTACCACCACAGTGAATTTTAACTTGAACAATCAGGATGTGACTGTAGTGTAGACTTCAGTCCTTAATTACAGACATTTAAGTAAAGTACTGTGTTACCTGTTAGGAATTACAGCAATTTTATAGATAGTCCTGCATTCACAGGGGCAACAACTTACTGATAGGAGTTTCATGGCCAGGTAAAGTCCGCTGCCTTGTTCCATCGATCCATGTTGAATGTATAATTTATAGCTTTTCACTGTTTTTACTATGTTCAGTTTGAGGTCTCGAGAGATGTCAGCACACGTGACAATGAACCCATCAGAGAGAGCAAAACTGCAGGAGTGGCCAAATCAACAATATGATGCATCATTAAACAGAATGAATCCACTGACCAGCTGAGCCACATTGAAAGGCCCAGGAAAGTGCATGATGACAGAATTATTGTCATGTTTAAGAAAAACAACTACACAACATGTTTCTAAGTCAAAAACAGCAAGAGGATGCAGGCGTGTCATTGTCAAACTCTATAATCAAATGCTTTCAACAAGGTGCAAACCACTGTGCTGGTTCAGGAGATGGTTACACAGAAGCTACATTTAAAGAAAGTGTCCTCATTCAACCAATTATGGACCTAAATCCAAGTTTTTTCTTGGGCTCAGATCACAATACTGCTTATTTTCTACATACTTTCATTTTACAGAATCCAATTAAAGTTCCAGTTGTTCTGTGTCCTCAGTAACATCATCGCTTATATTGTATTCATGTTTTTTAGCTCTTGTTTCCACTGCAGCAGTTTAGTTTCTCTACAGGTCAAATAAACTTTTGTTCTCACTTCTTTTTTTTCTGGTGTGGGTCTGTGGGTTTCACAGAGGTGTCAGATGATTGTGGTTTGGTGGTGACTAACAAATACACATCTGTACTCTCTACAGAAAACCAGTAATAAACATTAAATCACAACCACAGACCAAAAACAGCAGAAAGATCAGTCAGTGGCTGCAGCACAGGATGCATCTGTTTGATACTGAAGAGTTTTGTTTTTGTTGTTTTATTTATTTATTTAGTTTTATTGTTGCAATTTTAAGCAAAAATATTGAATATTCTCTGGCAGCAGCTAACATAAATATTTGCTAATTTAATTAGTTGTTGGTGATTACAAAGTTAAAATGTACTACAAACTAAGAACATGTGACTCGGCTGGACTTCCATCTAGATCACATCTCCTGAACCAGCACAGAGCTCCTCCTGTTAAACACCTCTGTGATGATTCAAATAGCCACGAATCATGTTTAACATCTGCTGCCATCTACTGGTGAAACTGGGTGCTACAGTAGAGCAGCTGCTTTATAAATCACAATACTTTAACCCAGGGGTCCCCAATCCCAGTCCACGAGGGCCGGTGTCCCTGCAGGTTTTAGATCTCACCCTGGGCCAACACACGTGAATCACATGATTAGTTCATTACCAGGCCTCTGGAGAACTTCAAGACATGTTGAGAAGGTAATTTATCCATTTAAATCAGCTGTGTTGGATCAAGGACACATCTAAAACCTGCAGGGACACCGGCCCTCGTGGACTGGGATTGGGGACCCCTGCTTTAACCTCTTACATCTGACATATTTGAGAAATGGAGAAACAGTTTTGTGAAGTCATCATATTGTGAAGAAATTGTGAAGACTTTCAACAGCTTATCTATAGTACACAATATCATCAAAGATTTCACGAATATGAAGAAATTTTCTGCAAGAGAAAGACTGAGAACTGGTGGTTCTGCTACTTTCTTTATTATTTTTTTTGATTTTGTGATGCTGTAAAAGCTGTTTTTAGTGTTGTTTGACATGTTGAGCCAGTTAATGATTCGTTGATTTTACTCATGCAGCTTCAGTCAGTCCAACAAACCCTGACTGTCGAGGTGCTCACTGAGACCGCCTCCCTGCAGCAGAGATGAACCTGAGATTTGAGTCTGTTCCTGTCACATGGATGGAGGATCGTTCACAGAGTGGAAATCTGCTCTGAAGCTGCTGTGAACAAACTGAAATGATGTTACTCGTCCTGCACTGATTCACTCTGAACTAAAGTGTGATTTGAACAGAGAGCAGAGCGGAGACGAGTTCAGGACATTTGAAACTGGTGGAGGGTGACCATAGTGACCACGAGTGAGTTATCAGCTAAAGCTAGTTAGCTCGATTATCAAGCTGCAAGATGGTACAGGAGCTTCATACAGACTGTCATACCTGTTAATTGACATTAAAAAAAAATCCAGTCCAGAGGTCAAAGAGGCCAGACTGTAACTGTCATGGTCCTGAGTTTGACGACTCAGTCTTTTGTGTTTCCTTATAATATTCTATGTTCTTGTTTATTCTGGTTGTCTTTTGTGTGCCTGCCCTGGTCCCACTTTTCTGTGTTCCCTCTGTCTGTCATAGTATCTGCTGGGAGTCTATCTGTAAAGTTCAGTGTCCAGTCTGGATCTCTGTGTCTGTCGTCTATTTCCTGTTTTACTTTGAAGGTCAGTGTCTTATGTGAATGTGTCTAGTTTTGCTTCCCTAGTCTTGTTAGCCCTGATTTCTCCCAGCTGTGTTTCCCTCCTGTCTCCTATTCCCTGATTACTCCACCGTGTATTTAAGCCCTGTGTTTCCTGTCGCTCATTGCTGGTCCGTCTGTGTTGTCACCCTGCATTTCCTCCCTGTGTCGTCCTCCCTAGTCCATCTCTGATTCCAGGTTTCAGGTCTGTTTTCTTTGTTTTTCCAGTGCAGGTCATCTTTAGGTTCTGTTTCATGCCTGCTACATTTCTGTTTGCTCTCCCTGTGAATAAAGCTCCCTCTCAGTAAAGTCAGTGCCTGCTCGTGGGTCCTTCCTCTCTTCACTTCCACACGGCTCACCTTGACAGCTGTCACAGTAATAATGCGAACTTTAAGCTTTAATACAATTTAAACAGGTGGGCTATATAAGAACAGACACCAGTGTGTGATGATCACACACAGTGCTGTGATCTACAACCAATGTTCCCTCTAATTTTTCATGTGTCTGAGTGAACACACAAACTCCCTGAGCGATCCCTTGGACCACTGTGAGCGACATCAGACGTGTGCACTGTGGTCACGCCAGCATCTAATCCATCCAAGTTACATGGTTTATTAAAATAATCAAATTGCAGTGTTTACATTTATGTTAGACTACTTTTAATTAACTGCTTTAGCCCACTTACAATGAAAATGTTTAAAAAAAAATCTAGTCATTGACCTGTGTAGTATGTTAACACTATTGGAAGTAAAAATAACTTGAACTCCAATTTTGAAAACACAACTTTCTTTTTTTTTTTTTTTTTTTTAAAGCTCTGACTTGTATTATGAGTCTGTGGTCTGGGAGAGAGTCCTGTAACTCTGTCTGCAAAATACAGTATATAATGACCAATGTTGGGCAATTAATTATATAGTTACTTCTTCAAAAAAGTAACTCAGTTTGGCAAACAAAGTTTTTTGCAGCTATTTTGTTAAATGCAGCCAAGGCGTTTTTAAATAAATATTTCAAAGTATTTACAGAACAATCAGCTGTTCTGCATCAAATTTGATGCCACACAAATTATTTGTGCCTCTCCAAAAAAAATAATTTCTGTCCACTATGAGATAAAGGAGAACAACAGCCTGATACCTGCAGGCCTGACAACAGGAGATGCATCACTCCTGTAACACCTGTAACATTCAGCAGTCGCCTCATTGTTCTGAAACACACAACAAAACTATTGACTACACTACACACTAACTACACAAGATTTGCGCTAAAGGTCGTAAATCTCTCACATCTCAAAGCACCGCCGTCACTCCTAAAACTTCCCCTTGTTTCTTAACAACTAGATGCCACGTTGCCATATCATTTTTTGATTGGTCGACACGGTACTTTTTTTGGACGAATAGGAAAGTGAGAGGGGGTGGGGTTTGTTTTTGCTCACAGGCTTTCAAGCGTTTTCCTTATAAAACGCTGTTTTTACCGTTTCTTCCCGCAGTAAATATAAACAACGACAGTATTCAGGAAGAAAACCAAACATTGCATATTTTGTATCACAACTCTGGTTTTACGTGGCCTATCAACACAATTTAAACACTGGTATAAACTCCACACTTTTCCCTTTTTCAATTGTTCCGTTCCGTCTGTCCTGCTCACATCTCCAGTGGTTGTACACGTTGTCATTAACGTGGCTTCACTCCACATCAGCCACGCCGCTTTGCCAGCTCAAACTCCGGTGTCGGCACATAAGGACGCTGTCATAGCCTGTCAACGACGTTGATTAGCTGCGTATATACGAATGTGAATCGCGTAATTGGCTGGACTATGGGATAAGGTGGCATCGTTCTAATCCCATACTGGAGCAGCCAGTCACTTACTGACTAACACTGCAAAAACAGAATTGTTAAAGTTTTAATTTTAATTTCAATTCAGGTAAGATTTTTTTTTTGTGCGCAACACAGATTTTCTGTGCGCAGAGACCGTGCCAGCAGTGCGCAATAGCTAGGTTTCATTTGACGTAGACGTGACGTCGACGTAAAGCGCGAAATTTGACTGGCGGTCGGAAGTGAAAAAGATAAGCGCAAAATCACAGACAGACAGTACGCAAAATGCCTATGTCCTGTTGTGTTTACGGATGCTCCAGTAGGTCGACCAGAGAAACCGATAAACGGTATTTTAGGGTACCAAAAATAGCCCAACGAAGAGGAGAAAAATGGAAAATTCTAACCGAAAAACGTAGGAAAAAATGGATTTTAAATTTACGTTTACAGTCGGGAGGAGCAGAGTCTGCCAATGCCCGTGTCTGCAGCGACCACTTCGTCAGAGGTAATGTTATGTTTGCAAACGAACTTATTAGCATTAGGTTGTCGTTAAATTCTCGTTTACTTAGTGCTTTTAAGTTAGTAGTCTAATATTGACTTGATTGGGACTATAGGCTGCCCAAGTGCTTTGGATGACGAAGAGTCGGAGGACTGGGCTCCGACGGTCAATCTCGGCTACGAACGAAAACCCAGATCGGAATCAGTTCTCAAACGAGAGAAAAGAATGAAGCTTAAGGCAGAACAGCATCGATGTGCAGAGGCGATTTTGGATATGCAACAGACGGCTGAGAGCCTGGATTTGAGCCTAGTGACAGTGGAGAACCCCGAACTGCAGCTTCCAGCTGAGAATCCACAACCAGAAGACTTCAGTGTGAATGAGACATTCACTTATCCAGGTAAGATATTGTGCTGAGATGTAAAACAAACAAGAATCATGTCAAAGAGAAAAAGATGCCATTATCTGTAATGATTATGGTTGTTGACGTTAAAGCCGCTACCGCTAACTGTTAGCGTGTTTAAGATAAAGCAATATAAGAACAAACACTCACCCTTGCAAACACCAAACTGTATCCATCACGGAGACGTTTTGTTCCAAGGTTGTGGACCCACCCGCTGACAAAAAAATTGTACGCCTCCAGACTCTTGAAAGCTTTCATTTGCTGCCTAGTGTAGTAAGAAGTCTGGAGGACCAAGTAGTTGGTGATATCCACAGCCTCGATAGTAGGCAAATCCTTTACTTCTGTGGTGTATTCGGACATTTTCAAAGAATACGGATCACGTCCGATATATTTTTTAACTATCTGTTTATATCTCTCCCGAGAAACGGGGTCTAAAGTTGCACAATAGCTGCTCTCCTGACTCTCCACAGTGTCCTCCATGTTTACTTCCGCCCTCCACTCAAAAATCGCGCTGCCTCCGCACGTCATCAGAACCACGTGACCGCAACCCAACTATTGCGCACGTGCGCAGCTTAGAGGGAACATTGGGCTACAACCCACCTCAGGCTCATCCATGTTTTAACAATGCCAGTGGCATTTCTCCACTGCCTAAAAGGGGGCGCCACTGAGCCAATAAATGTCATAATACACAAACACATTGTGGTTAACGTGGAGTCATACAACATAAACACTGTTACATTAACATTTATCAGGCTGATGTTTGACACAGTAATATTTATAACAGTAGGTGTGACATCAGTGATTATCAGCTGCTGTCTGGACTGCTTACAGAAAACTTGTCCTTCATTGATAAACACTGAAAGCACATGCATCATGATGATTTATCTAAGTGCTGCAGCTTAACACAACTAAACATTTTTATTGTGAGCAGACTGCTGAATGCTGAAAATACTGAGTCTGGACTTCAGGAGAAAACCAGAAACACAACAATGAACAGAAATAGAACAGAAATGGATCCGACTGACTGTGAATAAAATATCTGACAGCTGTGATGAAGCTGTGTTAGAAATATGTTTTAAATTACGTTTTTTAACATTAATTGCAATGTATGCTTTTAATAGAGTTGATACACTCATTAACAGGGTACAAGTATCATTTCCACTGTGTGAAGGGATAACTAAAAGGGATACAAAGAGTTGAAGTGAGTGTTGAAGGTAAATTACTGCACGTTTACAAAACACAGTTTCAGTCAGGAGAGGCTGCTTGGCCTCACGTGTATGATAACAGGGTGTCTGTTAAAGATGCCATCAGCATGAATATGAAACATCCCTGGTAACAACTGTAAGGTAGGGAGGAGTTTTCTCACACAGGACAAGATCCCTGACTGGAGGTTAGTGACCGCTGTGTGTGGAAGAACTATGAGGACAACAAATGAGGGAACGCTGAGTCTAAACCACAGCATCTCCACATCGATTTGCACAAATGTACTGTTTATAAGGTTGGGGAAACCTGGAGTCAGCTGGGCTGAAGAAGTGACGAAATGTTTCTCCCTCTGAAAACTCTGAGTCCAGATGAACAGAATCAGCCTTTTAGGATTTACTTACCTGGATGATTGAGCAGGCATCAACACATTAGGTGAAAAAGTTGTTAAGTGCGAGTAATTAAGTGATAGATTAATGCAATAGGAAATTGTGCTTCTCAGATGGAGAGAAAGTGGAGAGTGATAGATGAGATGAGGCGATGGAAGGTGGAAGGGAGGCGAAGAGTGAGTCACAGGCAGAGCCTAGAGAGGATGTAGAGCAAAGGGCAAGTCAGGAGAAAGAGGCTGGAGTGACAGAGTCAGAGCCCAGAGAGCAGGGAGTCCGAGAAGCTTCTTCAGTTCTAAGGATCAGTGGTGGAGAGTCCCAGATTTAAACCTAGTGGGAGTTTCCCCCCAAAGGGGACAAAGGACCCCCTGATGATCCTCTACCTAATCACATGAGCCAAGGTGTGAAAGCAGGTGTGGGTCCTAATCAGCCAGAGTTTCGGGTGAGCTCATTGTGAAACCTGGCACCACCCTATCATGTGATTTCCTGAGGTCAGATGGCCCAGGATGTGAGTTCCTTAGAACTGAAGAAGCTTCTCGGATGAGAGGTGAAACGTCTTCAAGCAACTCAAGAAGTCCAGACGCTTTTCTTTCCAAGCTCCTTAGTCTACGATGACCTGGATGACTGAGAACCTTCACAGACAAAACACAAGGAGGGGAAACGAGAGCTCACAGACACACAGAGGGGCACACAGGGGGTAAAAGTCACAAGGGGAAATCAAATAAGGAACACCTTAACAGAGCAACCCAGGAAGCATGGCCTAAATACAGAACAAAATACAAAAATACAAGAAAACTAAGAATTCTGGGCCAACATGGCCCAGGATCATGACAAAATGAGTAACAGTAGGGTGGACATTAGGTAAGGCTGCACTTTTTGCAGCGATCTCATATAGAAAACTATTCCGCGCGTATACAAAACAGGTCAGCGGCTCCGAACCGTAGTAAAGGGACCTCTGGCGTCGGGTTTGTGTCGGGCTTGTAGCTGAAAACTAGCTTTACTTTGTTGTCTGGGTCAACTTTGCTTGCGAGAGACAGAGAGAGGCGTTGAAAGGCTGCTCCGACGGAACTTATTTTTTCCGGAGGAAAACACGAACACAGTGTACAGTTGAGTCTAAACAGCTACAACAACAAAGTAACTGTATTCTGAGTACCACCTTTTTAAATGGTAACTGCTCTTCTGCTCTTTTGATTAATTTGATTTGATTAATATTCCAGTTTCAGTTTATTTCCCACAGTTTTGTTGCCCTTTTGGTTTTAAGCGCTGTCACCGATCTTTACATTTTATTATTATCTCATAACTCTTTCAGCTACCATCTCTCCTAGAGACTTTTTACAGTCTCAGATCAGCACAGCCCTCCAGCACTATCAGCAGCAGGAGCAGCAGAAACCCCTCAACAGCAACATTGTACCCATCAGGTAAACATAGGATACATTTTTTTCCTGGAATTGTCTCCACCTGATGACAGTGATATACGATGATGTGATTCCATATTAAATTCTTGATGAATGTGTGTTGTTGTTATTCAGTCTGGTTTTATGTGGCCCTTTTTAACTTTGAGCACCCGGCCCTTCAAACATCTCTGCACAGCTCTGATGGGATTTCCTGTCTGTGATGTTTATTTCAGAGGATGGGTGGAAGCTCAGTGAAAGCTGTTCAACAAACAGTTGCAGCTCCATAAAGGCAGCATGCAGAGACTCAGTGTCTGATAATGAGAGGTGCTGCTTTCTGTCATATATTATATTCACTTGTTATTATTAGCACATGTTACCTCTGAGTGCAGAATGCAATGCATAATCTAAGAAGAACACTAAAAATAGATTAAGTTATAAATAATACAAAATAAATAATTCATGTGATGAAGCTATTTCTTCGCCTGCCTCAGCATATGTCTGAATGAATGACTTACAGGTTTGTACTGAATATAAAAGCAAACAAATCCTTTAACTTGAGCTCACAGAAAGAGAGCACACAGCCTCTGGCTCTGTGCCATTAAAAATGGTCGAGTCAAAGTCAATGACATCAAACATCCTGACAGTTTAGGTCTGAACATCTTTTTAGGGTGAGGTTCACATGGAAGTCTTCATGCTGACTTTTACCTGTATCACATACACAAATGTCTTATAACAGAAATGTCTGTAAGAGATTTTTCTTACAGACATTAAGAAACAGAGCTAACGAGTTGAATGTGTTTTTCAGCATATTTGAGACTGCAGTGAATGCTCACCCACCTACAGCCTCACCTGTAGTCAGTCTGAAACCCGGAGCCTCACCACTGTCTCTCCCTCCCTCTCCACATTGCCCTTTTGCCTCCTGTGAAAGTCTTGACATCCCTCCCCGACCTATCACTTTCACTCACAACCATGTCCAATGAGAAGACTCCACTCAGGCAAGTCTGCTGGGCCAGAAGGGGTGAGTCCCCACTTCCTCAAGGCCTCTGCCTGTCCTGTCAAAACATCCTCCACAGAGTAAACTCTCCTCCTCTCCATCCTGTCCTGACCTTTATGGTAATAATCTGAAACTGCTGAGCAGCTCCTCTCTGTTGAAGCTGTTACGGTGACAGTGTCAGCTGGGTTTCTCTGAGTTACAGTCGGAGAGGTCGTGACCAGGATTTCTAACAGGACATATATCCGGATTATTCTGCTTACTTCTGTTTTACATGAAGTGCTTTGATTTACATCTGATTCCAGCTCAGAGCATTGACACATCAGTCTGAGATCCTGACATCAGTAAGTGATCTGAGACCTTCTGGTTTATGTTGATCAGGTTATTGGTTTGATGTTATTCAGTTCGTAATGAAGTTCAAAAGTTCCACATGTCACAGTACATCTGTTTATATTTATGGACAATCCCTGATCACTACAGCTAAATGCTGCCACCTCCATAAAACAATATACACTTTATACAGTGACACATGTTGAAGTCCTTCAGCTGCTGATGGTCTTTAGTGTGTAGCTGATGACTGATGATGATGAGATAGATGTTTGTGTTGTTCTGTGGCGATCATTCGAGAACTGAACCTGTTAAACACTCAGACCTGCTTTAGATTTTTTCACCTCTTTTGTAGTGACGTGTTACGTATCGTACGTAACATATCACGTGATGCACAACATGAACCTCTGAACAGGTCACGAGTGACCAACTGACCTTGAACGAGCAGCGGAAAAAACAAATCTCTCAGCCTTAATTAAACCCTAAATTTAAACTCATGTACTCAAGTTTAAACTCAGGTTCTGTTACTCTTGGAAAATACCAACAGACTCAACTAATCAACTATTTAGAACAAACTAAGTGTTGGATCAGCAGAGCTAGAAATCACAGAAATGGCTGCTGGACCATGTGCGTCGCTCTGCTCGACTTTGCTGTTTGTCGGCTTCTTAATGTTTGTGTCTGCAGGTGAGATTGAACTATTAGAAACCAAAATGCTATTTAATAAAGAGGAAAAAGGCCTTTCAGTCTGGTTTACATCATACTAATACGTCCTAAAGAACTGTTTTGGTATTGGTTTAGTGTGTCCATGTGTGAAGCCACACAAGGCTGTTTGAAGTCTGTGTAAAGTTAACATCTGTGGCTGTAATCCAGCTGTGACAGAGACAAAGAAGTGTAATGTGTGTGTCAGTGTGATGTGTTGTAGTGTCAGGAGTCAGTATACAGCTACAAAGCTTTTTGTTCAGTGGATACAAACAGCTGTAGCTCCATAAAGGCAGCATGCAGAGACTCACAGTGTCTTATAATGAGAGGCTGCTTTCTCTCACACATTATGTTCACTTATTATCAGCACATGTTGTTGTTCTGTGGAAGCGCCTCCTGGGTGAGGTGTTCCGGGCATGTCCCACCGAGAGGAGGCCCCGGGGCAGGCCTAGGACATGCTAGAGAGTTTATATCTCTCGACTGGCCTGGGAATGCCTTGGTGTTCCCCCAGACAAGCTGGAGGAGAGGGAGGTCTGGGCTTCTCTGCTTAGGCCTCTGCCCCTGCAACCCGGCCCCGAATAAGGGGAAGAGGATGGATGGAAGCAAACATCTTGTAGTTTCTGACACTTTGCATGTTTAGCATGAGGCTAAAATCCCCCCTCAGTGGGTCACTGGTGACCTGGTGGATGTTCAGAGGTTCAGTAAATCCAACATGACTAAAAACTCAAATGTCAAAGGAAATAAACAAAATATTTAAAGTCAATCATTCTGATCATAATTGTACTTTGAGCTTTTATGACGTTATTTTTGTGCGAACGCGAGCACGGACTCGTGGGCCGTTTCTCAATTCTCAAGTACGCGAGCACGGACTCGTGATTTGTACAGTCGGAACACCTGCGTACGTGATGATGTCACAGGTCCGGAGGTTTTACTGCCGTCCCCTCTTAATTTAACTGTGAGTAACATGTTATGAAGCTTAACTTTAATCACAGCCAAACCGGTTTACTCAGGAACAAATAAAACACTGAAATAAACCAAACATTAACATTTAGAAGTGATCTAAGTAACTTATATATCATTTTTAACCTCAGTAGTGAAACCTCTATTAATAAAAATAGTGTACATGTACATACGTGTACATACCTTAATAAAAACAAGCAGGTGAGATGTTAGAACGCTTTTATTTCTATTCTAGTGGACACTCAATACTATAGACAGCTGCTGGGGTTTCTTTAACCTGAGTAGTGAGAAGTCCGCGAGCGGGGGGGGGGGGGACGGACGATGTGCCGGGAGTCCGCTGTTGAGTTTTGGACGAAATGCATTCTGGGATATATAGCTGTCCCAAGTCTACACCGATGCATGCTCGATAAAACGGGCGGATCGAGAACACATCCGGGACTTTTTCGCGTTCTCGGCGTGATGCGTACTTCGAATTGGAACAGTACTTGGTCTCCGACTGATGACGTATCACGAGTACACGAGAACGCAAGTACGCACAAGTACGCATATTGATAAACGCCCCCTGAATTGGGACGGGGGGGGCGTGCCAAGATGGCGGAGTGAGTAGACGCTCTCTACCGAGTTCTGCACAGAAAGTTCGTGAACAACAGTAAAACCTCAACTTTATGCTGCCAACACTAACAATTAACTAAACAAGAGAAGATACAGCAATCATAGGGCAAGAAGCAGCAGAATGCCGAATCAGAAAGGAGCAAAAAGGGGACTGGAAAGTTCCAAGTCTAAGCTAGCGCCTGAGAATGCTAACGAGGAGAGGGCTACACCCAGCAACGTGCTAATGGATAGCTTCCATAACTACGCAGCTACTGCGGTGGCACTCACGTTAGCCGAAGAAGAAATGGATGAGTTCCCACCTCTCCCTGTTACACCTCTTAAATCACCAGCTCCGAAGAAGGTGATGTACGAACGCAGCAGCTCTGACCCAGATGATGTAAATCAGATAATTTCTCGTCTGTCGGCATTAATAAACACCAGGTCTGATAACATCGAGAGCATGGTGAGAGAGAACTCGAACATGGTGAAAGAGAATACGCTCCAGATTGAGGGTCTCAAAAAGACGATTGATTTTGTGTGCGCGGAAATGAAAGATATGAAGGGAAAAGTTTGCGACCTGGAAAAAAAAGTAACTAAAGAGGAAGGTAGAGTGGACAACTTCCAACAGAGACTATCTGAGTTGGAAAGATATTCCAGGAGGTGGAATCTCAGACTACATGGAGTCAAGGAGGCTGAGAAAGAAGACGTGAGGGGAAAGGTGATTGAGATATGTCAGTCTCTGTTCTGCCGGAGCAAAATCATAGGCTGCCTGATGTCATTGACACCGTACACCGACTCGGAGCCAAGCGACAAGGTAGCACCAGACCTAGAGGCATCATCGTGCAGTTCACCTCCCGAATCTACAGAGATGCTGTATGGAAAGCGGCCAAAACATCCCCCTACCTGCAGGACAATCATTTGAGGTTCGCTGAAGATCTGTCCAGGGAGGACAGAGAACGTCGTGACAAGCTGTGGCCGATGATTGACAAAGCCCGTAAGGAGGGTAAGCCGGCTTATTTCGTGGGAGGCCGAGGATTCATCAGTGGATCAGAAGTTTTCCCTCCTTCATAGAGATTCAGTATCCAACATGACATTTCTGTAAGCTTGTTTACATGGTGAATTTTATATTTTCACCCTCAGGTTAAAGTTTTATTTTGTGTTGAAGAGTGTGTTTATCTATAAAAAGCTATATTTAAAACATAGCAGGAAGTTAAATATTATATTTTTATAAGCTTAGTTACTCAGGGTTTTTACTGTTCTATTACCTAAATTGTGCAGCACCCGGTCCCCTTATTCTATAGATCTATTCTTAGCTGTAGAAGTTTAGAACTTACTTTTTCTCTTTCTTTTTTCTAATAACTTTGTCTTTTTCATTTGTTTCTCTTAATACCAGGGGGTTAAGACAAACCTGTAAACGCAAAGCTTTGTTTTTGTTTGCCAAACAATTTAAAACCGATTTTTGCTTTTTCCCAGAGAGTCATTCCACACCTGCTGATACGAATTTTTGGAAATCACAATGGGGTAATGACGTCTGGTTGTCCCATGGCTCTGAGCGTTCTGCTGGAGTTGCCACGCTTAAAAATTCTTTTTCTGGGGATGTGTTACACTCTGACTGTGACAGCTTAGGACACTACCTCTGCTCAATAATCAGACACAATAACAGTACTGTCATTGCAGTAAATATATATGGTTACAATAATAAAACTGAAAATGATAAATTACTTGACTCCTTAGAAGAAAGAATTACTTTCTGGCTCTCCAAATACCCAAATTCAGTCCTCTTAATTGGTGGAGACTTTAACATTGCTTTAGATAATACGGTTGATAGGTGGCCTCCAGGGCAGCAGTCTTCACACAGTGCAAACTTAAAAAATTTATGGGAAAATTTAATGTTGTGGATATTTGGAGAGAGAAATTTCCAGATGATAGACTCTTTACTTGGAGCAATAGGACAGGATCCAGGCAATCACGTATTGACTTTTGGCTTGTTTCTGACTGCATTGATAAAGATAATATTACCGTTAATATACTTGCCACCCCCCTCACTGATCATAGAGCAATTCACATTGACGTCCAAATGTTTACACTGGACAATGTACCTCATAAATTCTGTTATTGGAAGTTAAATAATTCTTTTCTAAAAGATAAAATGGTTAACATGCAGATTAATAAATTAATTGGTTATTATTGGAATAAAGCTAACAGAGAGAAGTCCTTTTGTACCAATTGGGAACTTTTTAAATTTGAAGCATGCAAATTCTTGAGAAGATATGGGAGTCAAATTACTAAATTGAGGAAAGCTGAAGAACAAGATGTGATAAGCAAAATTGCCTCTCATTACCAGAAGTCCCCAGAAGAAATTTCAGAGGAAGATAAATTAAGTTTACTAGAACTTCAAAATAAACTGGATGGTTTATATCGACGCAAGGCTGAAGGTGCTTTTATAAGATCCAGGAAGAGGTGGCTGGAGGAGGGCGAACAAAATTCTGCTTATTTTTTCAGGCTTGAAAAATACAGATCAAAAATGAACTCTATTCATCAACTAAATATTAATGGCATTGTCTCTGACAATCCTAGAGAAATTTCGCATTTCTGTGCCGAATTCTATGCTAAACTATACAATTCACAATATAATGAGGTTGTCTCAACGCAATTTTTCAATAATGTTAAAAACCTTAAATCTATTGTTGTGGAAGATAGAAGTTATTGTGACAGCCCTCTGACTGTGGAGGAAGTCTGTACTTCCATTTCTGCACTTAAGTCCAATAAATCTCCCGGCACAGATGGTTTGACTGCAGAGTTTTATAAATCATTTTCTGATCTCCTGGCTCCGTTTTTACTGCAGGTTTTTACAGAAAGTATAGACAATAACACCCTCCCTCCTACTCTTACTCAAGGTCTCATAACACTTATTCCAAAACCAAACAAAGACTTACCTTTTATTGATAATTGGAGACCCATCTGTCTGCTCAATAATGACTATAAGATTATGGCTTTAATACTTGCTAACAGAATTAAAGAGGTCTTGGACACAATTATCGATGAGACACAATCAGGCTTTATGAGAAACAGACACATTTCTAATAACATTAGACTGGTTTTGGATTTACTTGATTACTCTGATTTGGTACCTGACTATAGCTTCATTCTCTTCCTGGACTTTTATAAGGCTTTTGATACAATTGAACATCAATTTATTTTCCGCTCTTTGGAAAAATTTGGCTTTGGAGAATTTTTCTGTAAAGCTATCAAAACCTTATACACAAATGGCAATAGTTCTATTGAAATGATTAATGGCTCCACCCCGAGATTTGACCTGAAACGTGGTATTCGCCAAGGATGTCCTATTTCACCATATTTATTTTTACTCTGTACACAAATTCTTGCAACTAATATTTCAAACAGTGTTGTACAAGGAATCACCATAGCTGATAAGGAGCTCGTCATCAGCCAGTTAGCCGATGACACCACACTCTTCTTGAAGAATGCCAACCAAATCCCTCCAGCCCTTAGTGTGATTAGTGATTTCTCTGAGGCCTCTGGTTTATGCCTAAATCTAAAAAAGTGTGATTTACTACCAATTAAAGACTGCCCTGCAAATACTATCTGTAATATTTCTGTTAAACAGGAAGTCACATACTTGGGACTGTTAATATCCAAAGATCAAAAATCAAGATGCTCTTCAAACTTCACTCCAATTATACAGAAAACCCTAAAGAAGTTCAACCAGTGGCTGCAAAGGGACTTGTCGTTGAAAGGTAGAGTGTTGATTACTAAAGCTGAAGGGAAATCCCGATTAACATATGCTGCTCTGTCTTTACATCTGGATAAGAAAATTAGTAAAGACATTGACCGTATGCTCTTTAATTTTATATGGAGGAACCGTACGCATTATATTAGAAAAACTGTTGTGATGAATAAGTACGAATCAGGTGGGCTTAACGTCTTAGACTTTTCTACCTTGAATAACACTTTCAAAATTAATTGGGCTAAACATTTTCTTAAAAATCCTACCTCTATCTGGAACTTTATACCATATCATATTTTCTCTCATTTTGGTGGCTTTAATTTTATTTTAAATTGTAATTACAGTGTTGAGAAACTCCCTGTAAAACTTTCATCCTTCCATAAGCAAGTCCTCTTAGCGTGGACCCTCATTTATAAACACAACTTTTCACCTCACAAATACCTTATCTGGAACAACAGAGACATTTTATTTAAAAATAAATCACTTTTCCTGGAAACTTGGGTCCAAAATGGGATCCTATTGGTGGCTCAGCTGGTTAATAAAGAGGGACAACTACTTACTTACAACGATTTTATTGCACTCTATAATTTTCCTATCAGTGTTCAGGAATTCTCAATGGTGCTTGGTGCCATACCCTCAGGGACTTTAATGTTATATAAAAACGCTGATAGCTCAATATCTACCTCAGTCACTCTCCCTGATCCAGCTGAGTCACCAATAGGAAAAATCTGCTTTTCACAAGAACTTGGTAACAGCAATAAGAGAATACGTAGTTTATTCCAAGAAGATATCGTCTCTCTCCCGTATATAATATCTTACTGGAACCGATATGTTCCAGATATCAAGTGGAAGACAGTCTGGATGATCCCTCATAAATACTTGATTGTAAATAAGGTGAAGGAAGTCTCATTTAAAATTCTACATAAATGTTATCCAGCCAGCCACTACATGGTAAAATTTAAAAGAGACATAAATACTAATTGCACTTTCTGTGGGGATCATCCAGAAACTGTGACACATCTTTTTTGGTACTGCTCTTTTACACAGAGATTCTGGAAGGAATTCAGCAGGTTTGTTATTGTCCATATTTTAAGGGAGTTTTCTTTACGATGGGAAAATGTTTTATTCTGTTTTTTAAGTTCCCCAAGAAGAATGATAAATGCTTTTTTATAATTAATTTGTTAGTACTTTTAGCTAAATTTTTTATCCATAAATGTAAGTTTACTAATAAAACACCATATTTCTGTCATTATGTTAAGGATGTGGAAATGTACATTGAATCAATATCAGACTCCACCAACAAAAAGGCTCTCAAAACAATATATATCTGTGAATTTTTGCGTGTATTCATATAATTATTACTTTTTCCTTTTACCCCTGGTTTTGTATGTTCATGTTCTGTTCTTTTGTATACTTCATCTGTTTGTATGTTGTATACTCTTTGTTTGTTAAATAAAGTTCTGTTTAAAAAAAAAAACAAACAAAAAAAAACAAACCCTGGCCGTTTATCAATGCCCAAGTACGCGAGTACGTACTCGCCGAGAACGCACGGGAGTACGTACCCGCCGAGAACGCGAGCACGGACTCGTGGGATGTTTCTCAATTCTCAAGTACGCGAGCACGGACCTGTGATTTGTACAGTCGGAACACCTGCGTACGTGATGATGTCACAGGTCCGGAGTTTTTACTGCCGTCCCCTCCTAATTTAACTGTGAGTAACATGTTATGAAGCTTAACTTTAATCACAGCCAAACCGGTTTACTCAGGAACAAATAAAACACTGAAATGAACCAAACATTAACATTTAGAAGTGATCTAAGTGACTTATATATCATTTTTAACCTCAGTAGTGAAACCTCTATTAATAAAAATAGTGTACATGTACATACGTGTACATACCTTAATAAAAACAAGCAGGTGAGATGTTAGAACGCTTTTATTTCTATTCTAGTGGACACTCAATACTATAGACAGCTGCTGGGGTTTCTTTAACCTGAGTAGAGAGAAGTCCGCGAGCGGAGGGGGGGGGGGGCGATGTGCCGGGAGTCCGCTGTTGAGTTTTGGACGAAATGCATTCTGGGATATTTAGCTGTCCCAAGTCTACACCGATGCATGCTCGATAAAATGGGCGGATCGAGAACACATCCGGGACTTTTTCGCGTTCTCGGCTTGATGCGTACTTCGAATTGGAACAGTACTTGGTCTCCGACTGATGACGTTTCACGAGTACACGAGAACGCAAGTACGCACAAGTACGCATATTGATAAACGCCCAACACCTCACGTGGATAACTTGTGACGCTGAGTCACGTGACCGCACAGCCACAAATCACAGCAGAGCCGGGAAAAGGGGTGGAGAAAGTGTGTGTGTAGGAGAGGAGTCGAGCAGAGAGAGCTGCTTTTTCACGAAACGGGAGTAAAGTAGTGAACTTACAGGAACATATACCACTACCAACGTTTTGATCGATATCTGCATCGATCTGCACCCTTGTCTCCTGGATTGTAGCTGAGATCAGCGTGAACCACGTGGGTCTCTGCTCCCTGATCTGTTTCCTGTGTTTGGAAAGACTTCCAGCTTCATCGCGGAGTTTCTCTCGGTTTGTGGGCTCAACTAAAGGTAAGCACCGAGCTAACTTTAATGTGGGTTCAGTTTATGTTGAGTTTAGCTCTGTTGAGTATAATAGATTGCTTGGTATACACTGGAGTTAGACAGACTGTAGAGTTCGTGCAACATTATGAAATGACGGTTGCTAGGGGGAAAGAATACATATAGAAAAATAGTCTTTGAATATGAACAAAAGGATGGGCTGCAGGGCAGGAGAACAGCCAACCCCCACCCTCAGGACAGGAAGCCACAGGTACAAGCCTGGGGGACAGACAACGTGTCTTTCGCGCGTTGCATGCCGCAAGCATTTGCAGCACCGAAAAACGTTCATTCTCCGGTTCCAATGAATTCTTGCTTTTTCTTTGCTCCCCAAAAAAGGTATGTACAAAACGAAGGAGAAAAATGCCGGTCCGTACAAAGACAGACTTGATGAAAAGTCAAAGACAAGATACGAGGAAAAAATCAGAGGGAATGAAAGGTTTGGACAAAAGACGTTAGCGTGCTGCCCAACTTTCACCACGCTCATATTTATAATTATACGGTTCTTGGAGTGAGTGCATACACTCATGAAGTTTAGTAACTTCAGGTCACTGCAACAAGCCCAGGTACAGTTTACCGACGGATGGGCACAGGACCTTGAAATGCACCGTATAGAACGAAAGACCATCGTACATAAGTTTACCAGTCTCACAAATCATCTTCATAAATACACATTTGTTAACTGTTTATTTATAGGACCGTTGAGCTCAACGGTAATTAATTAGTAGTGGAAATAATTTCTGGTAGGCATTACAGAAATGTTTCAGTGACAATAATATTGTATGCTGTAATCGTACTGGCCAATTAGTGATACAAAAAAACTGTTTTATCCTGTGAATAAAAGTATATGTTTTTGTCAATGTACCGTGGTAATAACAGAAGCGAAACGCAATATTCTGTCAGGACAATTCACTTTTTATGCACAATAAACAAAGGAGCATAACCTACATCACCAATTATGTTATGAAATGCTTGGAGCAGACTAACATGTGAGCTGCAGTGTTCTGGGATGTTATATTTGGTCTTTGAATGGCTGCAATCCAGGCTATCTGTCGCCTCTTTGTTACTTCGGAAACATGGCTCGAACAATTTCTCTTCAACGACGTAATCCGAAAACAACCAATCTCTTTACCCGTCAGCTTCCCGTGGCTGTCATGCGATCGGCTATTGCAGTTAATAATACAACAGCTTATTGCCATTTTTTGTGTTTCTTTGAATGGCTGTGTAACTGATTTCAATTGAAAGCCTGCGTGCGCTAGTACCTCTTGCCACGAGTTCCCAGAACTCTTTGCGGTTTTACCACGGAATGATGTCACATTTTCACAGAGAGAGAGAGAGAGCAGTGGAAGCCCACTGAGCAGGGGTGCCAAAGGGCTACCCCCGCGTGTGAGGAATGCTCCTCAGATCAGCCTTTAGAATAGGAGTTCATAGGATGATGTCCAGATGCATCTGTATTTTATTTACTCCCAGCCAGGGGCGATTCTAGGATCAGAGCTTTGGGGGTGTTGTCAGTCCCTGCATCCTTAAATGTTGTTGCCGCAAAAGAAGAATGGATTGGAATAAAAAAAAATACATATCCTAACCTTAATTACTGGGGAAGAATAATGAATGATGCTCATAGTGAGTAAAAAGTAAACTGAGTGCATTTTTTGGACAGAGATTCACTTTTAATGTGTATAATGTATAATACAGAAACATTAAAAAACACTCCCAAAACAGAATAAATTATTACAAAATATGAATAAAAACTATAAACTATAAATAGAGGCAACTTTGCCCGTCGTAGTATGTATACAATGTATGAAAAAATCTTGCAGATACTAATTTTACTAATTTAATAATAATAATTTTGTGTTGTAAGATTTATGAGTTTCATGCTTTCATAGTGGTACTTAGGAGAGCTTGACATTTTTATCAGGTGGTACTAGAGATGGACCGATCCGATATTAGGTATCGGTATCGGTCCGATACTGACTTAAATTGCTGGATCGGATATCGGTGAGAAATAAAAAATGTAATCCGATCCATTAAATATCAAAAAAGCACCTCACAAAACTTGCGACACGGCGTAACTCGGCTCATAACCGTAGCACGTCGGAGCAGTGTGCTCACGTGATAGAGCGGCTGTGTGTATTTGTAGCCTTGCTAGCAATCCAGCATTTCAACTCCGAGGAAGTTATCCCAGAGAGAAGTAAAGCAAGTGTGTAAGTTCATCTCTGAATGTTTGTAAAGCGTACCTACGTTAAGCTTAACAACCGATATATGGAGCGTCTGCCTCTTCTCTCTCCCTCTCCTGCCGCTACTTCATGAAACTGCTTAATGATCAGCTGATCGGCTTTTCTGTCGCGAGTCCGTCTCTCTTCTTTGTTTTTGGCCCACTTTGCACCAGAAAGAGGAAACCAGCGGCTGAACAACAGCAGCACGTTTAACCTTGATAAGCTGTCGTTAGAATTTATTTAATATTACTTTCTAGACCAGGATCCTTTTCTACGTAGCTGACGGCTGGTAACTGTGCAGGGGCGGATCTAGCAAAGTTTAGCCAGGGGGGCCGATAGGGCATGAACAGGGAAAAGGGGGCACAAAGACATACTTTTCTTTCTTATTCTCATTTAAAATGTCTAGCTTTTAATAAATAATTATCTGAATCTTACACCCAAAGTTTTAATCTGATGTAAAATGTATAGAAGTCAATTACTGTATATAGTAACTGTTAAGTCTAATATACCCTAGTAAGCTATAGTACTTTTTCCTTTGGGAAGATACCATCTGTGCAGTCTCCAATTCTGTAGAAGAAAGATGTTGAATCTATTTAATTATTCTTGAAAAATAATTTATTTCTGTGCATTTTTTTTCACACTGCATCAAATTAAAGTTGATTACGTCGATTAAGCATCATGAGGTGGAGGTGGGGGCGGTTCCCTTTTTTTTTTTTTTGCTGGGAGTTTGCAACCCTATTAGTTAGGTTGCTTAATATTTCTGCTGAGTACTCTTTAAAATACCAGAATAGGAAGGATGGAGTAGGTTTAAGTTTATTAGATTGATCAGTGTTGCTGAACTATGAAATATTTTGGGTGCAGTGTATTTTTTACATACAGGTATAACAGAATAGCTTTAGTGTTGTTGTTTATTTAAACTTGAGTATGAACTTATACAAAATGCAGCAAGATATTAAAAAAACAGTTTTATTGATTAAAAAACACACTATATCGGATTAATATCGGTATCGGCAGATATCCAAATTTATGATATCGGTATCGGTATCGGACATAAAAAAGTGGTATCGTGCCATCTCTAGGTGGTACACACTGTAAAAAGTTTGAGAAACACTGATAAGTGTATGTGTGCTTTTGTAAAACATTTAAAGCTGCAGTACATAATCTTTGAAACAAGCTTACAACATTTTTAGAATATAAACAGAGCGCTCGGCTTCTCTTTACAGCTCCTCACTCCACCGGGGCACCGTTTGCGGCTGCACCGTTGTGGCTGAATAATATAAAATATATCATTAATTTTAATCTCCCTAATCAATGATAATGTTATATTGGAATGTTGTTAAAGAGGGTCAAAAATGTTTCAACCCAGTTTGTTTTGCAGATTCTGTATAGCAGCTTTAATATCTGGTTGTTAAGTGATGATGTGACAAATCCTACTTCCGGGCCTAAAGTAAGAATAAGAATAAGAACAACTTTATTTATCCCGAGGGAAATTCTTTTGTCATGTACATGCTCAAAGCAGCAGGAGAGACAGAGGAACAGATGAATAAGATAAGTAGTCTGCGTTTAATATCGCTTTTGTGTTGTTAACATGGTTAATGTTTTGTATTTTCTTCTATTTAATCTCAAAAAGCTCCTAAAACAGTCAGTGATCACTGTTGATCCCTCGGCTTTTATTACCGCTAATCATTTATTAAAGCTCAGTTTTTAAAACCTTAGGATGTAACTACAGCCCAGCTCATGCAGCAGTATATGAATGACTAACCTCGTATTGTGGATGGATTATCTCAGTTGTTCTCCTGGCTGAAGTTTAGTCCTTTTACAGCATCCTGCCATGCGATTACATTTGTTCCTGACCACCGAGAACACTCACGTTAACTTTTATCGAGTGGAAAAAAAGTTAGCTTGTTTATATTATGCTAACATAGCTGTGTCGCTAGCGGTCATGTAGCACATCATTATATACCAGCTAGCCAAACTTCAGTAACTCTACAAACGTCACTGCTGTTTAGTTTTCTGTCTTCATTTATGTTGGAAGTGATAACAGAGCTGTACGTTTGAATTTGTTTCCAAAACCCCGCAGTCAGGACATGCTATATTGTATTTAGATAGAAGCCAGCGAGCTAACTTCGTGCTAACTTCTAACTACGTTAAATGTCATAAATTCTGTTTTCATAGAAGCCTGGATGTTAAACTCAATTGTTACACCTGGTAGAGCAGAACGCTGATCATTTTATTAAAGACTTTAGACAGTTTTTCAACTCTCAGTAATGCCATAGTGATCGTTTGACATATGGACCTGCAGCGGAGTTTAAGCCCAGACACGGCTAGTGACGTCAGACTTTACGACCAGATAGGGAGAACACAACTTCCAGATTGTATGAGTAAAATCAGGTTTTTTCTCTTTGTCAGGTTAACAGTTTCTGTTTTGCCTGTCAGTTGTCTGTTTTCTTACCTGGTTCTTCCTGACATTGTACTTTCTCCTCACATTCCCCTCTTTCCTCTCTCCCTCTTTGGACTGACAATCATACACAAATAGATTGTATTCAATTAGACAAAAATTTACATATGAAAAAAAATCTATTAAGATCACTAACAAAAAGTCCTCTCTCAGTATACGTCGCAAACAGGACAGTGGTAACAACAGTAGGCTACGGACAATCTTAAGTTTTAGATTTTAAATAGGCTATATAAATTTCAATGGGAGCAACAGGACGGTCAGATGTGGCTGATTTTACTAGAGAGTAGGACGGATTGTAGAGTAGCAAACATCGTCAGAAAAGACGTGATGTGATGTTTTTCTGCTAAAAAGAAACATGGTCTGAGTCCTACCTAACTATATAAAGAGTAACTGAGGGTTAAATGCAGCTAACATGTCCTGTTTTAAGCCAGACACTCACACCTCCGCTCTGCTGCTTCTCAGCCGCCATCGCTCTGGCTGAAGCACCCCAAAAATGGGCCAATATCGTGCCTGCTGCCAGCGCAAATGAAGACGTCTGATTTTGGAAGTAAAAGTCTCCACCTGATTGCTACCATCAAAAAGAATCATACTTCAACAGCTCCTGGATGAGGTCTTCTGCTGCTCTCCTCGGTATCTGTTCACAGTTTATTGTGAAGATGTTGAGAGAAGAGTGAGGCTGCGTCCACACTAGCCTGGATAGATTGGAAAACGGCGTTCTCTTCTGAAAACATTCCGTGTCTACACTAGCATTTTCAGTCGTTTTCACAGCGTTGCACGTCCAGATTGAAACGGCCGAAAACGCTTACGTGCCAGTACTGCGCATGCGTGAAACGCAAGAAGATTCGACCTGCCTCATTTCTGTCTGCTGCTTATTTACTTTCTAGTGTTCTGACAAACCATCATACTTTGGCAAAATGTCTTATTGTAAGTAGTTTATGTACATTTCTGCTGTCGAGTAATTCCAGCACAAATTTTATGACACTTTGCCACTTACCGTATTTTCACGACCATAAGGCGCACCGTACTAAAAAGGCGCAGTCTCAGTTATGTGTGCGGTTACTGTATTTAACACACACATAAGGCGCACCTCATTATAGGGGGCATACAAGTATGCGTATTTAAAAATAAAGCGGGAGCAAAACTGAGTTTGGTACTCACATTTTTACTACCGGTAATCTTCATCATCAACACACAAGCATACACGTGTGCGTATTTAAAAATAAAAACAGAAGCAAAACCGAGTTTGGTACTCAGATTTTTATTACCGGTAATTGTCATCAATCAAACCCATCGAGCTCGAACAACAGTCCCAGCAGACATGTTAGCCCAAGCATCTACAATCCATTCGCAAATTGTGGCGTAACTCGCCCGGCGCTGCCTTCCACTCCTGGTGAAACTGTGGTCTCCATCGGTCATCCATTGCTCCCACCCCGCTAGCAGCCTTACTTTGAACGGGCGGTTCACACTGATGTCCAGCGGTTGGAGTTCCTTTGTCAGGCCTCCCGGAATGACAGCAAGCTTTGTTTTCATTTGTTTCACTTGTTTTTTCACATCGGCTGTGAGATGGGCACGCATAGAGTCACAGATTAAGAGCGATGGTGATGCGTGGAAAAAACCACCTGGTCTCCTTACATACACCTCCCTCAGCCACTCTTTCATCATTTCCTCATCCATCCAGCCCTTTTCATTTGCCTTAATGATGATTCCTGTTGGAAACTTCTCTTTAGGCAAAGTCTTTCGCTTAGAAATCACCATAGGCGGCAGTTTCTGTCCATTAGCATGGCAGCCAAGCACAACAGTAAAAGAAGACTTTTCGTACCCCGTTGTGCGTATCGCTACCGTGCTGGTCCACTTCTTCTCCACAGTGTGGCTCACCGGGATGTCGAAAGTTAGCGGCACCTTGTCCATGTTTGTGATGTGGCTGGGCTGGATGTTTTTGTCGCCGATGTGTTTGCTGCAGTAGGAGCGGAAGATGGCCAGCTTTTCATTATAATCCGCTGGAAGTTGCTGCGCTACCGTAGTCCTGGTCCAGATGGAAAAATGGCACTGTTTCATAAAACGAAAGCACCAAGACGGGCCTCCTTGGAAATGTTCAATTTTCATTTCGTCTGCTAGTGAAACTGCTTTTAGCCGAATGGTGACCGTCGAAACGCTTCTCCCACTCATTCTTTGCTCGATGATCCACCGCTCGAGTCTTTCCTCCAACTCGGGCCACCTCACCTTATGTCCGCGGAAACTCAGCTGCGTTTTCTTGACCTGCCGGAGCTTGTTTTCTAGCTTCCTCCACTTGCGAAACATCGATTCATTAATCTTAAATTCTTTCGCGGCTGCTCGATTTCCATGTTCCTCCGCGTAGCTGATGGCCTTCAGTTTAAACTGTGCTTCGTAAGCGTGTCTCTTTGCCATTTTCAGGGTTGTTAAAACAACAATGTTCTGCATAACGCACATACCTGTTCTTTTATACAGGTATGTGCGATCGTACAGGGAGTGCAGAATTATTAGGCAAATGAGTATTTTGTCCACATCATCCTCTTCATGCATGTTGTCTTACTCCAAGCTGTATAGGCTCGAAAGCCTACTACCAATTAAGCATATTAGGTGATGTGCATCTCTGTAATGAGAAGGGGTGTGGTCTAATGACATCAACACCCTATATCAGGTGTGCATAATTATTAGGCAACTTCCTTTCCTTTGGCAAAATGGGTCAAAAGAAGGACTTGACAGGCTCAGAAAAGTCAAAAATAGTGAGATATCTTGCAGAGGGATGCAGCAGTCTTAAAATTGCAAAGCTTCTGAAGCGTGATCATCGAACAATCAAGCGTTTCATTCAAAATAGTCAACAGGGTCGCAAGAAGCGTGTGGAAAAACCAAGGCGCAAAATAACTGCCCATGAACTGAGAAAAGTCAAGCGTGCAGCTGCCAAGATGCCACTTGCCACCAGTTTGGCCATATTTCAGAGCTGCAACATCACTGGAGTGCCCAAAAGCACAAGGTGTGCAATACTCAGAGACATGGCCAAGGTAAGAAAGGCTGAAAGACGACCACCACTGAACAAGACACACAAGCTGAAATGTCAAGACTGGGCCAAGAAATATCTCAAGACTGATTTTTCTAAGGTTTTATGGACTGATGAAATGAGAGTGAGTCTTGATGGGCCAGATGGATGGGCCCGTGGCTGGATTGGTAAAGGGCAGAGAGCTCCAGTCCGACTCAGACGCCAGCAAGGTGGAGGTGGAGTACTGGTTTGGGCTGGTATCATCAAAGATGAGCTTGTGGGGCCTTTTCGGGTTGAGGATGGAGTCAAGCTCAACTCCCAGTCCTACTGCCAGTTTCTGGAAGACACCTTCTTCAAGCAGTGGTACAGGAAGAAGTCTGCATCCTTCAAGAAAAACATGATTTTCATGCAGGACAATGCTCCATCACACGCGTCCAAGTACTCCACAGCGTGGCTGGCAAGAAAAGGTATAAAAGAAGAAAAACTAATGACATGGCCTCCTTGTTCACCTGATCTGAACCCCATTGAGAACCTGTGGTCCATCATCAAATGTGAGATTTACAAGGAGGGAAAACAGTACACCTCTCTGAACAGTGTCTGGGAGGCTGTGGTTGCTGCTGCACGCAATGTTGATGGTGAACAGATCAAAACACTGACAGAATCCATGGATGGCAGGCTTTTGAGTGTCCTTGCAAAGAAAGGTGGCTATATTGGTCGCTGATTTGTCTTTGTTTTGTTTTGTTTTTGGATGTCAGAAATGTATATTTGTGAATGTGGACATGTTATATTGGTTTCACTGGTAAAAATAAATAATTGAAATGGGTATATATTTGGTTTTTGTTAAGTTGCCTAATAATTATGCACAGTAATAGTCACCTGCACACACAGATATCCCCCTAAAATAGCTAAAACTAAAAACAAACTAAAAACTACTTCCAAGAACATTCAGCTTTGATATTAATGAGTTTTTTGGGTTAATTGAGAACATGGTTGTTCTTCAATAATAAAATTATTCCTCAAAAATACAACTTGCCTAATAATTCTGCACTCCCTGTATATACCGGTACAGTCAATGCCCACACTTCATCCTTTAGCGTTCTCATGGTGTTCTCTACTACGTCCTCATTACAACACACAGGGCACACTGCACTATAGGGCGCGCCATACTTTTTGAAGACAATCTAAGACTTTTAAGTGCACCGTATGGTCATGAAAATACGGTAACTTTGCCCATCAGAGTATGCTTGTAGCTCAGGGGTGGGTAATCCCAGTCCACAAGGGCCGGTGTCCCTTTAGATCTCACCTTGGGTCAACACACCTGAATCACATGATTTGTTCGTTACCAGGCCTCTGGAGAACTTCAGGACATGTTCAGGAGCTAATTTAGCCATTTATATCAGCTGTGTTGGTTCGAGGACACATCTAAAACCTGCAGGGACACCGGCCCTCGTGGACTGGGATTGCCTACCCCTGTTGTAGCTCATATTCAAAAAGCCAGGACAGTTTGCCACTTAATTTTACCCGTTAAAGTATGCTTGTGGGTAACATTCACAAAGGTATCATGGTTTGGCACTTAATTTTACCCATCAGAGTATGTTTCTAGCTGTTATTGACAAAGGTAGGATGGTTCGCCACTGAATTTTAGCTGTTAAAGTATGCTTCTAGCTCAGATTAACAAAGGTAGGATGGTTTTGCGCATGTGCAGAAACAACAGGTAGGATGGTATGTTAGGTAGGATGGATTCCCAGAACAGAGGCTCTTTGAAACGTGGCAGCAAAATGTTGAGAAAAAGCACAGTTTTTTAAATGGACTAACAATGAGGTGGACTTGTTGCTGTGAGTAACACAAAAGTAAAAAGTTGCAAAAGTGATTGAGAGTTCAGTGTGAACTTCGCTGACCTAAAGAACTTAAACATAAACCATAAACATCAAAAATGAACTAGAACTCAAAACACTGGTTCAAAAGACCCAGAACGCGACAAATACATAAATAACTGAGCTGCTGAAGCAGGTATATAGTGCTGAATTAACTCAAAACAATTCAGATTAGCCTTGACCATCTTATCAATCTTCCTTACATGCTTGTCTAGTTTAAGACGTAAATCAAAAATTATTCCTAAAAACTTAAAATCTTTGGCCTTCTTTGTTCCTTAACTGGATTTTAAACTCACCATTTATCTGATCAGGAACAAGAAACTAAGAATCTTTTAGTCTCACTCATTTAAACCCTCTGCTGCATTCTGTTCACCCCTGCTATCATTCAATCATCTTTCCTAATATAATATTAGTCCACTAGTTCATATATCGTTTCTCATCTTACTAAGTGAGCCGAACAAGATGATAAAATCAGAAACACAGGCTTAAAATACCATCTGGTATTCATGAGCATCATTGCATGTGTGTGTATGTGTTAGTAGGATTAAAACACTCTGTGCTTATGTATGTCGTTTTAATTACTTTCCCCTTTTTCTGAAACAAATCTCTGTGTACTACACCTTCTTGTTTCAGAAACATCTAAAGAAGAAAGTCTCTATTGTAGTCAGGCACAGCTAAATTCTGTTTGTGAGTTAACCTAGCCAACCACACTGTGTTCCCATTCTAGGGGAGCTAGGATGGTAATTAGGTACTTGAAATGTTGTAGGCGGCTGAGTTTATACTGACTCCGTCTTTGTGGATCTATGGAAGTCCATATATACAGGGTAAAGGCGGTGATAGGGGGGTGAGGGGTTCTTCCCTTTCAAGTTCTTGTAGGCAACTGATGACTTTCTTTTTGTAGTTGCTTCTGGGGTTTCACCTTGAATCTTCATAGGTATTGTTGTCACTGAGGAGTTTAGTCATGTTTATTTGCTCTGCTTCTTTTGGTCAGGAATAAAATACACTTATATACTTTTTGTGTCCCAGCTGAGTAACAGGAGGAGAAGAGTCTGGTGGTGCAGCAGAGGAACAATTTCAGCCATTTGGACTAGGCTCAGCCACTACAGAGGAAACGATGACTTCAACACAGAAGGTGAGAAAAACATCACAGTTACACTGTTATTGAAACTGTGTGTACAGCTGGTTGGTTTTTAAAAACCCATTAACAGCAGCTTTATCTTTTCCATCCTGGGCTCCTCCATATATACAGAATCTACATTCACAACCAAAAACCACAGAAGTTACAAGAAAATACAAAGATCATATTTTCTCTACACACATTGAAACAACAATATCATCAGTTGAAATCACAATTTTTTCTGAAATAAAAGAGTTTCTCTACTGATCAATATTTCTTCAATAATGTCATTTTCATTACAACTCTCATTGTAGCACATCATTGTAATGTGATGCTATCACCAGAATGTGGTGGTAACAAACCTACAATGTGTTTTTGTTGACATGTTTGATTTCACCAATGGAGGAAGTTTCAGTTTCTTCCACGACTGCATTTCACTCACTGCCTCTGTTTGTATCTCTGTCACTGCAGGACCAACATGGAGCGAGTAGTCAGCGCTCTCAGGAGGCCGACAAACCTCACAGAAGAAAGCGAGAGAGAACCTACAGCTGTGATGAGTGTGGGAAGGATTTTACCCAGGCCGGACACTTAAAAACACACCAACTCATCCACAGTGGAGTTAAACCTTACAGCTGTGACTTGTGTGGAAAGTCTTTTAACCGGGCTGAAAGCTTAAAAACACACAAAGTCACCCACAGTGGAGTTAAAGCTTACAGCTGTGAGTTGTGTGGAAAGTCTTTTACCCTGGCTCATAACCTAAAAACACACCAACGCATCCACGGTGGATTTAAACCTTATAGTTGTGATTTGTGTGGAAATTCTTTTACCCTGGCTGGAGACTTAAAAAAACACAAACGCATCCACAGTGGAGTTAAAGAGTACAGATGTGACTTGTGTGGAAAGTCTTTTACCCTGGCTGGAAACCTAAAAACACACCAACGCATCCACAGTGGAGTTAAAGAATACACCTGTGACCTGTGTGGAAAGTCGTTTACCCTGGCTGGAGACTTAAAAAGACACCAAGTCATCCACAGTGGAGTTAAAGAATACACCTGTGACCTGTGTGGAAAGTCTTTTAACCTGGCTCAAAACCTAAAATCACACCAACGCATCCACAGTGGAGTTAAACCTTACACCTGTGACCTGTGTGGAAAGTCGTTTACCCTGGCTGGAGACTTTAAAAGACACCAAGTCATCCACAGTGGAGTTAAAGATTACACCTGTGACCTGTGTGGAAAGTCTTTTGCCCTGGCTCAAAGCCTAAAAACTCACCAACGAATCCACAGTGGAGTTAAACCTTACAGCTGTGGGTTGTGTGGAAAGTCTTTTACCCGGACTGGAAGCTTAAAAACTCACCAACTCATCCACAGTGGAGCTAAAGATTACACCTGTGACCTGTGTGGAAAGTCTTTTGCCCTGGCTCAAAGCCTAAAAACTCACCAACTCATCCACAGTGGAGTTAAACCTTACAGCTGTGACTTGTGTGGAAAGTCTTTTAAATATCAACATCAGCTGAAAAAACACCAACAGATCCACACCTGAAAGTAACTCTACAAGTGCAGTTACTGTGAGGATGTATTTAGTTTTTTATCTTGTAATTGTAACCTGAGTGTTTGGAACAAGTCTGATCAGTAAACTTATGGAGTTATACTGAATGAACTGTTTGGAAAAATGAAGACTCATTTTCACCCAGTAAGCTGAGTGTTATAATGTAAACAGTAAAATGTAATTGGACGTTGACAGAGATGCTCTTTATTTCAGGCGACGTTCAGGATAAAAACGTTGAAGGAATTCCCTGATTTACACTGTCTTTGTTTAGAAGTGGAGCAAAGCACATGGATCCAGTTCTCAACCCTGTCGTCACTGTGGTTGTGGGAAAGAGTTTCTCTGTGACCTTTGTAGAAAAACTTCCAATCATCAACGGGACCAAAAAAAACATGAACGTAGACACACTGGAGACAAAATGAACTACTGCAAAGAATGTGGGAGAGGCTTCCACACACCAAGTACATTAAAAATACATGAACTCTTCCACAGTGGGGTCAAAAAGCACATCTGTGACCAGTGTGGGTCATCCTTCACCACTGGACATAATTCAATAAAATAGCATAAGCGAATCCACACAGGAGAGACACCATACAAGTGCAGACACTGTGACAAAAGCTTCTCACAATCAGGTCATCGTAACAAACATGAACGTACACACATGGAAGTGAACTTCAGCTGTGACCAGTGTGACAAGAGCTTCAGGAATCTCAGTTCATACTCCGAACACAAACGATCCCACACTGTAAATAAACTGTTTCACTGTTACCAATGTGCAAAAACATTCACTTCATTATCTGCTCTGTGCAAACATCAGCCTGATCATCCAGGACTGAAATCACTGGATCATAATGAATCTGAAGAGAGAGAAAGATCCTCTTCTGGTTTCAGGGTCAGACTTAAAAACCTTGAGATCAGGCTCCACAGAGTTCAGATGGAATCTCCTGTAAAGAGTGTCAGCTGATGTCACACTTGGATCTGATGAGGTAGCTCTGATTTCTGGAGCTGCAGTGAATAATCCTGAATGTTACATTTAGGAAGCTGCATGTATAGATATGCATATCAAGTTTATGTTTTTTCCTTTGAGGGATTTTAATTCTCTAAAATGTTATCCCTGTTACATTTTATTCTTTGTTCCCTTAGGACACAGTAGTGTTTAGTAGTTGTATTCATTTTATGTGTTACCTAAGTTAAATTTCAATCCTTCATTCATATGTAATCTTTTGCTGTGGTAATCCCTTCTCTTAAATGATTTTCTCCCAAAACTGCAAATAATTTCACAGCAGTTGCTGTTAAAACCTCCAAAATGAACTAAATCTGTCCACCAGCTTTGAAACAACACCTGCTGTGACTTTATGTCCAGAAAAAAGAAACTCAAGCTAAACTGGTTTTGGGCTGTACTTCCATATAATACCAGTTTGTACCAGAAGACGAAGCAGTGAGTCAGTGTAACCTTTATTTAATTGGGCAAAGAACACATTCATATTCACAGTGGCAGCAAAGAAATGTTGAAAGGTAAAAACAGCAGCACACATCAGGACCATTTTAAAGATCACAGGTGACTTTTACTTAATTCAAATTCCTTCAAATTTTGGCTCCTCCTTTCACTTTAGTGTATTTACTGTATCCTTGAAGTCCACGTGTTGTTTTTTAATGGATTCATTTTGATCCACATGTTCTGCAGCTGTTTTCCTGTTGATTTGAAGTTTGTATTATGAAATCCTAATAATGTTAAAGTGTTAGTTATATTTGATGAACTCTGTGTAAAGTTTGTCTTATTAAACAGTTTGGTGTGAAAAATAAAGAATTGGTCTCAGAACAAGTAGTTTGAGCCATGATTTCAAATTCAAACTAATTTAACTGTTTTCAGTGGTACATGTGGAGGTTTATCAGAGGAGGAGACTTGGCTGTTCTCCACTCACACTGAACACTGTTCTTGCACCTCATTAAAAGCTCTGAAATGATCTTCAAGGACAAAAATTTTGATTTTTCTCAAAAACGTGCTGTGGGCATGACGTTTTCAGACCGTGTGTTTAAGAGTTATTGTGGTTAACATCTCACACATTCCAATAAATCAGATGTTCCTGCATTGCAACAGTGGTTTGCAGATATATTCTCCCTCCTGCCCGTCTGCACGACTCTCTTGGAGCACCACTTTGAAACGCAGCTGATTGGCAGATTCCCTGGTCTGCAGAGTCCAAAGACAAAAACATCCTTCTCCACTCTGTATGGTTCGTACCAATTCGTCACACTTCCATTTGGCTTGTTTGAAGCCCCGGCCATTTTTCAGCACCTCCTGTAGCGATAGCTGCGTCCTCACACTGCATGTGCTGTTTCCTACCTGGATGATGTCGTCATTCATAGTGATAGCTATAGGAGCATGTGCAGTGGTTGGTTACCGTCCCGGTTTCCCTGAGGCAGGCAGGGCTGATGGCAAACCCGAAGAAGTGTGTGGTTGGATGGAGGGAGGTACAGAGTTTTTTGGTACAATTTTGAGATCCCATTTGAAGGCTGATTACACCACAGCGACGTGATGAAGGCTGTCCCAATTCCAAATGCGCCCTTCATTTCCCCAGACTTGAAGGATGAGTCAGGTGTATCATTCGCGGCCCAACACATCCCAGAATTCATAGCACAGCTTTGACTGTGGCTAATTATTTTGAAAAACAAAAAATGGCAGAAGCGTGGTGGCCAAAGAGTAAACTTTTAAATGTAATGTAGTGAAGTAGATTCTGGGGTAGGATTTTACATGCTGTCCACAAACGCACCACTGGCATCCACACCTTCCCAGCCCACAATTACCAGGCTTATAAGAAACAGCTGTGCTCCACTATCAGAAGGAGGCATTTGGCAGTGTAGAATTAAAGAAATTATTTTACTGCTACTGTACATAACCATCATCTTTATCACTGCATTAATTATCATTTCATCAAAGCATTTATTGAAGCTGTTGGCATTATGTTATAATTTGTATTACAGGGGTTATCATAATCACATATTAACATGTTTATTACAGGTGCAGTTATAACCACTTTAAATGATTGAGTTAAATATATATATCAAAACTCATATGCTGAGTATATTGATACAGTAAAATAGTAGCTGAGCAAAGGCCTGAATGTATTCAGCTTCTTGTTGCATTTGAGTTTGCCTAGTAACAGGTGACAAAAGGAGGACAAGTTCATGGTGACCTCAAAGGCCTAAGATCATCACCATATTCGGAAGAGGATGCCAGAAAGAGGAACTTCTGTGTCTGCATTTATCTCTTAGAATTGATCATTATCTGTAGAGGAGGCAAATAATGTTCTTAAGATGCAAATTATGTGACTGTAAACGAAAGAGGGGGCGTTACAATACCCTGATGTTATAAAAGCAATCTGAAGTGTATTTTGGGAAGAAGATGTACAACTGATGTCTTGCAGTTTACATCTCTCCACGCGGCGTGTATTCATTAAAATCAATTGTTTGACTGACCTCTTCTGGACCATCATTGTTTTACTCTCGTCCTCAATTTCGGACCCTTAACAGCCTCATCTGTCTCACCTCTGCCGTTAATAACGAGTCTGTGGGCTTTGGTAGCCAGTGCAATACGTACATTGGCTAGAGAAATCTTTCCTGGGTTGTAACGCCCTCCCCCAGGTGGCGTTGTCAATATCTTAGTTACCGTCCCTGGTCATTCCTCAATCGCGACACCACAGTAAGTATTGAATTTTTCAACCTCATCAGTTAACGCTGTCCATGCAGATTTTTTTTTTTTCCCTGTCCCGTTTGGATCTTTAGCCATCAGAATTGTCTTAAGGCCAAGAGAGATGCCAAGCGGATTTACTTTACCAAGTGGATCATCATGGCCTTGCCATTTTGGTCCATTTGATTGACCTTTATTATAATTATGTATTTATTTTATTTTCAGTTGTTACAGTCGGGACAGACATGACTGGGGGATAGGACAGGGAGAAAGAATGAAAGAAAGAGAGGGAGAGAAAGAAAAATAGAGGGTAGAAGAGATGTGAGAAAGGGGAGAAGAAAGAGAAAACAAACAAAACACCTGGATCACCTGTGGAGAAAAAAAACAGAAGAGAAAACAAACAAACCCCAAAAAACAGCGACATAATAAATACAGCACCATCACAATAAACTAGCTAGCAGTAGATAACAGTAGATACTAAATATTAAATGTTGTTGTGCAGCACGCAAGATAGATAGCTCACAATATGCTTTGAGGTAGTAGCCAAGAAAGGTGTAGTTTGTCTGTGAACACCCGTGTGTACACCTGTGTGGATAAGCATGCTTGTATTCCAAAGGTTTCTCCATGTAACGATCTGCTAGGGAGTGTGGGGAGCCATAGCCCCGTCCCCCAGGGCATGAAGCAGTTATGGAGGAGATCCAGTCCCCAGACATCCAGAGGCCCCAGAGTATGAGGACCCAAGGAGGACCACCAAAGGGGGGGAACCGTGCCACCCTCCTGGGAAGAGCTGAGTAGACCTCCAAACGAGATGTCACCCAGCAGCCACAGAGCAGAGGCCGGAGGGGGTTGCAGTGGCGTGCCCGCGGGCTCGGCCAGCTGTGCCAGAGAGGACCGAGCTTCAGGCCCAGAGGCCTGGGGGCACCCCACCCCCGGAAGGGGCCCAGCCGGGCCACAGGCGCCAGGCCCCACCAATTGGCCACCAGGAGTGAGCCGGTACATACATGAGCACCCAGCCCCAGTTCACAAGAACCACCAGCACACCGTCTGAGGGCATCAGCCACCGGCAGGGAGTGTGGTGAGGGGAGATAGGCCTCCGTACGTTGGAGGGCCTGATATGTTCCCAGAGAGGTCGAGTCTAAGGCCCAACCTGACATATAGACACAGACGAACAGGCGCACACAGACTCAAACGTGCATTCCCACCCCCATATACACAACCAAATACTCGGCACTTACCCAACATGTAGACAGACACAAATAGACACTGCTGCAGTGCAGATATTATAGATTTGTAAATGATTACCTAACAATCTTGTCAACACAAAGTTCTTTATTGACAGGCAGTGGGGAGAGGGGACACTTGGGCAGTGCATTTACTGCATATAATGTGTTATCAACCTTTTCATCTTTTCTCATTACCCACAGCTACATCCACTTCTATTGGGCTTAGGCTACTCACTAGGGCTGGGTATCGTCACTGATTTCTATAATCGATTTGATTCAATTCAATTTTAACTCAGTAACTGTTTCAAAGTAACGGAGGATAAAACACAGAAAAACAGCAATATTAGAAAGGCTGTCAGCTGTGTGGGGGAGCCCCCTTGTGGCGAGAGAGCACAGTTGCGCTATTGAGCACATGTTCCAGTGATCAGAGTTGGAGCTAAGACATAGCAAGAGCCACCTGACAGACTGACTGAGCAGGGGATGTCTACACACGGTGTGAGTTGTGTGCGTCGCTAAAGAACTGTGAGTAGACGTGGAGCCCTGCCTGGAAAGGACAGTTTTAGTCTTTTATGCCAGTTAGACATTTAGTGGATGTAGAAGTGCAATGTGTTTTGACCTGTTCGCTATGTGGCTAGTTCATGCTACTAATGCTACTTGTTATGCTACATGCTTGCTAGCTGTAAGCTAAAGCCATTTGGTGTTTTGTGATATATTGTTGTTGGGTGTATTGGCAATCAGTGTCATGTACTGTAAGGGTTTGGGAGTAGTGTATGAAACTTGTGCATGTAAATGTTCATATAGGAATTCCTATTTGTAGTTCTGGTTAAATTCGAAGAAAGCTAATGAATCATAATTCATGACTTCGATCTTTATTACATTTAGTATTCTGTATGTGTTCTGTTCACAGACCACACCCACACCCCTCACCAATTTGTAAGCCTGCGGTTGCATTACTGTGTTGCTGTACTGTGCTGTTAAGCTGAGGAATCACAGTAAAGACGGTATAACCTTTAACTGTGCGTCCTGTGTGTTCTGACCGACACACCAAGGTGAACACCACTGCTATTCAGCCAACGCCTATACAGTTCTGGGTTCAACCCAAATTAACCTTGGTCCTTCGAGCCTAGGGATGGGTATCGAAAACCGGTTCTTGTTAAGAACCAGTCCCCACTGTTTCAATTCCTTGGAATCGTTTGCCAAAATGGCAAACGATTCCCTTATCGATTCCAGTCGCCCCGAATGACGTCACCACGTTGCGGAGCGTCATTTACCTGGCAGGAAACATGGCGGCTCAAACGCTCAAAAGTTTGTTTATACTTTACGAGAATGGATGACAACAGGGCAACTTGCAATACTTGCAAAGTAGATATTTCACTTAAGGGAGGAAACACTACGAATCTGCAAAAGCATTTGCTCACAAAACACGCGATGACCTTAAATGAATGTCGTGTTTTTAATTCCGCTCCGGACTCGTGAATCTGAACTCAGCAGCAGCGGTAATGTTCGCACGTTAATGCGGCAGGTAAGTAATCAACTAACAGTGCATATTATGTTAGCGCGATCTGCTTTATTACAAAACCTGCCATTACTGTGCATTTAGGTGACCGTGATGAGAGAGACAGAGTCGGGCTGGCTCAGCTGCTGGCAGTTGTCGCTGCAGTCTACAGGCCAGGATGAATGTCACCGAGCAGTGACTAAGTTTATGGTCAAAGGCTTGCACCCATTTGTCACAGCAGATGCCCCCGATTTTCGGTAAGTGAAGGTGTTTAATTGTAGGCAGGGACATTACTGGATATTCTTGTGTAATTGCTACAGAATAATTTATGTTATAGTATAGAAGAATATTTATTTTATTATTTTACATTTACATTTTTTTTCCTGGGGACCCTGTGACACCCCAATGAAGGCTGGTTCTCTTGAGATCGCACTGTTGGGTTTGTAAGGCCATGTTACTCCTAAATTTCTATCTTGTTCAAAGAGAAGATAAAAAGCTAATCGACCTGAGTGTTCTCCCTTTTCAAAAGAATCGATAAGAGAATCGATAAGAGAATCGATAAGAGAATCGATAAAGAATCGGATCGTTAAACAGAATCGAAAATGGAATCGGAATCGTTAAAATCTTATCAATACCCATCCCTATTCGAGCCGGATGGTGCTTTCCTTGGATCCTAAAGATACAGCCTAGTTTCTTCTTCAATGAAGATGTCTCAGAATCAACTCGCCCAAGGTGCCAAGTACAACCTCCCCCCTACCTTGCAGACTATGTTAACCCAAATTAACAAACAAACTAAGCGTTTTTCAATTTGGCATAATTAAAAAACAAATGTATTAAACAGCAAAAATGAAGCTTTCTTTTGGTCGGAGAGGAAAAAAGGCTGCAGCTCAGAATCAGTGAGATGTTGACTTTCTGCGCCGACGGCGTGTCCGTGTTCATGCCATCGGGTGAGGAAGACGACATGTCACTAATCCATCAGGTCCACGCTCTGTGTTCACGTCTTTGTGTGGAATCTGTTCACCTGCTCTCATTTATTGTTTTAACTGTTTGGTGGTCATTGAAATAGTTTTGTGAGCTCCCTGCGTTTTTGGCAAAATACATTTATATTTAGAAATCAATTCAGGATTTAATGAATCAATATCGCATTATTCAATGCGTTATTAATCGATACCGACTTGGTATCGATTTGATACCAAGTCGGTAGGGCTGCACGATTAATCGTTAGAAAATCGCGATCTCGATTCATACTTATGTGCGATCTCATTTCCAAATGACAACGATTTACAAAAAAAAAAAAAAAAGACGACGACGATTGTACCGCATTTTGATCCGGGACGTAATCTGCATGAAAACAAGCACTCACTCTTCCTGCTCAACAAATGACAAGGGCGGAGCCTTATACCACATGATACAGAAGCTGTGCCGTGTGATGCTAAAATTGGCAGGGAAAAAACAACGGAGAGCACGTCAGGGATGACGAGAAAGTGACAGGAGAAAATCCGTTCCGGGCAACAACCCAAACATCAATAACAGGAACCTTATACAGCGCTTCCCTATACCCGTTGAACTCCCGCAGGCACAAAGAAATTACGGAGGCTATTACTTATCACCTGACCAAAGATATGGCTCCCATCAACACTGTGCAAAACGAGGGATTTAGGAAAATGATCAACACCCTAGACCAGGGGTGGGCAATCTCAGTCCACGAGGGCCGGTGTCCCTGCAGGTTTTAGATGTGTCCTTGAACCAACGCAGCTGATTTAAATGGCTAAATTAGCTCCTCAACATGTCCTGAAGTTCTCCAGAGGCCTGGTAACCAACTAATCATGTGATTCAGGTGTGTTGACCCAAGGTGAGATCTAAAACCTGCAGGGACACCGGCCCTCGGGGCCTGAGATTGCCCACCCCTGCCCTAGACAAACGCTACACAGTGCCGTCCCGCAACTATTTTTCTATTGTTGCACTTCCTGCTCTTTACACGCAGTGTCGAGCAACGGTGGAGACGGAATTTCAAGCAGCAACGACAAAATGTGAGACATTTGTTGTTATGTTTATTTATTGTTTTTATGTTCAGTCTCAACTGTTACGAAGTTGATGTGCAGTTAAAAAGCGCAATAAACATTTATACTAGAAAAGAAAATCGTGAGAGAATCGTGATCTCAATTCTAAGCAAAAAAATCGTGATTCTCATTTTATGCAAAATCGTGCAGCCCTACAAGTCGGTATCGGATCAATTCTAGCCTGGTGAGATCAATTCTTTACTTTAATTTCTGCTCTTGTTTGCAATGCTGTGCATTCGGCAAAGACGAAACAGCCAGGTCGCCGGACTTGCTGCTCCCGTGTCAGCGAATGGCAGGCAGACTTTGCTTCTCCTCCCCCCTCTTGTGTTTAGATGTTACGCTGTCATGTGACGTGACTTTGGGGGATTGTTAGGTTGTTTACATATTAGTTATATATTCACCAGTTTTTTTTGTTGTTAACAATTTTAATTGTAATTTTTGTATTATAGTTTCTCAACAGTACTTGTTTCTTTTAATTTGTGTGAGGAAGAGGAGGAGGAAGAGCCAGCAGCAGCTGACAGATGGAGAGAATAGACAGACTGTTCACTGTTTGTGAAGGACTGCTAGAAATGTTTTAAATAACTAATTGTCTGTCCTGAATCAGTCTTATTAGGTAATGTTCAAATAATGTTATCATTCCAGTGTTTTCAGTGTGGGAGAAAGTACTCAGGGCCTTCAAGTTACACACTATGAAAGGCAGCAACAAGTTTAATATTCAGAAAAAATAAAGTATATATCAGTAGCAGAATGGAGCTAAAAATAAATGTTTATTTCAGTTCTATGAAGCTTTGAGTATTTAGCATTAGTAGTACTGCTGTGTTTGTTGTATTTCAGGGGTCTCAAACTCGCGGCCCGCGGTCCAATTGCGGCCCGCAGGACGATAGTTTGTGGCCCCCACCTTAATATGAAAATAAATTTAATATTAGTGCGGCCCGCGAGTTTGATAATGTATGACACTTTACAGTGTTGTGTGCGGAGCTGAACTAACCTACCAATCGGGGTGGGATATGGATCTCAGGTGACTATCAGCCGGGCTTGATGCAAGCAGGGAAACATTTCTCAATGAGTAAAAGTTACAGCAGCATTGCCCTGGAGTGTTTCTTTCTTTTCTGTGCCTGGCTGGCTGCCTCCTTTCTATTGGGCAAACGCGGACATTCGCCCCAGCGCGCTGCGTTCACAACACTTCAAAAAAAAAATTTTTTAAGTTGCTGCACAGCGGGACATTACACATATATAGATTTATACACACGTCAGTGGGATTTTTAGTTATTTTTTCACAGAGAGAGTCCTCATATTAACTTTGCGATGCATAGGCGGCGGGATAAAAGAAAAGCAATGAACTCAATGCAGCCCAATTTAGTCTGCAGTCCCATAGCGACACCTGTTCATCGGCAATAACAGTCCCCGGTAACCCGGACTAAGTATAGGGTCGCACCGTAATTTTTGGTTTGATGTTTTTTATTTGCATCACTCCGTTTGCATTGCAGCATACATGAACATTACATATATTTCAATATAATGTAAAAGCAGTCAAAACAACTAACATCAGAAACAGGTGATGTTATGTGTTATATGTCACGGTGTCATTTACGCTTCTTTTTCCTGTAACAACAGCCCGGCGGCTAACAGTCCTTGAGCAGTCGCCTTTTTTGCGCTCGCTATCCCTGTACTTTCTACCATCTGCAAATGCCACGGTGTTCGTGTCATCATGAAAGACGTGAACATCGACCGTAAAAACAAAGGAGACTGCTACCGGCTTTTTATCCGCCGATCGCCGTGCTACGGTTGCAAGAAAAAGAAGGGGAAATGACGTTCTCTATGCGTTGAGACGTCCGTCAGCTAAATGCTTGATTGAAACTTCAATGCGACAGTGACACCAAGTAGAGTTATAAATGTTACATAGCCCCAAACATGTCTTTTTCAAAGCCTGCAGTGAAGAGAAAGGTTGGTGATGAGCACCGACAATTTCAGGAAAAGTGGGAAATGCAATATTTCTTTGTTGAGCACAGGGGCACCCCGACGTGTCTTATTTGCACAGAGAAAGTTGCAGTGCACAAGGAATACAATTTGAAACGTCATTACACAACTAGACATGCTGAGGTGTATGCAAAATACCAGGGAGATGAGAGAGCAAACCGGGTTGCCAGTCTTAAAGCAGATCTACTGAGGCAGCAAGATTTCTTCAAGAAAGCAACCAAAGAGAATAATGCAGCAGTGGAAGCTAGCTACGTGGTTAGTGAGATGATTGCTAAAGCAGGAAAGCCATTCACAGAAGGTGAATTTGTCAAAAAGTGCATATTGCAGGCTGCAAATATAGTCTGTCCGGCAAAGAAAGGTCAGTTTATCAACATCAGCCTTTCTGCCAACACCGTAGCAGATCGCATTTCTGACATGTCAAATGACATTTATGACCAACTGTGTGAGAAAGCCAAATGTTTCAGTGTATACTCAGTCGCTCTTGATGAGACAACAGACATCACCGACACTGCCCAGCTCGCAATGTATGTCCGTGGTGTTGATGACAGTTTTGAAGTGATGGAGGAGCTGCTCACAGTAATTCCAATGCATGGCCAGACCACCGCTCAGGAGATATTTCACAAGCTGTGTGATGTCATTGAGAATGTTGGTTTGCCATGGAAGAGGTTTGTTGGAATAACAACAGATGGAGCGCCATCAATGACAGGGAGGAAAAATGGACTGGTGGCACTTGTTCAAAAAAAACTGGAAGAGGAAGGCGTGGAGGAGGCCATTGCTCTGCACTGCATTATCCATCAGCAGGTCCTTTGCAGCAAATGCCTGAAGTTTGACAATGTGATGTCTATTGTTGTGAAATGCATCAACCAAATCAGATCCAGGGGCTTAAAGCACCGAAGGTTCCGTGCTTTTTTAGAGGAAATGGAGTCAGAATATGGGGATGTGCTCTACTTCACTGAGGTGCGTTGGCTCAGCAGGGGAAATGTATTAAATAGATTTTTTGAGTTGAGAGCAGAAGTGAAAGCCTTCATGGAGAAGGATGGAGTTAGTCTTCCTGTGCTAAGTGATCCCAAATGGCTCATGGACCTAGCTTTTCTTGTTGATATAACACATGAGCTTAATGTACTAAACAAGAAGTTACAAGGCCAGGGGCAACTTGTCAGTGCTGCCTATGACAACGTGAGAGCATTCTCCACAAAATGTCTGTGAAGGTTCTCAGTCATCCAGGTCATCGTAGTCAAAGGAGTTTTGACTTTTTTCTTTGCAAACTCCTTTGATTCTCCACAAAACTTGCGCTCTGGAAAGCCCAGCTCTCTCAGACAAACCTTTGCCATTTCCCAGCATGCAAGGCACTCGTGGATGCAGGCACACCATTCAGTGGTGACAAGTATGTTGATGTCATTTTGAGGCTACAGGAGGAATTTGATCACAGATTTGCTGACTTCAAGACACACAGAGCCACCTTTCAAATTTTTGCGGACCCCTTCTCCTTTGATGTGCAAGATGCCCCTTCTGTGCTTCAAATGGAGCTCATTGAGCTGCAGTGCAACTCTGAACTCAAAGCAAAGTTCAGGGAGGTGAATGGAAAAGCAGACAAGCTTGGACAATTTTTGAGAGAATTGAGCCCTAGTTTCCCTCGGCTTTCCCAAATGTTCAAGCGGACCATGTGCCTTTTTGGTAGCACATACTTGTGCGAAAAGCTCTTCTCCACTTTGAACTTCAATAAGTCCAAGTACAGGTCCAGACTTACGGATGATCATCTTCAAGACATACTGAGGGTCTCAACTGCTTCCTCCCTCAGGCCAAATCTGGCTCGGCTATGCGAGAGGAAACGCTGCCAGGTCTCTAGCAGCAAGGAGTAGGCAAGAGAAGCCATGTTCAGAAGAACAATTCATTTTCTACAGTGTTCCATTCATGTTCAGAAGAAGGTTATAGAACTGTTAATACAGACATTTGAATCTAAATTCAGCAGATATAGAAGACTGAAAAAAAACACACAAGTTCACTGACTAAAAATATCTTATTATCATTTTATTTATGTATTACAGATTGATTTATTTTCTTATTAATTCTTAATTTGTTTATTTATTTTTCATCTTATTTTGTGTTAAAAAAATAAAAATAAAGAGATTTGAGAAGATTGGGATTTTTTAATCATGCCTTTCTTGTGGAAAACCTAATGCGGCCCAGCCTGACCCAGACTCTGCCTCCAGCGGCCCCCAGCTAAATTGAGTTTGAGACCTCTGCTGTAATTGTTTATATGCTTTATATATTTTGAGGTAAGTTGATCTGTAGTTCTTGGAGTGATTTTGATAAAAGTTGTCATTGTTGTACTTAAATTTTTAAACCTTGTCTTAAACTGCAGGTACATTCTATGTAAAGGTTCTGGTTTCCTTATTTAGTAAAGAATGTTTACTTCCTGCCATTTATGGGCTCACCTGTGCTTGTATATGATGGACTGTTAAAGGGGTTAGGCACTCACCCAATGTGGAGACAGACACAAATGGACACTCTACACACAGTGTCACACTTCCCAAACATACTCTATACCCCAGCTCCAGGTACCCTCGCCCCCAGAGGGGGAAACAGCACCTAGACCCAGGAGATGTTACCCTTTTCCCTTGGGTGGAGACAAGCAGACTGCCCCTGGCATCACAGCAGCAGGGAGGACCCTCATCCCAGACCCCAACTACTCTGCTACAACACACGTAGTCTGACTTTTGTCTCATGATTTCATGTTTTGTGACTATTGAGTAAATTACTGAGATTGCTCTAATATAGTTTAGTAGTATAGTTTAGGGGCAGCACGGTGGTTAGCACTGTTGCTGAACAGCAAGAAGGTCCTGAGTTCAATTCCACCATCAGGCCGGGGTCTTTCTTTCTACCCGTTCATGTTCTACCCGTGTTTGCGTGGGTTCTCTCCAGGTACTCCGGCTTCCTCCCACAGTCCAAAGGTCCAAAGATCTAAACTGCCCATAGGTGTGAATGGTTGTCTGTCTCTGTGTGTTAGCCCTGCGGCAAACTGGTGACCTGTCCGGGGTGTACCCCGCCTCTCGCCCTATGACAGCTGGGATAGGCTCCAGCACCCTCCGCGACCCTGAAAAGGATAAGAGGAAGCGAATAGATGGATAGATAGTTTAGTACTTCATAGTTCAGCTCTTGTTCATAGTGTCCCACTTGGATATTGAATTTTGTACACTGAGTTTCTTGCTTGCCATAGTGTGGGTTAATTTCCAGTTTCTTAGTCCTCTGAGTTTGTAGCATCGCGTGTGTATGGGTTTGAGCAATTCCAGAGGGTAGATTCATTTGCCTCTCACCTTTAGTTCATATTTAGTGATTTTTGCCAAAATAAAATCTTGTTTTACACTGTTCCTCCGAGCCTCTGATTTTAATTCTCAAATTTTGCCACCTAATTCAATTTCCAAAGATATGCACGTGGCACAGTAACAGTATCTTTAGCAGTAGCTCGGGACCTGACCCTAAATGTCTACTTTTTCTTTCTGAGATTTACTGATAGAAACCTTTGCAGAGAGAACAACACAGTATGAACAGTCTTGTCACAGGTACTGATTAAAAAAACAAAACAAATATAGAGTTTCTCTTAATTCTGCTTCAGTTTGTTTTCTGTAATCTTGAACTTCAGGGTTTTAACTGAGGAACCTCAACAAAGCCAGTCCTTCTTTGTATTAATTGACTTGACAAAACTAACAAACCCAGGTGAGAGATGAAGGGGATCACAACAGTGGTTATCTGTTTTCTCTTATTTTGATCTAATACAGGAGACATTAAAGTCATTTAGCAAAATGTATTTTAATAGTTGAAGGTTATTGGCAATAACTGTTATGGCCCTGACCGTCTAGAGTTTGTTTCTGTGCTATGTCTTTAAGTATCTTCAGGTCTTTCCTGATTGGAGAGCTGGCGGTGGGTTATTGGTCCCCTCATCATGTGGCTGTTTTTAAAACATCCCTCACCAGCAGTTGTTGGCAGCAGCAACTGACAGCAGCAGCAGACCCATCCTTGGCCTCCAAACTTTGTGGCATTCGTGTGTGTAATTCTTGAGACCTACAGAGCTTTGTACATAGTGTGTAGACACATTTTCACTTGTAAATAGTAAACTGTAAATAGGCACTGAAGCAGAAGGGGTGAGCTGCCTTAATATTCTCCTTTTTATTTCAGGTAGGGAGTTAGGTGTAGCATGTGTCTTTTGTTTGGTTTATGTTTCAAATAGGGTTTAGATAGCACCTCCTTTCCTGACTTAGCTTGTTTTTATTTATTTTTTTGGGGGGGGGGGGGGGGGGGATGATTCAAATGGAAGAAAGCAGTCTTACATATTTGTTTAATATGTGTGTTGAAGGACATGTCCTGGTCAATAATGACTCCTCCGGTGTTACTGGAGGCCAAGGTAATGCCATCCAGAGTAAGAATCTGGTTAGATACCATATTTCTAAGATTTTCAGAGCCAAGTACAATAACCTCAGTTTTATCTGAATTAAGAAGCAGAAAGTTAGCGGCCATCCAGGTCTTTATATCTTTAACCACTTAAGCCCCACGCCCCCGGTACCGGAGGCAAAAAGGAGGAGATCACGCTTAATCGGTTATAACGCGGGTTGAGAAATATAAGTCCAGACGTGTGGTATCCACAGAAACCTCAGAATCTCAGCTAAAATGTCATATAAACCATTTCTACAACCACCAAACACACCGAAAACAAGCCGCGATTAAACATGCAGTTTCCTAAATGCGCAGAAGTCCGCTAAACAAACAAAACCGAACCAGAAATTCTTCAGACTTCATGTAACTGGTTAAAGACAGGCTGGTTAGCTCCCAGAGCTATCACTGACTCCACACACCAAGTTTCACCACGATCAGACCAAAATTCACTGAATTAGCCGCAAAAGAAGACCGCAAAAACACACAGCAGCGCAAATGCGCTAAGACAGAAATTGGCTTACCTTCCCGATTTCCTCCGTCATTTTCGCCGGTAGCCGGTAACCACGTGATTGCCGGTAGTTACCATGCCTACCTAGCTGCATCAGAGCCATTTTCCGTCAACAACCTCCATTCTAGACCCACCTACAGACACGTGACTGGACAGACGCCACATGTAGTAAATTTGGGCCCACGTGGGTTTTGGCATTACAATGTCTGATTGGTTGAAGTGACACGAACGTGGCATCATTACTTTGAATCTATTGGCTAAAACGATTAAAAAGAGGTGTCAATCATGCAAATTGACCAAAAAAAAACCAAGGTTACAGCCCCTCGGAGTTTAAAGGGCCAGAGGCCAATGAAGCGCTCTAGGGCCATTACCATGTGAATGTGTGGTTAATTCTTTCAAAATATATATTTTTAAAAAGCATTTTTAGGTCTGTTAATAAAAATTATTACTTTCTGCTCTTTAATACCTAAAAAAAATCAACTGGCATGGTGTCCAATTGTGTGCCAAAATTGGACATTTTTGTACAACGTCTGGATATTCATGTATTGACAGGGCTGTAATTTTTCACTGTTTCACTTTAGAAACACAAATCTTTGCACAGATTATGCTTATATGTTGGTTACTGGATTTCTGGAACCAAATGTGAGCTGAGGCATATTTTTAAAAGGGTTATATGCTAAAAATTACAAAAACAAAATAGGCGAGAATAAAATCTACTTACTTTTTCTGTGTTCCAGTCTCAGTAACTTTGACACAGTAATATCTGCTTTAATATTTACACCTCTGATTAAATTTCCCAAGTGTTAGCTTTATTTTGATACCAAGATTGTAAGGACAGAGTTTGTAATTGCAGAGAAATAATCAATTTAATTTGGGCATTACATTTTCGAGCAGGAAGCTCAGAAACCCCCTTGGGACATTCCTGCAGTTTAACTAATTGGTGTGTGTTACCTGGCTTCATGGATAGATAGAGCTGCGTGTCATCTGCATAGCAGTGAAAATTTATGCTATGTCTTCTAATGATGCTGGCTAGGGGAAGCATGTAAGATAAGATAAGATAACCTTTATTAGTCCCACACGTGGGAAATTTGTTTTGTCACAGCAGGAAGTGGACAGTGCAAAAGTTATGAAGCAAAAATTAGAATAAAATAAAATAAGAATAAATACAGTACACAACTGTACAGAATAAAATAAAATACTATATACACAGTAGAATAAAATATACAATAAGATAAAAATAGAATACACATGTTATATACAACTCAGTAAAAATACAACGATGCCAGAAAAGATTATTGCACATTAGTGTTATTGCATATTTGTGGATGTGTGTGTTAGATCAGTTAAAGTCTTTATTGTAGAGTCTGACAGCAGTGGGGAGGAAAGACCTGCGAAATCTCTCCGTCCCACACCGTGGGTGCCGCAGCCACTGAAGGAGCTGCTCAGTGCTGTCACAGTCTCATGCATGGGGTGGGAGATGTTGTCCAACAGGGATGACAGCTTAGCCACCATTCTCCTGTCACTCACCACCTCCACTGGGTCCAGAGGGCATCCTTGAACAGACCTTTGGATCAGCCTGTTCAGTCTCTTCCTGTCCCCAGCAGAGATGCTGCCGCCCCAGCAGACCACACCATAAAAGATGGCTGAGGCCACCACAGACTCATAGAAGGTCTTCAGGAGTGGGCCCTCCACTCCAAACGACCTGAGTCTCCGCAGCAGGTACAGTCTGCTCTGCCCTTTCCTGTAGAGGGCGTCTGAGTTATGAGTCCAGTCCAGTTTGCTGTTCAGATGAACACCAAAGTACCTGTAGCTGTCCACAGCCTCGATGTCCATACCTTGGATGTTCAGTGGTTGCAGTGGAGGATGTTTGTGCCTGCGGAAGTCTACCACCAGTTCCTTGGTTTTACTGGCATTGATCTGGATGTAGTTCAGCTGGCACCAGTCCACAAAGTCCTGAGTCAGTCCTCTGTACTCCTTGTCGTTCCCATCAGTGATGAGGCCAACTATTGCAGAGTCATCAGAGAACTTCTGCAGGAAGCACTGGGTGGAGTTGTGGGAGAAGTCTGCAGTGTAGATGGTGAAGAGGAACGGAGCCAGAACCGTTCCCTGTGGTGCCCCCCAACTGCAGACGACCCTGTCCGACACACAGCCCTGAGTCCTCACATACTGTGGTCGGTCGGTGAGGTAGTCCAAAATCCAGGTAGTGAGGTGATGGTGCACTCCTGAGTTCTCCAGCTTGTCCTTCAGAACCGAGGGAAGAATGGTGTTGAAGGCACTGGAGAAATCAAAGAACGTGATTCTCACAGTGCTCCCAGCGGTCTCCAGGTGAGCGAGGGAACGATGTAGGAGGTGAATGACGGCATCATCCGCTCCAATGCCAGGCTGGTAGGCAAACTGAAGTGGGTCCAGTGATGAGCTCACAAGGCGCCGAATCTGAGCCAGGACCAACCGCTCCAGGGTTGGTCCAGGGTCATCAGGTGGGATGTCAGAGCCACCGGCCTGTAGCTGTTGAGGTCCTTGGGGCGTGAAGTCTTTGGCACTGGTACAACACAGGAGGTTTTCCAGAGCTGTGGGACTCTTCCCAGCCTCAGGCTCAGGTTGAAGAGGTGCTCCATCACACCACACAGTTGGTCCGCACAGGACCTGAAGACCCTCGAGCTGATGCCATCTGGACCCGCTGCCTTCTTGGCTTTAATCCTCCTCAGTTGCCAGAGAGCACATGGATGATACAGCAGAGGATTGGGAGAATGTCATGTGGTCAGATGAAACCAAAGTAGAACTTTTTGGTATAAACTCAACTCGTCGTGTTTGGAGGACGAAGAATACTGAGTTGCATCCCAAGAACACCATACCTACTGTGAAGCATGGGGGTGGAAACATCATGCTATGGGGCTGTTTTTCTGCCAAGGGGACAGGACGACTGATCCGTGTTAAGGACAGAATGAATGGGGCCATGTATCGTGAGATTTTGAGCCAAAACCTCCTTCCATCAGTGAGAACTTTGAAGATCAAACGCGGCTGGGTCTTCCAAAATGACAATGATCCAAACCCACCGCCCGGGCAACAAAGGAGTGGCTCCGTAAGAAGCATTTGAAAGTCCTGGAGTGGCCTAGCCAGTCTCCAGACCTCAACCCCATAGAAAATCTGTGGCGGGAGTTGAAAGTCCGTGTTGCTCGGCGACAGCCCCAAAACATCACTGCTCTCGAGAAGATCTGCATGGAGGAATGGGCCAAAATACCAGCTACTGTGTGTGCAAACCTGGTAAAGACCTATAGTAAACGTTTGGCCTCTGTTATTGCCAACAAAGGTTATGTTACAAAGTATTGAGTTGTGTTTTTGTTATTGACCAAATACTTATTTGCCACCCTGATTTACGAATAAATTCTTTACAAATCCTACCATGTGTATTCATGGATTTTTTTTTCACATTCTGTCTCTCACAGTTGAAGTGTAGCTCTGGTGCGAATTACTGACCTCTGTCATCATTTTAAGTGGGGGAACTTGCACAATCGGTGGCTGACTAAATACTTTTTTGCCCCACTGTATATCAGTATTTTTTTTTTAATTCAGGTGTGGTAAATCACAGCAAAAAATCCTGGCACAACTTCACCTACTTCCAAGGTGCATGGAGAAGATGAAAGAATTAAAAAAGCAGGAACTCCAGCAACACTTGAAGAAAGAGGAACAACTTTAATAACTGACCAACGCGTTTCGGCTTGTGGCCTTCATCAGGGTCATAGTAAAACATTGTAAAAAAATTGCTTAAATACAAGACAGGAAACAGAAAAAAATTCAAATTAACCAGTCAAAACTTCACAGATAGGTCAGGTGACATATAATAAGTAGGTATTGGTTAATTGGTTAAGTCACGCCCAAGTAGATATTGGGCTAGAACATTAATGGTGAGGAGGAGAGGGGGGTGACATGACCTCCATATGTCTGAAAATAATACATCATCATTTTAAGTGGGGGAACTTGCACAATCGGTGGCTGACTAAATACTTTTTTGCCCCACTGTATATCAGTATTTTTTTTTTAATTCAGGTGTGGGGAAAATACGTAAGATTACAGTGAAGCGATGTACCACATGAATCCCTGGCCAAAGGTATCGTACTTAAATCAAACTACTGATCCAGCCACATCAGCCTTTTGTGAGGTCTGTTTAAAGTAGACTAAAAATGAACTGCAGGTTCCTGAGAGGTGGACTGTGAGCACAGAAACACATGTTCATACATACAGCTGCAGCAAACTTACATTAATTTTAAATAGATTTGTTACTCTGATGTCTGTCTCTCTGTTAGTCCTCTGACAGACTGGTGACCTGTCCAGGTGTGCTCTACCTGTGGCTACTGGGACAGGCTCTAATAGAAAGTTTCTATTATTCTCATTTAAAGTATTTAAGTGCTTATGCATATGCTTAGTTGTGATACTGTTATAGACTGTTCAGTGAAAGTTTCTAAAACTAGATGAACTTACTTTAGCATCAGCAGTTTGAGAAAACAACTCCCTTTACAGGTGCTGATAAGGCCAAGGGCACAAAACAGCTTAACCATTGATCCGTTAGGTTTCATAGCGAGACGCGTGAAGTGTGGTAGGATCAGTTTAACTTCCTCCCTCTTCCTTGGAATGCATAAAGGAGTAGGAGCACCACTTCTGTGGCAGAGCTGACATGACTGAACTGTGATGTTTGATGTGTGTTGGCTCTCCTGCGCGCAGTAATAAATAGCTTGATCACAGCTCTTTCTGTGTTGCAGACTTTATTTTAAAAATTCCACGATACCCCCCACCCTCCCACTGTGAACATGAATTGAATATTCAGAAGAAAATGAATGGATAGACTGACATTTGTTTAAATAGTTCTAGAAATCTGAGCTGTTGGTGTGTCCTTGGATTGTGTGGTAATAATATTAGAGCTGGCAATCTTTCTTACTGAATCTACTATGAGTCATGTTACCTGAGATTAATTCTATGTTTACCTAACAGCCTGGACAAATGTGCTGTGTGAAGGAAATTAAATTAAATCAGATCTTAACTGCTTACATTTAAGGAGCCTGTTCATATTTAATTGTAATATGAACCAATGATTTTCTGATTGCTGATTCTAAGAGAGTCTTTGTGGAAATCCTGTTTGGCTTTTTGTCATTTTAATTCTCTTTTCTGTTTTCCAGAACAGTTCTCCACAGTCGCTGTCCACATGGGTCAGTGGGACCAAGCAGCACTCTGCTAATGTGTGGACTCTGACCAGCAACATCCAGCAAGACCCAGGCAGCGTTTTCTATCTCCCAGCTGGAGTTTTTTGTTTGTCTGTGACTGGAGAGTCAGGTTTTTGTTGAGCTTCACACTTGCAGAGGTAAGTCAGTTTGCAGAGATCCCTCCCACCCTGGCTTTATGTGCTAGATTTCTTATCTGAAACAGTAATATTTCAGTGACTGCTGCTTATATCACAGGTTAATACACTCTACTGATCCCTGATGGGAGAATCATCAATTTTGCCAACAAAGAAGCCTGGTGGATGTTTGTTTACAGTCTGATGATGGGACATCATACTCTGCATCTTCAAAGTTTGCCTCCTCATTATTATTCATACCCAGTAATGTGAAGTATGCTTATATCTACTATAACTGAACCAACCTGGTGCTCTTCATTTATGGAGGCTTTTGAGTCTGAATGTTGGATGTTGTGTATCTCATGTTCTCTGGGCTTTGTTGTCCTCAGTCTTTTTGCAGGATCAGAAAACAAAACCAGGAGGCCTGTAAATGTTTCTTCTAAATGATGTTTCTTCAAATGTTTCTTCTGGACGATGATAAGACCGTGACATGGGATGTCACCTTTGGTCTTGTGATGAAGCAAAGCTCAGGAAGAAGTGTGATTAAATGGTACCCACATGTGTGCTGCTGAGAAGGATGTACAGGAGCACCTGCAGCCAAATCCAAGCCTCCTCAGGTTAGTTGTAGTTGCAGAATGCTATAGGACTGAGACAGCTGAGGCATCAAATGTTTGATTAAACGGATGAAAAAGAGAAGTTTCTTCCCTATAATTATCACTTTTTAAAATCTGTAGCAACTTCAAGTCTGTCAGCGTGCTGAGCGTGCTCAGAATGTGACAATATATTTTTGTTCAATATTTAATTTCTTTCAGTTGCAATTGTTAAATGAAAAAAATATATATTCTTATAATTTAGCAAACTAATTTATCAAAAATATATATACATATATCTGTATTAGTTTTAATAAATTAATTTGACACCTGTATTGAAAATACTATATTGTATTCATACAGAATCATTATGGTATCATTGTCTGTCTGTTCACTGATTGCTGAAACTAAGAGCTAGTTTGATCTGTGTAGATCTAAAGTATCCAAAGTTGAGCTCTAATGTTTCTTCACCCTTGTGTGTGTGATATCTGATTTCCTACATGCTGGCAGAGCAGAGCAGCTGTTTGTGCTCACAGATGGTGACGGTGTGGAGAGACGGTGGTGTTTCCTCAGAAGAACTAGCAGAGTCACCAAGGGCACGAGTCCATCTCACCACCTTGACTTGCTGACTGATGCTCGTCTGCACTGCACAGAGGAAATCAACTGACCAAGGTTTGTCCAGTGACGTGTTATGAAATGTATATTTGTTTTATGCTTACAGATATGTTTTTCTTGACAGAGGCTCTGCAGAGGTCAGACAAAGCGCCTTGAGGCGACTTTTGTTGTGATTTGGCGCTATATAAATAAAATTGAATTGAATTGAAATTGAATTGAAAGCAGAGAAAATATGTGCTTTACATTTTACTGTGATTTACTGGGATATTTGTTGCCTGATGTTCAGCAGGAATGGAGGAATAGAATCAAAGGGAGATGTTTTTGCTGTTTTTGTAATGTGAGTAAATCTTCTGTATTATTTATTTGCTTGGTTATTTTAGGAGTGTTTCTGGGTGAGGGAGAGAGGAGTCATCATCCAGGTAAAGTGACGTGGATGAGTGGATACACTTGTCTCCCCTTTAAAGGAGACGATCCGAGTCATCCTTAAATGTTAGTGCTTTCAAATACACAAACATTTTTAAAGGACAAAGATGAACATCCAACTTTGACTGTAATACAAAATAAATCTTTGCATGTGTGTTTTGAAACTCTCAGATGGGAAGGATATCAGTCTTGGACTGTCTAACCTGCAGGAGCAGCACTGAATGACCACCACACATGAGCATGTTCCTGCAACATTCAGCAGCTTTGCTTTTGGTAAGTAGAGTTACCTAACTACAATAACTCTAAACACATGCCATCCATTTCTAACAGCCTGGTTACTTCCTGTCAGTTATTTTAGAAACCATGTGGTCACCTGACCTAACACTGTTTCTTCTTCTTCCCCTTAATGTTGAAGTGTCAAATGTCAAACAGCTGGAGAGGAAACTACACCAGTACTGGGATGTTTCAACAACACGTGCCAGACGTAAAAGAACCCACCCACCACTTTAATCACACTCTAGATCTTGTTTTAACATATGGCATAGAAACTGAATATTTAACAGTGTTTCCTGAAAACCCTCTGCTGTCTGATCATTTCCTGATAACATTTACATTTACAATAATTGATTACACAGCAGTGGAGAGTAGACTTTATCACAGTAGATGTCTTTCTGAAAGTGCTGTAACTAAGTTTAAGAATATAATCCACCCACTGTTATCATCTTCAATGCCCTGTACCAACATAGAGCAGAGCAGCTATCTGAACGCTACTCCAACAGAGGTCGATTATCTTGTTAATAATTTTACCTCCTCACTACGTACGACTCTGGATACTGTAGCTCCTGTGAAAACTAAGGCCTCAAATCCAAAGTCCCTGACTCCGTGGTATAATTCTCAAACACGTAGCCTAAAGCAGATAACTCGTAAGCTGGAGAGGAAATGGCGTGTCACAAATTTAGAGGATCATCATTTAGCCTGGAGAAATAGTTTGCTACTTTATAAGAAAGCCCTCCGCAAAGCCAGAACATCTTACTATTCGTCACTGATTGAAGAAAATAAGAACAACCCCAGGTTTCTCTTCAGCACTGTAGCCAGGCTGACAAAAAGTCAGAGCTCTACTGAGCCAACCATCCCTTTAACGTTAACTAGTAATGACTTCATGAACTTCTTCACAAATAAAATTTTTATCATTAGAGAAAAAATTACCAATAATCATCCCACAGATGTAATATTATCTACAGCTACTCTTAGTACCATCAATGTTAAGTTAGACTCTTTTTCTCCAATTGATCTTTCTGAGTTAACTTCAATAATTAATTCCTCCAAACCATCAACGTGTCTTTTAGACCCCATTCCTACAAAACTGCTCAAAGAAGTCCTGCCATTAATTAATTCTTCGATCTTAAATATGATCAACCTATCTCTAATAATCGGCTATGTACCACAGGCCTTCAAGGTGGCTGTAGTTAAACCTTTACTTAAAAAGCCATCTCTAGACCCAGCTGTCTTAGCTAATTATAGGCCAATCTCCAACCTTCCTTTCATATCAAAAATCCTTGAAAGAGTAGTTGTCAAACAGCTAACTGATCATCTGCAGAGGAATGGCTTATTTGAAGCGTTTCAGTCAGGTTTCAGAGCTCATCACAGCACAGAAACAGCTTTAGTGAAGGTTACAAATGATCTTCTTATGGCCTCTGACAGTGGACTCATCTCTGTGCTTGTCCTGCTAGACCTCAGTGCTGCGTTCGATACTGTTGACCATAATATCCTATTAGAGCGATTAGAACATGCTGTAGGTATTACAGGTACTGCACTGCAGTGGTTTGTATCATATCTATCTAATAGACTCCAGTTTGTACATGTAAATGGAGAGTCCTCTTCAGACACTAAGGTCAATTATGGTGTTCCACAGGGTTCAGTGCTAGGACCAATTCTATTTACATTATACATGCTTCCCCTAGGCAACATCATTAGAAGACATAGCATAAATTTTCACTGCTATGCAGATGACACGCAGCTCTATCTATCCATGAAGCCAGGTAACACACACCAATTAGTTAAACTGCAGGAATGTCTTAAAGACATAAAGACCTGGATGGCCGCTAACTTTCTGCTTCTTAATTCAGATAAAACTGAGGTTATTGTACTCGGCCCTGAAAATCTTAGAAATATGGTATCTAAGCAGATTCTTACTCTGGATGGCATTACCTTGGCCTCCAGTAACACTGTGAGAAACCTTGGAGTCATTTTTGACCAGGACATGTCCTTCAATGCACATATTAAACAAATATGTAAGACTGCTTTCTTCCATTTGCGCAACATCTCTAAAATTAGAAATATCCTGTCTCAGAGTGATGCTGAAAAACTAGTTCATGCATTTATTACTTCCAGGCTGGACTACTGTAATTCACTATTATCAGGAAGTCCTAAAAACTCGCTGAGAAGCCTTCAGCTAATCCAAAATGCTGCAGCAAGAGTCCTGACAGGGACTAGAAAGAGAGAGCATATTTCTCCTGTTTTGGCTTCCCTTCATTGGCTTCCTGTTAAATCCAGAATTGAATTCAAAATCCTGCTCCTCACATACAAGGTCTTAAATAATCAGGCCCCATCTTATCTTAATGACCTTGTAGTACCATATCACCCTATTAGAGCACTTCGCTCTTGCACTGCAGGCCTACTTGTTGTTCCTAGAGTATTTAAAAGTAGAATGGGAGGCAGAGCCTTCAGTTTTCAGGCCCCTCTTCTGTGGAACCAACTTCCAGTTTGGATTCGGGAGACAGACACTATCTCTACTTTCAAGATTAGGCTTAAAACTTTCCTTTTTGCTAAAGCATATAGTTAGGGCTGGACCAGGTGACCCTGAATCCTCCCTTAGTTATGCTGCAATAGACGTAGGCTGCCGGGGATTCCCATGATGCATTGAGTTTTTCCCTTCCAGTCACCTTTCTCACTCACTATGTGCTAATAGACCTCTCTGCATCGAATCATATCTGTTATTAATCTCTGTCTCTCTTCCACAGCATGTCTTTCATCCTGTTTTCCTTCTTTCACCCCAACCGGTCGCAGCAGATGGCCGCCCCTCCCTGAGCCTGGTTCTGCCGGAGGTTTCTTCCTGTTAAAAGGGAGTTTTTCCTTCCCACTGTCGCCAAAGTGCTTGCTCATAGGGGGTCATATGATTGTTGGGTTTTTCTCTGTATTTATTATTGTGCTATCTACTGTACAATATAAAGCGCCTTGAGGCGACTTTTGTTGTGATTTGGCGCTATATAAATAAAATTGAATTGAATTGAATTGAATTGAATAGACGCTGTTCCTTCATGGTGACATCACCAGAGACAGCCCCGCCCACCTCAGGACCTCGCCATTGATCATGATGATTTTAATGATGACAGCGAGCGGAACTAAGACTGTAAAAATCCATGACCAGAATGTTTAGATGCTTTCTAATTATTAATGAATACTGAGTTTTTGTCTCTCTCTCTTTTTTTTTTTACCTCATTTGTTACTAACAAAGTTCACCAAACTCACAGTTTACATTCTGTATGTTTCCATCAAGGTTTATTTTCATAGAAATCATCATTTTTCTCCTTTTCTCTTTTTCTCTTTTGTAATTGATGATAATTCAATGAATATACTGCGCTGCTTCCTTTTATTGCGACACACATTGGTTTAAGTTTTTCAGTGTCCAGTTATTTTTTACTGCTGTTTGAATTCTCTGTATGTTTGACCCTGTAGACTGTTTGATGGACTGCTTGTCTTCCTGTTTGTAACCGCTGCCTGTTTTTGACTAAAGATTTGGATTTCTGACTTTAACACAGCCTCTGCGTGTCCTCCCTTTGTGTCCTCTTCCTCTGTGAATGTGTTGCATGTGTCACAGATTCATTTTATTAACAGCTTTCCCACAGTGAGTTGCATCAGCATTCATTCACAGCACATTTCAGAAGGATTCAGATTAATACAGTGATCTTACAGTCAGAATGATCCTGACAGACTCCCACTGTAAATTATCTTTCATCAGGTCAATTTTAAAGCTCAGTATTTCAAAGCAGGAGTTATGAGGAATCATATTGGCATTAGGACTGTAACAATATGTACTAACAAAGTCAAAGTTTTTTAATTATGCTAGAATATTGGAAGACAGTGAACTTTTAGTGTTTTCTGCATATTAATTATTCTGAAATAGAGTAAGTAAGTAAGTAAGTAAACTTTATTTATTAAGCGCTTTTCACAGATAGACCATCACAAAGCGCTGTACATAAATATTAAAATAAACAATAAAATCAATAGACAATGTACACAATATAAAAGATCACATGTAAATAATGTAAAAATATAAAATATGAAGAGATCAACAAAAGGCTTGTTTAAACAAAAAGGTTTTTAACTGTTTTTTAAAACAATCCACAGAGTCAAGCAAACATAACTGTAGAGGTAAATTGTTCCACAGCCTTGGTGCAACAGACTGAAAGGCTCTGTCCCCTTTTGTCTTCAGTCGTGTACGGGGAACAACTAAGAGACTCTGAGTCTGTGAGCGGAGATGACGAGCAGCAGTGTATTTTATAAGAAGCTTGGATAAATAATCTGGGGCCTGGCCATTTAGTGCTCTGTATGTTAAAACAAGAATTTTAAAGCGAATTCTAAACTCAATTGGGAGCCAATGTAAAGAATATAAGATGGGAGTGATGTGAACACGCTTGGTAGAACGAGTTAATAGTCTGGCTGCTGCGTTTTGTATTGCCTGGAGCCGAGAGAGAGATGATTTATCCAAGCTAGTAAACAGGGAATTACAATAATCTAAGCGTGATGACACAAATGCATGAATTAGTTTTTGCAGTTCAGCTGAGGAAACCATATGTCGCAGTTTAGATATGTTTCTTAAATGATAGAAACAGGAACGAGACAAAGATTTTACATGAGAGTCGAGGCCCAGAGAAGAGTCAAATATTACTCCGAGATTTCGAATATTTGACTTGACAGATGGACAGAAGGAGGCAAGAACCTGACTGATTTTAGAATGTAACTCAGGAGGAGCTATGATCATGGTCTCTGTCTTGTTAGTATTTAGGACAAGGTAGTTGCTTGAAAGCCAATCAGAAACCTGGGTTAAGCACTGGACTAGGGTGGACAGCCTATCCAGTTGGTGAGGCTTAAAAGACATATGGAGCTGAATGTCATCAGCATAAAAATGATAAGACAGGTCGCTAAAAGATTGAATGATACCAGCTAAAGGAAGCATATAAAAAGAAAATAGTAATGGACCTAAAACTGAACCCTGTGGGACACCACAGGTCAGGGCAGCAATGTCAGAGGTGAACCTGTCAGTCCTAACAGAAAAGGTCCTGTCTGATAAGTAGGAAGAAAACCAGTCTAGGGCAGAGCCAGATACACCAGCTAAAACCTTGAGCCTGTTAAGTAGGATTTTGTGATCGATTGTGTCAAAGGCAGCACTAAGATCAAGCAAGATGATCACAGAACAATTCCCTGCGTCAGATGCCATTAACAGATCATTATAGACTCTTAGGAGAGCGGTCTCTGTAGAGTGCTGCTTTTGAAAGCCAGACTGAAAAGGGTCAAGGATGTGTAGTTTACATAATAGAGACCTGAACTGATTTTCAACAATTTTTTCAAGTAATTTACTTAAAAATGGCAATTTTGAGATAGGTCGGTAATTACTAGCAGAGCTAGGATCAAGGTTCTGTTTTTTTAACAGAGGAGTTACCTCAGCATGTTTAAAATAAGATGGAACACAGCCTTGCCTCAGTGAACTGTTGATGATGGATAGTAAAGTGGGAGATGGTGACCCTAACTGTAGAGAAGCACTAAACAACTGACAATCTAACAAACATTATTGGCCTGAGCCGTCATGCACAGTGAGTCTGATCCTGTGCTGTGAGAGTCTGACAAGCATGTTTCTGGTCAGTTTGAAAGAAATAACATCACAATGTTGATCTTTTTTTCAATATTCCTTCTCTTTTACAACATAAACTGTGATCAAAGCTACTTATGTTCACAGCATGTAATAATAGTGACAGTCCAGGGCATTGTGGTCTGTTGAGCTAGGGTTAGGGTTAGCAATTCAGACATATGTAATCAATATTACACTTGCTGGATATAACAAACACCTAGGAATTTGTATTATAATTCGATTTTCATGAAATATTCATATTCAGTATCGGTCCTTTTATATTATAACCACGCATCCACCCAGGCTCATGGTGGGGCAGGGCTCTGTCCTGGGATGCTTGAGTACAAGGTAATGTACACCCTGACCAGGTATCCAGTCTGTCAGAGTTGTTTTCAATATTTGTTTCTAAAATATGAGTGAAAACAAAAATCTAACTAGGATTCTTGCATATGATGAATGAAGTCTGTCTTTGACTGTATTGGCCAGCTGATCCATCAAACCCCCAGCAGGTGAACCTTATTCATGACATGGTAACAATGTAAAAAATTAAACAGCAACAATTTAAATGTAAAGTGCATTCTAAACTCCTCTTCAATAAATTATAGGCAAAGAGTCATTCAGGACTGTAAAATGTGAACTACAGAACCCAGAGTCTTCATCATTAAATCTCTGGTTGCTTCATTTTTCTATCCTATATCAGATACTTTAAAGGTTAGGTTAGGTAAAGTTGCACTGTCATTGTGAGGCAAAGTGTTTTATGTGTGTGTATGTGTGCGTATCATGAACGGCTAAGGCCTATAACTAAAGAACAAAGTGGGGTTTGAGTTCGAGTTGCGGCAGACTGTCACTACTTGTAAATGGAACGCAGCCTTCCTACAGCGGACAGCTAACAACAGGAATCGGACGCGGTCCACCCTAGTCCACAGCAACCACCATTAACCGCCTAGCATGACCTTAAAAACATATTCTGTCTTCATAACTATCAAACATGTTAAATGATTTGTAAAGTGTGAAAGTGTTACAGCTGCAGAGAACTATGGCGGTATCTTTGGAAGCTGTTTACATAGCTAGTAATATACGATGTAACCATGGAGACAGTCACGTGAGCTAGCGGTGCATGTTTACTACAGTGAATAAGGTGATCGCGTGTACACGCTGCAGAGGGTAAAGACATTACTTCAATATTGTTTTATATTTATATATGTTTGCTTTGTGTTGACCATCACCTCAGGTTCACCATTACAGTTTCAGCATACAGATGCACACTGTCTAAATATGAACACATTAAAAAAACTCATGTCTCAGAAATAACCACAGCTGTTCATGTTTGTCATTAGAGTTTTATTTGTAAGAAAATTATGAACTTCATATTGTGTATCTAATCAAAGAACATTTCACAACTCTGAGTCAACAGAAACAGGTAACAGAAATGTCTCTAATGTAGACGTGTACAGTCTAGTGTAAGCATTAAAAGACCATAAAGGAAACACTAACATTTATGTGAAACTAATTGTAATAAAAATGAACAGGTGCTTTATAGATTTAAAAGAAAGAATCTGAAAACAAACCTATTTTGGTGTAAGTGGTCAAAGTAGAAAACAGAACTGATGTTCAAGAACGAACCGTAGCTGCACTAATATTACACATCTCCATTGTTGTGAACAGACATGTTGCTTTAAAAACCACATGCAGTGTGTGACCATGACTGTCCACTGAGACCATGAACGCCACTTCGCTGAAGTCTTCTTCTTCTTGCCATTAAAATGGAAGCAGAAGGAGCACGAGCTGCTTTGATCTACTGAAAGGAAAAAGCAGAACATCTGAGCTGAAACCATTAAGATAGAAACAATCATTCAATGCAGTTTCTCACGTATCTTAGCCTGTTACAACTGTTGATACAAGCTAACAGTTAACACACAGTGTCAGGGAACTCCAGTGTGGGAACTAGTGGCTTTAGGTTTGTAGTCATTTAACTTTCATCCATTCATTCATTTAATTCATGAGGAAGAAATGTCAGGCTGGTGCAGGCTGGTTACATGCATTTGGTCCCATGCTGTCTTTAACTAAATGACTTGGTTCATTTTATGGCTGGGCTGTATGTGGGGTTATATCATGTTATTTGGGCAGGAGTACCTGTCCTCTGTTAGGCTTAGAAGGTTTCTCCATAAGTAGAGTTTCTAACTCTTATAGCTTCTAGCACATCTGTGGCTGACAGACACTGGTTGTGAGTGTGTAAATAGCCCCACTAGTTCTTTTGGGTTGCAGTTAACTTGGGAGAAAGGGGGGGGTCTGCCAGGACTAGATGAATAAAAATGATCTGGGATACATAAATTTCATAATGCATGAATATATCTCTATAAACCTGGCCTGAGTGCTGCCATTTTTACATTCAGTTATTTCTCTGTTGGATCTAAATAATGAATGTGTTACAGTTTAAGTGACAGTGGTCAGTGTAAATGGCTCATTGGGACACAGAAACCTTTAAATTAAACCCTATCACCTGATATCGAGTGTCAAACAATATCAAAGCTGTAAAAGCTGTTTACAGTCAGAATTTACAAAAACTATGATTGTAAATAAATTCAAACACGTGAGATTTTCTCTGAATTTTCTCTGTGCTGAATATCAACACTGTGATTTCTTAGACTGTAAGCTTTACTTTAGCGCAACCAGTTGTAGAAGTCATCACTCCAAATGTCTTTTGATAACAAGAAAAAAAATACCTTTTCAGTCCACGGCCTGAAGTTCTTCTCCAAACATCTTCTGCCATCGGCTTTGTCTGCTGGTTTGAAGACAATAGACCACAAAAAGATGATTTAGTCACTTTGTCTGCATCATGCAGCTCGAATGTGTTGTGCAACGATGTTGAATAGCCGTCGTTATCCCTCTGCTGTGTCAGTAGGATTGTACTGTACAGCATCTCATTGATATGTGAGGAATGCTAATGTAACATGATAACAGACTTACATCATTAAAATATAACAGGCAGGAGATATTTAGATATTTTTATATTTATATTATATTTTATAGCTGACAGATATTACTAAATAGATAGAATTTACTAAATAGCTGGATGAACATGAAAAATATGTCCATAATCACAAATGACCATGAGAGCCAGTAGAATAAATTCAACTAGACACTCAAAAGACGTCCTTAAATGCTCTTTAAGTCTTCCACAGTCTTCCAGTTTGATGTTCTCATCCTGTGGACAACAACGTACAGAGATGCAGGTTTATGTTAACTTTTGTAAGGTTTCTTTACTGAACACATCCAGCTGCAGCTCCACTGTGATCCTGGATAAGCACTTAAGAAAATGTGTCAATAAATGGACATACATCAACTTACTACATTTATCCAAACAGACAGGACCAATAATGCTTCACTGAGTTAGAGACTTTAACAGTCTCTTCTATGTAAGAATGTCTCGTGCTGATAGACCTGCAAACATGACAACAAAAGTTTTTCAGACTGCATGTAGCTGTCCTCTATGTCAGCTCACACATTTACATTCATGTCACACTTATTTCTGCTTTCCCATTTTATAATTATTACTTATATTTTGATTGGATACCTTGAGTTTGTAAATGATGAGATTACATAATTGGAATACAATGTATCCCATTCAAGGTTGCGGGAGGATGAAGCCTATCCCAGCTGATACAGGACAAAGACAGTGTTGTGGAAATTTTAACAATAACCTGCAACACACCCAGTGAGCTTGATTTGAAGTGGGTTTAATCAACACATTGCAATGTGGAGAGAGCATCCCAGTGAAACACCAGGATCATCTCTGAATTGTGGCCACCGCCCTTACATCTTATATACAGACACACAGACAAAGAACATTCCACAAACTCTTACATGTCCTACCCCCCTCTCACGGGGGGGCTGTACCTCCTCCCTCACAGAGAGAATTATGACCTTGTTTTCTGCTTAGCCTTCACCTAAGCATTTACATCCCTGATAAGCGGAAGGAGTCTCACAATCTGTTTAACGTCTCCCATTACAACGGCCTCACTGTGTTAACATTACACATGCATGTAAAATAGTGACAGGAGTGCTCTTACTATAGTAAAGTGAGAAAGTGATATTACTATAACTAATGTGATATGATTAAATATGTGATTAATACACGAGAAAAGAAATCTGCCACCACATTCCACCCTTTGTGATACCACAATTAAGAATTAAAAATAATTAATTAAGAATCACATAAAACACATGGAGATTTCTTTTCTAACTACTGTACATCAGCACCATTGTGTACTCAAAGAATTCACAATGTGCATCTTCCCTATAGTCAGAAGGAAACAACAAATTCACATTTTATGGTCATCTTCTCTCCATCTGAGTCTCCACCCTTTGTTCGAAGGATGGCAGTTATATCATAAAATAAAACACAATATGAGATCATGTATAGAAATGAAACAGTGTTTGTTTTTCATCTGCAAAGAAAACTTCAACCATAGTTACATCAAGCTGCTCTCTCATAAGAACCCGTTGTTAAGATAAGGAAGTTTTCAGTGTGTGATATATTTTCCCACTTTATCATTAAATCTCCCAATTTATTAACTGTTTCTATAAAAGACCTTCCCCAGTGTTATTAGGGATTGAGGCACACATGCCTCATCGAACATCACACTCTCCTTTGTGCCATTTGCTTTGCCCTGTCCAGATGTTTGCCATCAAGGACAGTGAATATGTCTGAACCTAAAGCTAAATTAATACCACAAACACATTCTAACACTGATGTTAGTGATTCTCGAGTTTTAAAGTAAAACCCAAAAGTAGCCATGAATTTCCACACAGCCAACATGTATCAAACACTTCTGAGCTACATTTTACAACAGAATTAAAGATCTTTCCTCTCTGTCTATGCAGTGTACTGTACTCTTTTCTGTTATAGGGCCATCAGCCCGTTTAAAAGGTGTAAACCCTCTCAAGAGCATTTACAATTATCTTTACTGTCCCCACATCAGTGATTGCGGAAACCAAAACAACCACATTTAACTCTAGAAGAACAAACTCCTGCTTTAGGTGCTTCCACCATGTTTGAGGCCGATCAAAATCCCTCAATGAAATGTGATGAACCCAAAATCCTATCTTTACGGTGTCAAATGTGTCAAAATTGAGTACACATGTCAAAAGAACTCACAACTGTTGTTACTATGTTTACTCAGACAATGAGGGCCTAATGCACTTCAGGAACTGACATGCTAGATAATCAGTCTAGCTTCCCTACAAAATGCGCACAAGTTGCTGTAAAACTTGCATGCTATAATTACTCCAATCACTCCTACTCAGGCTCAGGACTCTAACAGAGTTTGTGATGTTCGGAGAGTCATGTAAATGCAGATCATTTATATGATGATTATTAACATCACACCAACGACCTCCTTAACTTAAAAACATACTAAGCTTCTCAGGGAAACTGATTGGCTGTTTAAGCAGGTGTTATCCGCATTCATTTGCTGATCCATCTTCGGTGGCTCAGAGTCTGCTCTGCAGTCATTGAGTTGGAGCTTGGCACGCCCTTGTTGGAGGAGGGCGCTCTTTTCACCCCTCACCCTCTCATTCCAACGCAGCTTTATGGTTATTGCTGTGGTTCTGGAATCTTCTCATGATGACTAGTAGGGCCCCAAACTGCATGACCTTTGACCTCAACCACTGCCTGGGCCATCAGCTCTGCCATGAGTGTTTCCTATTTCTCGCTGGGTCTCTGAAGACTTCTGATCAGCACCCAATCTCAGTCTGGAGATTCCACCCTTGGGATGATTTCTTCCAGCAATACTCTGACCACTGCACCTGTATCTCCCTACTGCAATGAACTGTTATCGCACAAATCACAGTAAAAAGCCATGGACAAAATCATCATGGAAAACATAGAAAGCATTGTTTCATGTTAAACCTGGAATCCCTCCTTTTGACACTTGGTCTCTCCCATGAGTCAACTCATCAGAACTAGGAGAACAACAAAAGAAAATGGTTAATTAGATCATGTCTCAGACAACATCAGGGCTTCTCCTCCAGAGTAATTTCACTCCAGCCCTGTAAACCCCATTGTTAGAGAATAAAATTAATATTCATGTCATGTTAAGTTGGTCTAACTCTAAGCTCTGCCTGGTGCTCGCATCCACACCACAATTACATAGAAAGCAAAATCTGTGAGTAAATACAAACTTCACACTTGCAAACAACTGTAGGGTCATAGGAGCAATAAGGCATCCCACACCACAGACACAAGTGTGCCATGTGCACTTTATTTCCCCAGATAATTAAAAACACTGCTGTTGCCATAATTTACCCAAATGATGAATCACCCCATGTGTTTAATCAAACCTACAGTACCCAGTGACTTTCTTAAGTAATGTCACTCACTTGTTTTCACACTATGAGCTCAACAGTAAGATGTTCTGTAATCACTGCACAACCTGTTTTGTTTCACTTATGTCTGTGTGTGTCTGTGCCGAATCCTCCACAAGCACTCTTAGAGAGAAACAAACATTAGCAAAACATATGAAGCATCCTGGAGGTTTTTCCTGGATCAACAGGTTCCAGAGATGATTTTCTCAACAACATAGTGTAATTGCATAACCAACATAGGACCTGTAATCACGCTTGCCTTCACACATAAACCCAGTAATCCTGTGAGGGGAAAAAAATTAACCAGTTGGGTTTCTTACTATAAATCACAGAATCAGATCACATGATGAACTCTCTGCTGTAGAAAAGAGAACATAAATGTGAGCGCCACACAGGTGTATACACACACTTTCTCACAGTGACCTCTGCATTTGGCAATACTAGGTCATAATAACACTCCACTGGTAAATTCACAGACACAGAAAGTGGCTTTTAAAAGGTTAAATCAGCACGCAAGGATGTTGTTGTCATCTTTCCACTCCTTTAAAAACAGAGAAACACACATAGATACATCCACCCTGTCGTCATGTGAAGGTGCAACCTCACTACATTTAGCATTTATCCACCTCAATTAAATCTATGGTCAGAGCTTTGTCACTTCTTTTGGGTTTTTTTTTAATTTGTAACAACTTCCTGCACATGGCGCGCCCAATTCATGCATTCAACGGACTCGTCTGTGTTTTGATTAAAATTTTGTTTCCTAATGAAGTCAGCAGTGGGCGGGTGAAAGCCGTTAATCAGAGCATAGCTTAACTGCAGCTGATGTGGCCTGGCCTTCTCTGCACGCTCTTCATGGCTGCTATGTTTTCTACCAACTTCTAACATTTGACATTTTCCAACAATACAGTGTGTTACCATAACCAACAAGCAGCCAGTAAAAACAGTTTCTTTCACACAAAATCAGTAAAACAGAAAAGTAACTGCTTAAGGGTTAAGTCTGCAAGGCCCGGCCACACTCATGTGAACCTACAGTCACTCCTCCTGTGGTCTCTGTCATCCTTCTGCTTCTGCAAAAACAAGCAAACAAAAACACACACATCCACCCTTCTTTCACTGTTTGGGTGGGTTAGGCATTAGAAGTGACTAATCCTAAAATAGTTAGTCTTTTCAATTTCAAGTCAGTCACATTTAGTCCATATCATCAGTCCAGCCACAGTCCTCTGTATTTGCATTTATACCAATCACATGCATAGAGATTGAAAATGTGACGTCATTCAGGGGTAAAACCGCAAAGGATTCTGGTAAGTAGTGGCAAGAGGTACTAGCGGGCACAGGCTTTCAATAGAAATCAGTTACACAGCGATAAAAAGAAACAAAAAAATGGCAAGAAGCTGTTGTATTATTAACTGCACAAGCCGGGCGAACGACAGCCGCGTGAAGTCGACGGGAAATGCGATTGGTTTTTATCGGATTCCGGCGTGGAAGAGAAATTGTCCAAGCCATGTCTCTGAAGTCACGAAGAGGCGACGGATGGCCTGGATTGCCGCTATCAGAAGACCTAATATAACGTTCGAAAACACTCCACCTCACATGTTAGTCTGCTCCAAGCATTTCCACAAAGGTAAGTGTTTTGTGGTAGTTAATACGTCTTAATTGGCGCTGAACAGAAATCATCGCGCTATGCTGCTGTGTGTAATGTTTGCTGTATTTTGTTGGCAAACCAGCCTACGAAATGCTGGAATGCGATCCAGACTGGGCATATAATATATTATATATAATAATTGCCACGTTTATGAAGACGATTTGTGAGACTGGTAAACTTACCTTTGTTCGTACGATGGTCTTGTGTTCTACACGGTGCATTTCAAGGTCCTGTACCCATCCGTCGGTAAACTGTAGCTGGGCTTGTTGCAGTGACCTGAAGTTACTAAAAACGTCATGAGTGTATGCACTCACTCCAAGAACCGTATAATTATAAATCTGAGCGTGGTGAAAGTTGGGCAGTACGCTGACGTCTTTTGTCCACTCTGTGTGCTGATAAGGGTCTGACCCTTTCACTCCTTTAATATTTTCCTCGTACCTTTTCTTTGCCTTTTCGTCAAGTCTGTCTCTGTACGGACCGGCATTGTTCTCCTTCGTTTTGTACGTTCTTTTTTTGGTGAGGAAAGAAAAAGCAAGAAGGTACTGGAACCGGAGAATAAATGTTTTGCGGTGCTGCAAATGCTTGCATTTAATGCGGTACTTTGAATGTTTTTCCACCACCTCCCGGCATGCAATGCGCGAAAGTCACGTGGTCTGTCAATCTCTATTCATCCAGTCACATGCATTCATAACGATCATTGCTGACAGTGGAAAACCGCGCACAAATTTAAATATCCACTGACAGCAATATTTCGTCATTCCAAAAACAAAAACAATTCTTATTGCTTTTGAAGTGGATTGAATCGCTACAATCCTTTTAAACACAGGACTTACCATCTAATATGGTTAGCGTCCTATGTAGGTGAATTTTCTCAGAATCCAATTGTAATCTAGAGAAGCTCACCTTATATTTGCTCTCAATTAAAGTATTTTATAGCGCTTTTGCTCCCCATCTTGCAGCCCTGCTTTTAAATCATCAACACAGAAAATATCACGCCCAGAGGGGCGATACCTGGCAGGTTTTTTCCTAAGTGCACTGTTACAAAAAAGAAACAACAACCCCAAAATTAGGCCCAGTTTCGGGCATGTCTAAGTGTAAAAAAACAAACAAAAACAAAAAACAAAAAAACAAACAAACAGTCTTTTTCTTAGAAAAAGAAAAACAATCCAAACCTAACTGGCAGAATCAGCCTGGTACTAAAACAAACAAAAAAACAAAAAACAAAACAACAAATCTGCCAGAAATCACAGGAAATATTTTGCTTTCTGGTGACACAACATGCTGTAGGGATTAGAACCTGCATGCAGTGCTGCAGTCATTGCTTCTGTTCATGTTCCCCACATCATTTTTACTGGTTGCCCACAAGTGTCCAGAATATCACACAATTCTGGAAAGTCTGGGGCCAACAAACATACATACACCACCTGCTAAATACACAGAGAAATTTCCGCCCTTTTATTAGCAGCTGCACAGTTCACACAACACAAATGTTCACCATTAAAAGCTTCCTAAACACTTCATATCAATGTTTCATCACTGGAATGTGAATTTCTTCCCAGGTCTGTGCTTTTTCACTTATTTTTTATTTTCACAGACCCAATCATTTCATTTAGCTTTTCTCTTCTTTTTTTTTCCATAAGTAAACGTGTAACATGTCATCATGTATTTCACAAAACAAGTTTGTTTTTATGTATTCAGAGGTGTGTATCTGGGTGCAAGCTTCACCCATACATCAGAAACAGGAAACTCAACCCTCTGCTACATCTTATTCACTTGTTTTATAATCCAGTCATCTTTTCCCTGATCTAGTAACAATCAACTAATTTGCATATCAGCTCATAACCCACTAAGTTGACAGGACCACAGAAATGCATGTTCAAAATATTATCACAAAAGAGAATTTCCTTCATACAGTAAATTACTTGTGCTGCACCAATCAAGCAGAAAGCATCTCACGATTCACTATATTAACAACCAAATTTATTGTCTAATAACTGGTTGGTCAAACCAGAATCTTTTTTCCCTTTCACAAAAGTTAAACTGTTGTCCTGCAACCATAGAGAGTTAATTGTCAGCAGTGGATACACTCAGCATTTGATAACAAGTGTCTGTTAAATTTACACTATTTTAACACTGACGACAGATAACAAGCTGATCTTCATTGCATATGTGTGTGTGTTTGCAGGCAGGTTTAATGGATGTGTGTGCAGATTCAGCAGGACATGTCCTTAAAGCTGCCTTTCCTTCACATTTCTCTGTTTATGTGTGTTTGTGTGCATTTTAGTTTTAACTTTGTTGCGATCCTACGGACATTTCTCAACCTCCACAAGACAGCCGGCCACAGTTTTCCAACCCAATTTCCATGTGTTCTCACATTAACAACAACAGACTTCATTTTTCCTCCATGCTCTCTTCTCCCCACTTCTCCCAGCTTCTGTCTCCCACATCTGCAGCAGTTCACAGTTGTGGTGTGTCAGGGGCCCAGTGGGCCGTTCTTCTTCAGCTTTGTCTTTTGTCTTTCACTCTTTTCAGTCTCTGCCTTTGCCATTTCAACTCCTAGTATGGCAAATGTGAAACTCAGAGTCTTCTCAAGTCTATTCACACACAATGATGTCGCAGGTGAACCTCCCAGCTTGTGATCATGAGCGCATGCTTCCATGGTATTTATACATGCTGCTGAACCCTTTAAGGTTTAGGGTTTAGGGCAGTGTTGCTGTGTGTTCACCTTGTTGACTCTTGAAGTCGACGCTGTTGCTCTTGAACTGCATTTTGTCTTCAGGGCGAGATTGATTGCCCTCGAAGCTTGTTCTTCAGGTTAAGATGTACATGGAGTGAAGCTGTGTAATATTCAGCCAAAACACGGCTGGGTGTGGTTCCAATTATGTTAATCTGTCATTTTGCTCCGGCCGCTGTGCTTGTGGAGGGTGTTGATCCAATTCCGTAGTCACCTGTACAAACACACTAAGACATGCATTTAATATCATTTTCATCACTACTTATTAACACTTTCCCTCTCTTTTTCTTCTGTCCACATTTTAACACATCTCTTTCCATTACTCTTGGTTATACACACACACACAGCACTTCTCTTCACTGCACTCCTCAGTTTCTACACACTTCATACTGCATGTATTCTTTCCCATATTTCTGAAACAGAAAAAAAATCATGCCATCAAAACCTGGATTTGCCATGACCACCTAAAGGGATGCCTCCTGCTGCTGGGCTCAACTTTGCGGACAAGCGTGCACTGTCCGGCCTTTTCCTTCTGGTACAAAAGTGTTAAACACCATAAACTAAGGACAGAGTCCTTCCCACAACAGTCCTGAAATCAGACGTCGTATTCCTGAGGTTTCCCACCGAGTGGTCCATCCAAAAAACAAAAACAAAACAAAACAACAACAACAACAACAAACAAAAACTACAAACAAAAAAGCTCTTATCCCTGTCAGCATCTCTTTCTATCACACAATCATCTTCCACACACTTGGAGTTTTAAACCAGACCATGTAGAGGAATGCCTCCCACAGCTCCAGTAGCCGTTTTGTTGAGCTCAGCTTCCTTTGTACGAACAAGCGCGTCCGCTGTTCGGCCTTTCTGCCTTTGTTCACTGGTGCAAAAGTGCTAAAATACCATACACTAGAACGCTCAAATTATTGAACTTCTAAGATCCTGCACTTACTACAGCAACAAGGTGCAATTTCTCACACTAGGATACCCACATTCGTTGAGTTTCTAGGACCCTGCATCTACTTGTTGCAAGCTGTACCTCCTCCCTCACAGAGAGAATTATGACCTTGTTTTCTGCTTAGCCTTCACCTAAGCATTTACATCCCTGATAAGCGGAAGGAGTCTCACTATCTGTTTAACGTCTCCCATTACAATGGCCTCACTGTGTTAACTTTCCACATGCATGTAAAATAGTGACAGGAGTGCTCTTACTATAGTAAAGTGAGAAAGTGATATAACTATAACTAATGTGATATGATTAAATATGTGATTAATACATGAGAAAAGAAATCTGCCACCACAACAGGCTGCCAGTTTATCGCAGGGCTAAGAAATATGTGTAACAGAAAATCCACTAAAATGTTTGATATTTCTTATAATAATCATAATTATGACTATTATTTGAAATATTATTTAAAGGTTTCTTTATAAATACATTTGGATTTTTTTATAACCCCTAAAATATGAACCTGAGCTGTTTCAGATTCTGACCTCTGACCTCAGTGACCAGGCTGTGTCCTCACTGCAGCTCCCTCTTGGAAGTACGTCTGCTTCTTGTCTTCCCCCAGTGATGACCGCCTGCCCTTAATATCACGTGCTGTACCTGAGGAACAAAACAGGACAAACACTTGCCTTCATTTAAGAAGTACATTCATACAGAGATAATCTATGGAAACACACTAGTTCACCCTTTGGGAGGAATCAGTTCCTGTGAAACATTTCTGTAAATCAACATCGTGGAGAATGAAATGACTTCTTCAGGTGACTCAGCAGATCCACACTGACAAATGAAACTTCTGTGGAAGAAGAATCAGGATTTTTTTGATTTTCAGTCTAGTTAAACTATTAAGCATCTTTGCTCTTCTGAAATCTGTGTTAAACAACAACAAACATAAATTAGTAACAAAGCTGAGTAGAGGCTTTACACACCACCAGCAGCCATAATGCTAAATTTTAATCTTCAAATGTTTCTGAGCCGTCTTCAACTTGCTTTTAACACATTAAAGTCCCACAGTCAATGCAGCCTGACTCAATCCTAAATGTTCAGCACACACAGAGACACAGAGGGACTGTTTAAAGTTTAGTGTTAACCTGAGTCACTGATCATTTACAGTATTACAGAGTCTGGCAGTCTTTGCATGATGTCCACGTCACTGTAAGTTTCTAGCTGACTCTCAGGTGTGACAGGTGTGCCAGCAGGAAAGAGTAATAATAACCTGCATCCTGAGGTTTGTCATGCAGGATTAAAGGAGCCAGGCTTTGTTCACACAGCTAGGATTGTATTTTACACTGACCCTGGGTCAGTATAAGTATCATACAGTTTAAACGAAGCACTGAAACGTGCACATATTTATTACAGATGCATTGAAGCTAATCGAGATATTTACTGTCAATCTGTGGCTGCGATTAATCACTTTATTGGAAACTTTATTAACTAGTAACTTCATCAGTCATGACAGAAGCTAATATTTCTGTGCTAACATCGTTTAAACAGTAACAGCTTTACTACAATATAAGCTAACGTTTACACCGTAACTTTAAGCTAGCACCATAAAGACGGTAAAACACGTAATAATATCTACAAATGCATCTTAAAGCTGTTATATTAGCACTCGCTGTATTACTAACATAAGCACATTAACATTATTGACACTCGCTGACTTTTAATAGTCATTCTATAAATGCTGTCCGTTTAAATGGTCTTACCTGTAACACTGCTGTATCCACCGGATTCCAGCCAGAGTGGATTCTGGAGTCTTCCACGCTCCAGTTAGTGATCCTCCATCTGGATGGATGATAACAACCTTTTGAACAATCTAGCAGGAGATAGCCCACATCTATGGGACTGATTTGTGCTAATAACGCCCATTGTATGGAGCTGAAGCGGGTGAATAAAGTCACCCAGTCGCTAGCTGTGCCATTACCCAGCATACACCTCTCCCTCCATAAATGCAATAAACGATACAAAAGTAATAGCCTATAATTAATTTATCTGCTGTATCTGCTGTTTCTCAGGTAGCTGCTTACATTATATAATTTATTGTGTTCTGTATACGTCACTACAATGTGATTTTGGAAATGTAAAACTGCAGGAATGTCTTAACGATATAAAGACCTGGATGGCTGCTAACTTTCTGCTTCTTAATTCAGATAAAACTGAGGTTATTGTACTCGGCCTTGAAAATCTTAGAAATATGGTATCTAAGCAGATTCTTACTCTGGATGGCATTACCTTGGCCTCCAGTAACACTGTGAGGAACCTTGGAGTCATTTTTGACCAGGACATGTCCTTCAACGCACATATTAACCAAATATGTAAGACTGCTTTCTTCCATTTGTGCAACATCTCTAAAATTAGAAATATCCTGTCTCAGAGTGATGCTGAAAAACTAGTTCATGCATTTATTACTTCCAGGCTGGACTACTGTAATTCATTATTATCAGGATGTCCTAAAACGTCACTGAAAAGTCTTCAGCTAACCATAATGCTGCAGCAAGAGTCCTGACAGGGACTAGAAAGACAGAGCATATTTCTCCTGTTTTGGCTTCCCTTCATTGGCTTCCTGTTAAATCCAGAATTGAATTCAAAATCCTGCTCCTCACATACAAGGTCTTAAATAATCAGGCCCCATCTTATCTTTATGACCTTGTAGTGCCATATCACCCTATTAGAGCACTTCGCTCTCACTCTGCAGGCCTACTTGTTGTTCCTAGAGTATTTAAAAGTAGAATGGGAGGGGGAGCCTTCAGTTTTCAGGCCCCTCTTCTGTGGAACCAGCTTCCAGTTTGGATTCGGGAGACAGACACTATCTCTACTTTTAAGATTAGGCTTAAAACTTTCCTTTCTGCTAAAGCATATAGTTAGGGCTGGACCAGGTGACCCTGAACCCTCCCTTAGTTATGCTGCAATAGACGTAGGCTGCCGGGGATTCCCATGATGCATTGAGTTTTTCCTTTCCAGTCACCTTTCTCACTCACTATGTGTTAATAGACCTCTCTGCATCGAATCATATCTGTTATTAATCTCTGTCTCTCTTCCACAGCATGTCTTTATCCTGTTTTCCTTCTCTCACCCCAACCGGTCGCAGCAGATGGCCCCGCCCCTCCCTGAGCCTGGTTCTGCCGGAGGTTTCTTCCTGTTAAAAGGGAGTTTATCCTTCCCACTGTCGCCAAAGTGCTTGCTCATAGGGGGTCATATGATTGTTGGGTTTTTCTCTGTATTTATTATTGTGCGATCTACTGTACAATATAAAGCGCCTTGAGGCAACTTTTGTTGTGATTTGGCGCTATATAAATAAAATTGAATTGAATTGAATTGAATTGAAGAGAGAGCAGATACAAAGAAAAGAGGAGGGGGCCAAGAACTGAGCTCTGTGGGACACCACACAACAGAGGAGTGGAGAACGAAACATGGTCAGAGACTGACGCAAAAAGTTTTTCCCACCAAGTAGGACCTGAACCACTCCAGTGCTGTGCCCACCCAGTGCTCCAAACGAGAGAGTAAAATGCATGATCCATGGTACCAAACGCAGGACTTAAGGAAAAATAAGTGGGGCTCACCTCAAAACAATCAGTATAAGGTATGACTGGAGAGTTTTAGGACAGAGCCAAACTTTTGGAACTGAAATAACAACTTTGAGCAGATCAGAAACTTGTTTTGATAACATCTTCCCCTAAAACAATAAACTGTCCTCACTATCACAACCACAGCAGGAAGGCGGCGCACTTCTTCTTCTTTTTAAAAAAAAAACACTATTTAGTCTTACTGTTTATTACGTATTATACACAAATGCAATAAGCACCAGGTGCTATAGGCATCTGGAAGCAACTGTATATACAATTCTAACATGGGATTAACTATTAGTTACTCAGTGTCACCCTTTCTATGCAAAACTAAGCAACTGAAAATAATCAATACTGCCTTAAAAGTGCACATATGTAATTGATATAATTATGTCACCACATCTGATTAGAGTAACATTAAGCAGATTTATATTACACAGAACAACCACAACAGAGCTCTACAATTAATAACATCTAATTGCAGTTACTCTGACAATGATCTAAACATCACTAATCATTAACGGTGCCTTCTTTGAGTAGGGATGGGTATCGTTTAGGTTTTATCCGATACCAGTACCAAACCGGTACTTTTGAAAAGTGCTGGTGCTTAAACGGTGCTCAAACTTAAACAATGGAGAACACACACTTTGTCCTAAAACCTCTCATGTTCAGCTGTTTTTTTGTAAAAAGAAAACAATGTTAGCCTTTTCTGCAGCTATAGGGCATATATGGTCTCACTCTTGGCTGGAAGCAGTGCTTAAACAATGGAAAAAACACAAACTTTGTCCAAAAACCTCTCATGTTTAACTGTTTTCCAATTTTTCTTTGGTCATTTTAGCCTTTTTGGCCAGGGTGAAGGGAGTATCTGCCATCAAACAACAAGACAGCCGCATTTAACTACCATGCTGTTGGCTAGTTCACCTTTCATACATTAATGTAATAACGTGGTTAGCCTACTCATCGTAAATTACACACGAACAACATTAAGCTACTCACGCAGAGAAGAACAGCTGCTGCTACACTGGCAGGGTTAGGTGCCAGGACTCTACTCTCGGGTTTTTGGGGGATGTTGCTAACTCCGCGTCGATAACAGGCACCACACCCGGAGTAGATGTGCACGGTATGAGGTCTCGCAGCAAGCTATCAAACACGGCGCATTTCTCGGCTTTTAAAAAAAACGCTATGCGTCGCCAGGCGTTTCATCGGATTCGAGGTGTTACCTCCTTTGCACAGTATCACCTTAAAGCACATGTTGCAGGCTGCTGAGTTTGCATCTTTTGCTGTGAAGTACAGCCAGATTTTTGTCCGCTTTGCCTTGGGCATTTTTAATCTGTAGCTCTGCTCTAAAAGAACATATGTACCTGGGCCCGCCTACTATCCTCGGAAACATAAAATGATTGGCTGGAATCCAAAGTGTATTACAGCTCAGGAAAAAATAAGCACCAAAATAAAGCACCGAAATGTGCGCTGCTTTTCGGTCTGGTTGCTACCGTTTATGTCAGAACCGGTGCCATCATGGTACCGGATACCGGTACACATCCCTATTTTTGAGTCTCTCTGCTTTCCTCTCAATTTCTGTACATTATTTAAAACTCTTAATAAAGTGACCTTTTCTGTATATTGGCAATTTACACCTCTGTTTCTGGGCTATACATTTTTTAATGTCTTCTCACTGTTTTTTTTTTTTTTTTTTAAATCAAAGTCTTTTTATTGAAAAAGGTTTTTGTACAACATAACATAAAAACTGAAACCCCACTCGCCCATCTGCCAGAATTGAAGGAGGGGGGGGGGATGTCTCAAGTTAAGCACTGTGACAAAAAACATTGACATTTACAGATGTATACATGCACACAATTGTAGACAAGCAGCTATTGTCCATCTTTCCATTTGTCAATAAATGTCAGAAATGGTTGCCAGGTAGTGTAGAAGCTGGACGTGGATTCTTTGAGGGAGCATCTCATCTTTTCCAGTTTAAGATACTGCATAATGTCTGTGATCCATTGTGAACTGCCAAAACTGATGAAGCAAAATATATGTAGAAGAGTGGCTGGAGCCTGCTTACATTTATCACAGGGAGAATCCAGATCTGATCTAAATCTGAACAGTTTAGTCTTTGACCAGTGTAGTCGATGTACAATTTTAAACTGAATAACAGTATGACGTTGGCATATTGAAGATGAATAAATCCTTATAATTTTCAGCCAGTCTTCACCTGAAATTTCAACATTGAAATCTTTTTCCCACTTTAATTTTAGATAATTGAGAGTGGTTGAGCTGTGTTGGATTAGTTTATTACAGATGTTACCAATAACTTGCTTCTGATCAAATGCAACTTTAAAAGTATCATCTAGCAGAGAGACGGGAACCAGTCAGTATGTGAGGATACAAAGGTTCGTAGTTGTCAGTATCTAAAAACGTTAGATTTGGGTATGGAGAACCTGTTTACCAGCTGCTCAAAAGAGGCAGATTTGTTGCTTATGTAAAGGTCTTGCATTGACAGAATACCATTTTTACAGGGGGCAAACATATGGTTTCTAATAACTGGTGCAACGAGAGAAAGACTGTGTAGCACAACCAGTCATTAATTTCCTCAATGCATCTACCAAGAGCCTGTACAGGGCCTCGGTCTCCTGGTGACATTGTGATATATATTTGTGTGTTTTCTGCGTAGCTATGATAGTTTATTTTGTTGTTCTTTATAATCTGTGCCAGTGGGAGCATGTAAATGTTAAACAGAAGGGGTCCGAAGATGGAACCTTGGGGAACTCCACATGTGATACTTGTCTGCTCAGATGTGAAGTTACCTATTGATACAAAGTATTTCCTGTTTTCTAAGTATGTTTTGAACCAGTTTAGTACAGTTCCTGAAAGACCTGCCCAGTTCTCCAGTCGTTTGAGTAATATGTTGTGGTCAACTGTATCAAATGCTGCACTGAGATCCAGTAAAACTAAGACTGACATTTTTCCACTGTCTGTATTCAGACATATGTCATTAAACACTTTGGTCAGAGCGGTTTCAGTGCTGTGGTTCTGTCTAAAACCTGACTGGAAGGCATCATAGCAGTTATTCTGTGTTAAGAAGTAATTGAGCTGTTGAGAAACTGCTTTTTCAATGATCTTACTTAAAAATGGGAGATTTGAGATTGGCCTGTAGTTGTTCATTTGTGTCTTGTCAAGATTGTCCTTTTTCAGTATAGGTTTTATTACAGCAGTTTTTAGTGATTCTGGACACACCTGATATTAAAGAAAAGTTTACAATCTGTAACAGGTCTGACTCCAAAGTCTTTGAGACCTTTTTGAAAAAACTTGTTGGCAGGACATCTAAACAGCAAGAGGAGGAGTTCAGTTGACCTAAGATGTCCTCCAGGTCCTTGCTGTTTATAGGGTGAAACTGTTCGATGGTGTTTAGACAGTTTTTCGGTGGACACAGTACATATCCTGGATCTGCTGTTGATGTACCAATTGCTTGTATAATCTTTTGGATTTTTTCTGTGAAGAATTTGGCAAAGTCATTGCAGGCCATGGTCGAATGAAGTTCAGCAGCCACTGACACAGGAGGGTTTGTTAGCCTGTCAACTGTAGAGAATAGGACCCGAGCATTATGACTGTTTTTGGTGATGATGTCAGAGAAGTAGGACCTCCTTGCACTCCTCAGTTGTAAATTATAATTGTGAAGTTTCTCTTTATAGATGTCATAATGAATTTGTTTTTCTCCATCTGCGCTCAGCTTTCCTACACTCTCTTTTTTCATTTTTCACCAGTGTGGAGTTTCTCCAGGGAGACATTTTCCTTCCAGAGATAACCTTCACCTTAATGGGAGCAATAGTGTCCACAACATTTAACATTTTAGCATTGAAGCTATTGACAAGCTCATTGACTGAACCTCTGGACAGGTTAGGTGTTAATGGGAAGACCTGGTTAAAGATCTCACTACTGTATTCAGTTATACGCTGTTTTGTGATCACTGTTGTTAATATATTTGTGTGGGCTGAAATTTTACTTTCAAAGAAAACACAGTAATGATCAGACAGGCCCACATCAGACACAGTAACCTTTGAAATGCTCAGGCCCTTGGAGATCAGTAGGTCAAGAGTGTGTCCTCTATTATGTGTGGCCTCTGTTACATGCTGAGTCAGCCCAAAGTTGCCCAGAGTGTTAATCAGGTCTTTAGTCCCTTTGTCCTGAGGGTTGTCCACATGCATGTTAAAATCCCCAACAATAATTACACAGTCGAAATCAACACAGATCACAGACAGCAGTTCACTGAGGTCATTAAAAAAAGTCTGTGCAGTATTTGGGAGGCCTGTAAACATTAAGAAACACAACATTGGATGGGGCCTTCAGCTGTAAAGACACATATTCAAAAGACTGAAAACTTCCAGGGGATAGCTGCTTACATTGAAATGATTCATTAAATAAGACAGCAACCCCTCCTCCTCTCCTGCTCACCCTGGCCTCACTGATAAAACTGTAGTTAGGAGGGGTCGACTCGATGAGAACAGCTCCACTGTTACTTTGGTCCAACCAAGTTTCAGTTAAAAACATAAAATCAAGGCTGTGCTCAGTGATTAAATCATTAATTAAAAATGTTTTCCCAGCTAAAGATCTAACATTTAATAAAGCCAACTTAAGTGTTTTAGAGGTATTTTTTGCCACCTCGTGTTTGGGAGCAGTCTGAGGCACACAAGGTATGTTTACTATATTTATATAAGGATGTAAAGTGACAGAAACAGATTCTTTCCAAATAAAACAGGAAGTGATTACAGAGAGAGATAAGGAGCAAACCCAGACAGGGAGGCACAGAAACCAAAGGATCACCACAGAGAGAAGAAAATAATAGAATCAAAGTGAAACTAGAAACATTCAGAATAACAAATGAGTCCAAAGTGTGAGGAGGTCTGCTGTTCCAACAGTGTTCAGGCTGAGAATTATTACCTGCAATGCTCCAGTTTGACCTCATGGTGGCAGTGCTGTCTCACTGTTATCATGGCTACACTCAGACTACAGGAGATAACAAGAGGGCTCTACTAAAACTGATACAAAGGGGAAGTGTACTCAGTTACTCTCCTGTACTCTAATTACAGTGATATGATTTCCAGGAAGTGCTGCAGCGCTGCATGCTCTCTCTCCCTGCAGAGTATTTGCGGCTGCTCATCTTTCGTCAGTCTTATATCTGCTTTGTTCTGCTGCTTCTCTGTCACTGAAACTTTGGACAAAGTTCTCCAGAAGAGCTGTGGTTTTATGGAGGCTACAGCTAAATGCTGCCTCCTCCATAGTAAAACATACATGTTTATACAGTAACGTCATTTTGGCTGATGATGGTCTTTAATTTTGCAGAGAACATTAAAGACCAGAGACACGTGGAGCAGGAAAACTAGAATTGTAAGTTAACTTCACATAGTCAGGCTTTATGCACTTTAGAACAGCTCGCATTGACACCACATATAAGAATAAGAATAATTTTATATATCCCGAGGGAAATTCTTTTGTCATGTACATGCTCAAAGCAGCAGGAGACAGAGGAACAGATGAATAAGATATACAATATATACAATTAGAATAGCAGTATACAATAATATACAGTAGGATAGTGCAAGACATAGTATCAAATAACTCTAACGAAGTAATATATATAACTATATTCTGGAGAATAAATAACTATCAGTGCAGGCGATTCTAGAAAGTGACATAGTATTGTTTAATAGAATAAAGGGAGTAGCAGCTTATGATGGGGGGATGAAACAAATATTCAATAAGGTACTGTTGGGTAATATTGCACGGTCTGAAAGGGAACAGAATGACATTGGTAATAGTCTCAGGAAAATCAACTTCAGAGTGAGGAAGAGTTGTACAGTCTTTGTGCCACCGGAGAGCTTTTGTAATAAAACTGTCAGGGGCACACTACCATTTAGCGTGTCGTGCAGGGCACATCTCCCTTCTAGAAGTAATAAAGTGGTAAATGGTTTACTGAGCAGTGTTTTGTCTTCTATCGGATGCCTCTGAGGAATCAAAAGAACTCAGTGAAGTTTTGATATTAATAAGAGTCAAAATTATGCTAATAATTTGACGTCAGCACTGTCATGGTCCTGAGTCCATGACTCAGGGATTTTGTGTTCGGTGTATTTATTGTTATTATTTTGTGGGCTGTTTTGGGATGGTTTGTGTTTTGGGATTTTAGATACTGGGTTTCTGGGTTTGTGCTCCCTCTGTTGGTCCCTGGTGTTAGTGTTCCCCTGTCTCGTTAGGTCAATCAGGTCCAGCTGTGTCTCCCACCTGTGTGTGATTTCCCAGTGTCCCTCTGTGTATTTATAGTGTGTGTTTCCCTCAGTTCCTCGTCGCGTCGTCTGTGTTCATCACTCTGTGTCACCCTGCCTACTCTGCATTGCTCCGTCTTTCTCTCCGTGACTCCACTATGTGCTCTCCCTGCTGTCCTCCTCTCGTGTTTCAGGTTTGCCATTCTATAGTTTAGTTTTCCCAGTTTAGTTTATCCTCAGTTCTGTTTTGCCATCCCCACTTTGTGTTCTATCTTCTGTAATAAATCTCTCTGCCTCCTAAGCAAGTGCTGCACTCGAGTCCTCCTTCCTCACTTCACACGGCCGCTGCCCCGAGCCGTGACAAGCTCAAAGTTCATCCAGAACAGTTTGCATGTGGTGAGAAATGTTCATAAAAACAGAGAGCAAAGTATTAGAAATTACATTAAATATTACAGAGGCCTCACAGAGGTGCAGTGGTTGGTGCTGTTTAGTTGTTTTTTATGTTCACCTCAAATCAACCTGAGTGTCATTTCTCTCTAGTTCTGATCTCACTGCTGAGCTGCACAACAAACCAAGGTCAGTAACCTTCTTCTGTCACAGATTGGGTTTCAGATTTTCAAATTTCACATATAAAACTGATGAAATGAAGGACCACAGGTGGCAAAAGTAAAGACATTCTGTGCTTAAGTGCAAGTACAAATACTACAGTTAACATATTCCAGTAAAAGTTAAAGTACTTATTCAACTTCTGTAAGTAAAAGTAGAAAAGTACAGGCTCTGAAATGTACTCACAGTAAGAAAGTGAAAAGTGGCTGTTTGGAGAACGTTTCTATTTTTGTGCAAAGCTAACTGTCTTTTAATAATGTAATAATAAAATAATATCAGTGGTTGGGAATAAAAATGTTATTTTAGTCTAAGTTTTAATTCTAATAAATATTCTCAGCTTTAATCAGGTAAGCAGAACATGAACAGAGAAAAAGAAGGAAAATAAAAATATATCTCTATTAGTGTTTAACTTCTATTTGTCAGTCTCCAAAAGTTGATTCTGTTCATCTGGACATAACGCTGGATGATTGAGAATGCATCAAGAGTTCTATTTGTCAGGTTTCCTGGGTCGTTGACCCAGTGTTTTCTGTTTTGTCATGTTCAGTTTATTTTCACATCCATGTTTTCTGTGCCAGCCTGTCTACTGGTGTATCATGTTCCAGTTCCTTCCATGCATCATTAGTTAGACTAAGTTCAGCCGTGCACTCACCTGTCTCCAATTGTTGTCATCGTTAGTCATGTATTTAAGCCCTCTGTTCCCTTTAGCCTTTGTTGTGTCATAGATGTTGATGTTGCCATTATTTGTCGTTCCCGTTTGTATTCAGTTGTGCAGCCAGCCATTCAGTCAGTCTTGCTGTTCCTGCTTTGTTCATTCACCCGCTCCAATAAATCCTCGTCATTCCGCACCGTGAGTCCAGCGTTTGGGTCATCTCTTCATCGCCTCCTGACACTATTGAGAGCTTCAGTAGATTTTTCTTAGTGTTCAGGCTGTGATCAGCTGACCTGCTGCTCTTTGTACACAACTGAATTCAACCAGATGTGAGCAGATGTTTCATGAGTTGTCCTGGCTGGTTTCATCCTCTACACTGACAGTACACCATTTAACCTGTCTTTGTGCTAGACTGTATAAAGTTGCTGTGACTGGAATTCAGTGAATGAATTTAAGCACGAATGAATCTTCTACTTCATATTCATCTCTGCTGTACTTGATGTAACCTTCCTCTGACAGCATACAGACCCAATATCTGATTTAAAAGCATGAGGATGTGAGCTTTGAATGAGCATCCTTCCATTTATATCTAACCTCTCTTCTTCCTCTCCTCTTTCTGATCTTTCTCCATCTTTGAGTGAAAGTTGCTCTTTCTTTTCTCTCCCTGTGAAATACAGCAGCTGAAACTTTAGCTGCAACACCGTTTGTGTTGCTGATGTTCATTGAGATGATAGAAATGCTGCATTTCAATGTTTTAATTAAACTTTTTTTTAACCAGGAAAAAAAAATCCATTGAGAATAAAAAAATCTCTTTTGCAAGGATGTCCCGACTGAGTGTGCAAATCAATCCAATTTATATACAAGTGCAACAATGTATACAATTATTCACATTTACCACAAAATATGAATCAGCAAAATATATAAAACACATTGAAACATTTGATTTGATTTGATTTGATATACCTTTATTAGTCCCACAAGGGGAAATTTCATGTTAAGGTTGCCGACCTATTGCACGCAATGGCGGCACCATCTTACCCTCCGACCATACATACATTACACAAAAACATCACATGGGGAAGACAGGTCAGAGAGGTATAACAATGGAAAATGCACCACATGAGGAAAGATAAGGAGAAAAAAAAATAACTCCCCCCAGACTGAGCTCCAACAGGGAGATCAGTTTGAGAACGGAAAAAAAAACACCTCTGCACATAGCACATGAAAAAACTCTTAATACACTTAGGAAACACGTGGCAAGCAACAGGGATCGGTAAAGGGTGAGAGACAGCCAGTGTAGACAGTACATCCGGGCCTGCAGCGTATGCGCTGGTCTCCATGATCCACCGTCAGCATCGGAAGGGAATAAGCATCGAAGGCGTTTGGAGGGGGGATGAGTGTATATTTGCATGTGTAAATATGTCTGTGTGTGTGTGTGTGTATGTCCAGAGTTCAGCTGAGACAGTGTCCTTCGCACTGCCAGGCTAAGTAAACAGTCTTACAGCCAAGCCAGGTGGCCTTGCATAGAATGGGAAGAAAAGTCTCAACACAGTCCATATCAGGGTGTTGTTGTTCAGCTCCAGCCTAGAGACCGCAGCTGGCGCCAAAGGGGTAGCCGCATGAAGTGATGGTGGTTTTTACTTTAGTGCGAACAACTCATATGAATTTCAAAGCTGTTCTAACAGTCCGAGACTGGTCTCTCAATCTCCCGTTGGAGAGCCGTGAGCTTCTCCATGATGTTATCAAACTTACGCTCCGTGATGTTGTCATTCTTGTGCTCAAAGAGCCGATTTCTGAGAACTCACGACCGCAGTGCGCTTCTGCAAGATGTGATCCAATTTGTGCTCAAAGGTGTTATTCCGAGCGAGCCCCTCCAGATGTAATCCAGTTTGCACTCAGAGATCTTATTCTGAGTATTCACGGCAGCCGTAAGCTTCTCCAAGATCTTATCCGTGCTGCACTCATTGAGCTTATTTTAAGAAACTCACGCCTCGTCCCATCGTTTCAATCCCAGCGGGCAGCCTTGTGGGGATTTGAACAGCCGGTTCCGCTTCCTTAATTCTTCGATAAGCCAGGGCCAAGCCAGCTCCAATCAGCAAGAACCCTGTTACCATGGTTCCGAATAGGTAGATATCTTCAGCACTCAGGCTCACCCAAGCCCAAACTTCTCGTTGAGAAAAGGGTGTCAATTGCATTCAGAGACCAGTTGATCAAATCCATAATTCTCTTTTAGGTTTTAGAGAACAGACTGTGAGAGAGTGTTCCAGGGAAAAGTAATACAAAAAACACGAGACTAGACAAGGACACAAGAGGCTAAGCAGGGAAGCTAAGGGAGAAGAGAGGAGGAGAGGAGAAAAGTGCGACCGCCTTCGTCAAGAGCAAGAGCAGGTTTAAAACAGTTTCAAATTCCAGCCATTTAAACAGTTTGTGACTAAAACCTGTCAGTTTTTTGTTTAAAACTTGATAAAGGGATAAGAGACTCCAACCTCAGCCTGAGCTGCAGCTCATTCCAAGACCACAGGTCTAAATAAGTCCCTGTTTTCTGGAGGCTCAGGAGAACAACTACAACAATTACTTCAGTCACCTGCTCAGTTCACTGCTCAGCCATCAGTTAAGTCATCTGCTCAACCACCTGCTCAACTACCTGTTCACCCTGGTGATTCCACACTTTCTGGCCCTGCATCAGCTCCTGTTGGAGGCTTGGGTGAGCCCATCCCGCACTCTGCGGCTCCCACGCTGCCGTCTGTCGCAGCTGGAGGTTCAGAAGAACCATACCAGCCATCTGTGTCGTCATTACCAGAGGTTTCTGTGCTCGTTCAGCTATCTGCTCTCACTTGAGTGTCCACAGAGCCACTCCAGCTGTCTCCTGTTCCTGCTGGAGGTCCCAGAGGGTCACTTCAGCCATCTCTCTCCGTTGAAGGCTCCGAAGACGCAATCCAGTCATCAGCGCCACCATCAATGCCAGCCATACTGTCGTCTGCAGCTCCTCCTAATACTATACCACCAAACCAACCAGCACATCCACATCCAGCACGCTCTTCTCGTCCACATACAGCACCACACCATTGTCGGCCGCTTCCCAGGCCATTGACTGGGCATCTTCCCTTTCACGGACAACATCCTTAACGGTGCTGCCGGCATTTTTCACATGGTTGGCACTCGGATCTGCTTTGCCTGAACCACCGTTTCTTACTGCATGGTCAGCCCCCTGAACTGTGTCAGCGCTGCTGCTTTTCACGTACGTGGTCTCCAGAAGTGCTACATCGGCTCCGCAGTTGACCTTCTGATCTTCTTCAGAACAAAGAGTTCTGTTACTTTGACCTCTTTTCATGGGCCCAAGATTTTGAATTCTACCTATAATGTAACCAAGTTTGTTTTAGGGTCAAATAAAAAACATTTTTTTGCACTTTAACTTTGCCTGAGGTTCCTTCACTCCTCTTTTTTCCTCTTTCACCCAGTGTTATAGAGTAGCTAACGCTGTCCCCATCGAAGTGAAGAGCAGATTAGCTGTATACTGAGCAGGGGCTGAATGCAGCCAACATTCTCACCCCGCCAGGTTAACCATTTAACAACTTAGTCTTGTGTGTTTACTAAGAACCAAAAAGCTTAATGCAATCTATATTTAGAAGGGTCAAATGGTGGAGAGTCCCAGATTTAAACCCCGTGGGAGCATCCCCCCAACGAAGGACAATAGACCCCCCGATGATCCTAGAACTGAAGAAGCTTCTCGGATGAGAGGTGAAACGTCTTCAAGTAACTTAAAGAAGTCCAGATGCTTTTCTTTCCAAGCTCCTTAGACTACGATGACCTGGATGACTGAGAACCTTCACTTTCTTGGTTCTATATACAAATAGTTTGTCAAACACAGCAACCTCAGCCTCATTTCAAATTATAACTTAAAAAGATGATATTAAGTATTTTTATGTAGAAATTTTATGTAGAAATAGTTTTATCAAATTTTATCAAAGCTGCCCAACCTATGACCCAACAAAATTAGTCAAGCTGAGGAGTGAATTGAAGAACCTGGCACATTACCACCCAACTCCTGAGTCATGATTTCTGAACCAAAGCTCCAGCCAATCCAGGAGAGAAGGACAACCCACTGCCTAAGTGAAAACCTGTGATCCCATATGTGTCAGTTGAGACACATTTTTTCTAAACACCGGGTCTCTGCGGCTTTCAAACCCCAAAACACACTGCGCCAAAAATGGGTCCACCCAGAGGATCAGGTCCCCCGACACAAACAGAGTAACATAGTGTACGCTGTTAAGTGCCAGGAGGATTGCCAGGATTTATACATCAGGGAAACCAAACAACCTCTGGCGAAGCGGATGGCACAACACAGAAGAGCAACCTCAGGCCAGGACTCTGCAGTCTATTTACACCTACAGGCCAGTGGACACTCTTTCAATGATGAGGATGTACACATCCTGGACAGGGAGGAACACTGGTTTGAGCGCGGAGTCAAGGAGGCCATTTACGTGAAAAGGGAAAGACCATCTCTGAATCGAGGAGGGGGCCTAAGGGTACATCTTTCGCCATCTTACAATGCTGTGATTGCAGCCATTCCCCAACTCTCTGTGAATGGTACTCATGGCCATTGATCAGTGTTCTTTGATCAGTGGGTTTTGGTCAGTGATTGTTGATCAATGGTCATGGGAATTTGCATAATTATGATTAAGGAACTGACCTCACAGCCCATTGTTCCTTCAGTGGGCTGGTTTCAGTCATTATGCAAATGTACAGTTTATAAGGTTTGGAGAAACCTGCAGTCAGCCGAGACTGAAGAAGTCACTTGGATGAGTGATGAAACGTTTCTCCCACAAAACGCTACGTCCAGATGAACAGATTCAACTTTTGGAGATTTACTTTCCTGGATGATTGAGAATGCTTGAAAATAATCATCATCATTAAACAGAAACTAGGCCTTAGAAACGTACCAGTTTAGCTTATTGTTTAGTTTAGTTTAGTTTTGCCAAGTTCTGCTTCTGTTTATACCTCACCTACTGTAAATTAAGCTCACTCGCAGTAAAGACACTGCCTGCATTTGGGTCTTTTCTCTCACCACTCCACACGTCTGCAATCAGAGCCGTGACACAAAGCCCAGAGACAAAAAAAAAAAAAACTCTGAAACAACAAAAACTAACAAGTGATGACAAGTAAAATTAACAAAATAAACAATAGTGATAATAATATTCATTAAACAGGAAGCAGACTTTAGAAATACTCTGAAGTTTCTAAAGTCTCCACTAACTCAGAGTCAGATGTGTGTGGAGGTTTAATGAAGTTTGCTGGATGAGAATTATCATGTGCAATGCTCCAGTTTGACCACATGGGGGCAGTGCTGTTAAACACTCAGACTGTACAACATAATAACAGTGTTGGAGTGTGAAAATAAATCTGCTTTAAACCATAAACCATCTTTTTTTCTGAGTATTTCCAGAGGGATTTCTGATGACATCAAACTGTTTGTGTGTTCGTTATCACAGCAGCAGCAGCCATCAGTGACACCAGCACACAAGATTCAAGCTTCAAAGATTCAAAGTGTTTATTGTCATATGTACAGAATAAATAGCATTTCTCTGTGCAATGAAATTCTTCATTTGCTGTCCAAACACAAACGCCAAGTTAGTTAGGGTTGAAGGAACAAGATAAATAAGGATAAAAACATAGTGAAAGAAAAAGCAACACAACAGCAGGTTAAAACACTCAGAGGTACAAATCATTTCTAATGTCTGACCAGTTTGTAGTTTAAGAACTTTAAAATATGAATCATAAGTTTCAAACAAACAACATATAAGATGGAAATAAACACATACAGAGTGAAACTGTGTTTGTTTCCTATTTTTTGTATTTTTGTCACACTTAAATTTTTCAAATCAAACTAAATATTAAACAATGAAAACACAAAATGCAGTTTCTATGTGGAGGAGTTTTTTTATTAAGGTGAAAAATCCAAACCTTCGTGGTGCGGATGAGGACTCAAATAAGGACTCAAAGCTGTGACTGTTTATCTGCACGTCTCAAACACTCCTCCATTTGTCTGCAGGCTGAGTGATCTGACTGAGCTGAGCCTCCATTTTCTACAGGGAGACGCTCAGAGAGGCTTTCAGTTTCACTTCACAGGAACAGCTTTGCTTCTGTTTTACATGCAGGTTCACCTATGGAGGGAAATTTGCCTCGCATAGACATTTACAGTGTATGCTTTTGAATTCGCTTTCTGTGTGTCTCACTTCATAAGAGAACTCACTTGTCAAAGCACAACATAGATTCAAGTCCAAGAAACAGCACAGTGGTAACAGACCCAGAGACGCTAACAGGATCATGTCTGTGAAGGTTCTCAGTCATCCAGGTCATTGTAGTCTAAGGAGCTTGGAAAGAAAAGTGTCTGGACTTCTTCGAGTTGCTTGAAGACGTTTCACCTCTCCCCTGGGACTCTCTACCATTGACCCTTAGAACTGAAGAAGCTTCTCGGATGAGAGGTGAAACGTCTTCAAGCAACTCAAAGAAGTCCAGACGCTTTTCCTTCCAAGCTCCTTAGACTAACAGGATCATGAGCTCTTCACATGTTTAGTTTGTAGAAAATAAAATGTGAAAAGTCACTAAAGTGTAAAACAGAATAACACATTAAGGCTGAACTTAAATTAATTAAACTGGAAGAAATTTCCCCAGTCACACTTCCTCCCATGGGTTTCCATGGTAACAGAAAGGTGTACTGTTTCTGAGTACAACATCTCTGACATCACAGATTCTTCTTCTCTGATTGTTTCTGTTTCGTTTCTTTCATACGGTTCATCTGAAGTTGCCATCAGCTGATGTTAGATAAACAAATGCTTCACTGATTTAAAAACGGATAGGTTTGTGGTTTCAGTTTGACATCACTTCTTGTTATTTAAACTATGTAGAATATCTCAAGGTTTTTTTTAACATGAAAGCGAAACTGTGACGCCAGCCATAAACCACAAACCATGTGAGACGTGTATAATTACTCATGATTACTAACTGCCATTACTGATCCAATCACCTGTGAAGTCCTGAGGTAGTCACTGTGTAGTAGTCTCATAAACTCTGTGATCATGCGTTTCACAAGAGGAAATCGCCACTGAACATCCCAATCCATCACTCACGCTGTCCACAGATTTACATAATACACTGTATGTTGGTTATTCAGATCAACAATGAATGTGGTGCATCATTCGAGCCATTCATGATCAGAAGAGTGTTTGAGAGTTTCAGAGATCCTTCACAACAACAATAAGTTCTTTAAGGTAATCTGACAGGTTAATGAAGTCTGTGATCATCAGTGGATTAACAGATTTTTAATGTCAACCCATCTGAACCAGGATTAAAGCTTCACTTTAGAGGTTACTGGCTACAGATGAATGTGGAGTTAATGTGAAGCATTTGATTTACTGTTGGCTGGTTTCATCTGTGAAAACACATCATATGAAATGAAGACTGTCAGACTTTAACTGACATGACATAGTGAAGAAGAAGAAAATCACCTCCATCACAAAGAGGAAGTGTACTTAGTTACTCTCCTTTACCCCGATTACAGTCGTGTGATTTCCAGGAAGTGCTGCAGCAGCTGCATGCTCTCTCCCTGCAGACTATTTGCTGCTGCTCGTCTTTTCCATGTTTTCTCTGTTTGTGCTGCTTCTTTGTCCCTCACTGTAAACAGATGTACTGAGAGACTCCTGCACTGATGTTTCATAGGAAAGTCCAAACAAACTCACTGGTTCTACATAAAGAACAAAAATTTGCTCTCTGTGGCTCCAACACAACTTAAAGACCTTTTTTTACTGTCTGTTTTGTTTTTGTCTCTCTGTGTATTGACAGATCAAATCAATTTCCCATTTTGGACAATAAAGTTACCATTATCTCAACTCACTGAGACACACTGGAGGGTTGTCTCTACACATTTATCTCTTTACTTTGAAACTAGTCCATTTCCTGTAACTGTAATACCTGCTTTACCTGTCAAACAGGATGTCAAAGTGAAACAAGAGTCAATAGGTTCTGCTGTTTGATACATTTCACGAACGGATTGAATTCTTACATTTCTTTTTAATTGTTTGCTTTAAAAAAATTGCTCGTGTTGAATACATCTTAGGTAGTTTCCTTTTGACTTACAGAGAAAGCAGATGGATTATACCAAACTCACACTCTTTATCTCGATACAGATTTTTTCCAACCCTGATGATCAGAAGCGTCTTTGAGAGATCTTTTAAGAACAACAGTGTTTGCTGTCTTTTTCTGAAATCATTTTCAGTCTTTTAGGTGAAAGGTTTCATTTGTCATGGTTACAGTTCCTTTAACATCCACTCACAAAAATGTTTGAAAAGAAAAACTTTTTCAAAAATGAGTGAGACTTCATTTAAAATGTCATTTGATTTCTTGGACATGTTAGCCATGTCTCCCACCCCATGCATGCAAATGTTGCTGAACTGCAGAGCTGCTTCAGTGACAGACTGCTGCATCCTAGATGCATGAAGGAGCGTTTCTGCAGGTCCTTCCTCCCTGCAGCTGTCAGACTGTACAATCAAAACTGCTCCCAACAAACATAGATGTTTACATAGTGCTGAGACAACTTCTACTGTTATAACTGCACATTACTTACTCAGCTTATCCTGCTCTGTTTGCACACTATCTGTACGCTAATTTTAGCAACTGTACTATTGTCCATCATGTAAATATGTACAAAATGTGTTTTTTGTTTTCTGTTCTGTGTCCTGTTCTTTTTTGTTTATGTGCGTTTTTTGCTGCTGATACAACCAAATTTCCCCTTGTGGGACAATTAAAGAATTCTTCTTCTTCTAAATCAGAAAAGTCTGAAACATGAAATCATTGGTAGAAAATTCAAATTTTATCGCTCCAAAATATCAAACTTCACTTCTGTAAGAGACGTTAAACTGGAAGTGTTGAGTTTGAACGGGCAACTGACTGACAGACCTAACACTCACCACCCTTACAATACCCGGTTAAACTTATTATATCTTATCATAATATATATTATCATATATAAAGTGGATGCAAAAGTTTGGGCAACCTTGTTAATAGTCATTATTTTCCTCTATAAATTGTTGTCTGTTACAATAAAAAATGTCAGTTAAATATATCATATAGGCGAAGTGCTATTTGAGAAGTGAAATGAAGTTTATTGGACTTACAGAAAGTGTGCAATAATTGTTTAAACAAAATCAGACATGGTTTTAGCCTCTCTATATTTTTGTGCTTCAAGATTCATTTAGAATCTAACAGTGTTCACGCCAATATACAGTGAAAACTAATCAGAAAACGCAAAATACATCTTAGACGTTAAATGTGAATATAAACATAATCATGAAAATGAAATAATACAACGAAATATAAACTAAGCAATCAAATACAGTTTAAAATATGTACTTTTCAAGGTCCGCAATTTGTTAGATTATAATTTCCTTAGAGTCTAGGGCATGCAACTTTACATTTCACTGAGACCTGCATTTTCTGCACATGTGCGCGACAAAAACCGATCTGAGCTAGAAGTGCAGTTTGTCGCTAACTACACACTACCCGGAGCTATACCGGGTTGTATAAATAAACAGAAACTGACCTTTACACTTGTTAAACTCCCAGACCTGCTTTAGATTCCACCGCTTTGATTATGACGCACTTATTTATGATCGTCCCACACGCCAACATAAGAGTCGAAACTATACCGTGACTTCCTTAAGAGACGTTGACTCAAAAGTGTACAGTTCCCGCGACCGGCTGAAAGTAGTTATGGTAGTTAGTGATTTAATTTTTTATTTGATCCTTTAAGGGTTTAAAGTCATATTTTACTAGTGTACCAGAATCTATTTTGCACTCAATTTAAACAGAATCACGGTCTGATCAGCAGAACGGATGTCTGCGGTAACAAAGTCACTCTGCTCCACTTTGATGTTTGTCGGTGTCTTCGTGTTTGGCTCGGCAGGTGAGATTTACCCGTTCATCTTTTACGTAACGAGAAATAAAAAGTCTGACTTTTGTTTCAATATTATTTAATATTGAATTTTGAATATTATTGGATTTTGAATATTTAAATAATATTGAATATTATTTAAATATGATATATACATTATATTTAATATATATATATTTCACAAGTAATATAAAATATAAAATATAAATATATTTGTATCATGTGAGATTTATAGCAAACTAAGAACCATAGTATTAGGGGATAGTTGTAACATTTTTGACATTTCTGTCTGTAAATTGGAGCTCTTTTAAGGTAGTGGATTAATGTTATGCAAAGTATTTACATGTCTCTGCTATTAAATAGTGCAGCTATTTTCTCTGCAGCACAATTACCCATTGCATGGTATGGTCTCAAACACAAAGAGTGAAATAGTCTGGGTTAGTTGTAACATATCCTGGGGTGAAAAGTAACTCAATGAAATAAGAGAACAAACGATAACATAACATTAACATGTAATCTTTGTTTATTCAACACATTAATGCACTTAGAGCCATTTATGTAGCTGTGTGTGTGTGTGTGTGTGTGTGTGTGTGTGTGTGTGTGTGTGAGACAGAATGCAGAAATTTAGCTTTTGAACATATTCCAACCCCCCAAAAAAGACAAATTATGAAATTTTCTGCAACTGAATATTTCATTTATTTTGGTTGGTCTTCCTTGAGTTTGGCCTCATTGGCTCAGTGGGCATTATAACCTACAACTCTTGCACCAATTTTGAACATAACAATGAAGCTGAAAAAATGTAGTTGTGCACCAGCATCGCAATTCCATTACTTTTTATCATGGCTGTGTTTAACAAAATGTGCTGATTTTTCACATGTAAAAGAAGAACTGAATTGTGCACGTACAGGATGAATCACATAATTTGAAACTTAGCCCTGGAGAAATTGGAAGTGTTACTGACCCACTTTACAAGTATCCCTGGTCTACCCTACTAACATAGAGATTTAAATTTAAATATTTAAAGTCAATCATTCTGATCATAATTTTGCTTGGACCTTTAACCTCTTTGGTCTGTGTTGTTTCCTCTTTCAGATGAAAAATTTCTCAAAGCTGAGTCTGGACAGGACGTCACTCTGACATGTCGAGTTCCAAATAATAACATCAGAGCTGTATATTGGACTAGAGCTGACCTGTTGCCAGAATATGTGCTTTTATACCAGAATGGTCAATTTGTTCCAGACGACCAGCATCCATCTTTTAAGAACCGGGTGGATCTGCAGGACAGACAGATGAAGGATGGAGACGTGTCTTTGATTCTGAAGGATGTGACAATTAATGACGCTGAAACATACAAGTGTCTTGTCTTCATGGAAAAAACACGCTCCTGGGAGATCATCCGATTAATCTACCTAACGGTTTCTCCAGGTGAGAGAGTAGAGTTGAGTGTGTGTGTGATCAGAGGTGAAGCTGCTTCCTGGTTGTTGATGTGTGTTTGTTGTATGGATGAGCTGGATGTCAGAGGTAGACAGATGTTTCTCCAGCTGTTGCCTTTGTGGCTGGTAGTCTAGAGTTGTAGAGCAGCATTGTTTGGGTAAGGTTAGAGCAGAAACAAAGACATTTATGAATCAGTCTCTTCTTCTCTTGCTCTCTAACTCGTCTGTAAACATGTGTGGGGAAACTCAATGTTAAAGCCTACAGCTGGAGGGGGAGGGGAGGGGTGAAGCTGGTGGTTGTGAGTCTGTGAAAGTGAATCCTGCCGGTGCCATAGCTGGTGAAAACGTACTTAGTGCAGACACAAAACGTCCATCAGCTTCAAAGTGTGTCAGAAAAATGTCCACATGATGACTGATGGATGAGAGAGGTCCCATTTTTGTTGTTGTGCACAAATCATTGAACAACACAAACACTTAGAGCTCCTTTCAGTGCTGCCTGTTTTGTTACTGCACACATTTCTGATGGTCCTACAGTCCAACGTAGAAACATCTCCCTGAAGCCTCTTCCTTACAGACCAAAGGTTGGATCAGAGCAGCTGAAAGGACACATCTATGAATGCAGTCAGACACTTTCTCACAACCTCACACTTCATCTGATCACATTTATACTCAGATTAAAAATCAGATAACTATAAAGATTGAAAATGTGACAACATTCCGCAAAGTATTCTGGGTAAGAGTGGCTAGCGGTACTAGCGCACGCAGGCTTTCACATGAAAATAGTCACACAGCGATAAAAGCGATAAAAAGAAACACAACAAATGGCAAGAAGCTGCTGTATTAATAACTGCAATAGCTGGTCTCCATGACAGCCACGGGAAGCAGACGGGTAAAGAGCTTCAAAACAGAGTCGGACACAGACTAGTAAAATTTTGCAGAAAGAAAATGAGATTTATTTGCAGTTCAAAACACCAACTTCTTATATATACAAAGTAAGAGGAGTGTCTGGGGTCTGAAGGGCAATAGGGAACGTCCATACATACATCTGTCCTTTCAGGGGTCCCACTCATCTCTTTTCAGTGACAGTTCACATGACCACGCACACACACACACACACACAAACACACGCGTACACACTCCAACCTTTGTTCCCTTGATACTCAGGTCACGTGGACAGGTCTGGGGTGAATCTGTTCACACAGAAAGTTCTATTAACAACCGATGCAAATAAACACTAGGATTCAAATCACTGCAGAAAAACTTGACTGAAACAGATTAGTCAACGATCCGGTGAAGAGTAGCTCAGAACTGCCATTTTAAAAGAGATCAAGATTGCAGAAGATCAGCAGCAGGTGTGGTGAGTAAGAACAGGTACGTAGGCAGACATGAAAACCTGTGATGAGCACCGCCCAGAATCTGAAAGAGAGAGACTGAAAGCACAGACAAAAAAAAAAAAAAAAAAACAGAACAAGTTGCCTAGCACCAGTTGGTCAGCTGGAGAGACGTGGGGACCATGACAGGGTGGATGTTCAGAGGTTCATTAAATCCAACATGACTAAAAACTGAAATGTCAAAGGAAATAAACAAAATATTTAAAGTCATTCTGATCATAAATGTACTTTGACCTTTAACCTCTCTGCTCTGTGTTGTTTCCTCTTTCAGAGCACAAAACCATCACAGCTGAATCTGGACAGGACGTCACTCTGACATGTCGAGCTCCAAATAATAACATCAGAGCTGTATATTGGACTAGAGCTGACCTGTTGCCAGAACATGTGCTTTTATACCAGGATGGTCAGTTTGATCGAGAAGACCAGCATCCATCTTTTAAGAACCGGGTGGATCTGCAGGACAGACAGATGAAGGATGGAGACGTGTCTTTGATTCTGAAGGATGTGATGATGAATGACGCTGGAACATACCAGTGTCTTGGCTTCATGGCAGAAACACACTCATTGAAACTCATCAGCTTAATCTACCTCAGTATTTCTCCAGGTAAGTGAGTAGAGTTGAACTTTATCTTATCAGCTTTAGACTCTGATTTAAGTGTGTACCTTTGGACAGCATCGTATTTTCATGTTTGTCCCGTTTACTAGGTCAGATATAACCGATCAAAAACAAAAAAACCCCACATTTAAATAAATACAACTTGTATTTCAAACATGCAAGTATACCTGAAACAAGTGAAAAGAAGAAAAAGCAAAACAAAACTTAAAAAACGTCAGGCCTTCATGTTTATCTCTATGTCTACACAATGTTTGTGCTCGAAAAGGAGTAGGATGAAGTTTACACTTTTCCTGTTCCTAGCCCCTTATTTCGTATTTGATTAGTTACAAATCAATATTCAGAATTCAACAATGTATGATCCCTACATATTTATCTAATAAAAGTCCACAGTCATACAACACATAAACACACTTACATAAAACAATTTCAGCACAGTAAACTAAAACAACAACAAGCTACATTTTTACCTAAACTAAGTTTTAACCTGTTTTAACAACCACTTAATCTCTAAACTTATTATGTATCTGTGTGATAAATACCTTAATAAACACTTAACTCTGGCCTTGACCTATAAAAATGAGTATAATAGAACAATATAGAGTATATAATGACACTTGATTCATGATTATACAAGACACATCTCCTGGATGCACTGGTACGCATCTTCAGTGATGTATTCTGGGATTATTAGGTGTTTTGGGTCCCACAACATCATACACAGCCAGGCCACCCAGCCAGGGGTGATCAGGCCCCAACTTGCAACTTACCAGTAGCTACCCACCGATCAGCCCTCGTAATCCACAGCCACTTTGTGGCTTTCTCTGCCGCTTCACTCACAGCCTGGATGGCCCTCTTCTTGGCTGCCCTAGCCACACCCAGCTGGTCTATGACTTTGCAGAGTGATCGTCCTGCAAAGCCCGTACAACCCATTTCTATGGGCTCATAGAAAGTCTTCCAGCCCGTCCCCTGCACTCCTGCAGTAGTTCCTGGTACTTTCCACATTTACTTTCATTGGCCTCCTCAATCTGCTCTTCCCAGGGCACTGTGAGTTCCAGCGTGATCAGCTGTTTTGAGGGTATAATTGGCCATTTTTAACTACTTTTGATTTTCCCTCCACATTTTACCTTTAAAAACTATTTACTTTGCCTTCTTTTGAGCACAACCTCACATGTCTGAATTTACAGTCATGTTCTCATTTTGACATACTGTATTAACACAATTGATCTAAAATCAGACAAAAAAACATAAAATCTGAGTGGCAAAAGTTATATTCTTACCGTAACAACCATAAAGATGTTTAATGAATAATATTTCATAACTTTAAATGCAAATATTAATTGTCAATTTTAAAATCATATGCACAAGTTTTGCAAACAACAAAGTTATTTGCATCCATTTACCTTTTACCTTGATTTTTTAAAATAACCATTTCAAACTATTTACAAACAATCAGCTGTTCTTCAATAAGATCCCTCACAAATTGACTATGTGCACGATAGCATATGCTAGTTCCGGTGCGGAAAATCCTGTGTGGAGCTTTGTTTCCGGTGTCCTATTCGCGCCCTGTTTAATGTCAAAAAGAAGTTAATCAACTGAATGAATTAAGCGTCGATTTAGATTTCTATAGATGTCTTGGTCATTTACCCAATATAACTGTAAATTATGTTCATGGACTTGTCGATATTTTGCCCCACGCCTCAGAGCAAAAGAGAAAAGGGATTCAAATGTTATATTTCTCAGCTGTTGTTCGTTTATTGTTATTGTTATTGTTATGTTCTAAAAATAGCCAGCGATAGGTGAAATCAAGTAGCCAATTTTATTTTTTGATGCGTGGACATCGTAGACATACAGTACTGCACTTCAGAGTCACACTGCTAGCATCGATGCAGCGATTCTGTACTGTACAGGAGAGACGTTACGGGGGAGATCATCTGCAGCGATCAGGACGCAGGACATAAAAATAAGCATGAAAACCTGCACTAAAAAATCTGCAAAACAGCGAGCTGAAAGGTGAACCATGTTATAGCCAGGGACCACTGTAATTTTGAAGGTAATTCACAACATACCCTTCATACATACTAATGTATAGAAACCCTCACCAGCAATCGTTCAGTTTTTTTGTGTGGCTTTTTTCACGGTTTGTTAACATGCTGTGTAGGTGTGGACATAACGGGAAACATCTGTGACTGTTGTTCACCTGTAGTTTGAATGCTGAACATTTGCCTGTTTAAAGAATAAGACCAGTCACTATACAGAGATGTGCTTCTGAATGTGGACGATGTGTCTTATGCTGCAGTGATGCAGTTCTGCTTGTGTTGAGTGATGCAAACAACCGATCGATCTAAACTCTTTAAACGTCAATCACGTGGTTACCGGCTACCGGCGAAAATACTCGGGGCGGTAAGCCAATTTCTGTCTTAGCGCATTTGCGCCGCTGTGTGTTTTTGTGGTCTTCTTTTGCGGCTAAGTCAGTGAATTTTGGTCTGATCGTGGTGAAACTTGGTGTGTGGAGTCAGTGATAGCTCTGGGAGCTAACCAGCCTATCTTTAACCGGTTACTTACATGAAGTCTGAAGAATTTCTGGTTCGGTTTTGTTTGTTTAGCGGACTTCTGCGCATTTACGTAACTGCTCATTTAATCGCGGCTTATTTTCGGTGTGTTTGGTGGTTGTAGAAATTGTTTATATGACATTTTAGCTGAGATTCTGAGGTTTCTGTGGATACCACACATGTCTGGACTTATATTTCTCAACCCGCGTTATAACCGATTAAACGTGATCTCCTCCTTTTTGACCAAGGTACCGGGGGCGTGGGGCTTAAGTTGTTAAACGTCAAAATCTATCATTAGATTTTTTGTGACACAACAGTGGTGAGTGTTCCCACCTTCTGCTCTTTGGAACTTAACGCAATCTTTCCGTTTTCAAGTTTTGGACATGATTTTGGAGTATATCTTCGCAGTAGCGATTTACCGCAAAGTAAAGCTACCGGAAATGTGCAACCCCACATCCGGCCTCAAACCAGGAAGTTAGCATTTTCTCGTGCACATAGTCAATTATTTGTGCCACTCCAAAAATAATTTCTGTCCACTATAAAGGCGAACATCACAGCCTGACACCTGCAGGTCTGACAGCAGCAGGTGTATCACTCCTGTTTCTACCTGGAGACAGCAGTCGCCTCATTGTTCTGACACACAACACACAACTATCCACAACACTACACACTAACTACACAAGACGACACATTAATTTCACACTCCAAACACGCTAAACGTCACAAATCTCTCACATCTCAAAACTCGCTCTCTCTCTTTTTCTGCTGTGTCTCACTCTCCCCGTCACTCCTAAAACTTCCCCTGTTTTTATTTTTTATTTTAGCTCATAAGCAGAGAGTGGTTGCTAGCGGTAATGTGACGAAACTATTTAGGAATAAACGCCTCATACATATATATATATATATATATATATATATATATATATATATATATATATATATATATATATCTCCCACAGTCCAATGACGTGCAGTTAGTGGGGATGGATTAATTGATTGATCTAAATTGCCCATAGGAGTGAATGTGAGTGCGAATGGTTGTCTGCCTCTATGTGTTAGCCCTGCGACAGAATGGCAACCTGTCCAGGGTGTACCCCGCCTCTCACCCTATCACAGCTGGGATAGGCTCCAGCGCCCCCTGCTGGATGGATAAATACTATGATTGCTCCATTCTTTACTGTATTTCTATTTTCCTTTTTTAGTTGCTTTGTCTTTATCTTGTAAAAAGTGTGACTTGACCTACAGAGCTCTGCACAAGACTTCCAATGTGCATGGACTGTTGGTCCTGTGTGCAAATGGCAAATGAAAATTTTGAATCTTGAATGTCCAATTCACCTGATTACTTTCATGTGTGTAAATAGTGCTATTGTATCCTGTCTTTCACTCAGTATCTGTGCTTTTGCTTTTCTGTAGTTTTCAAGTAACATCAGAGCTGGGAAACACTGACCTGTAGGGCAAAACTATTTGTCCTCTCTCTTGTTTATCATGACTCTGGTTTTACGTGGCCCGTCAACAGAAATTATAAACTGGTATATGTCACCTTGTTGCTTTGTCTTTAAGTGGTCATGTGACTGACTTAGCACGACTAATTTATTCTTCCTCAGTCAAACAGCAGCACTCATGTGATTGTTTTGCCCCCTGAGCTCCAGGTGTTGTGCTAGACAGTGATCGTGATTAGCGTCCGCGGGAGCGCGCAGCTGCTTAAAGCTGTAGCGTCCAGATTACTTACAGCTACTTCCGTGCAGCTGATATAAGATGCGGTAAGCTGAACACAGCTTCAACTGTCTGTTTGTTGAAAAATAGTAACGGACCGCATTTTCTTGTTAGTAACTGTAACGGCGTTGTAACGATAGGAATAGTAATTAGTTAGATTACAGTACTGGTCCAAGTCTGTGTGGGTGAACGTATTCCAGTCTGTGTTTTTGAATCTGTCCTGGAGCACACCCATATTTTGCTCCATTGCGGTTTATTTCACACCTCAAACATTTAGTAAACAATTAAGCAAATGCAAGTAATCTGCAATAAATTACAGGTACTAAGAAAATAAAGTACTAACTCTTTTACGCTATGCCCGCACCAACACAGGTATTTTTGAAAATGCAGCTGTTTCGTACACACGTAAACGGTGTTTCGAATCACCGAAAATTGAGATTTTTGTGTTTATGTGTGGACGAGGAATACAGAGTTCATCACACAACGTCAAAGGTATGTGCCTTTTTCCAGGTCACGCTGTGGGCCACATTATTGTTTACTTGAGAGGAATGGCAGATAGTCAGATTAACAGTATTTTGTCTCTATCTTCAGGTTTTACACGCTTACACACACACACACAGTTACTGTCCCATTTAGAAAGGCAGAGGCGTCACGGTGTAATTATTTAACATGTAGTTGGGTTTTTTTCCTGTCTAATAATATTCAACATTGCTATCAATACATATTTTTTAAATGCCTCTGTGCGCAAAATGGATTTAAAAACATAAACAAGTCTGTGTCTTATGCCAGTGTGTTCAGTTTGCGTTTCCCCTGTCTCGTCTTGTTGATTACAATCAGCTGTGCCTCCCTCCTGTATGTAATTTCCTCGTTCCCTTCTGTGTATTTATAGTGTGTGATCACTCATGTTAGTTGCTAGTCCGTCTGTGTTTCTTCCCTGCCTTTTCTCCCGGAATCGTCCATTCAGGTTTGTTTTGTTAGTCATTCCCAGTTTAGGTCAGTTTTAGGTTTTGCTTTGCTCGCCGTATTTCTGTTTGTGCCACCTGTGTTAATAAAAGTTCGCTCACTTCCAAGCCAGTGCCTGTGTCTAGATTAGAGATGGACTGATCCGATATTACATATCGGTATCGGAAGTTGAGCACATCCTCAGTCTCCTACTTTGACTGAGAATTGCACGAATGAGATTGTAAATATTATGCAAAAACAAAATAACATCACTACTTTGCTTGTAAAACAAAACTTATATTCCGTCCTCGCAGCCAGAGACATCCCTATGTTTGATGGAGACGCTTTACAGTACAGATCATTTATGGATGCCTTTGAAAATGGAGTGGAAGCTAAAACTGATAACTGGAGCGACTGTTTGCATTTTTTAGAGCAGTTCACTTGTCAGCATTTAGTTCCTGAGCAGGGCTATTCCAGAGCCAAACATCTTCTTGACTTGAAGAACATTTTGGGAATGAAAAAAAAATGCCTCTTCATATATGGAGAGGATTGTGAGTTGGGCACCTATTAAAAGCGAGGATGTGAAAGGTCTTCAGTCATTCTTTCTTTTTCTTCAAGGATGTTCGAATCTAACGCAGCAAGTTGTTTATATGAAGGAGTTGGATTTGCCCTCAAACATGACAATGATTGTTATGAAACCTCTATACAAATTGAGGGAAAAATGGAGAGTTGTTGCCTATGAACTGCAGGAACAAAATGGTTACAGAGCAGTGTTCACTGATCTCGTTGCCTTTATAATAAAACAGGTGAAAGTGGCATCAGATCCAGTGTTTGGCAACATCCAAGATTCCCAATCTGGAAGCAGCTTTAAAGTTTCAAGTTCCACCAAGCAAAGAAAAAAGGGAAGTAGTTTTGCCACTAATGTCAGTACAGTTCCAAACTCAATCAACTGGAAGCAGAACAAATTCCACTCTTCTGCATAGTTGTTTGTTTTGTTCACACAGCAATCATTTACTAGAGAATTGTAAGCACTTTAAAGCTAAAATGCATCGGGATAAGTTGACTTTTATCAAGGAAAGGGGAATTTGTTTTGGTTGTTTAAAAGTTGGTCACACAAGCAAAGACTGTAGGAGTCGTTTGGATTGCAACGTGTGTCACCAAAAGCACCCAGGGGTTCTTCATATAGAGCGAAAAGATCCAGGTGCATCCGCAGAACAAACTCAACAGATGACAAGCTCCTATGTCAACTTTACAACTGCCACCACTCAGACATGTGGGCATATTGGGGCCGGTCATGAAGTTGATGCAGTTTTTTCCTATCGTTCCAGTTCAAGTTAAGAGCCAAAAGAGCAATAAAATCAAGCAAACCTAGGCATTTTTGGATCCTGGAAGTTCAGGTAGATTCTGTACAGAAACTCTGGCAACAGGACTGAATCTAAAAGGTAAAAAGACCAAAATCCTTTTGAGAACAATGAGTCAAAATAGGATTGTGCACGAGTTCGGTCTGGTCTGGAAGTGTCTGATTTGGAATCAAATGATTTCATGGCGTTGCCTGTTGTTTTGACTCAAAAGATCATGCCAGTTTCTACGGTCTGTGTATTCCCCAGCAAGGCGACATCGATCAGTGGCCTCATCTTAAACCTGTTAAACACAACATCGATCCAGATGTGGAGCTACTGATAGACACTGATGCTTCCAACGTTTTAGAGCCATGGAAGGTGATAAACAGTGTGGAGGGTGGTGTCCTTATGATGTAAAAAACAAATTTGGCTGGGTCATAAAGAAACAAAGCAGCCATGCCTATGGAAGTAAAGCATCCTGCAATTTTTGACAAAGTATATGCATGTGTTAACACTGATTTTACGCCATATGCATCAAAAGTTGGGAGATGCAGGAGGAGTGCACATGCTTTCAAAACTGAGACAAAAATACTGGATACTAAATGCAAATTCTGCTGCCAGGAAAATCATCTCTCGTTGCATCCTGTGTAGACATAACAGAGGAAGGTTTGTTGAACAAAAGATGGCAGATCTGCCTTAAGAGAGAGTACTGCCAGGCACAGCTCCATTCACAAATATTGGAGTGGACTATTTTGAACCTGTAAGTGTTAAAAGAGGATGAAGTCTCCTTGAAAGGTATGGGGTTCTTTTTACTTGTTTGACCAGTCGTGCAGTGCATCTGGAAATTGTATGTACATTTAATACTGACTCTTGTATAAATGCTGTGCGGAGGTTCATCTGTAGACGAGGCCCAGTTTCGACCATCTGGTCTGATAATGCTACAAATTTTGTTGGGGCAAATCGAGAGTTGCTGTAGCTGTTTATTGAAAACTTTTACAATACACAACACAACAGAAGCACCTCCCACTGTAGAACCCGTCTTGGTTACAAAGGACAAGGCACTGTGTGTGTGTGTGTGTGTGTGTGTGTGTGTGTGTGTGTGTGTGTGTGTGTGTGTGTGTGTGTGTATGTGTGTACGGACGTCTGTGTGTGTCTGTGTGAGTGACTTGGTGATCACAATTGTGATCATAATCCCCCCCACACCCAATATATGGTTCAATTCCCGTATTGGTTCACCATACACAACAAAGGTGAAGCCATAAAAGGGAAGGAAGCTTACCAAACAACAAACAGAATCTTCACAAGGGATGCCTCTTTGATAAAACACTACAGTCTTCCCCCCAGAACCTCGAGAGGCTGGGGAGGGGGACAAAGGAATGTCTTCGATCACACATTTTGAACTAAGAATTACAAATTTAAGAAACAAAATGACAACGTTCAACAATTTGACTTAACCTTTCCCCCTTTTTGTCATTAAGTACTTAAATTTCAACTTATGCACCGTTGTTTTGACAGTGTCAGTGTAGACTTCTTTCATACACAGCTCCTCACATCATTTACCTCCTTTAGCAAAAAAAGTTCACTGTTAATTCATGTAAGCAGTTAACCTGCTTCTCACTGATCTCATACACAGTAAACTACATCCTGCAAGTAAACAAATGAATGTCGACAGTCAAACAAGAAGAATCAACATTCTCAAAATCATATGTCAACTGTAAACAGAAATAGACATTTTATTGTTTGTCCATGTGGCTCTCAGCTAACTTCAAAGCTGTAGCCTGGTAAACACTCTTCTTTATGACTCCTATCAACCCCCCAAAAATCTTCTCACTGTAGGCATTCTGGGGGGGTTAGAGGCAACTGGTCAATCATCAGCAGTTACAACTCTCCCTTTTGTCACTGCAAAAAAAGAATTTTAAAAGGAAATTTTAAAAAGCTCAAGTTGTTTATGATCTTCTCCCCCCCTTTTTGAGTCAGGTCCACCCATGGCTCAAAACTTCAACCAGCTTAGATAAGGTGACATGATGTAAAATGTAGACAAAATACTTCTCTGTTTTTATCTCTCCCTCGCAGAGGAGCATCTCTGCAGAGCATTAACTCTCCATGGCAAAGTGACACACTCTAGGTGATCTTCATCCTTGGGAAAAGTGGTGTCAGCTATTCCACAGTCTCCTAGCATCTGTGCTTCACACAGAACCACTATTGATGGGTCATAAAGGTCATAAAGTTAACACTCTACTGTAAAAAGAAGTAGACCGGTTTCAAACAGTATATCTCACACTGTACACAGTGTCCTGCTGTAAATCACATGATCAAATCACATGATTAATCCTCTGCTGCAGAAAAGAAATGTTAATGTTAGGGTTGCACAGGTGTATACACACTTTCTCACAATGATCTCTGTGAGTAACACAAGCCCATGAATAACACACCCTGGTAAATTCAGAAACATCCAGAAAAATTACAACTAAAAAGGTTAAATTTGCAAAGTTCACATAGTCATGTGATCCAAATTTCCTCCTGTGATCCCGTCCTGCTCCTGCAACAGAAGACACACACAGAGATACACCCACACCTTGTCACATTGGCGTTGGGTTAACGTCAGTTCCCCATTTTTGATTTTCACTCATTCATTCATTGATTCTTTCTTTGCTGATAGTGGAATTTATGGTCACATTTCGTTTACACCCTCAGCAAAACGACGACATTTCAAAAAGAAAAATAATTTAGACTGGATTACCTCGCTGAATCTTTTTAGAAAGGGACTCGCTTTCTAATTGTCCCAGATGAGTGGCTTTCTCCTGAGCCCATTTTGATTTTGGAGAAACTCACTTTGCAACCGTTTGTAACAACAACATTCAGATCTGCTTAGATGACAGAAAAAAAATTATCAAAAAAAACTTTCAGTGCACTAGCAAAGTAACAAAATAAAAAGGAAAAGACAGGAAAGGAAAAAAAGGAAAGGCCTTGTTAAGTCATGACACGTGTTCTTCATCTCAGAGGCGGGTAAATCATACTAAACCTAATTGGCAGGCTCAACTTTGTAACAAAAAACAAATCATCAGCCAAATTAAATGGGTCCAGTCCATACAGACAATATTCATTTCTAAATTATTCACTAACAATCTTGTGCTTAATGTTCTTTGTCAATATTGTAGAAAATGTTAAACCTAATCATCATCTCGACCTCCTCTGATGACCTGTTTGATGTTGCATGCTGTTGGAAAGGCAGTGGGGAGAGGGGACACTTGGGCAGTGCATTTATTGCAGCATATAATGTGTTTTCTGGATACACTGGTGCTTTTTCAGCATTCAAAGATTGATGGCACCATGTCAGACCATTTCAGGCGAATCAGGCTTTAACTTAACAAAAAAGTTATCAATAGTTCTTTTCATCTTTTCTTATTACCCACAGCTACATCCACTTCTGTCGGGCCTAGGGCTGGGTATCATCACTGATTTTTTTTTTAATCTATTCGATTCCGGTTTTCAAAGTCCTGATTCGATTCAATTTTGCCTCAGACAGTCAGAACTTCAGAATCAGAATAGTGAACATCACAGCAGATGACTTTGTGTCAAAGTAACTGAGAAAAAAACACAGAAAAACATGAAGGAGATTTTTCTGGTCTGGCTTTTCATAGCAGATAACCTTAAAATTATTGTGCAATATTGCATAATTTTAAAAAGTGTAAATTTCTTCAGTATTGAACAGCAGACCTTAAGTTTTCTTGTCCGGGATCATTTAAGTGAAAAGAAAAGAAAAGAAAAAGATAGCGGCTAACGGCGCTGTAAACAACGGTAGACTGGTGTGTAATAAGCTAATGAATAATGCAGAAAACAGAGATTTGAGACGAGAAACTTTTCTTGAAGTACAGAGAGAGAGAGATGGAAAGGGAAAGGGAGGGAGGGAGGGAGGGAGGGAGAGAGCTATTCATGAAGTGTGATTTTTATTGTGGTGGAAGCAAAACAGCAAAACTCAGAGGGAATTCATGACCCCATTTATAAGATAAGATAAGATAAGATAACCTTTATTAGTCCCACACGTGGGAAATTTGTTATCAAATGTGAAGTGTAGTTTGCTGCTTCTTGTGCTGCTGGTTTAATTAATTAAACACAGAGGTTTAGTTAAACACAGAGCGGACCCGACGCATCAGAATTGCTGAGCTCCGAAAGCTCCGAAAGGTTTAGTTCACGACAGGGGCATAATGTGTGTCTCTTGGTGACCACAGGGAGAGATTTCTTTTTGTTGTTGGTTGTTTGTTACACTAATTTTTTTTTAGTCACACCACTAAAAAATTTGGTCACATCTAGAGCCCTGTGTGTATATGCATGTAGGGTTAGTATAGTTAATGCATTTTCTGAAAAAAAAAATCCATGAATATACATGGTAGGATTTTTAAAGAATTTATTCGTAAATCAGGGTGGCAAATAAGTATTTGGTCAATAACAAAAATACAACTCAATACTTGGTAACATAACCTTTGTTGGCAATAACAGAGGTCAAACGTTTACTGTAGGTCTTTACCAGGTTTGCACACACAGTAGCTGGTATTTTGGCCCATTCCTCCATGCAGATCTTCTCCAGAGCAGTGATGTTTTGGGGCTGTCGCCGAGCAACACGGACTTTCAACTCCCGCCACAGATTTTCTATGGGGTTGAGGTCTGGAGACTGGCTAGGCCACTCCAGGACTTTCAAATGCTTCTTACGGAGCCACTCCTTTGTTGCCCGGGCGGTGTGTTTTGGATCATTGTCATGTTGGAAGACCCAGCCGCGTTTCATCTTCAAAGTTCTCACTGATGGAAGGAGGTTTTGGCTCAAAATCTCACGATACATGGCCCCATTCATTCTGTCCTTAACACGGATCAGTCGTCCTGTCCCCTTGGCAGAAAAACAGCCCCATAGCATGATGTTTCCACCCCCATGCTTCACAGTAGGTATGGTGTTCTTGGGATGCAACTCAGTATTCTTCATCCTCCAAACACGACGAGTTGAGTTTATACCAAAAAGTTCTACTTTGGTTTCATCTGACCACATGACATTCTCCCAATCCTCTGCTGTATCATCCATGTGCTCTCTGGCAAACTTCAGACGGGCCTGGACATGCACTCGCTTCAGCAGCGGAACACGTCTGGCACTGCGGGATCTGATTCCCTGCCGTTTTAGTGTGTTACTGATGGTGACCTTTGTTACTTTGGTCCCAGCTCTCTGCAGGTCATTCACCAGGTCCCCCCGTGTGGTTCTGGGATCTTTGCTCACCGTTCTCATGATCATTTTGACCCCACGGGATGAGATCTTGCGTGGAGCCCCAGATCGTGGGAGATTATCAGTGGTCTTGTATGTCTTCCATTTCCTGATGATTGCTCCCACAGTTGATTTTTTCACACCAAGCTGCTTGCCTATTGTAGATTCACTCTTCCCAGCTTGGTGCAGGTCTACAATACTTTTACTGGTGTCCTTCGAGAGCTCTTTGGTCTTGGCCATGGCGGAGTTTGGAGTCTGACTGTTTGAGGCTGTGGACAGGTGTCTTTTATACAGATGATGAGTTCAAACAGGTGCCATTCATACAGGTAACGAGTGGGGGACAGAAAAGCGTCTTACAGAAGACGTTACAGGTCTGTGGGAGCCAGGGATTTTCCATGTTTGAGGTGACCAAATACTTATTTGCCACCCTGATTTACGAATAAATTCTTTACAAATCCTACCATGTGTATTCATGGATTTTTTTTTTCACATTCTGTCTCTCACAGTTGACGTGTACCTCTGGTGCAAATTACTGGCCTCTGTCATCATTTTAGGTGGGGGCACTTGCACAATCGGTGGCTGACTAAATACTTTTTTGCCCCACTGTAACTGTGGTAATGTAAATATAATATGTCCAATATTATATGTATTTGTAACGGAGCGAAGGTGGTTTTTGCACAGTGTTATTAAATAAGGGAAACCTTCCTCAAAACGGACAGAGCAGTGGAGCAGCCAAGGGAATGCAAACGAATTAAAAACTATGAATTGTGGGATATATGGGGCCACGAAGCGTGCACCGGACCACGCTTGATATTTGGGGAAATCGACGGCGCATTTGGAGTATGCATTTGAAGTACACTTTGAATTGGGACAGCCGTCTTCGCGTGGCGGTGACATAATCACACTTGAAATGAGTACTTCAAGCGTTCATACCCTGAATTGGGACACAGCTCTTATCTTCAGGCAGAGGTTAGCTTCTGCGGAGCTTGTTTTCTCAGAGTTAGGAACACATGGAAGCTAACCCCTTAAAACCGGTCGGAGCGGGCACGCTCCGTTTTGCGTAACTATTTTTAAATCCCTGTAGAACCGGAACCACGTAAGCTAGAGCAATATTTTTTTTATTTGTTTTTTTGCATATGAAACCAGAGGAGTTGTACTTACATCTTATGCCATCAACTTGTCCTAGGTCACAGTTTCCTTCCACATGTAGTTTTGCAAAAATTGCATAAAAAGCACTTGCACCAACAAGAACCTAAAATTCCAGAAACAGGCTTTGCCGATCCGATCAGCTGTTCGTAACACTTCCTACATTGGAATAGACGTCAGCACAAACTATCGTATGTCCGCCATTAGCTGCCTGAAACCGGAAGTGATGTCATTTTCGCTGAAATGTAATTTTGTTTTTTTTGTTATTATAGGCCTCATAATCCTATATATATATATATATATATATATATGTAAGTTATATATAAGTTATGTATGACTTTCTGTGTCGTTTCTGGGATGCTTAGAACTTAAATTGCACTGCTGGAAATAGTTTGTTTATTTTGATGCATATGCTGTTTTTTTGCAAATTTGCATTATAATATTTCTTTTCGTTTCTTCTGCAGTATATAAAAATTGGTGTATTTCAAAAATAAAACTATGAAGACGCTTAAAATAAATTTCCTGTGGTGGTAACTATTTTGTGCAACATTTTTGTATTTACAGTTTTGAGGAATAAGCCTCTTAAATTTCTCTAACTCGAAATTTATATAACAAAAAACAAAAACAATTTTCAACATCTTTTGTAGTTTATTGCACATTTTTTGCAATTTATGTAATTACTATGCACTTAATGCAAACATGTGGTTAAATTTGGGCTGTAGTCTTGATGTATAGCAACTTGAAACGCTCCCAAAAATGGCACTATAGCATGTAAAAATACAATATAAGCTCTGGTGGACTTGGTTCTATGTTAGTTCTTAAAGGGTTAAAAACAAGCGTGTCCATGCTCCCAGGTGTACACACGGGTGCTCACACAAACAAACTACACCCTTTTTGGCTCCTACCTTAAAGCACTGTCGATCTGACGTGCTGCACAATAATGTTTAATATTTAGTATTTACTGTATATTCCCATATATCATTGTGATGTTGTTTATTATGTCGCTCTTTTTTTTGTTCTGCTTGTTTTCTCTTTTTTCTTTCTCAACAGGTGATCCAGGCGATTGATATCTGTATTTTTTGTCTGCTTATTTTGTTGGTTTTTGTTTTTTGCCCTTATCCCTGTCCATCTTCCCTGCTGTTTTTCTTTCCCTCTTTCTTTCTACCCTTTCTTTTCCCCAGTGAAGCCTCTCCCGTATTAAGCAAGTAAAAAAAACATAAAAAACACAATAAAAGGTGAATCAAATAGACCATTATTGCAAGGCTGGAATGGTCCATTTGGTAAAGTAAATCCGTTGAGCATCTTTCTTCACCTTTAGACAATATTTATGATGGCAAATAGAAACAAAAAGAAAAAAAGGAAAAAAAGGAAACAAATAAAACATTTAATGTAATTTTATTTATTTAATTAATTTTATTTGAAGTAATTAATTTAAAGTAATTATTTAATATTTTTACTTTTAACATCTCTTTGGTCTGTGTTGTTTAATCTTTCAGAACAAAAATTTCTCAAAGCTGAGTCTGGACAGGACGTCACTCTGACATGTCGAGCTCCAAAAAACAACATCAGGCGTGTGCTATGGACTAGAGCTGACCTGTTGCCAGAACATGTGCTTTTGTACGAGGATGGTCATTTTGATCCAGACAACCAGCATCCATCATTTAAGAACCGGGTTGATCTGCACGACAGACAGATGAAGGATGGAGACGTGTCTTTGATTCTGAAGGATGTGACGATTAATGACGCTGAAACATACAAGTGTCTTGTCTTCATGGAAAAAACACGCTCATGGGAGCTCATCAGCTTAATTTATTTGAGAGTTCCTCCAGGTGAGTGAGTAGAGTTGAGTGCGTGTGTGATCAGAGGTGAAGCTGCTTCCTGCTTGTTGATGTGTGTTTGTTGTATGGATGAGCTGGTGGGTGTCAGAGGTAGACAGATGTTTCTCCAGCTGTTGCCTTTGTGGCTGGTAGTCTAGAGTTGTAGAGCAGCATTGTTTGGGTAAGGTTAGAGCAGAAACAAAGACATTTATGAATCAGTCTCTTCTTCTCTTGCTCTCTAACTCGTCTGTAAACATGTGTGGGGAAACTCAATGTTAAAGCCTACAGCTGGAGGGGGAGGGGAGGGGTGAAGCTGGTGGTTGTGAGTCTGTGAAAGTGAATCCTGCCGGTGCCATAGCTGCTGAAAACGTACTTAGTGCAGACACAAAACGTCCATCAGCTTCAAAGTGTGTCAGAAAAATGTCCACATGATGACTGATGGATGAGAGAGGTCCCATTTTTGTTGTTGTGCACAAATCATTGAACAACACAAACACTTAGAGCTCCTTTCAGTGCTGCCTGTTTTGTTACTGCACACATTTCTGATGGTCCTACAGTCCAACGTAGCAAACATCTCCCTGAAGCCTCTTCCTTAGAGACCAAAGGTTGGATCAGAGGGAGCAGCTAAAGGACTCTGTTACTCTGTGATGAAACAGACTTTAAGCTAGTTTAACTTCAATCATATAGATGCTTAATATTGTTTGTCATAACCATATTTCCATTGTCCTTCTTTAAATGTTTTATATAACTTGAAAGCAGGAGCTCCTTTTTCAGAAGGCAATCTGCCAGGGCTGCAAGATTAATCGTTAGAAAATCGCGATCTCGATTCATACTTATGTGCGATCTCATTTCCAAATGAGAACATTTAAAAAAAAAACAAAAAAACAGACGACGACGATTGTACCGCATTTTGATCCGGACAAGCGCTCACTCTTCCTGCTCAACAAATGACAAGGGCGGAGCCTTATACCACGTGATACAGAAGCTGTGCCGTGATGCTCAAATTGGCAGGAAAAAAAAACAACACGATGACGAGAAAGTGACAGGAGAAAATCTGTCCCGGTCAACCACCCAAACATCAATAACGGGAACCTTATAGAGCGCTTCCCCATACACGTCAAACTCCCGCAGGCACAAAGAAATTACGGAGGCTATTACTTATCACCTGACCAAAGATATGGCTCCCATCAACACTGTGCAAAACGAGGGATTTAGGAAAATGATCAGCACCCTAGACCAGGGTCGGCAACCCGCGGCTCCGGAGCCGCATGCGAGTCTTTAGTCCTTCTACGGCTCCACATGGTTTGGGGAAATAAATAATTTTCTGTAAGTAATTAGCTAAAGTCTATTTTATTTATGTTAGTTCTTTTTTAACTCATAGTTCTAAATTGGAAGATTATTGTGATATTGAAATATAAATATAAAATTATATTCTATTAGTTTTTGATCGATCAAAATAAGTGTCACACTTGCGGAAGCCGATATACCCACCTAAACGCCGTGCAAGACTTTCAACCCCAGGTAGGCCAATTATGGATCTTCAGATCCACATTATGTCAACAGCTGTTCTCCAAAAACAAACACGTTCACGCCTCACAGACGACAGCTTACAGTCGCGCGTAAAGATGAAAGTGACTTCGTACAGATCCGCAGAGGATCAGGAGCGTAAGTCCCATTGTAAACATATCATGGCAGGCCCGACTATGTTTCCATGAACACGCTTTTCAGCATCTTTTTATTGACCACTTTTCACGCACGGTTGCTTTACGCATACAGCCAGTGTTAAAGCTCACAGCCCGACACACACCAACACAACAGCATAGGTGGCGAGGCGTGTATTGCGGGTACCGCTAAGGTGTGTCCGCCTCCCCTGCAGCGGCGCTGCAGTCCACGCCCCGCCACACACATTAACCAGGTAAAATACATACTTAGGCGGAATTTTGCAAAGTTCAAAATGTGTTAATTACATAAATAAAATGTAATTTTCTCTGTAGCACTTCATGCATTTAAACAACACATCTTAGTTGTTTACACAAAGCATAAAGGTAAAAAAACCAAACAATATATACAGTGTTATGTTCATTTTAGATGTCAAAAAGTATTTGCGGCTCCCAGAGTTTTCTTTTGCATGGAAATTGCGTCCAAATGGCTCTTTGGGTGTTAAAGGTTGCTGACCCCTGCCCTAGACAAATGCTACACAGTGCCGTCCTGGAACTATTTTTCTATTGTTGCACTTCCTGCTCTATACATGCAGTGTCGAGCAACGGTGGAGACGGAATTTCAAGCAGTACAACATTTTGTGGCAACAACAAAATGTGAGGCATTTATTGTTTTTATGTTTATTTATTGTTTTTATGTTCAGTTTCAACTGTTACGAAGTTGATGTGCAGTTAATAAGTGCAATAAATATTTATATTGGAAAAGAAAATCGTGGGAGAATCGTGATCTCAATTCTAAGCAAAAAAATCGTGATTCTCATTTTATGCAAAATCGTGCAGCCCTACAGTCTGCTAGTTGCTCTCTTGTGTTGCACCAAAGAACTTGCTTCATATTTTTTCTGTTTGGATAAGGTCTTTGATGCTGCTTATCTCAAGACAGTCTTTTCTTACTGACTGATTTTTTAGACTCATCAACCAGTGAGTGATTAGTGGTGTCACAGGTTATAGGTTAAGGATGTTCTACATTACCAGTGGTAAGTTCAGAATGCAGAGTAAATGGATAAATTGCTTAGTGAATACCATCTGAAATGGCCAGTGTTTCAGTGGCTAATGGCCTGAGTGCAACCCTCTTGACCCTCTTTGACTACAATGCAAACGGTGAGAATCTTTTTCTGTCACCCACTAAGATGATGAGATGTCCTCCCTGTGTGCCTCCATCTGACAGATTGGTGGCATCACTGAACACAATCAAAGCATTGCATTACCTACATACTGACAATTCAAAGCAACCTTTTTTTTATTTCAGTTTTCACATTATGCAGTTTGCTTCATGCAAAGTCTGCACAGTTTCAGCTTTTATAGTTGATGCCAAGCTGCTGGCACCAAACATTACATCTATAGGCTGCATATGCTGATTGTAGCAATCCTGATGTACTTGCACTATCTTGTCAATATTAAAGAAGTTTCCATGTTCCACACATCCTACCTGGGAACTATCTTGTAGTTGCATACATGACTGTATGACTAGTCAAAGTCTATTATATGTTTTGTTTCTCAAAGTAGAAAAAAGACGGCACCTATGATGCTTATTCTTGATTAGAACCCCAGTGTAACCATGGCAAACTCTCAAGCTTGTTAAGTAATGCACATCCACTTTGCACTTCCTTTCGTTCCTTCCCCCTTCACAGTAAGAGTCCAAGTGGACCAAACCTTGCAAGTCAACAGCCACATCTATCAATGTAGTTATAGATTTCTCACAACCTCAAACTTCATCTGATCACCGCAATTCTGACGGTAGTAAAATAAAGTTCTGGTAGTAGGCCCGATTGATTGAGATAGAAGGAAAACAGCTGGGGTGCCCCGCCATGGGCCTGACGGCAGCATCCTATTTCAGAAGCACTATAGCATCTCTGGCAGCCGGCTGTGGGGCCGATGGTGTTGTGTCTCAGGTGTCCTGCCAGAGGTCCTGCGGCATCGCAGCTCAGACGGGCACCAGCATAGCATCTGCAAGTGGAGAAACCAAAAGTGGTGTGGCAGCTGGAGACAGTGGAACAGACAATGGCAACACACAGGCTTAACAATCTGCAGGGGTCCAAATGTGTTGGAAGGCCCCAGTTCAGCCTTTGGAGAAGCCCTGGGGAGAATCTTCTTCTCCTTATAGCCTGAATCTGAGCTAATTAATTCAAGGAGCCCTGATTCATTGTCCGATGTTACAAAGCAAACAGACAGCGTGGGTAATGGAAAAACAGCCACATCTGGCTGTTGACAAATCCGGTAATCCAGATGTGGTGAGGAGCGCCAGCAGAACAAATGTTGCTACAGTAAATATGAGTGGGCTGGCGGGCCGGACTGTGAATGTACCGGCAGGCTGATGTAGGGGCGCAGCCTGGGTTGGAGAGTGAAGCTGGAGGGTGGATAACAGGAAATCTATAAGAATGAAGAGAGTCCACTAGCCAGGGAAAATTAAAGAGGGTTTTACAGTGGTGTAAATAATACACAGAATAATAAATACCTATGTGTTCCCTTGACTCCCATGAGCTGTCTTCCACTTACAAGTCTGTGCTCCATGCTCTTCCGATCCTGTGTGTCCCCGCACCCCATGCTCGCTGCTCTTATCTTCCACGCTACTTTCTGGAGAAAATACCAAAGAAGCAACCATCAGGATACTCATCCACTGCGAGCATGCACTCACTTAACTTGGCTCACGAAGAACACTGACGTGGAGTCAGAGCCACCGTGTGTGCAGGAAATGGGCTACAGGTGCCACATTCCCCAGGTCAAGCTACTCTTGAACCAGAAACAGCGGCAGAAGCGCCTGACCTGGGCTACAGAGAAGCAGCACTGGACTGTTGCTCAGTGGTCCAAAGTACTTTTTTTGGATGAAAGAAACTTTTGCATGTCATTCGGAAATCAAGGTGCCAGAGTCTGGAGGAAGACTGGGGAGAGGGAAATGCCAAAATGCCTGAAGTCCAGTGTCAAGTACCCACAGTCAGTGATGGTCTGGGGTGCCATGTCAGCTGCCGGTGTTGGTCCGCTGTGTTTATCAAGGGCAGGGTCAATGCAGCTAGCTATCAGGAGATTTTGGAGCACTTCATGCTTCCATCTGCTGAAAAGCTTTATGGAGATGAAGATTTCATTTTTCAGCACGACTTGGCACCTGCTCACAGTGCCAAAGCCACTGGTAAATGGTTTACTGACCATGGTATTACTGTGCTCAATTGGCCTGCCAACTCTCCTGACCTGAACCCCATAGAGAATCTGTGGGATATTGTGAAGAGAAAGTTGAGAGACGCAAGACCCAACACTCTGGATGAGCTTAAGGCCGCTATCGAAGCATCCTGGGCCTCCATAACACCTCAGCAGTGCCACAGGCTGATTGCCTCAATGCCACGTCGCATTGAAGCAGTCATTTCTGCAAAAGGATTCCCGACCAAGTATTGAGTGCATAACCGAACATAATTATATGAAGGTTGACTTTTTTTGTATTAAAAACAGGTATTTTGGGTTTTCATGAGTTATGTATGCCAAAATCATCAATATTAAAACAATGAAAGGCTTGAACTACTTCAGTTGTGTGTAATGAATCTAAAATATATGAAAGTCTGATGTTTATCAGTACATTACAGGAAATAAGGAACTTTATCACAATATGCTAATTTTTGGGAAGGATCTGTATATACAGTGTCAAAAACTATTTGCAGCTCCCAGTGTTTAGTTTAGTTTAGTCGCATGGGACACAAGCTGCTGCCCAGTCTTTAACCGATTTGCAAAGGCCAAGCCAAACAAACCTGGCGCTGACCAGCTTGTCCAAGGCCCTGGACTCCCAGATGAGAGAGGGCAAGTACCAAGCCGAAAACACAACGATGCCATAAAAGAGGGATCACCAGGCAAGAACGTCCGGGTTAGCACGTTGCTCCGTGACCATGGCAACATAGTTTATGCCACATCCAATCCAGTCCAACTTTATTTATATAGCACTTTATTATTTTTAAAAGTTCTTTCCAATAATTAAACAGAGATAGCAGTTAAAAAAACAAACATTAAGCATACAATAAAATCAATAAATAAAATAAATACATAAATGAAAAAGAAGATAAAAATAAATCTGTGTATATATTAAATATTAAAACTTGAGTAAAATAAACAACAAGATATACAATGAATAGGATTAACAAAGTAAAAAGATTAAGTTTGACCAACAGCTGACTACAAACTGACTACAAACTGATTCAGATAATACTCCTAAAAAGCATTTGAAAAAAAAAGTGTGTTTTTAAAAGTGATTTAAACATTTCAAGTGTTGGGGCCAACCTAATATGGAGGGGCAGTTTGTTCCATAGTTTGGGGGCCACAACAGCGAAAGCTCGGTCCCCCCGGTGTTTCAGCTTCGACATGGGGACAGCAAGGAGCGACTGGTCAGATGATGCGAGAGACCTTTGGTGTGTGTATTGGTGTAGAACAGGGGTGGGCAATTCCAGGCCTCGAGGGCCGCTGTCCCTGCGGGTTTTAGATGTGTCCTTGAACCAACACAGCTGATTTAAATTGCTAAATTACCTTCTCAACATGTCCTGAAGTTCTCTGAAGGCTTGGTAACGAACTATTCATTTGATTCAGGTGTGTTGACCCAAGGTGAGATCTAAAACCTGCAGGACACCGGCCCTCGGGGCCTGGAATTGCCCACCCCTGGTGTAGAAGGTCTGAACGGTAAGAAGGAGCCTGGCCATTTAAAGCTTTAAAAGCAAGCAGTAAAATTTGAAAATGAATTCTGAAATGGACAGGCAACCAGTGTAAGAAGGCAAGAACAGAGGTAATGTGCTCACATTTGCGTGTCCCTGTCAACGGGCGAGCAGCAGCATTCTGGACCATTTGCAAGCGTGATAGTGAAGTCTGATCAATACCAATATAAAGTACATTACAATAATCAAGGCAAGTGGTCACAAATGGATGCAAAACTCTCTGGAAGTCATAAAATGAAATAAAAGGTTTTAATTTAGAGAGCTGTGTCAACTAAAAAAAGCTTTTTCTAACCACTGTATTTACTTGTTTGTCCATTTTAAGAGCTGTGTCAAATTTTACTCCAAAGTTGGTGACAACTGGTCACCAACCTTGCAAGTCACATGCTGAATGCCTGTCATAAACTCCAAAAAGGCTGCCAACTGGCGCTGCTGGCGTTCGCCAAGTGGGTCAGAGACCTTGGACATGGCAAAGGTCAAAGGTTTGTGGTCAACGTACACAGTAAAGTTGCGACCCTTGAGGAAAAGAAAAAAATGTTGTGTCGCGAGGTGCAGGGTCAGTAACTCCCTGTAAATCATTCTGATCATAATTTTGTTTTGACCCTTAACCTCTCTGCTCTGTGTTGTTTCCTCTTTCAGATGAAAAAACAATCACAGCTGAGTATGGACAGGACGTCACTCTGACATGTCGAGCTCCAAACAACAACATCAGACGTGTGCTATGGACTAGAGCTGACCTGTTGCCAGAATATGTGCTTTTGTACCAGGATGGTCGTTTTGATCCAGACAAACAGCATCCATCTTTTAATAACCGGGTGGATCTGCAAAACAGAAAAATGAAGAATGGAGACGTGTCTTTGATTCTGAAGAATGTGATGATTAATGACACCGGAATACACAAGTGTCATGTCTTCATGGCAGAAACAGACTCATGGGAGATCACCAGCATCATCTACCTAAATGTTGTTGATCCTCCAGGTGAGTGAGTAGAGTTGAGTGTGTGTGTGATCAGAGGTGAAGCTGCTTCCTGGTTGTTGATGTTTGTTTGTTGAATAGATGAGCTGGTGGATGTCAGAGGTAGACAGATGTTTCTCCAGCTGTTGTCTTTGTGGCTGGTAGTGTAGAGTTGTAGAGCAGCATTGTTTGGGTAAGGTTAGAGCAGAAACAAAGACATTTATGAATCAGTCTCTTCTTCTCTTGCTCTCTAACTCGTCTGTAAACATGTGTGGGGAAACTCAATGTTAAAGCCTACAGCTGGAGGGGGAGGGGACGTGTGTATGGGCTCAAATTGTGATCATCACTTTGTGTTGCGAAAACAACACACTCTTCACTACTTGGGATACTTACAAAGTTTTCATCATTATGAATTTTCGATACATGTTTTTATTGAACATTTGACGATAAAACAATATAAACTCTTGCAGAGGATATGAACTCAGAGATATATATGTTTAAAACGACAAGGAACAGGCACATCTACTACACTTCATTTGTAACTTTGTTATTGACAGACTTTCTCTGATTTATCAGGTCAGATATAACCAAGAGAAACCAGAGTTTTCGTTGAGTGTTTGAAGGAGACACTAGTCTGTGCAGACACTTAATATCTGTAATCCAGCTGTGGCAGAGACAAAGAAGTGTAATGTGTGTGTCAGTGTGATGTGTTGTAGTGTCAGGAGTCAGTATACAGCTACAAAGCTTTTTGTTCAGTGTATACAAACAGCTGTAGCTCCATAAAGGCAGCATGCAGAGACTCACAGTGTCTTATAATTAGGGATGGATATCGTTTAGGTTTTAACCGGTACTTTTGAATTTATTTATTATTTATTTATTATTGTGCGATCTACTGTACAATATAAAGCGCCTTGAGGCGACTTTTGTTGTGATTTGGCGCTATATAAATAAAATTGAATTGAATTGAATTGAAACAGTGCCGGTGCTTAAACAGTGCTCGAACTGGTGCTCAAAGAATGGAGAACACAAACTTTGTCCAAAAAGTTACATGTTTAGCTGTTTTTTTGTAAAAAGATAACAATGTTAGCCTTTTCTGCAGCTGTAGGGCATATATGGTCTCACTCTTGGCTGGAAGCAGTGCTTAAACAATGGAAAAAAACACAAACTTTGTCCAAAAACCTCTCATGTTTAACTGTTTTCCACTTTTTTCTTTGGTTATTTTAGCCTTTTTGGCCAGGGTGAAGGGAGTATCTGCCGTCAAACAAGAAGACAGCTGCATGTAACTACGATGGTGTTTGCTAGTTCACTACATGCATTAATGTAATAACGTGGTTAGCCTACTCAACGTAAATTACACACGAACAACATTAAGCTACTCACCCAGAGAAGAACGGCTGCTGCTGCCATCATCATCCGTCATCATTTCTGCTACACTGGCAGGGCTAGGGGCCAGGACTCTCCTCTTCGGGTTCTTGGGGGATGTTGCTAACTCCGGGTCGGATAACAGGCACCACACCCGCAGTAGATGTGCTCAGTGTGAGGTCTCGCAGCAAGCTATCAAATATGGTGCATTTGTCAGCTTTTAAAAAATACTCTATGCATCACCAAGTTCGTCATCAGATTTGAGGTGTTACCTCCTTTTCACAGTATCAGCTTAAAGCACTTGTTGCAGGCTGCTGAGTTTGCATCTTTTGCTGTGAAGTACAGCCAGACTTGGACCACTTCACCTTGGGCATTTTTAATCTGAAGCTCTGCTCGAAAAGAACGTACATACCCAGTCCCACCTACTATTGTTTCAAAGGTAGAGTGATTGGCTAGAATCCAAAGTGTATGACCGCTCAGGAAAAAAAAGCACTGAAACGTGTGCTGCTTTTCGGTCTGGTTACTATCATTTATGTCAGAACTGGATACCAGTACCCATCCCTACTTATACTGAGAGGGCTGCTTTCTCTCATACACCATGTTCATTTTTATCAGCATTTTTTGATTCTGTGGAAGCTAACATCTTGTAGTTTCTGACACTTTGCATGTTTAGTATGAGGCTAAGGCTACATCACACTAGCCTAGATAGATTTGAAAATGGTGTTTTTGTCTGAAGACGCTCCACATCCACATTAGCAATTTTAGTCATCATCGCATAATCTTTTTTGGGGTTGTCAAGATTGAGAGCAATCAAAACAAATGCTGTATAATGCAATCTACTTTGTTCAATTGGTCACATGACTGCATCACATGACTAAAATGTGTCATCATTTTAGAAAGTCTGTGTTTTCAAGTGTACACACAACGGCGGAACAGCTCAGTTTTGAAATGTACGTGTTTCCGAGAGCATTTTCAAAATGTTGCGTTTTTCCTTGAGGAAAACACTGTCTCTTTGTGGACGAAAACGCATTAGTGTGGACGTAGCCTAAAATTCCCCCTCAGTGGGTCACTGGTGACCTGGTGGATGTTCAGAGGTTCATTAAATCCAACATGACTTAAAACTCAAATGTCAAAGGAAATAAACAAAATATTTAAAGTCAATCATTCTGATCATAATTGTACTTTGACCTTTAACCTCTCTGCTCTGTGTTGCTTTCTTTTTCAGACGAGAAAACTATCACAGTTGAATCTGGACAGGACGTCACTCTGCCATGTCAAGCTCCAAAAAACAACATTAGAGGTGTTTATTGGACTAGAGCTGACCTGGGAGATGAATATGTGCTTTTGTACAAGGATGGTCGTTCTGATCCGGACAAACAGCATCCATCTTTTAAGAACCGGGTGGATCTGCAGGACATAAAGATGAAGCATGGGAACATGTCTTTGATTCTGAAGGATGTGACGATTAATGACGCTGAAACATACATGTGTCATGGCTTCATGGCAGAAACACTATCATGGGTGCTCATCAGCACTATCTACTTAAGTGTTGTTCATCCTCCAGGTGAGTGAGTAGAGTTGAGTGTGTGTGTGATCAGAGGTGAAGCTGCTTCCTGGTTGTTGATCTTTGTTTGTTGTATGGATGAGCTGGTGGATGTCAGAGGTAGACAGATGTTTCTCCAGCTGTTGTCTTTGTGGCTGGTAGTCTAGAGTTGCAGAGCAGCATTGGGTGGGTGAAGTTGGTGGTTGTGAGTCTGTGAAAGTGAATCCTGCCGGTGCCATAGCTGGTGAAAAGCTACTTAATGCAGACACAAAATGTCCATCAGCTTCACAGTGTGTCAGAAAAATGTCCACATGATGGATGAGAGAGGTCCCACTTTTGTTCTCTGATTGGATTTTTAAATTATTCTTTAACTTCACCAAATTTCCGTTTTCCTTCTTCAAGTGCTTTAAGTAACTTCGAAAGCAGGACCCCCCTTTTTGAGTGATTATCGGTGGCACAGGTTGTAGGTGTTTTAGTCACCAGTGCTGAGTCCATAGTGTAGAGAATAGATCTCTCACCAATCCTTTGATATTGGCAGAAGAAGCGCGATGAGACAATAGACTATGTTCAACTTTTTACTGCAGGCAAACTAAACAAAAGCACATTTGGAAAACAAGCATTTTAACGCTGATTACGTCACAGGGACGTGACAAAGGCTGTCCTAATTCGAAGAGTCCTCCAAATGCGGCAGACAAATGTGCCCTTCATTTCCCTGAATTTAAATGGCTGGTTCAGATGTAGACTTTGTATCCCAACATATCCCACAATTCTTTGAGCTGCGGTGGGTGTGGATATTTTTTGCAAAAAAAATGGCGGATGGCTGAAGTGTGGCAGCCTTAGAGTAAACTTTTAAAAGTAAGTACTGAATATTATGTCACTTATTTATGTCCAAATGTTTAAAAATGAAGAACAAACCTACGAGCAAACATTTAGTACGCTGCCACAGTAATGTGAAATTCACAGAGAAACTCCCGGATTCTTCCACTGACATGATGGATGCACCACACCTGCACCAGGGCAAATCTCCGCCTGCCCCACTCCTGCTAAACAGGTGGAAATAGAGCAACAGGACCGCCATTCTTTGATTTAATTTATTTTTTGCTGTGTGTTACTTGCATCTATTTGAAAGAATGAGTGTAAACACAAAAAAATATTTTAACTTTTACATTTGTGAAATCTGTAGAAATGATTGAATGTTAAACAAATTGCTTCCAGTCAGAGAGTGTTGCAGATTGAATTTTTTGCCTGAGGCATAAAATATTAAATATAAATATAAATATATATAAATATTAAAGCTAATAAAATTAGTTTTAAAAAGATTACATTGATTACATTTTTATATGATGGGTTATGCAGAAAAAGTAGAATTGAGCTGAAAGACCTATGTAGTGGCGAATTTCTGTCCCAAGCTTAAAAAAATAATTCTTTCACTTCTTAATGCGAGCTGTTCAGATTTATTTCTGACTCGTACATACAAACAAAAGATGTCACGGTCAAAAAACTATTTGCTGCTACAGCACACATTTCCATTGCCGTCCTGGCTCACTCTAACCTGCTACCACACATGCGCTGTAATGTTTTCTTACCCGACACAAATTAAACGTGCAGCATTTATTCTCTAACAACATATTATACAAAATCAAACATGTAATATAATAACTGAAACAGTATCAAAAATATTTTGCAATAGATTGGCTCTAACAACCGATTTCTTTTTTAGGTATTGAGTTTGTACATCGTGTTTTTATAAAGTAACTAAGTAACTAATTAATTTTGAAAATAAGTAATCAGTAAAGTAGCGGAATTACTTTTGGGGGGAAGTAAACAGTAATTAGTTACTGATTACTTTTTTCAAGTAACTTGACCAACAGTGGTCCTGAATCAGTCTTAAAAGGTAATGTTAAAATATTTTAATCCTTATCAACATATGTTGTTGTTCTGTGGAAGCTAACATCTTGTAGTTTCTGACACTTTGCATGTTTAGCATGAGGCTAAAATTCCCCCTCAGTGGGTCACTGGTGACCTGCTGGATGTTCAGAGGTTCATTAAATCCAACATGACTTAAAAATCTCAAAGGAAATAAAATATTTAAAGTCAATCATTCTGATTATAATTGTACTTTGACCTTTAACCTCTCTGCTCTGTGTTGTTCCTCTTGCAGATAAGAAAACAATCATAACAGAGTCTGGACAGGACGTCACTCTGACATGTCGAGCTCCAAACAACAACATCAGAGGTGTTTATTGGACTAGAGCTGACCTGGTGCCAGAATATGTGCTTTTATACCAGGATGGTCGTTTTGATCCAGATGACCAGCATCCATCTTTTAAGAACCGTGTGGATCTGCAAGACAGACAGATGAAGGATGGAGACGTGTCTTTGATTCTGAAGAATGTGACGATTAATGACACTGGAACATACGAGTGTCATGTTTTCATGGCAGAAACAGACTCATGGGAGATCATCAGCATCATCTACCTCGTTGTTGTTGTTCCTCCAGGTGAGTGAGTAGAGTTGAGTGTGTGTGTGATCAGAGGTGAAGCTGCTTCCTGGTTGTTGATGTTTGTTTGTTGTATGGATGAGCTGGTGGATGTCAGAGGTAGACAGATGTTTCTCCAGCTGTTGTCTTTGTGGCTGGTAGTCTAGAGTTGTAGAGCAGCATTGTTTGGGTAAGGTTAGAGCAGAAACAAAGACATTTATGAATCAGTCTCTTCTTCTCTTGCTCTCTAACTCGTCTGTAAACATGTGTGGGGAAACTCAATGTTAAAGGCTACAGCTGGAGGGGGAGGGGAGGGGTGAAGTTGGTGGTTGTGAGTCTGTGAAAGTGAATCCTGCCGGTGCCATAGCTGCTGAAAACATACTTAGTGCAGACAAAAAACGTCCATCAGCTTCAAAGTGTGTCAGAAAAATGTCCACATGATGACTGATGGATGAGAGAGGTCCCATTTTTGTTGTTGTGCACAAATCACTGAACAACACAAACACTTAACCTCCTAGGACCTGCCGTCCATATATGTGGACATCACATTTTGGGTTATTTAGACCAATATACTCAATTTGCTCTACAGGGGCCTGATATCTACTTACGAGGACATTATATTGCTACTTTTCTGTTGAAATTTTGAACGAATATCCTCATATGTGGCTCTCATTTTTCTTAGAAACAAAAATTAGTTAAAAAAAAAAAGAAATCTAATAATTCTTCTTTTTTACATTCATCCAGTCCCAATCAGCCCAAATGTAAAAGAGAAATCAAAAATGCATGCTGTGGAAGAGTTTGGGTCTTAGGAGCTTAGAGCTCCTTTCAGTGCTGCCTGTTTTGTTACTGCACACATTTCTGATGGTCCTACAGTCCAACGTAGCAAACATCTCCCTGAAGCCTCTTCCTTAGAGACCAAAGGTTGGATCAGAGTGAGCAGCTAAAGGACACTGTTACTCTGTTATGAAACAGACTTTGAGCCAGTTTAACTTCAGGCATACAGATGTTTTATACTGTAATAATATACTTTAAAAGTAATCAGTAACTAATTACTGATTACTTCCCCCAAAAAGTAACCCTGTTACTTTACTGATTACTTATTTTCAAAATTAATTAATTACTTAGTTACTTAGTTACTTTTTAAAAACATGGTTTACAACCTGAATAGGTGATAAAGCGATAGATCTTTCAGCCCAATTCTACTTTTTCTGCATAATCCATCATACAAAATGTAATCGAATGGAAAAGTCTCTTTTTAAAACTTGTTTTATTAACTTTAACATTTTAACTTTATGCATCAAGCAAACATTAAATTATATGCAACATTCTCTGACTGGAAGAAATTTGTTTAACATTTAAACTTATTTTCTGCACATTCCAGCATATAAGATAAAATATATATTTTTTTATGTTTACATTCAGTCTTTCAAATAGATGCAAGTAAAACACAGCAGAAAATAAATAAAATCAAAGACTAGCGGTGCTGTTGCTCTATTTTCACCTGTAATGCAGGAGTGGAGTAGGCGGAGGTTTGCCCTGGTGCAGGTGTGCAAACTCAAAGTAAGGTCAGTACTTCCACGCTTTAAACGCTGCACGCTCATACTCTCTCCCGTACTTGATATGTTGATCTGCACACAGCTGTTGTCACGAATGTCGCACTCGCTTACGTCACTGTCATGAGACACTCTCGCCAAAAATTCATGGTTTTAGTAACGCAGTAACGCAGCGTGCTTACGGGAAAGTAAAAGTAATCTAATTACCGTTTTTGCAATAGTAATCTGTCAGGTTTTATATTGTTGATTGTCATTTATGCTTAGAAATATTTAACCATATATGCTTAAAAGGTGTATAATCGATTGTGTAGTGGTAGGATGTGTGATCCTTAGTAGTCTGCAAAGACTTTGTGTGCATTCCAGAGTGTTTTGGCATTCAAACGCACACCCTTGGAGCATGGGAGAGGTCGTACCTTTTCTTATTGTTTTATGGTGGGATAAACTAATCTATATCTGTTTTAGTCTAAGTGCCTTTTGTTTAGATGAACTGCTGGACTTCCAGACCAGCAGGTTAAGGGAAGTTGTTTATGGGGTCACACCTCTGATAAGTAGTTCCAATAATAATGCTCCAGGTCCAGACTGCTTTCCAGTAGGATTCCTCAAAGAATTCTGGACAATTCTGGCTCCATTTTTTCACAGAGCATTGCTGGAAATCAAAGAAAATGGCTACTACTACCAAATATGAGTTCTGCAAACACTAGTCTCCTGCTAAAACCCAGCAAAGACCCCGTATTTTTATCAAGCTATTGTCTAATATCCCTTATGAATGTAGACCAGACACCAGCGAGGGATTATAAGAAAGACAGACGCAACAACGTTGTCATCCCCTATGTAGCCGGTGTATCAGAGAAACTCAGGAGAGTTTCCTCCAAACACCCAGACAGAAACTGGTTCACCCTAAAGACAAAACTCCTAAACACAAACTGAACAATGTGGTGTATGCTGTACAGTGCAGCGAGGAATGCCCAGACCTCTACATCGGAGAGACCAAACAGCCACTTCACAAGCACATGGCACAACATAGAAGAGCCACCTCCACGGGACAAGACTCAGCAGTTCATCTGCATCTAAAGGACAAAGGTCACTCTTTCGAGGATGCCAACGTTCACATTTTGGACAGAGAGGACAGATGGTTTGAAAGAGGAGTGAAAGAAGCCATTTACGTCCACTGTGAGCGACCATCTTTGAACAGAGGCGGTGGTTTACGACACCAACTGTCTGCCATCTATGATCCAGTTTTGAGATCCCTTCCCAGACGCCTTAACGCCCACTCACATCCTGGGCCATCTGACCTCAGGAAATCACATGATAGGGTGGGGCCAGGTTTCACAATGAGCTCACCCGTAACCCTGGCTGATTGGGACCCACACCCGCTTTCACACCTTGGCTCATGTGATTAGGTAGAGGATCATCAGGGGGTCCTTTGTCCCTCTTTGGGGGGAAACTCCCACTGGGTTTAAATCTGGGACTCTCCACCATTTGACCTTAGAACTGAAGAAGCTTCTCGGATGAGAGGTGAAACGTCTTCAAGCAACTCAAAGAAGTCCAGACGCTTTTCTTTCCAAGCTCCTTAAACTAGATCTGCCAAACTTTCAAAACTACTTCATAGCCAGCAAGCTACACTTAATCTCAGGGTAGTTAAAACATAGCGTCTTAGATGAGTCTTCCCTGTAGAAAAGGCACTTTGCTATAATCTAGGGATTTCAGACCTACCATTTCTCATCTCAAACATCAAACAACATGAATGCTTTAAAAGCATCAACATCAGCTCTTCTCTGACAGCATGATGGGAGTTTCTTAAAATGACACTCTTCATTAATCCCATGCAAATGAACACCTATCTGGAACAACTCAGACATACTACAAAAGAATAGTATGATTGACTTCCCAGGTTGAAGTTTTAAAGGAATTAAATACTTGGAACACATATTCGAAGGAACAGACTTCCGTTTGACATACTACCGTATTTTCTGCATTATAAAGCGCTCTTAAAATCCTTTAATTTTCTCAAAAATTGACAGTGCACCTTCTATGGTTGTGCTTGCTGACCTCCAAGACCTCTAAGAAAACCGCTTAAAGGATTGTCTGAGCTTTATGGCTACTGTAGCCAGGAGCCTTGTGGACTCTGAGTAATCTGGGTCCAAACCTCGTCCACTTCAAGTGCCAAAGTCAAACAAACACTGCGGCATCACTGAAAGTTAAAAACGGTCTAAATTCTTTCATCTTTAATAAAATTATCAACATGTAACAATTAAGTTTAACATCCATGAAAATCGAATTTATTACATTTAACAGAGGTCGAATTTTCTGTAAGATTTCTAAAAAAACCCTCAAACGTACAGCTCTGCTATCAGTTTAGACAGAAATGAAGACAGAAAATTAAACAGCAGTGACTTTTTCAAGGTTGCTGAAGTTGTACTAGCTAGTATATAATAATGTTCTACGTGATCACTAGTGACACAGCTATGTTAGCATAATATAAACACAGTGAAGCTTAATGAACGCAAACGTTTTTCCACATGATAAAAGTTAACTTGAGAGACAAATGCAGTCGTATGTCGAGATGCTGTAAACGGACCAAATTTAAACTGAGGTAATCCATCCACAATATGAGGTTAGTCATTAATATACTGCAACAATACAGGAAAAGAGCAGCCGCAAGAGAATTCAACATTAATTCATTAATGGTACAGAAGTAGAGGAAGCAAAAAGATTAGTTAAGTAAAGTTTGACTTATCTGACTGTTTTGTTTGCTTAATGCACCTTATAATCTTGTGCGCCTTATGGTCAGAAAAATACGGTAAGTTAGCAATTTGTCTGAATACAGGCAGTGTTTATTGTAATGCATATATCTATACTGTAGCTGTGTTGCTGCACTTTTGCTTTTTTGACACCAGCTGATCAGGGTTACTGATCTGTAAGCAGTTTCAGACTCATAATAAACAAACATGTTCAGAGACTCAAGGATTTGTCCTTCCAAAAGTCTCAGATGAGCTCTTACAGATCTGCAGCCAAACAGGTCAACAGACCTGTCAATAGACAGTCAATAGAACAGCTGGATGAACCCAACATGACCTCTGACCCTGAATAGGCTGTCAGACCTGTTAAATACTATTTTTTCTATTTTCATATATATTTTATTTTTGTTGATGAAAACAAAATTGCAATTTTGGTCAGATCATCTGTTTCCTGATTCTAAAAGACAAATCAAAAAATTCATCAGTATGGACATTTTCTCACTTTATATATGTTATCAATTCTTTTTTAACCCAATCTCCTAAACTAGAAGACCAAATGGATTCTGTTCTGTTCTTCACTGACAGCTGACACCTCACACCTGTTTCTCACCTGCAGGTCAGACAGGAGGACATACAGATGAACTGTGAGTCAGACGATCTGAGGACATAAATGAACTTTCCTGAACATCCAGACTCAGACGAGTCTGTCAGTGACTCCGAAGTACAGTTTATTCATTTTCAGGCTGTTCATGAGATTTACTGACACAAAGTCAAGCTGTTTTACAAACATAAATGAATTTATGGGCTCTAATCTCAGAATCAGAAGGGTGTTTTTAGAGCTCTTTTATGTTGGTGGGGTCTTATGAAATAGGAGCAGAATGTAAAGGTTAACCCTCTGAGGTCCAGGGTTTAATTATCCACTTTTGACTACTTTAGATTTTCCGTCTATATTTCACATTTAAGAACTTCTTACCTTGCCTTGTTTGGTATTATTATTTTCAGCACAAACTCACATGTCTGAATTTCCTGTTATTTTTTATGTTGACATACTGTATTAGCACAACTGATTTAAATGCAGACAACATAAAATCCAAGTAGAAACAAGGCTTTTACTGTCAAAACCACAAACATGTTTAACAAACCTTGTTGATAACTTGAATTGCAAAAAGAAATTGTACACTTCTAAAAATTATGCACAAATTTTGCAAACAATAAAGTTGTGTGGTACTATTGACCTAAAAATACAGCCAAGGCCTCAGGCATTTTTTATATAACCATTTAAAACTATTCACAGAACAATCAGGTGTGCTGCATTAACTAAGAAGGCACAAATTAGTTGTGCCACTCCAAAAAGAGTTTCTGTCCACTATAAGACAGAGGAGATCACCAAAGGCCTAAACCCTGCAGTTCTGAAGGCAGGAGGTGGATCAGTCCAGTTTTCCATGTGGAGACAGCACATGCCTTTGGTGGCTATTTTGGAGCAACTATGATATTCACTAGTATATCTGACACACAAAATAAGACAACAACTACACACTATAACTATAGCCTTTGTCACTTCGCAACCAAACAGATCATGCAAAAACAAGAACAGAGTGAGAAAAAAATGGTTTCAGACAAACACACACACACACACTGTCCTCAACACAGTCCTCTCTGGTGACATCTGGTGGCCAAAAATATGAAGAGCAGCTTGAACCCACAAAATAAAACCAACTGCTTCATTATGATTGCCCACTCTACAGAGTGGAATTCTGTCTCATATTGGGCTGCTGTTGTGTTGCTTTGAACGTGTATTTTTTGGTGTTAAAAAATGTTGTTTATTTGTTTAATAAATAATTTTGACCAGCAAACCTTCCTGGTTTGAACATGCACCATGGTGTGGTCTTTCTTTGCTTGTGACTTCTTGATGTTGGTAAATACAATAATTGAAAAATAGCACGTTACATATAACATACATATAATAATGCACATTATGAAGTATGCTTCTGCCGTGAGGTCCTGCCTCCATGTACTTATGCAATTAATCGCTAGATGGGTATATTTATAAATAATATTATAATAGGCAAATTTTCCTGTACATATTTTTGAACTGGGGGCAGAATTGATTGTGAAATGGAAAGGGAAAATGCTTATGAACTTGCAAATTAAAAACATGATGCATAAGGTAACCCTTTTTCATTTTTATTTAAGAAGAGAATTTGTTCCACTATGCGATGGCCGAACCTGTTCCTTTTCGTGGAGATAATTTCTCCTGCCTTAAGGAAAACCCCTTCACATGGCACAGAGGAGGCTGGAGTGCAGAGAAACTGGTAGAGATGCAGTTATGGCTCCACAAACTATCAGCTAAAGAGAATTAATAAATTAAATTGCTGCATATTTTGTAGACTAACATTTTAAGATTATTTAAAACATAAAATATATCTTTTTATAACATTAAATGTTACGAGTCAAATGGAAGTTTTTCTAAAGTTATTTAGTGATATTTATATTCTCTGTTGGGGAGTAACGGAATACATGTACCGCCGTTACGTATTTAAAATACAAAATATGAGTAACTGTATTCCGTTACAGTTACCGTTTAAAAAGGTGGTATTTAGAATAGAGTTACTTTGTTGAAATAAATGGATTACACGGCGGTACTTCCCTGTTTCATATTGTCGCGGGTCAGGATTGTTTGGGTTTGTTTGACAGCTATGTTCTGTTGTTCCAAGCGGCAGCGTTACGGTTGCCATGGTTACGCTCTCTCTCTCTGCGTGTTTCCTGGGTGAGAGAGCGCCTTTTTGTTGTTGTTGTGCTAAGCTAATAGGCAGAATGCTACAGGTATAGCTCGAAAGAATGTAGCCTAATGGGCAGTGTAGTCCGTGCTGCAGAGAGAATGGACTACCATACCCGTTATGTGTCTGTGAGCGAGGGAGGGAGGCGTGGCACCCCACAGCCGGATGTCAGGACATGTAAACAACCGGCAGTGGTAAGTGAGAGGGACATTGTTTCTGCTTTGTCGGATACAAGTACTATTTATTCTGGGGCTATGTTGCTTTTCCACCAAAGATAATAGTGGTCTTTCTGTTTCATCTATGGCTATTGCTATTGGAGTTACTGAGCCTGGCATTATGAATTTAAAGAATAAAAACGTTTGGGACTCTCATCTGCACTGGTCTATTCAGGGGGGAGCTGTAAACCTCACTGAAACAGTTCTTCCTGACTATGTTCTCCCATCCACGCCTTCACCACAGTCTAACGTTGGGTCTGTAACACAGTTAGCAGTTCAGTCAGCAGCCCAGCTGCCCTCAGTTCAGTCAGCTGCCCTCAGTTTAGTCAGCTGCCTTCAGTTGTGTCAGCTGCCATCAGTTCTGTCAGCTGCCCTCAGTTCTGTCAGCTGCCCTCAGTTCTGTCAGCTGCCCTCAGTTCTGTCAGCAGCACAGCTGCCCTCAGTTCTGTCAGCCACTCCACCACCTATTATGCCTCCACTACAGTCGTCTCTGCTACCTGTAGGTCAGTCTGTAGCCGCTCCGCTACCTATAGCTCAGCTGCCACTAGCTCAGCTGTCTGCTCACTCACTCATTCAGCCACCATCCTCACTGTCTCATTCTAAGCAGGGAACACACTTCACCACAGCATCTGCTGGTTCTCTTAAGCTGGCCATTTCAGAGACAATTGCTCCCTCTAGGGATTACCCAGAGGCTGGGTGTCAGTCACCAGCCAACTCTGGACCCCTAGATGTCAAGACGTCAGCGCCAGCAGCTCACCCGGAGAACTCACCAGAACAGTCTCGGCTCTCAGCCGACGGGTGAAAGTTCACGCATCCGCCTCCGTCCTCTCCTGAGTGTATTGGGGAACACTTTCAGCCCTCTGAGGACTGCATCCCACTGTTGCTGCCTGAGTCTAGCCACTGGGCTGCTCAGTCCCAGCCAGTGTCCACACTGCCAGAGGTCTCCGTACCTGCTGCTTCAGTGTCTGTTTCCACTGGAGGGTCCGAGGACCCCGTCCAGCCTCAAGTGTCGTCAGCTTGAGGGCCCGAGGAGCCTGTCCAGCCTCAAGCCAAGTCAGCTGGTGGGTCCGATTAGCCCACCCAGCACCACGCCTTGTCCGCTGGGGGTCCTGGAGGACCCAGCCAGCACATCCTCATGTCAGCTGACGGTCCGGGGAAGTCTGTTCAGCCGTCACCTGCTGAACCATCCCCTGCGACTTCTACACCATCACCTGCAGCATCACCGCCTGCAGCAGGCCATCAACAGCTCCGATCAGCCAGAACCCTGTTATCATGGTTCCGAATAGGTAGATATCTTCAGCACTCAGGCTCACCCGAGCCCAGACTTTTCGTTGAGAAAAGGGTGTCAATTGCATTTAGGGACCAGTTGATCCAATCCATAATTCCTCTTTTAGGTTTTAGAGAACAGACTGTGAGAGAGTGTTCCAGGGAAAAGTAATACAAAAAAACACGAGACTAGACAAGGACACAAGAGGCTAAGCAGGGAAGCTAAGGGGAGAGGAGGAGAGGAGGAGAGGAGGAGAGGAGAAAAGTGCGACCGCCTTCGTCAAGAGCAAGACAGAGTTGTAGAGTGGAGCAGAACTGACCTGGAAGATGAAGAACTTGTCCTTTTATATCAGCATGGACGACTTGTTCCAGATTACCAGCATCCATCTTTTGAGTACTGGGTGGATCTGAAGGACAGATAGCTGATGGAGTCGTGTCTTCGATTCTGAAGAATGTGAGACAAGATGATGCTGGAACATGTGAGTGACGTGTCATCAAGAGAGCTGGAAAATCTTTGAAGCTCATCAGCATCATCAACCTGAAAATTGGTTCTCCAAGTGAGTGAGTGTTCAGTGTGTTTGAGATCTTTGGCTCTTTTAGCTCTGCTGCCTTATTGCTCCTAAATAGCTCTGTTTTCACGATCACTGAGATCGTTCAATTTTAGCCTAGCTGTGAATGATCTGTATTGGTAATGTCCCGATTCGAAATATTGAGACAAGGAACAAACCAACACTGGCCCAGAAGTGTTCAGTCAAACGATGATTCATTGAGTACACGTGTGGGAAGATGTCAAAGGAAAACCTGGAAGGAGAGCAAGAAACACAAACTCAGTTTATTTCGTGTACACAGGCGAAGCTTACTGCGTGGCAAGACACAAGCAAGTCGCGCAGAGCCTCAGTCCGTTCTTTATTTTATAGCAGAGAATAGATTACACAGCATCTCTAGGTGGAGCATACGTAATAGAAAAACATCTCTAGTTATGGTTATTAGTTATCGCATGAGTGGCCGTTATCCATAAGACAAGAGGAACTAGTATCTTTTGTCATATCAGCTTCAGGTTGGAACTGTCTCTACCTGAGCATGTGTGACTTTGTAATCCTCCTTACGCATGCTTCTGTTCCTTAATCTGTTGGTTGCAGGCACATCATGTTCTCACAAGAAATTATACTTAAGCAAAATAAAGGTTATCAAAGTAAGTAAATGTAAAAATCTCTTAACAGAAGATGTACACTGCAACACATCAGCATAGATCTTCTCCGAACAACTCAATTCAGAATAGTTTTATTCATGTCAGGTTTCAGCCCCTTCTGCGTCACAAATGTACATAATATGCTTAAGTTACAGTAAATCATCACTTAAAAATAGCTAAAATAGACAGATGTTCCTCTTTCTAGTACTTTCTTCCATACATGGTAATTAAACTCATTCTCCGAATAGCCCCTGGAGACTTTACACTTTCTTCACTCTTCTTCTGTCACTTGTTACTAGGCAAGCTCAACTGCAGATAGAAGCTAAATGAATTCAAGGCCTTCGCTTATAAGGTCTACATTTAAATCATATTTGTCTGTAAGCGTGAATGCTGTTTTAACCTTCCATTGCTCCAAGTCACCTTACACAATAGATTGTGTAAGATGACCACACAGTGGATGGTGCAGCAGAGATACCTGACTCAAAACAGGACACTCTTCCAGGGCCAGTGAATGTCACCTCTCCTCCAGCTACAGGTAGATATGAGCAACACTTAGATGTATTTTTTGATTTTGCTCTGACAAATATTAACATTTTAGAAATTCATTCTCCTGTTCCATTTTTGATCATTTCTATCACTTTTCCCAATGTACCTGCAATTAATTCCAGATCCTTGTCTCTGTGTCGCTCTGTGTACCTGGCCTGTACCACCACAGTCGCTGTCTTCACAGTTTCTGCACTCTGCCTTTCTTTCACACAATGTTGTGATCATAGTCCTAGATCCTATCTTTGCACGTGATTAGCTACATTAAAATGAAGGACAAATGAAGACGACATCAAGTCGTTGTGAGCTGAGATTCTAGGTTTATCCAATTGTCACAAGAAGTCACCAGAAGGGACATTACTTGTTTAGAGCCTGAATCAGAAGAAGATGTTTCTGACTCTGGAGGTGTGGAATATGACTGACCTTAGGTACCGACCAGAAGGCACGGGTCACAAGGGTGGTGGGTGGGGTGCAAGGGGTCACCAATGATGACAGTGGTTTTCCTGAGAATGGAGGACATGGCAATGGCCTCCATGGGTGGCAGAGGGCAGCCAATGTTTGTTTTTTTTGTTTTTTGTGGTGTTAATTACCCTCTGTGCAGCCTTTCTGTTCTCAGTTGTGGCCCCTGCGTACCTAATAGCCAGGCTGTAGGAGAGTACGCTCTCCACTGAAACACAGTAAAAGACTAGCAGCAGCTTCCGGTCTGGGTTATTCTTTCTCAGGACAAGGAGGAAATGCAGTTGCTGCTGGGCCTTCTTTACCAGCATGTTGGTGTTGTGGGACCAGGTGAGATTGATAGAGATGTGGCTGCTGGACTCATAGACTGTTTGGGGCCAGTTGATGAGGAAATATTTAATTCAGGATCAGGTTTAAGGTGGTCCAGTTTGGTGGTAAAAATGTCTGGGATTATGGTGTTGAACGCTGAGCTGTAGTTCACGAAGACCATCCTCACGTATCTTTTCCTGTGAGGGCTATAGGTCTGTAGCCATGACCAGGATGCTTGGAGGGGCTTGTGTTTTTTTCCTGAGGGGGATGTAGGCAGGGATGAGGAGCAGAGAGATTCTGTCAGATTGTCCTAGGTCATGGAAGGGTGTCAGTCTGTAGGCCGGCTTGATATCTTCACATGGTTCAGTGTCCTTACCCCTCTGGTAGGACATGTAACATATTGGTGGAATTTGGGGAGTACAATTTTCACACATGCCTTATTAAAGTCCCCAACAACGATATGGACGCCCTGGTTGCTCTCTGCTGTGGTCGCACCTTCCCTTACAGGAATATTTGGTGTGATCCTGGTGGTGTAATGTCCAGCTTGGTAACTCCACCTAGGCATTGGGGATGTTTGGATGGAGCCAAGATTCAGTTACAATTCAGTTTCAGTAAATAACACTCCGAGACAAAACAGTTACAGTACATTTCTGATCAACTATAAAAATATTTTTGATGTTCTTGTGTATTATGTTGTTTCAGTCTGCTGTATTTTTAATAAGTTAAGCACTTTGTAATAGATTCTTGTCTAAAAAAGTGCTATATTAATAAGTTTTAGTTACTTACTTACTTCACTCATCACCTACTTGACAGCTGACACCCTACACATGTTTCTTACCTTCAGGTCAGCCAGGAGGAACCAAATGGATGGATCTGTTGGAGGGATAAATTGGACTGATTGTCGTAGTAGTTTGTTTTGTTATTATTGTTGTTAATGCAAGTATTACAGTTGTTGGTTGTGCTATTTTACTTGCTTTTCGTAGAAAGCAGCAACTTCCCTAGTCTGATGATACCTTTAACCCTTATTCCAGCTGCAAATTCACACATATAAGTGAATATAAGTGCACAGGGAACCAGGGTTGCTCGAGCCCAGGTCCCTGACAGTACCCTGCATGCTGGACGCTGTGCCGTACATGGATATGCAGGACCATCCGTTGTGCTGTCTTCCTGCTCGGGCAGAGCGGGTCCCTCCGGCGGCATTGCAGCTGCAGACGATTGAGCAGATGGTAATGGTGGTGTGGCAGCTTCCATGTAGACGAGGGGACCAGCGTACCAGGCTGTGAATTTAGTGGCTGCCCAGGCCGGTGAGCAGCCTTGATTGGAGGGCGGAGGTGGAGTTAATTAAGAAATGTGTAATACCCAAGGGGAAACCACACAGCCACTTTCCCACAACATGATAAACCTCTTCCCTGGGCATCTCCAGATAAATAAAATAGCTGCGGCTAAATAAATATTTACATGTAAACCAAATGAATGGCCTTTTTTATGTCTGTTTTTGTGATGTACCAAGATCTGAAAGTTTTTATTTATTTATTTTAATGAGAAACTGAAGTAAAGCAGAAAGCTTTGTGAGCTTCTCCTGGTAATAACCTGGTAATAGTAATAATAAAAACAAAATTTTAAAGTGTCTTAATACATACTCAATCAAGCAGTTAAGTAAATCTCCAAAAGCTGATTCCGTTCATCTGGACGTAACGTTTTTAGTGGGAGAAACGTTTTGTCACTCATCCAAGTGACTTCTTCAGTCTCAGCTGAATGCAGGTTTCCCCAATCTTATAAACAGTACATTTCCATAATGACTGAAACCAGCCCACTGAAGGAACAATGGTCTGGGAGGTCAGTTCCTTGATCATTAATATACAAATTCTCATGACCATTGATCAACAACCACTTACCAAAGCCCACTGACCAAAGCACACTGATCAATGGCCATGAGTACCATTCACAGAGAGTTGAAAGTCATTCCCCAACTCTCTGTGAATCGATGACACAAGGATCCAGGCCCACACAGACGGTGCGTAAATCATGGGAGGCCACATCACGGACAGGAACAGAGACACAGATGGGCCGTTTAGACAGGAATAGGATAGGAATCCGTGGGAGGAAGTTGTATCCCCATCTACAAGACCGCGCAAAGGAGGTATATGCTCTCTGCACTGGTATGTCATCCTTTAGGTTTATCACCATTTTCAGATCAGGATTACAACCAATATTGCTCCCATTCCACTCAAAGACCCTGCACTCATCAAACCGCATTCTCTGGACAATCTCTTTTTGTTCCTCCTCCAAATGATCAAGATTCACTGGTGGATACCACGACATTGGGAGAGGTCCCGCTGACTCCACCGTCATCTAGTGAACTGTTATTCCAGGTGGGAACTCGTTTGGGGCCTTAACCTCCACAATACGTTCAACTGGCTGTAAGGTGCCCAGGGCCATCTTCCTTGTCAAGGTGATATCATGTTTGGTGTCATTACTTAGAGCAATGGTGATGTATGGCTTAGCTGGATTCCGTATTTCAACTAACCCCGTCAAGACATTGAACCGCTTTAGGGCCTGGTTACCCTCATCAGCCTCAAAGAGCACTAAACAATCAAGCGGATTCATGGTTGATGGAACGGGGCACTTTAACCAGGTGACCTGTTCAGGAGGGAAAATCACATCTCTTTCAACTGTCCTCAAGCACCCTTGTGTAATGTTTGGCTCTACTGTCTGGATGAAGCTGGACCCACCGTCTTAGCAACCATGGATCAGTCTCAGCTCCAACTTTCAGCTCGCATCAGCTTCCATCCTGGTCCTAGATGTCATTTTTGGATCAGCCCCAACTGCAAGGTGTCGACAATCCTGGACGAGCCCCCAAGATTTGTTACGGGTCCCAATGATGAAGACCATGATGACAAATATGTTACCTGTAAAAGCAGGTGAAGAGCGGAGTAAGGAAGACACAATGCATCTCTGTTTTCCTCCAGAACGTGTCTAAGTCTGATTTATTTCACACAAACAAATGCTATATAAACACTACCATGAGCTTTCAATATACTATTCAGCAGGTTCCTCATTCACATCAATTACATTTACTTATTTCACATCCTCAGTGAAATATACTGTCTTTACTGGTTCATTTTCTCTAATTAACATCTTCTTTCATAACAGTTACTTTCCTTACTCATATCAATAAACACATCACATTGTCTTCAACAGTGTTTTACTGGCTAAACAGTTCAATAACAGTGTCAGTTTTGGCTGGCGGTCATAGGTTCTCTCCAATAATATGATGCGAGACTGGTGTAAAAGACATCCATGGATTGGCACTTTATTAATGAAGGAACATGATAAGAGCACAAGAACACTAACTACAACTAAACAAAATGGCTTCCTTTTATACTCTACCTTTTCAGGTGACCATCCAGAATAGCCCAAGTATGGGGGTTAACTAATCAAAATGAAAAAATAACCCTCCACACACACATACATACAATAACAATAAAGCACATCACAAACATATACATATTTCCAACACGTACTATAAACAAACCAATAACATGAGCTTCACCCATTACTATAGAAATTAAAACCCTCTTTATCCATACTCCCTAACCTGGCTCACTGGTCTGCTCCAAGAGTCTTGATTGAGTTGATTGAGCTGCTTTCACTCTTTTACTCCACATCCTGCAAGATGCAACCAGGACAGGTGAGTACCTTATTTAGGTTACTGACAAATGATTAACTGTAAACAGCTTTAACCTTGGCTCTTCTCTGACACAGGTAGGATGGCCAGTCCCACTGTCTCTTCACCTTTACAAGCTCTCATTTTAATTGTATGTCACATAAACCCAATAAAACACTCCATAAGAACTAATGTGTTTTTTCTTTATTACACTATTTTAAATTCCCAATCCAACAATTAATCACTAACAATACCAACCAGGTAATGGAACCCCTGGTCTCCATTACAAACAGCATCGGTAAATATATCACATTTGTTCCCTTCAGTAATTTACTGGCAAAATCACTATTTAGTGCATATTGAAACCCAGTTTGTTGAATTAACATGTCATGCCTCTGTTAGCTACACAGAGTTGCTCAGAGTGCTTGTGTTACACTAGCTAATCTACTCAGTCACTATTAACATTCACATCTCACAGAACTGATTTGATTGGAGCATTACAAAACGTTTGCGAAGAGCATAGAAGGGCACTGACTCTGCTTCACGAGCATTCCACCTAACGGGCGGGGCTCATGATGTGGCAGCGCGGGACATTCCTCTGGTTTCTCCCCTGTTTATGGTAAATTTTTACATATAAATAACTCTGGCGGACCGCCTTAAACTCTCGCATTCACATTAACGTGGTTAACCATGGTAACAATAAACAACATTTTCGGTACCAGCACCATTTACCGACCTGTAAAAGCAGGAGAAGAGCAGAGTAAGGAAGGCACACTGTCTCTCTGTCTTCCTCTCGAACGTGTCTGAGGAAGCAGTGAAAGGTGGGCTGCACCCCGAAACCCTGGAGCAACCACCAGCATTCCGCCCTCACTGCTTTCTAATATAATATGACTCCCTTTTACAAGGATTTCGATTTCTTTAAAGAAACCAAATAGATATACATATAGTAATAAAAAATGTACCATAATACAAATGTTTTACACAAAATGATATTAATGTGGCCATTCCCTCACAGGGGTACCACACCAACATAATTCAGGTAGGAAACAGCATATGCAATTTGAGAAAGCAGCTAATGCTCCATGAGGTGCTGAAAAATGGCCGAGGCTTCAAAAGAGCCAAACGGAAGTGTGACGAATTGGTACGAACCGTACAGAGTGGAGAAGGCCATTTTTGTCTTTGGACTCTGCAGACAAGGGAATCTGCCAGTAAGCGTTGGTTAAATCCAGCATCATAAAAAAAAGACAAGCAGTGCTTAACCAGTCCAGATCAACCCAGGCATTGGACAAGCATCAAACCATGAGACCTTGTTCAATTTGTGCACTCACCAATGTTCCCTGTAAGCTGCACGTGTGCGCAATTGCGCACTGCTGGCACGGTCTCTGTGCAGAAAAAATCTGTGTTGCATATAAAATAAAAATTCTAACCTGAATTGAAATTAAAATTTATACGTTAACAATTCTGTTTTGCAGTGTTAGTCAGTAATTGACTGGCTGCTCCTGTATGGGATTAGAACAATGGCACCTTATCCCATCGTCCAGCCAATCACGCGATTGAAATTCATATATGCGCAGCTAATCAACGTCGTTGACAGGCTATGACAGCGTACTTATGTGCCGACACCGCTGTTTTAGCTAGCAAAGCGGCGTGGCTGATGTGGAGTGAAGCCACGTTAATGACAACATGTATAACCATTGGAGATGTGAGCAGGACAGATGGAACAAGTGACGGAAAAAGTGTGGACTTTATACCAGTTTTTAAATTGTGTTGATAGGCCACGTAAAAAACAGAGTTGTGATAAAAAAAAAAAAAATCCAATGTTTGGTTTTCTTCCTGAATACTATTGTTGTTTATATTTACTGGGGGAAGAAATGGTAAAGAAAATGCTCTAAAGCACTCTCTGCCTGTGAGCAAAGAAAAAAACAAAACACCCCCACCCTTTCCCATTGGTCAAAAAATGTACCATACCGACCAATCAAAACATGGCATTTGGTTGTTAAGAAATGGAAGTTGTTAAGAAGAGGAAAATTTAGGAGTGAGGGCAGTGTTGTGAGATGTGAGAGATTTGCGACATTTAGCGCAAATCAAGGGCGTCGATTTGGCATGGACGGAGGGGACACGTCCCCACCAATATCCAGCGATTATTGAATTGTCCCCACCAATAATTTGATCGCTTCTTGTAAAAAAAAAAAAAAAAAAAAAAAAAACCATAGAAAGAAAAAAAATCGATCTGTCAGCGTCTCAGTCACCCAGCGGTGCAGAAAGAGTTAAATTACGTTCTCTACTGGAGTCCGACCTCATGTGACAAATATGGCCAATGTGATTGGCTGAGCTTTTCAGGGAGCTCTGTTTAGTTTCAGCAGCGGCAAACCTGCGCTGCGAGGAGGAGAGGAGGATGGCAGCAACGAGGAAGAACGTGCATATAAGAAAGTATTTTTCAAAGAAACCTGTAAGTCACTTAAAGCCAAGTTCACTCATGAAATGTGTCCGTCATAATAACGTTACAGGCTATGCTAGGCTTTGGCCCACATCAGTCTAAAATTGTATGCAACCATGAATTACGTGTTTTGGACACTAACTGCACAACAAGCAGCTCTATTAGTTCTCCCAGTCTCAGAGCAACATGTCTAATTTTGATTGAAACTGTAAGAAAAAACGGCAGCCTCGAGCAAGCCAGGATATTAGTTTAAAGAGGCTGTTAAAATTATACGTTAAAATGTTGGTGACACAATAATTTCATCCTAGTGGCACTGACATATTCATAGGGTTAATTTTTGAGACAAAATATCATGAGGTAGTCATGATTTTGCAAATATTCCATACCACTTATTGTAGTGCAGTTTGCACTACAATTGTTTGGCTGCTGATGTAAATTGATTGATTAGTGTAGATTTGACAAAGAATCTGAATTGTCTCACTTTTTATATGGCACGAATCAATGTGTTATTTTATCAATATGTCCTAGTGCAGTCAGAGGGGAAAAGCCAGGGCCAAAGGTGAGGCACATCAAGCACAGAATAATAATTTTGTGGTCATCTTAGATGAGTTTTATGGACAAAAACCACCAGTTCATTTAGTGTTCTCTTAGTGCTAATGTATAAGAGAAGTTGGTGTACTATAACTGAAGTAATCATGTTAAGATAAGATAAGATTACCTTTCGTTTTGTCACAGCAGAAAGTGGACAGTGCAAAGTTATATAGCAAAAATTAGAATACAATAAGAATAATATACTGTACACAACTGTAAAGAATAGAATAAAATAGAATAAAATATACATTAGGATAAAAATAGAATACAAATGTTATATACACCTGAGTAAAAATACAACTTACAACGTCTTATGTGTGTTTGATCAGCTGCAAAAGTCTTTGTTGTGGAGTCTGACAGCAGTGGGGAGGAAAGACCTGCGAAATCGCTCCATCCCACATTTAAGTCCTTAAAGTCATATTCTTTTATTGTCTTGACTGTATTTGAAGCTATTTTTATTTTTGTATGATACTTGATTTATGTGGAATATGGCTGAAGTAAACTAAAGTCTAAAATACTTAGTCAGTCATTTGTTTAATAGTAATTTAACATTATATAATTCACATATAACACTATGAATTGTAATTTTACATGTTTTAATAGCATGTAGAATAGCATATGTAGGCAAGTATATTTGTCCTTTTTTATCAAGAAGCAAAGACGAAAAGGAAAAAAAAGAAAGAAAAAGGGCGGGGTTCGGTGGTTGAAACACCCGTCCCCACCAATGCCAAAACCAAATCTACGCCCTTGGCGCAAATCTTGTGTAGTTAGTGTGTAGTGTAGTCAATAGTTTTGTTGTGTGTGTCAGAACAATGAGGCGATTGCTAAATGTTACAGGAGTAACAACCCAAACCCTCAACCCAAAGATGGGGGCTGAGGGTGACCCAGAGAACTGGAAGGCAGTGCATAAGATGGAGGTTGATGGAGACAGTTAAAGTTTCTGCAGTCTCCTTCAGCCTGTTACCCACTACTCTCTACCTCACCTTTGGACTCCATACAGACACTGGACCAGATCCGGACCATTGATACCTGCAGGCCTGTTGTCAGGCCTGCAGGTATCAGGCTTTTGATGTTGTCCTTTATCTCATAGTGGACAGAAATTATTTTCTGGAGAGGCACAAGTAATTTGTGTGGCATCAGATTTGATGTAGAACAGCTGATTGTTCTGTAAATAGTTTGAAATGTTTGTTTAAAAAAATGCCTTAGCAGCATTTTTAGGTAAACAGCTGCAAAAATATTTGTTTACAATACTCAGTAACTTTTTTGAAGAAGTAACTATATAATTAATTGCCCAACATTGGTCTTTATATATTGTATTTTGCAGAGAGAGAGTTACAAAGTTTCAAAGTGGTGCTCCATGAGAGTCCTGTAGACGAGCAGCAAATCTGCTTTATTGGAATGTGTGAGACGTTAACCACAATGGCTCTTAAAAACACTGTCTGAAAACTTCATGCCAACAGCACGTTTTTAAGAAAAATCAAACATATTATCCTTGAAGATCATTTTAGAGTTTTTAATGAGCTCCACAATCCTTGTTCAGTGTGACTGGAGAACAGCCAAGTCTCCTCCTCTGATAAACCTCCACATGACCATTTCTTTATTTTTCACACCAAACTGTTTAATAAGATAAACTCTACACAGACTTCATCAAATATAACTAACGCTTTAACATTATCAGGATTTCATAATACAAACTTCAAATCAACAAGAAAACAGCTGCAAACATGTGGATCAAAATTCATTAAAAAACAACATGTTGACTTCAAGGACTAAATACACTAAAGTGAAAGGAGGAACAAAAAATAGAGGTTTAACAGAATTTGAATTACGTAAAAGTAGTCACCTGTTATCTTTAAAATGGTCCTGATGTGTGCTGCTGTTTTTAACTTTTAACATTTCTTTGCTGCCACTGTGAATACGAATGTGTTCTTTGCCTAATTGAATAAAGCAGGGGTGTCAAACTCAAATACATAGTGGGCCAAAATTCAAAACTGGAACGAAGTCGTGGGCTAACAGTTATATTTTTTTTTTTAAAAAAATCTTCCTCCAGATATAAGAATGAATCTTTTCTTATGGACTCAAACAAGTTTTGCTGAAAAACTGAATTTGGAACAAGCAAAGCTTAATACTAAACAACATATATATTAGCTGTATAATACCAGTAGGCCCGCTCTAATAGTAATTTGGTATGGCTTCATGGGCCAAATGTAATTAGGCTGCGGGCCAAATTTGGCCCGCGGGCCAGAGTTTGACACCTATGGAATAAAGGTTACACAGCCTCACTTCTTCGTCTTCTGGTACAAACTGGTATTATATGGAAGTACAGCCCAAAACCAGTTTAGCTTGAGTTTCTTTTTTCTGGACATAAAGTCACAGAAGGTGTTTTTTCAAAGCTGGTGGACAGATTTAGTTCATTTTGGAAGTTTTAACAGCAACTGCTGTGAAAATATTTGCAGTTTTGGGAGAAAAGGATTTAAGAGAAGATTTTACAACAGCAAAAGATTAAATATGAATGAAGAATTTAAATTTAACTGAGATAACACATAAAATGAATACATAAAAAATAATTTAATTTTGGAAACACTAAGAAAGTACAAATGAAAGAAATTGAAATATATATCCATAGCTGCAATTCTGATACATTATTAGTTTGGTAAAAAAGACATTCCTGTAACTTTAATAATACAGTAACAAGTACAACTACTAAACACTACTGTGTCCTAAGGGAACAAAGATTAAAATGTAACAGGGATAACATAAACTTGATATACATATCTATACATACAGCTTAAATGTAACGTTCAGGATTATTTACTGCAGCTCCAGAAATCAGAGCTACCTCATCAGATCCAAGTGTGACATCAGCTGACACTCTTTACAGGAGATTCCAGCTGAACTCTGTGGAGCCTGATCTCAAGGTTTTTAAGTCCGACCCTGAAACCAGAAGAGGATCTTTCTCTCTCTTCAGATTCATTGTGATCCAGTGATTTCAGTCCTGCATGATCAGGCTGATGTTTGCACAGAGCAGATAATGACGTGAATGTTTTTGCACATTGGTAACAGTGAAACAGTTTATTTACAGCGTGGAATCGTTTGTGTTCGGAGTATGAACTGAGATTCCTGAAACTCTTGTCACACTGGTCACAGCTGAAGTTCACTTCCATGTGTGTACGTTCATGTTTGTTACAATGACCTGATTGTGAGAAAATTTTGTCACACTGTCTGCACTTGTATGGTGTCTCTCCTGTGTGGATTCGCTTATGCTTGTACTTTAAGCTCAAGTGCAGTGGTGAAGCATGACCCACACTGGTCACAGATGTTCTTTTTGACCACACTGTGGAAGAGGTCATGTATTTTTAATGTACTTGGTGTGTGGAAGTCTCTCCCACATTCTTTGCAGTAGTTCATTTTGTCTCCAGTGTGTCTACATTGATGTGTTTTTAGGTCCCGTTGATGATTAGAAGTTTTTCCACAAAGATCACAGAGAAACTCTTTCCCACCACCACAGTGACGACAGGGTTGAGAAATGGATCCATGTGCTTTGCTCTGCTTCTAAACAAAGACAGTGTAAGTCAGGGAATTCCTTCAACATTTT